>NC_062283.1:87503717-88128717 GCF_902655055.1 Lutra lutra | reverse complement strand
CCTGGACAAGACTGACATAAGTGACAGATTCTAAATTCATGGTAATCGAAACCAGACTTGGTGCGGTAGGCAGGTCTTATAGGAGGTCATGTTTAAGCTCAGCCTTTTGGAAGACGAGTGAGCATTCTGTAGGTGCTGAAGAGGATCGTCTGGCTACATGACAATGGTCCTGAGACCCCAAAGTTGAGATTCACATTAGAGAGTACCCCCTGCCAACAAGAAGTCATGGAATGATACTTTCTCTGGTGACCTTAACATATACCTTAATGGGGCCCCCATAATTAAGTCAATTTTATATTTTATACTTTTTAACTACATTATATGGTTTGCTTTATATTCTACTTTTATTTCCTAAGACCAATAATTTGCCAGTAACTGTATATGGAAGATATTAAGTAAAACTTCTTCCATGGCTGTATCTTTCCTCCTTAATTATAAATAAGTATGTATGTAGGTGTCCAAGAGCCTTAATTGGTATTGATCTATTTAAAGCTATTCTAAAGTATTCTGTACCTTTTCCTTGGAAGTTCCTTCATTTTTGACCACAGCTTTTTCTTTAAAGAGTTTGTTTATTTATTTATTTGAGAGAGAGAGAGACACAGAAGTGCAAGTTATGGGGAGGAACAGAGGGAGAAGAACAAGCAGATTCCATTCTCAGCAGGGAGTTTGATGTGGGGGCTCAACCCCACAACCCTGAGATCAGGACCCTGAGATCACAACCTGAGCTGAAATCAAGAGTAGGATGCTTAACTGACTAGCCACCCAGGTGCCCTTGACCATAGTTTCTACAAATACCTACTTCAGTCTTTAACTTCCTTAAATTTGCCTTCAACTTTAAGCTCTTAATCTCAAGTATTTTTATTGCTATATGCCAAGTATTAAATTCTCTAACTTCACTTTCATTTTTGAAAAAAGACATGTTGATATCATGTAGTCTTTTATATATTTTCCCAGATTTTGTTTCCCCTATGCCTTTTCTTTGCATGTATCTTATAAAGAATCCCACCCTACTTTTTTTTTTTTCCCCAAAGAAAATTTTCAGCTTTAGCTTTCTCTAAGTAAACATTTGTGTGAACGCACGTATTGGGATTCGTGATGGATAGTTGCAGGGTCCAGGTATGGATATTTAGCGGTAAATATTAACATTTTTGCAAGTGCCTCCTTTTTTGGACTACACTTCAGGAAGCTTATCAGCTAAGATCTTCATGCCTGATGCAGAAAGGAGGGCGAAGCTGGGGAGGGCCATGAAATGGGTAGCAGCAGTGCGCGCACAGTACTGACACGTCCGCGCTCGCAACTCTGTGCATGCTTTAGGGAATACGGCTTTATTTGGGATTTCTCAGTTGGGGACAGAAAATGGAAATGTGTTTCTTTCAGAATCTTGGCGTTTTGAAATCTCTCAGATCATGGTGAGAGATGTGATTGCCTGAAAAGATATATTTGATAGACCTGGGTGGGGGTTTTTTGTTGTTTTGTTGTTGTTGTTGTTGTTGTTTGTTTTTTGTGTTTTTTTTTTTAATGTAACAGTATGTGCCATGCTGGCTAAAGTTTGTTTCATTGTGGGCTTAAAACATTTCTTTTATCCTGTTTATGGGTTTACAGTCTGGCTGTGCTTCAAAATGTGGTCCCTGTGCCAGCAATATGGGTGTCATGGGTGCTTGTGGGAAAGGCTGTCTCATCATTCCCTCCTTTCACAACTGCATCAAAATCTGTTGTTTTACACAATTCCCTGGTGATTCGTGTACACAGTAAATTTAGAACACTGGTCTGCACTCTTAAACAGTGATTATAGGTAGATTTTTTCTCCCTTTCTTGGGTACTAGAACCCTATATGGTTTTCTGTAGGAATGGGCCACTCCTTTCTATTAGGATAGTTAGTAGAATGCATACCTCTTTCAATTTTATATGTAGGATTCTTTCTATGGTGTTCAGTGCTTCGCTGGAAAATTTGTTCTGAGGAGACCATTGAGCCAATATCTTTAGGGAATAGTGTTTGGAAACTCCTAAATTTCTAATTGGATTGCAATTAAAGTTGTAACTAACAGCTCACAGTCAGATGTCTTATTACAGTTTAGATTATCTTCTCCTATGTGTATCATTTTTCATAGACCTGTAAATGAACATACTTGTATTTTTTGGCCCACCCAAAATTTTATGCTTTTACATTTGATTCCCTTATACATGGTTTTTTATAATACAGACCTAGGCCATAAATGTGCTTGTATTTACCATGGAAGGTACTTGTTCTATTGGGGAAGTCAAGAATTTAAATCTAAATTTTATTGGAGTTTTATTGGGATACTAGCTGAGCCTTAGCAGAAGTGTAGAAAATGCCTACAGATGAGGCTTTCTGAAATTGATGACATTTCACTATTAATTTCCTCTTCTAAAAATTTTTATTTTTATTTTTTTGAGTAGGTAATAATATATTTATAAGATTGAGAGTTTAAAAGTTACAAGAATATACATACACCCTCTTACCCTTGTCTTATTACCACCTGAGTATTCTCTCTAGACTCAGCCCATGATACTAACTTCTGTATCCTTTAGATGAATTCTTTAATGCATAAGCAATTCTCTGGAATGCGTGTCTTTTTACAGTCGATGATAGCAGACTTTACTTTTCTGCGTGTCTTTTTTTGTTTTTTCACTTACTGTATTTTGGAGAGAGAAAAGGGAATTTAAATACTAAATCATTTTAAGTAGCTGATGATCCTCCAAAGTATGTCTAGAACCTATTTATACCTTACCATCATTACGTTGCCTCCCAGCTGAAACTTCATCTCACACCTGCACCTCTGCAGTTACCACCCAATCTGTTTCTCTGCTTCTACCCTCCCCTGCATCCAGGCTCTGCTCCCCACGCAGCTGGCATGATTCACTACAAACTCAAGTCCCACCAGCAGACTACCCAGAATCAACCCAGGTTTAGCAAGAAGAAACGTTAGCGGTCAACCCAATTTTGTTATTAACTTGGAATCTGACTAAGAACTTACTGGACTGTCCTTGAAATTACCTAGATTAAATAACCTCCTACAAAAAAAGGACAGATTATACATGCCTTTATTGAAAATACCATTGCAAAACAGTACACGCAGATTTGACCCACCTCTTTCTCAAGGGTGGGTGTGCTCTTTTTCTCTGTGTGTAGCTGGAAAGCATGGAGCGAAGAAGCCATAGAAACACGCAGAACACCTGCAGGAAAACTGAGACCTTGGCAAGAGCCAAGCTCATGAATAAAGGAATTTTATCTTCAAAGTCCTCCTTGTGTATAGGGTGTTGTGATTTTCATGGACAGGATTGTAGGTATTCTGGGAGTCAGGGCACCTCTATACTCCCAGATCAGAGACCAGGGTGTGGGGAGGCATGCAGGAGGAGAAAGAATTCCCACCACCCTCCCTTTCTCCCTACATCACTCACAATCAGAGAGCTGGCTGGCCTTTCATTTAACTGTGTGCCTGGATAAAACCTCTTTTTTTTTTTAGGCCACATAAGCGTTGTTTCATTATTGAAAAGTGTGTTCATGAGTTGCGTGTGGGAAGTCGACATCACAAGGAAACCAGTTTTCTGCCCCCAAGTGTGTGTGTGTGTTGGTGAAATACACGATTATAACTAACTGTAGTGAGTCCTTTTTTAAAAAAAATAATTTGACATAAGAAAAAGGAAAAGGAGTCACTATTCAACCAATTTAAAGAAACTTTTCTAACAGATGCAAAAGCTCCAATTAAATTGTTCAAAAAATAAAAATATTTAATAACTGCCAAGTGTATGGCAGCTGCTGCCCCGTCAGCATTCTGAACAGGAAAAAATTGGGTTCCATCCAAACACTGCTTACACTGGTCTTCATTATAAGAATCATTTATTTCCACTATTATGCAAATTAGTGTTTCTTGCCAGAATTTGTAAGGAGCACGATAATGGGTCAAAATGCTGAAAGAAGCAGTGTGTGCTTTGTTTCTGGACAAGTTGCAGGGTTGATGAATGAGTGAACATCTTTGAATCAGCTGCCATATTAGCGATTCTCAGCCCTATTGAAAATTAGAACCACCTGATTCTAAAAATCCTAATGCCCACACCACACCCCGTACCCAGTAAATCAGGATCTCTGCAATGGATTTGCAGGTTCAGTGTGGTTTAGGAGCTCCTAGGTGATTACAACCTGTAGCCAAGGCTGTGAGTCATCCTTTCAATGACTAGACCTGGGAGCTGTACTTCATCCAACCAGGCTCCAGGTGTGGGCTTGGTTAGTGCTGTGCAGGGTGTGGATTGCCAAGCACACTGGGGCCGATGGGATTGAAAGGATCTGTTTTCTGCTCCCAGAGTGGAGCTGCCAAGTTCCAGACGTGGTGGCATGAACCAGCTCCTTCTTCCAGCACGATCTCAGGATGTCCAGGGGAGCACTATGGCTTTTGCCAAAAGACCCTCTTTATTAACTCTGACATCATGAACACAGCCTTTTTGGAGGGAGGGACATCCAGGATTCTTTTTTTTTTTTTAATTGCCTTTAGTTTTTAGAGCAGTTTTAGGTTCACAGCAAAATAGAGAAGGTACGGAGGTGTCCCATATGCCCCCTGCTTCCACGCAAGCACTGCCTTCCCCATAATCAGAATCCCCTACCAGAGTGGCATGTTTGTTCAATTGATGAACCTACATTGACCCATCATCACTCAAAATCTGTAGTCAATCCATAGTTAACATTAGAGCTCAGATATTGTACATTCTGAGAGCTTTGAGAAAAGTGTAATGACACATATCCACAATTACAGTATCATGCAAAGTATTTTCAGTGCCCCCCAAATCCTCTGTGCTCTGCCTGTTCCTCCCTCTCCTCCCAAACTCCTGGCAACCACTGACCTGTTAACTGTCTCCGTAATTTTGTCGTATAGCTGGAATCATACAGTATGCATTTTTTTTTTCCCCAAACTGGCTTCTTTCACTAGTAATATGCATTTAAGTTCCCTGCATGTCTTCTTACGGCCTGCCAGCTCATTTCTTTTTAGTGCCAAATAGTACTCAATTGTCTGGATGTACTACAGTTTATTTATGCATTTGCCTGCTGAAAACATCTTGGTTGGTTCCAAGTTTTTGACAATTATTAATAAAGTTGCTGCAGACATTTGTGTACAGGTTTTTGTGTAGACACAAGTTTCAGGTTCTTTGGTTAAATACCAGGGAGCATGATTGCTGGATCATAGGGTAAGAGTATCTTTAGTTTCCTATGAAACTGCCAAAATTCTTCCAAAGTGGCTATACCAGTTTGCATTTCTGCAGCAGTGAATGAGAGTTACTGTTTTCATGCATCCTCACCAGCATTTGGTGTTGTCTGTGTTTTGAATTTTAGCCATTCTGATGGGTAGGTAGTGGTATCTCACTGCTGTAGTGTGCAATTCCCTAATGACATATGATTTTAAGCATCTTTTCATATGCTTACTTGCCATCTGTTCATCTTTTTTGGTGAGGTGCCTATTCGGATTTTTTGCCCATTTTTTAGACTGGCTGTGTATTTCCTCATTTTTGAGCTTGCACTCTTTGTATATTCGGGGAAACAGTCCATCAGGTATGCCTTTTACAAATATTTTCTCTTGGTCTGTGGCTTATCTTCTCATTCTCTTAGCAGTGTCTTTTACTTCTTTCAGAAGTTTTTAATTTTAATGAAGTCCAGCTTATCAATTATTTCTTTCATGTTATATCTAAAAAGTCATTGCTATATCCAAGGTCATCCATATTTCCCCTGTGTTATCTTTTAGTAGTTTTATAATGTTGCATTTTACATTTAGGTCTGTGTTCCATTTTGAGTTAGTTTTTGTGAAGGGCATAAGGTCTATATCTAGATCCATTTTTTTTTTTTGCATGTGAACGTGCAGTTGTTCTAACAATGTTTGGTGAAAAGGCTATCTTTGCATTGTATTGCCTTTGCTCCTTTGTCATAGATCCATTGACTGTATTCATGTGGGTCTGTTTCCGGGTCCTTCATCCGTTCCATCAGTCTATTTGTCTGTTTTTTCACCAATATCACATTGTCTTGGTTGCTGTAGCTTTATGGTAGGTCTTAAAGTCAGGTATTGTCAGACCTCCAACTTTGCTCTTCTTTAATATTGTTTGGATATCCTTGGTCTTTTTGCCTCTTTGTACAAACTTTGGAATCAGTTTTTCTCCATGAAATAACTTTCCAGGATCTTAATTGGGATTCCATTAAGTCTATAGGTCAAGTTAGGAAGAACTGATACCTTGACAATGAACATGGACTATCTCTCTATTTACTTCTTTGACTTTCATCAGTTTTTTTTTAAAGATTTTTTTTTAAAGGTTTTATTTATTTGACAGAGATCACAAGTAGGCAGAGAGGCAGGTAGAGAGAGAGGAAGGGAAGCAGGCTCCCCGCTGAGCAGAGAGCCCGATGTGGGGCTCGATCCCAGGACCCTGAGATCATGACCTGAGCTGAAGGCAGAGGCTTTAACCCACTGAGCCACCCAGGCGCCCCGACTTTCATCAGTTTTATACTTTTCCTCATATAGATCTTATACACATTTTGTTATATTTATACCTAAGTGTTTCATTTTGGGGATCCTAATGTAGGTGGTAATAATGTGTTTTTAATTATACATCCCACTTGTTCACTGCTGGCATGTAGGAAAGCGATTGATGTTTTTATGTTAACCCTGAATCCTATAACCTTGCTGTCACCCCTTATAATTTCTAAGGATTGTTTTGTTGATTCTTTCAGGTTTTCTGTGTAGACAATCATGTCATCTGTGAACAAAGACAGTTTTATTTCTTCCGTCCCAATCAGTCTACTTCTTATTTCCTTTTCTTATTCTGTTAGTTAGGACTTCTAGTATCATGTTGAAAGGAGTGATGAAGATGCCCTGTTTCTGATCTTAGCAGGAAAGATTTTTGTCACCACTAAGTATGATGCTAGCTATAGGTGTAGGGATTTTGTGAATGTTTGAGCACTGATTTTTAGTATCTTGATTCAACAGCAAATTGTGAACATTGTTTTTGAGCTTCACCGCATGCAAAGTTAGCAATTAGAAGTGGTTATGATAGGAACATTATATATAAATTCCTGTTTTGCCCGCATATCATATAAGTGTGTGCATGCATGTAGGTTTGTGTATATATGATAATTGTATAGGGAAAAGCTTTGAAGTAAATAAACCAGGTGAGAAATATTAATAAAAGATCATTTAAATTTGTATAACAATTTACTGCACTGATGCTGAGGGGTAGATACACTATTTGTTTTGAGAATTGACAACACTGAAATTTTTATCACTTACCTAGATGTAGTCTTATAGTCTATAAGTTGAGTAAAGAGGGTGATGTTGCTGGATTCCTGTTGATTGTCCATTTGGCTTTAACCAAGACAGCCTTATTTATAGAAAGGCAAGTATACATTTTATAATGAGTTGTGATGAAAAATCATGGGATGGGAATTCAACATGATAAACTAAATAGCAGTTCTAGGAATGAAAAAAACCACCATTTTATTATTTATGGTAGAGAATAAATAGAGAACGACAGAGGGAACACAAGCACGGGGAGCTGAAGAGGAAGAAGCAGTTTCCCTGCTGAGCAGGCAGCCCAACATGGGGCTCGATCCCAGGATGGGTCTGACCTGAGCTGAAGGCAGACGCCCAACAATTGAGCCACTCAGGCACCCCACAAATCACCATTTTAATTTAACTCTTCCTTCTTTCCTTTTTTTTTTTTTCTTGAAAGATTTCATTTATTTGAGAGACAGAGAATGAGCAGTGGGGAGGGTAAAGGCAGAGAGAGAGAGAGAGAGAGAGAAGCAGACCCCACGCTGAGCAGGGAGCCCAATGTGGGGCTCAACCCAGGACCTGGAGATAATGACCTGAGCCAAAGGCAGACACTTAACCAACTGAGCCACCCAGGCACCCCAGTTTAACTCTTATTTCTAAGAAAAGTGAAAAGTGTGGCTCTTTTTCAGAGTAAAGATCTAAATAAATGGCAAAAAGTTGCTCTATTCTTCTGCAGCGCTCAGGCTCCATCTCACAAGTCTGGGAGGTTTAAGAAAATAATTTGTGTAACACATATTCTAAAACCAAGCTAACATAAAAATGAATTCAGGAACTGTAGTAAAAATGGCATCTGGGTTCATAGTGGTGAGAGTATGGATGATGGAATTTCAGGTAATTTTTCTGTTCTATTGTTTTTTGGGAGGTCTCAATCTTGCTCCTTTTTTTTAAGATTTTATTTATTTGGGAGAGATCTTGCTCTTTTTTTTAAGATTTTATTTATTTATTTGGGAGAGAGAGTGAGTGTGTGTGTGTGTGTGTGTGTGTGTGAGAGAGAGAGAGAGAGAGAGAGAAAGAGAGAGAGAGTAGGAGTTGGGGGAGAGGGAGAAGCAAACTCCCTGCTATGCGGGGAGACCCAGGACTCTGGATCATGACCTGAGCCGAAGGCAGATGCTTAATCCACTGAGCCAGAGACGCTCCTCAATCTCCTAAAAAAAATCACATGGGAGAAGCAGTGGGTGGGGAGAATAATCTTTAGATTTGGATGCCTGGTTTCAACCAGTTCCCAAAGAGCATTTGGGACTTTCAGTCTAAGACCCAGGAGTCACATGGTCTCCTGCAAAACCAGCTCTGGCTAGTTGATGTCTGAAAGAAACTTGACCCTGGCATGGGTATTTTCAGTCAGAAATGGTGAGTAAACAGCAGAAACACAGAGGACAAACATAAACCCTTGGAGGAAGATGTAGATTCCAAAAAAGGGAAACCAGGATTGAAGGTAAAGGAAGGGCAAGGTAAAAAGAGGGAAATGCTTTTACACACACACACACACACACACACACACACACACAGAAAATGACCATGGAAAAGGTGAAAACTCCCAGCAAAAATGAAATGCATTTTACTGGGAGGAGCAAGGGGTTAGAGTCTATCCCATGCCATTTGTAAAATGTCCCTCATCGCCTTGGCCTGGGATATTTAGAAAAAGCAGCTCTGTATCAGAAAGCAATCTGGGGAATGCTGAGGGCTGAGGTCTTCATCTGGTTAGAGTCCCAGGGCCGAGCAGCGGAGG
The DNA here is from genome assembly GCF_902655055.1 of Lutra lutra. NCBI lineage: Eukaryota > Metazoa > Chordata > Mammalia > Carnivora > Mustelidae > Lutra > Lutra lutra. Next base: position 88,119,666 of record NC_062283.1, on the reverse strand, counting down.
GGGATTCTTACTGAGATTTTTGGCAGCTGCAGTCCCCTTGCTGCCACTGCCCCATGGAAGGTGACAGAGGACTGCCCTTCCTGTTGCTCACGGTGACAGAGTGAAGGGGTCTCTATCAGAAATGACAGTGGGACAGTAGGCGGAATCTGGGACTGTTGGACGCCATCCAGGGCATATGTTGAGCTGGCTATTCTAGCACCTTCCGAGAGAGGGGCTTGTAGGTATTTACTCTGATCTGACCCCTATAGACTCCAAAAGAGTAACTCTAGATATGGGTTATTTCTGTGTGGCCTAAGGCTTCTCTCAAAGATGCTCTTCAACTAGAGATTTTGTCAAAGCAGCAGGAGGGTCTGTTGAGAAGAGTGAATTGTATGGATTTCGTTGTCTCCTGGTTACTAAACCAGAAAAGAACAGATATGTATCTCTAAATTATAGACAGTTCTTTGTGGTGGGAATAAGGTGTGAGGGTAACTTCCAGTCCACAGTCCACTCTCTAATGATGGCTAATATTTATTAAGTGCTCGTTGTTCAATCCTTTATGTGACAGTGTCTATTATTATTGTCATCTGACAGAAACAGGCTTGGGGTGGGGAGTTTCAGGCCCTGGGCCCCCAGGAATGCTTGCTGCACAGCCGAAATGCAGACCTGGGCAGCCTACTTCAGCCAGCCACACCCAGATATATACACAGCCGCGGCTCACCCGGCTATTTGTAGTGCTGGTCAGTACTGACTATGGATGGGCCACATTTATCTCGATCTCCCTTTATCTGTGTGCCTCCCTCAGAGCCCAACACTTTGCCAGGGAGGCCCCACCAACAATCCGTTCTCACTGTCCCTGTCCAGATGCCCTGGATTTTGTCATCTCTCCTGGAGGTTGATTTTCCTTTTTGTCTCTCCTGCTTTAGCAACATGAATTAAAAGCTGTTTTCTTACTCTCAAATGCCTCCTCAGCAGGGTTTTCTGTTCAGCTATTAAGCACCTCCTGGCTTCTGGTGAACAGACCAACATATCCTTAGCTGTAGGCTTGGGAGAGGAGCTAGGGAAGGGATGTGTGAAACTCCTCTGGTACCCAGGAGTAGGGGAGATAGTAACGGGGCCGCCCAGCGGGACCTGAGGGAAGGGGGTGTGTTTAGTAATACAATTTAGAATGTGTGAAAGCACAAGCAAAATGAAATATCTCCCTTCCTAGTAAGAAAAATGTTTTTTTACTGAAAAGCGTTCCAAAGAAATGATTGTGCAATTTATTTCACTGCTTGTAAACTTCCTGCAGGAAGCCTGGATAGACAGAGTGATAAGCCTTTCCTCACTCGCAGGGATATTGTATACATGTCCAATCTTAGGTGGTGGAACAGTTTTTCTGGCGGAGAGAAACTCCTCTATTATGCAGTGTCGGGCAGCCAGAAATGCCCTTCCTTCCCTGTCTGTGACCAGAAAGATAGCCTTTCTCAAGGCTTCCTTTGAAACTGTTGTTCCTGCAGGGCCTTCTCTGAGACCCCCATTGGAATTAATAACTCCTGTTTCTGTGCCCCTGTCAAAGATGTACATATATTTCATTTGACCTTGGACTTCTACAGCTCACAGGCATTTAGAGATTATAAGCTCATCATGGGGTTGGTGTTGATTTCTTTGACCCATTCACAGTACCCTGTGTGGAACAGATAATAAATGCTTGTTAAACAAATGTGAGAGCCAAGGAAGCATTTCCAGAATGCCTGATGGCTGGGATTGAAGCAAGGTTAAGAAACCCAAGCCTCCAGTGTGGTGTGATGAGAAGCTGTTGAAAGGCTCTAAGGAGGGCATAACTTCGTGGGGAGTACAGCGGGGGGGGGGGGGGGGGGGGGGCTCCGCCACGTCCGTTCCTCTCTGGTCTGTTGCTGTGTCTGTGGACCAGAATTGTCCCATTTTCACCTTTGGAGGGCTGCCGAGGGGAGTCTGTTCTTCCCCATCTTCATCTCCATGTGACTATCCTTTGAGGTGTACTGCCAGCTCCCGTTTTAAGTGATGTTTTTTATAATCACATGAATCTGTCACACTTAACAAACCTTAAACAAACCTTAACTTTCCTAGAGAGTCAACATGTAAGCCGTGGAGGGAAATCATTCCCAGCAGAGAATGATTTACACATCTGCTGTGCGAACAGCATCACAGATCCCCTTCAAAGAAGTTGTAGGAATCTGAACACATTTTGACTAGATGCTGATTGTTTAAGTGTTGAACATAACTTTGAGGGAGTACAAAGGTTGGGAAAGCAGTGCATTCTGACTCAGATGCCTGGGCCTGCTGACCCTGAGAACCCAGGAGCACAGCGCAGCTCCCGGGCACTCACCCAGGCTTCTTAGATCCAGTTGGGTTTTTCAGTATCGGGGCTGACAGCCATCAACGCAAGGGAAAAAACCTTTTCAAACTGGCCTGCTCACTAGGGCGAGTAACTGTTTCAGCCTAGCGAGTAGTGTGCGAGCTGGGTTTCTTTCATTTTACTACCTATATCCTTCCTGCAGCGGGAACAAGTTTAGTGTTTATTGCTTGCAAGTAAATTGCCTATTAACATGAGGAGTAACACTCTTTGATAAAGAATGCATGTTTTGTGGGGCACCGTACACGAAGAATTCACTTGTTAATTTTTATTTATTTTTTTAAAAAGATTTTATTTATTTATTTGAGAGATAGAGAGCGAGAGATCTTGAACAGGGGGGAGGCAGAAGCAGATGGACTCAGTCCCAGGACCCTGGGATCATGACCTGAGCGAAAGGCAGACGCATAACCTACCAAACCACCCAGGCACCTGATGGTTCATTTTTAACTTTCTAAGCCATAAGCGTTCCTGCAACAGTCTCTTATCACACACTTCAAGTAATTTCTTTCATATCATCAAAAATCTTGTCAGTTGTCAAATATTCTCATGAATGTTGTGATTTTTTTGAGTTTGTTTTAGTGAGAATCCAAATAAGGTATATACATGGTCATTGACAGTGTTCCTAAAGTCTTTACTCTCTCTTTTCTCCCTCTTTTTTGCTCTCCCATTCCCAGTGGTTTTGTGAGGAAATCTGATTATCTTTCCTGTAGACTTCCTCGTAATTCTAATTGTGTTGATCGTATCCCTGTACCACACTATTTTAGTAACTCTTATTGTTTATGTAGATACAACACATACACTGTAACTCTTTTCCTAGAATGCAAAAAATCTCAGAACAACTTCAGACATGAATAAAATTGCCACGGTTTATGGCCATTTTTGCCAGAGAACATGGTCAGATTATGTTTCCAGTGTTCCCTGGCTACTCTCTGCTGTCTCTTTGTGGAAAAGTTGTAAATGTATAAAACAATTGGGAATAATAGGTCACTCAGGAAGCACATCTGTGAAGCACAGTCAGATTCTTTTCAAAAATTACCACAAATCAACTCTTGCAACCATATACAACCTGACACAACTTAACACAAGTGCCGATTAAAAGAGGCAGGTTATTGGCTCCAGTTGGCAAGGGGGACTCTTGTGTAAGATTCTGATACAAAGGGCTATTCTGTGTGCTTGGGAATTTCACTGAGGCAAGAATGAAGACAGCTTTGCTGATTGAGAGACCCTTCTCCCCCGAAATGGCATGTACCTTAACCACTATAAAAGCTATATTAAACTCTAAAAGAGCCTGTCCCAAATTTCAGGAATAGCTTTCTCAGCATCTGATGAAAATAGATTGATTAGTTAAGTATTGAAATTTGTTACATAAAATGAGTTTATACAGATCTAAATTTATGATTATAGACTCTTCAACCCAGTATACCTTTAGGAAATGTAATAATTTCAGAGAGAAAAATAGTTTTCGGTGGGGATAAAGAAATTTTTACTGTCAAAGCCACTTCGTATCCTATTTTGGCATATAATGGGCAGCATGGTCCTGTCACATGATAACCTGAGAGTTAAGTTTGACTTACACTTTTTCTTATATTCCCTACTCTTTATAGATCAGTGACCAGGTCTAGTGTTATTGCCCTTACATTAAAAAATAAATTCTTAAGGTAGAATCTGGACCCTATTTTAACTTGGAAAGGGAATAACACTCTTTGATGTAGGGCATGCTTCTATCTGTTTAATAAGCAAAATGATGTTGAAGACTGGGTTGCTCACAACCGAGGAAGGATCCCTTTATGAAACACTTGCTGTGCACCAAAGACCTAAATTGTGATTTATCTGCTTTCCTTGTGCATTGATAGGAAGGATTCACTCGAAGACTGCATCTAATTAGAGCATTTTTACAGGGCTCTCTTAATAATACTTCCTAAAACACCATCAAAGTGCTGGGTGCTGGGAATTCTTTAAGAAGAGGACAGAAGGATCCTTTATTACCTCAGTCTTCCTTGTGGCCAAGAATATTCATTGGTGATGCTGAAATTTTAATATCTGGTTAAGACCCATCTATGGCCAGTAAGAAGAATAAAACCGAAATCTATTCTGTCTTCCCTCTTTTCATCACATGCTCCTTTATTTTTATCTTAGGCCTATAGAAGTAAGGGGGAAAAATAGAGTTTTGGTTCTTTTAGGGCTTGGCTCACATCTTGCTTCTGTTGGCTGTAGTAGTTAGCATTCATACTATAGCAAGCAATAGACATGTTGACATTAATTCCTTTAAAAAGAAAAAAAAAGGAATGGTTCATTAGTTGCATATAACACCCAGTGCTCATCACATCACTACGTCAAAACTGATGATGTACTATATGTTGGCTAATTGAACATAATAAAGAAAAGAAAATAGAAAAGGGACCACAGCCTCCCAGAGGAGAGATGGTGCTACCTTCAGGCGTGTTTCTGGTGATGTCCACAGGACACAGGCTGATCCCTGCTGTCTCCTGGGCTGGGCTTTGCTTTCTGTTGGTAACATGTACCCCACCTCTATTGCATGGAGTCACTACCTAAATGAAAGAATCTCATCATTCTTCCTTTTACTTCATTATTTCTTGGCCTTTGCCTTTCATTAGCTCCCTTCTTCTTGCCCTTCAAGGATCTCTTCTTTTTTCCAAGACTGACTTTTCTCCCCAACTTAAATCCCAACCTTTCTATCTTATCTGAGAATATAGAGATTGTCTCCATTAATCACCTACCCACCACCCTTTAAAATCTTCTCTTTCTACTAATGTTCAGATCCTCCACCTTGCAACTAAAGTATTAAAGTATTGTCTGACCTCTTGGTTTCCATATCAAATGTAAAAATCTCTACTGTGGATCTTAGTAAATGTTAATCTTCTTTCTTTCTCTTCCTATTTTGGAGACTTGTCTGTGTTACTTAATCTTCATTCCCTCACCTCAAATTCAACCCTTTTAGTTCTGCTATACTCACCTTCTAAATCCTCGTGGTAGGCTGAGAAATGCTTACCGCTATGCTCCAGTGTCTATGCCAAAACCCAGAGATGGGAGAATGCAACCGTATTTGGAAAAAGGGTCTTTGCAGACATGATTAAATTAAGGGTCTTGATAATTGGGTGATCTTGAATTACTGAGGTGGGCCCTCTCTGCCATCAGAAGGGTCTTTCTAAGAGAGAGGCAGGGGCAGTTGGAGACCACATGTATACACACAAGCCAAGGAATGCCCCAAGCTGCGAGATAGTGGAAGAGGCAGGGAATAGATTCTGCTGTAGACCCCTTGGAGGTAGCACAGCCCTGGCCCTGCTGACCCTTTGATTTGGAGATGCCATGGAGCCTCTGAAAGTGTGACAGAGGAACTTTGTGTTGTTTCAGGGACCAGTTTATGGGACTTTGTTATAGGGTCTACAGGAAACTAAATACAGCCCTCTTTTAACACTCTTGGCAAAATTATTAACCAGAGATGCATTGATTTTCACAAAGTGAACATGCCTGAATCGCCAGCACCCAGATCAAGAGGCAGAACCTTACCAGTTCTCCAAAAGACCCCCCAAAGTCCCCTTTCAGCCATTGTCCTCCACCAAAGTGTCTGCTGTTTTGACTTTTAATACCACATTTTTGAACCTCATGTAAACAGAATCATAAGGTATCTACTCTTTTTTATTCGGGTTCTTTTAACAGTCTGTGAGATTCATTCATGTTGCCACAGGTAGTCAGATTTTTAATTCTCACTGCTGTATGGCATCCATTATCTCTATATAGCATACTTTATTTCTTCTACTATTGATGGTTTGCAAACAGTACTGTCATGAACATTTATTACATGTATTTTAATGAACTGTGTTTCTGTTGGGTATATGATGAGGAAGGGATTTCCTGAATCATAGATGCCTTTTCATTTTTCTCTATATTGTCTACGTTGTCAATCTCATCTACAAGTGCTACTTCAACTGTTACGTCATCGTGACTCTTAACTCTGATTCTGATCTCTGCTGAGATTCAAAATAATAGCTGTCAGTTAGATACACACGCATACACACACACACAGGTTTAATGTGTCTCAATCCAATCTCAAGTTCCTACCAAAAAAGATATTTTTTTCTTGTGTCACTTGTGTTAATGGCAAGCCATAAATGTTAACCATTCAAGTTTGAAATCATCTTTAATTCTTTCTTTATCCTGCATCCACCAAATCCCTAAAGCCTCTTGAACTCCTTGCCATGTATTCTCTGTATTAGTTTAGGGGCACACTCTCCTTTAAAGGATTCCTCACTGATCTCCCAGCTTCCAGTCTGTTTTATCTGTCAGTCTGTCCACAAAATCTAGATTTATCTTCCCTAAATTTGATCCTGCCATACCCCTTCTCAAAACTCATAGATATGGATGGATCACTACTGATTATAGAATCAAGTCAAAATTCTTTATGTGGGCTTTGTGTGTTTTCATAATTGGACTTCAAACTCATTTCTATGAGTAATTATTCATACAAGGCTTCACTGGGAATATTATATTTTAACACTGTCTTCAATAACATTTTTATGTTAAATTGTTCAAAGGGCTTCCTATTAACATTTCTTTCTTCATTTATTTAAAAGAGGGAATGTGTGTGTGAGCATGAGCAGAGGGAAGGGCCGAGAGATAAGGAGATTCCCCACTAGCGGGGAGCTTGACATGGGGCTTGATCCCAGGACTCTGGGATCATGACCTGAGCTAAACCTAGACGCTTTATCGCCTGAGCCACCTGGGTGCCCCCCCCCACTTAATATTTCTTTTAATAGCTCCTTATAATAGCCATATATTGAGAGTTTGCTGTGCCTAGTGCACATGTAATCCTAACAACAGCTTTGTACAGTGAATACCTGTTCTTATTCTCCATTGACAGCTGAGGAAACCATAGCTCAGTGAACTTAAGGTCTTGTCCAAGGTCATCCATCCAGAAACTTAATTAGGATTCAAGCACTGGAAGTCATGAAACAGCTTGTCTGCCATTTGCATGTTCATCACTCCTCTCAAGGCCCCTGGAGATGTTCTCATTCTAGCTTTTCACCTTTGTGGTGTTCTTTCCTGAGGTTGCATCTCTTCCTGGCAGAGAGCTGTGGTTCTGGGTCCTGCCACTCTGGGATGGGTGCCTTCTATGTGCTAATTTGCCCCTCACATTCTCTAAAGCTGGAGCATCATGAACTGGATTCTTGTGGCTATTGTCTGGGCAAGGGGACTTCCATTTTTATAATACCAATCTTGTTTGGTTTTGCTCCTTCCTTCTCTCCTCCCCCTTCTTCCCCCTTTTTCTTTCCCTTTGTCTCTTTCTTCTTTCTTTCTCTGGACTTCTCCCTCTTCTTCCCCCCTTCCTTTTACAGGAGCCATGTCTCTCAACATTTTTAAAAGCCAACTTCTGGAGGTTGATCACCTCTGATCACCTACCTCCCAGTCCTCACTTTCTAGATGAAAAAAAAAAGAATCAACACCTCTGTGTAATAATCAAACAAGCATTAAACAAGCAAATTAGGCTGGGGTGGGGACATTACGTATACATTTGTTTTAGCAATATAAGAATGAATCATGTTTGAATCATTATGCATACATGTATTTATGGACCAAAATATTTATTGTTGACACAAATATGTATCATTATACATGATAGGGTTAACTAAATAATGTACAGGGAAATAAAATACTGATGAAGCTACAGGAGTAGTAATTCACAACAGGAATTGCTAAACCATGATTAATTTGAGACAGCAGTGATGGTAGATTATTCTTCTGTCCTTCATGAAAATCACAATAGTTTTACCTCTGTAATAGGAGCTTTTCAATTTCCCAACATTGTATATCTGCTAAATTTTAGTAAACCGACTCTGAGTCTCTAGGGAACTCTACCAGGGCACTAGGTCATGAATAACATTTTAGTAATTTGCATACAGTAGATTCCTTGTAATTAGCCCTTATTTATTCATAATATAGAAGAATCAGTGGAGGGGCACCTGGGTCGCTCAGTCAGTTAAGCATCTGCCCTTGGCTCAGGTCATGATCTGAGGGTCCTGGGATCGAGTGCCACATCAGGCTCCCTGCCCAGTGGGGAGTCTGCTTCTCCCTCTGCTCTCCCCCTGCTCATTCTCTCTCTCTCCTCTAGTATATAAAGAATCTTAAAGAAAAAAGAAAAATCAATAAAAGGCAAGATATACTTCCCTTAAGAATCTAAGATGGGATAAGCATTTGGGGATTAGTATCTGTTCTTTAGGGGATCTCTCTTGGTTTACCAGTTCAGAATTCCCTGGGAACTGACTTAGTTCCCTACTGAGTTTCCTCCATTGCTCTGACCAAGCCCCAGGCGTCTTGCCTCTTTCCTTTTCCTATGGTGCCTTTGATATGCAGTGCTTTTGTTTTTTGTCTACGATTTGAGGTGTTCCATTCCAACTCCATGACCTGATGATGCCTCTTTCATGTTGGCTTCCATCATCCCTTCCACCAGGCTTGGCCTCCCTGGTCCTTGAGTGTCACCCTCTGTATGTCCCCAGTGCTGGCCACATTCTGCCCTATGTCAGTATCTGCCAACTCATGATTCTGTCCCACAGAGATAGCAAAAGCCACATCCAGTTAATTTTTTCTGTTAACTTTCATAACAGCAAATAACAAAACTTTTTATATAATAAGCGGTCAGGACATTTGTAGAATTAAATTGGTACTGGTGGGTCATCCTGGGGGATTAACCTGTCATGACTGAATGGCTAGTTCCGTGTGATAACTTGGGAAGTTCATGTATGTATGTATATATATATATATATATATATATACATATATATATATATATACACACATATACTTATATGTAAAACTTGGGAAGTTGACAATGGAGTTTGGGAGTGCTTTGTAGACTATAGTACAGTCCAAATCACTACTGGGCTCTTGTTGTCATCAGTGATCTAATGCCTAAGGAAAACATTGAATAGATAAAAAGTAACTGAACATTAATGTTCTGCTTCAACTCTACTTTTTACAAGCCAGCAGAAGCTCATGTGAGATATTTAACAGATACTGTATTATAAAGGAAAAATGAGATAAAAAAAAGAAAAACAGACCATGAACCACTGCCATTTAATGTCCAAAATGTAATTAGGCACAACAGTTTTATGTTATTGCCCTAAAAATTTATTATGCTTTAATAAACCCCGGTAAACCTAATTTTGTGCTCCATTTAACATTAACCCATTTGGAAGAAAGGAAAGAAACAATACCTCGGGTAAAAAATGTAAGAGATTTTTGTACCTTTCTGTATATTTTTAAATAGACTTAGTCTTCAGTTTGTTAATTATAGCTGTTTTACTCACAATATTACCATAAAAACTCAATCAGAAAATTATTAGGTTCATTTGGTCACAAAATACATAACAGAAATATATGCTTTGGTCCCCAAATCTTTTTTATACCTCCAAATTTATGTTGTGATCTTGAGAACCTCTATATCCTGTAAATATAGGGTGTGGCTCAGTGAAGAATTAAGAGTGTGGATCTCCAGCTAGATTGCTTGGGGTCAGATCCCTCAAAGGATAGAAGTGGTACCACCACTTCCTAGCTGATTTTGGACAGATTATTTATACATTCTCTGCCTCTGTGTCCTGAAATAGTAATATTACCTACCACAAAGGAGTATTATGAAGATTGAGTTAATATTTGATAAGCATACAGTTCCTGGCACATTGTAATTATTAAATACATGTTTGTGAAATAAAGTGGATAAACGGTAACCCATATGAATGAGTTTCAAGAATTGTGGAGTATCAGGTGTTTATTTATTATAATTACATCCTTTTTTTTTGCATTTTAGTCATGATTTAATATCATTTCACAAGGAAGATAATTTTCACCTGTTTGTTTTACTATTTTTGAGAAGATAATCATCAGAGTCAGGAGGTAGCCATGATAAGATGACATTTTTGTTAAATAAGGAAGTGCTGTGTTCAATTTTTTTTTAACATTTTATTTATTTATTTGAGAGAGAGACAGTGAGAGAGAGCATGAGCGAGGAGAAGGTCAGAGGGAGAAGCAGACTCCCCATGGAGCTAGGAGCCTGATGCGGGACTCGATCCCGGGACTCCAGGATCATGACCTGAGCCGAAGGCAGTCGCTTAACCAACTGAGCCACCCAGGCGCCCAGTGCTGTGTTCAATTTAAAAATGCTGTGTTACTGGAAGCCCCAGCCAGTATATCCAGGTAAAACAAGACACACAACAACAAAAACCCCAAACCATAAAAGACATACAGATTTGAAAGGAAAAAATAAAACCATTTCTAGTTTCAAATGACATGATTATTCATGTAGAAAATTCCAGACATGTGCAAATAAAAAAAATAAGGTCTGGAACAAATAAGTGAGCTTAGCAAAGTCTCAGGACAGAAAATCAATAAAAATCAACTGTATTTTTACATACTAGCAATGAACAACTGGGATTTGAAATTTGAAAGGATACCATCTATTATAGCATCAAAAAAAGAATCATTTAGGTGTAAATCTAGCAAAATACTTGCAGAAACTGTGTATTGAAAATTATAAAATACTGAGGAAAGAATCAAAGAAGACCTAAATAAATGGAGAGATATACTATTTTCATGGATAGAAAGACTCAATACATGAAGATGTTAGTTCTCCCCAAAATGATCTGTACATTTAGTATACAATATCAGTCAAAATCCCAGGAAGATTTTTTTATAGCTATCAACTGATAGCTCTAATCACAATGATTCTAAAATTTACACAGGAAATCAAATAAAACTAAACACTTTTGAAAATAGAAGAATCGAGTTGGAAGACTTTCAGGGTTTAATTTTAATACCTACCATAAATCCACAATTATCAAAACAGTGTAGTGTTGGCAAAAGATAGGCACATAGATCAATGGAACAGAATCACCCAACAACATACCCATATAAATGTAGCCAATTGGTGTTTGATGAAGAAGCAGAAGCAATGCAACAGAGAAAGGAGAGTCTTTACAACAAATATGAACCTTGACCCACACCCCACATCATTTACAAAAATTATTTTAACATGGATCATAGACCAAAGTGTAAAATGTAAACTACAAAACTTCTAGAGAAAACTTTCTCTAGAGAGAAAACTTTCGTGACCTTGGATTAGGCAGATTTTGTTTAAGATACTGCACCTAAACCACAATCATAAAAGAAAAAAATTGATGCTTTGGACTTAAAGTTAGAAACTTCTGCTCTTCTAAAAATCTGTTAGCAGTTTGGAAAGACAGGTCACAAACCTGGGGAAAGTATTTGCAAACCCCCTTATTCGACCAAGGAAAAATATCTACATAATGTAAAGGACCCACAAACCTTGACAATAAGAAAATAGATTCAACAATTTAAGAAATGGGGCATAGACTTTGATCACTTCACCAGAGAGACAGAAAAGTACATTTTACTCCATGGATATTAAAAAATACATTTAGAAAAGAATATACATCTATCAGAACCCATCAGTCACCTGAACCTGAAGTAGAAAAAAAGTCAGTCTTTTTCTGAGTTTTTGTACCGTATTCAGTATTTTAAAATTATACAAACAAGCATTTTTAATGTTCTATATAGCATCCCAAAATGGAGCTGTTCCTGCTCAGACGTTCAGACCTGATGACTATGCCTTATTTTGCCTGTACCATTTATTTTGAATGTCTAGTTTCTCTCTTAATCTGAGTGTCTTCTCTAGTGCCTTTATTAATTTTAGCATCAAATCCCAGGAGCCCATTCTCTCGAAATCACCCATTTTCACTCTTCTTGTGACAACTTTAACTTAACTAGTATTTTCCTTTTTGTGGCTTTCATTTATTTCTTGTCAACTACTGTTTGGTTTGGTTTCTTTCAGCCCCATTTTACGCTCTCTCTTGATTTTCAAGCGCTGTGACTGACGGCGAGTGGCTGGCATCTGTGGGAAGAGGAAACAGTGGGCGCAGGAGGCAGATGGGGTGTGTAGGTGGGATGCGATGACTCATTTTCTCATGTGTTGGTTTTTGGTGTGGAAATGTTAAGGACCCCAAAAGAAAACCCTTTATAAAGCCCGTAAGTCATTTTAGCCTTGGAAAAATATCTTTTGAAGCTCTTTTGACTTGGCTGCCTCTTTCGTAACCTCACTAAATTCTCTCTTTCAGCCTCTGTTTGATCTGATCTATTTCTCTTTCACAGAATGTGAATTCTAATCTCACATTTACTAGACAAAGCCAACTGCCCCAGTTTCTTGAGAGTCCGCGTTATTTTTTTGTGCTGCTGTTTGGTTTTATATCCACTTGGGTTTTTAGTGTTGTTTTTCTTTTATTTTGGTGGGTTCCTAAATTACAAAAGTAATCAATGTTCGTAAGAGAAATTGTTAAAAATAATATAGAAGGAATAAAGAAAAAAATGCACAATCCCATTACATAGCTATTATTATGGTTTACATTTTGGTGTACAACTTTGCAGAATTTTTAAATTTCTAAATACACATATGTATATTCACATAGAATATATACACTATAATGTATTATATCTTAAATTTTTTTTACTTAATATACCTTGAGTTTACCTCCATTGCTAAATATTCTTCTACAACATAGTTTTCTTTTTAAAATTATTTTAATTCCAGGGTAGTTAACTTATAGTGTTATGTTAGTTTCAGGTGTACAATATAGTGACTCAACAATTTGGTTCTCAATGATACATAATAAACCACTATTTGGGGGTGCCTGGGTGGCTTAGAGGGTTAAACCTCTGCCTTTGGCTCAGGTTATGATCTCAGGGTCATGGGATCAAGCCCTGCATCGGGCTCTCTGCTTGGCAGGGAGCCTGCTTCCCCTTGTCTCTCTGCCTGCCTGCTTGTGGTCTCTCTTTCTCTGTCAAATAAATAAATGAAATCTAAAAAGAAAAACAAAACCAAACCACTATTTGAATCTATCTATGTACCTACGTACCTATCTGGCTACCTACGTATCTAACCATTTTCCTGTTAATGGATATTTAGGTATTTTCCATTTTTATTGTAAAAAATATATTTCATTCGACATACTTACAAGTAAACCTGACACATTTATGGGGATTTTCTCAGGGTAAATTCTCGGGAGTAGAGCTATTGGGTCAAAAAGTGTACATAGCTTTAAGGATTACTGAGGTCTCCTGGGAAGTTTAAAATTCTCCTTGGGCTGTCAGAATGTTATTTCTCTGCATCTCCACTGGGAATTCTTTAATTTTTTTGACTACTTATTAGACAAGAAAACTGGCACTTTAGAGTTTGCTTAATGTGCATTTGTTCATAGTAAGGTGTAGATTTCTTTGTGTATTTATTTATCATTTTAGTTATTCTCTTGTGAATTTGCCCGCCCATGCCCATAGCCTAATTTTCTATTGTAATGTCTTTATGGCTGCTTCTTTGCTCTAAACTGACTGATAAGAGGTAATTTATAGTGATATTAACCTTTCATCTGTCACACATTGCAAATACGTGTAACAAATTATCATCTGTTAAATTTGTGGTGAGGTATGTTAACATTTTCATCGTACTTGTGATTTGGAATTGTTTTGCCATCATATTTTCTAGATACTCTGATTACAAAGGGAGCTCTTGGTTTTCATAATGATTTTGCATCTCAACACCTTATTAAATTATGTTATTGCTTATAATAGTTATTTAGTTGATTCTACTGGGTTTTCATGGTTGACAACCAAAACATCTGCAAGTAATGATTTGTGTGTTTTATTTTATAGTATTACATCTCCTTATTTTGTGACATTAGCTGGAATTTTCAGAAAGCCAACTAGTAGTAGGATTAATTGACTGCCTTGTCTTTTTCCTGATTTTTATAGAATACTTATAAACACAAAGTTGGTAGTTGCTGTGCATATATAATTTTTTTAAGAGAGGGAGACTGAGAGCAGGGTGTGTAGGGGCAGAGGGAGAGAGAGAGAAAATCCCAAGCAGGCTCCACACCCAGCTTAGAGCCTGGTGTAGACCTGGATCTCACAACCCTGAGATCATGACCTGAACCCGGAATCAGGAGTCAGATGCTCAACTCAGTGAGCTACCCAGGTGCCCCAGAATATATATATTATTTTTCATGTGAAAAGAGTGCTCTTCTATTTTTGTTTTGCCATTATTTTTTTTTAAATCTTCCTTTCTAATTTGAAGCCAGTTGGTTTTTTTTTTAAGATTTTATTTATTTATTTGACAGACAGAGATCCCAAGTAGGCAGAGAGGCAGGCAGAGAGAGAGGAGGAAGTAGGCGCCCTGCCGAGCAGAGAGCCCGATGTGGGGCTCGATCCCAGGAACCTGGGATCATGACCTGAGCTGAAGGCAGAGGCTTTAACCCACTGAGCCACCCAGGCGCCCTGCAGTTATTTTTAATAAGAAATGCGTTTTGAATCTTAATTAAAGCACTTGGGGCATCTGTGGAGATGCAGATGAATTTTTTTTTCCCCATTGAGATATCTCAGCATTCCCAAAATACATTTTAAACCCAGGATCTAGTTTTCTTATAGTATAATGTTGGTGCATTTTTTTTTCATTTTTCTTTCATATTTTTGTCCATGTATAAAGTGAGTTTGAGACTAACCTATATTTCATTCTTTTGACATTAGTATCAGGTATTGCTATCAGGTTTATACTACCTTGGTATAGTCATCTCTGAGCTTTGGTGGAATTTTTATCTGTGTTTATATTTTCCTTCTCAGTCATAATTTTCTATACCTTTGCTTTCTTTCTTTCTTGAGTACACTTGCTAGGGGCTTGCTATATAGTAATAATAATAATTAATTAGTTATAAAGTAACAGCTCTGGGGATGCCTGGGTGGCTCAGTCGGTTAAGCCACTGTCTTCAGCTCAGGTCATGATCCCAGGGTCCTGGGATGGAGTCCCACATCGAACTCCTTGCTTAGCAGGAGCCTGCTTCTCCCTCTGCCTCTGCCTGCCATTCTGCCTGCTTGTGTGCTCGCTCACTCTCTCTCTCTCTCTCTCTCTCTGACAAATAAATAAATAAAATCTTAAAATAAAATACACCTCTGGAATAACTTATAATCTTACCTATTTCCTTTTTAAAAAAATATTTATTTATTTAATTGGGGGAGGAAGGGCAGAGGCAGAGGGAGAGAATCTTCAGGAGACCCCACACGGAGTGTGGGACTGGTCGTGAGGCTCTGTCACTTGGCCCTGAGATCATGACCTGAGCTGAAACCAAGAATCGGCCATTTAACTGACTGAGCCATCCAGACGCTCCCCTGCTTGCTTTCTTAAATCTCATTTTACATTTACTGCTTATTGCAATAAATGGATCTGCTTCTGGAAATTATTTTAATGTTGAAATTCAACAGAGAGCGTTAGCCCCAGCATCCCACCATTGTAGATATTGCTCAGTTTCCAGTAATTACAGGATCACCTTCGTGTTTAAAAACAAAAAACGATGGGGGAGACTGGGTGGCTCAGTGGGTTAAAGCCTCTGCCTTTGGCTCAGGTCATGATCCCGGGGTCCTGGGATTGAGCCCCACATCGGGCTCTCTGCTCAGCGGGGAGCCTGCTTCCCCCTCTCTCTCTGCCCACTTGTGATCTCTGTCACAGAAGTAAATTTAAAAAGAAAAGAAATGTTCAAAAAAAAAGATGCAGGTTTGCTGCATTTTCTAAAAACCACTTCCGTCTGGGTAGAGCTACAAATTCAAAATTCAGTGGTAAGCAAGGAGGGAAAATCCCTATCCTTTCCTCATTTCCTCTTTGAATACTCAGTCGTTGAAACCAAAATGTGCTTACTGGGCATTATTCAGGTGTCGTCTCCTGGGGGGGCTTTTTTCTCTGTTTGCAGATATCGCAGTGGTGGAGATGAGTGATGCTTTCCGACAGCCGTCCTTGTTTTACCACCTCGGAGTGAGAGAAAGCTTCAGCATGGCCAACAACATCATCCTCTACTGTGATAACAACTCAGACTCTCTGCAGTCCCTGAAGGTACCTGACCTGTTTGCTAAGTATTTACTTGGGGCACCAGGGTCCTAGTGATACCTCTCTGTCCCTGTGATAACCAAAGCAATGGAAGCAGCTTACATTTGTGAAAGCTTGTTTTTGCTAGTCCGATAGTTATACAATTCCTCATGACATTTATCTAGAATTCAATGTAGAAATTTGATGACACACAGGTAGGAGAATCTTAGTGTTGAGTTTTGAGCTGGAGTTTGAGTTGATGTTGAGGAAACTGCATTACTAGAAGTCATCCGTGCCCACTGCCTGCCCGAGAAAGACCTGGAAATTGCGTAAGCATGGTTAGGCCCTGAGCTGTATCGCCATTGGGGGTTTTTCATTGGGCATACCTGTCTTCGACTGGAAATCTGCCTCCTACCGGAAGGACTCTAAATAGACCTTCTCTCACTGATTATCACCAGAAAACTGCCATCCTCTTGACTGGGAAATGCTTTCAATAACTTAATAACTTAGGGAAAGGGGAGATAGGAACCTACTATATTTGTCTACAAATTCAGCGGACCCCATGTCATTCTCTCCAGGATAGGAACATAATGATATGAAGGCGTTTCTTCCGTCCAGAAAGATTGTCTAAAATGCTTTTGCAATACAATCATTGTGCGATTCTTTGAAAAGCATTTAACAATTCAGTGAAACTCATGCTGAACCTGATATCATCCATTTCCTTTGTGAAACTTCCAGCTAGCTTTATGTGGCTTTTTCTCATCTATATCTTCCAGTTTTCAAATCGAAGCCAACCTTGAGACATGGAGTCCTAAAACCCAGAGCCGTATTTCTAGTGACTTAGTAATTGTTATATGAAGATCTCTAACTCCACGACTGTGGAAAAAAAAAAAAAAAAAGACAAAAAAGAAAGTAACATTTTGCTTTTATCTGAGTGTCTAAAGCTTATATGGTTTTTTCTGAGAACTCTACAGTTACTTTTAGCAAATACATTTACTGCATGCCAGGCAATGATAGGCTAACCCTTTCCTGAATACTCTGAAATTCAAGTCCCAGGATATTTGCCCTCTCTGTCTGCATCTGTTTTTTTTTTTTTTTTTTTTTTAAACCTGGGGCAATTCTTTAAGCGGCCCTACTTTATTTTACCTTAGATTTACCACTTTAAGTAAAGCATCATAAAATTTTGTGTGTTGTATTTTAATTAAATATTTTGATTTGCTACTATTTACATTAACAGTGATAAAAGAATGAGATAGTTTTATTTATTCTTTTTATTGTACTATTTTATTTTCTTTACATTAAGTATTCTAAGCAAGCAGTATAGTGTTAGACATTTTTCACTCTAACCTCTTTTTATTCTTGCCCTACTGGTAGCTGGTGATTTCATTTAGGACTACTCTTTCCTGGGGAAATTTTTAAAAGCTGAATTAAAATTACATTAGAGAGAAAGAATTGAAGCTAATATTTTCAGAAATTTGTATGGGACAAATACACTGATTTATTTAATTGCTTTTTACCAGCCTTTGTTTAAAAGTGTTATTGGTGGGGCGCCTGGGTGGCTCAGTGGGTTAAGCCGCTGCCTTCGGCTCAGGTCATGATCCCAGGTCCTGGGTTCGAGCCCCACATCGGGCTTTCTGCTCGGCAGGAAGCCTGCTTCCTCCTCTCTCTCTCTGCCTGCCTCTCTGCCTACTTGTGATTTCTCTCTGTCAAATAAATAAATAAAATCTTTAAAAAAAAAAAAAAAGTGTTATTGGTGGCTCAGTGGGTTAAGCCGCTGCCTTCGGCTCAGGTCATGATCTCAGAGTCCTGGGATGGAGTCCCGCATCGGGCTCTCTGCTCAGCAGGGAGCCTGCTTCCTCCTCTCTCTCTGCCTGCCTCTCTGCCTGCTTGTGATCTCTCTGTCAAATAAATAAATAAAATCTTAAAAAAAAAAAAAGTGTTATTGGTATGTGAATACAATAGTTCTTTTAAAAGGCTAGTCCAACTAAAACACACTCATTTATCTTGTACATAATAGCTGCTAGTAACTGAGCACTTACTCTGTGCTTTCCCCACTTACATTTTCACATTTAATTCTAAAAACATCCCTGTGGGGTTATTATGTCCTATTATATCACTGTTTTGTAGAACTGCAAACTAAGGCTCAAATAAATTCAGTCATTTGCCCTAGATCATGTAACTAGTAAAGTAAAGCCTAGGTCTGCCTAACTCCCAAGCCCAACCTCCAAACCACTAAACTTTATTGCAATTTCTTCTAGTTAGAAGGATATCCAACTTTCCCTGCTTAGTGTGTTCCTTTAGAAAACCCATCAACTATGTCTGCCCCCCCGCCCCTGAGTTGTTCCATGAGACACCCATCCTTTCTTTTCTGCCCCTCTTTCCATTAACTTAAGCTTTTGCCATTGTTGTTGTTGTTTTTAGTTTGTTCCTAGCCCTAATAAGTGTCTGGTTGCAGAGGACAAAGCCCTCTGGGATAGAAAATATTTTTTTCGATCTAATAATTTCCCGAGCCCTAGAAATTTTTCTGGTCCTCTGCTGTTGAGGAAAGTCTGTGTGTGTGTGTGTGTGTGTGTTTGTGTGTGTGTGTGTGTGTGTGTGTGTGTGTGTGTTTAATTTTACTAATTTCTGTTACAGTTCATTATAGGTGTAATCTCTGCCTTCTACCAATAGAAAAGAAAATTGCTATGAAATAAGGCAGAACAAGAGTTATTATACATAAGCTGTTCTGGATAGATCAGCCTAATAAAATAAAAACGAAGCTTGTCCCTGTTTTTGCAGAGCACATACAGAATGAGAATGCTATTCTTGTCACATAGCTAGCTTCCCTAACGTTGATTCTTTGGACATCTAGAAAGTACAGCTACACCAGTTTAATTTTCATTTGCTGTTCTTTGTTGAAGACAGCAGTTTCTCTTTGGCAGTAAATTCTCTGGATGAAATCATAGGAAAAAACCTTTAAGGTTCAGCTCCTAAAAAATAATTGATTGGAATCCATAAAAGTACCTGAAAGCTACATCTGAGTTTTCATATGAAAGGATATTGAGAATTTAATCAAATCACGTACTTGCAGTAAGCTTTATATCCATTGGAAATCACAAGTACTCTTCTAGGAGAATGAAATAGTTAATTTTTTTTTTCAAAAAAAAAAAAAAAAAAGATCATTGCACGTTGAGAAAGAGAAGTTGATATTTTTCCCCTTAGCATTTTAACAACACAATTTTCACAGTTTTCTTTAAATACCGTGACAACTTCTTAGGTGTCTGCCAGTGAGACTCTATACTAAGACTTATATTTGCTTGAAAATAAGAAATGGTCGAAATGGTATTTTTCGGATTACCTTCATGCATTACAGAAATGATCCGACCCCCACCTGGGGTCTCTCAGTAAATGGGAGCATTAGGTCTGGACACTACTGACCAATGAACTGTGGGGTGGCAATGAACGGCCACTGTGTAGAGTGTGGGAATTATTTTAATGAGCCATTTCTTCTAGCATCAGAAATTCCTGTTTAATTACAGCTCTCAGCTCCACTCCTTGAGATTCTTCCCCCTTTTCCCTTCTTCAGCTCCCTCTCTTCCTTGTAGGCCACTCCCCACTCACTTCAGACAACGCTGCTTAGAAAAACAAAGCAAAACAAAACAAGGAAATACCACTGCACACCATCAGATAGTCAACAGTTAAAAGCCCTTATGATGCCCAGGCTGAGGCTGTGGAGAGTGGAAAGCAGGCCCAGCTGATGGGAGGGGATGCTGGCACTACTTCCAAAGAGCAGTTTGGCAACACCTACTATTATCAGATGAACGTGGCACCAAGACTCAGCAACTCTTGCCTCTCGATTTGCACCGCAGAACGAGTCTGTGGCAAGCAGAAGGAGATCTAATCGACAATATTATATTGACATTGTAATAACCCCTCCCCCAAAGGAATTGGTAAATACCTATCAAGGAGAGAATGAACAAACACCTTCTGGTGTCGTCAGTTAGTGGACTATTACAGAGCACTTAACATGAGTTAACTAGAGCTTTCGTGTCACTATCCATACAGCTCAAGAACAGTGTTGGGAGCAAAAACAAATTACAGAAGCGTGTGTGTGGTTTGATGCCATCCGTACCAAATCGAATCAATGCAAGACAGTGTTTTATACCTACTTGGGTTACAAAGGACTGACGTTTGCGTGGGAATCACAAACAACAAATTCAGAATAGTTATCTCTTTTGGGGGTAGGAGTAGAACAGAACCATGGGGAAAGACAAGCATCTTCAAGCTTACCTATAATATTAGATTTCTAAGTCAAGGTGGTATATACATGGGTGTGTCCTAATTTCTGTACTTTTTATATAGTTGAAATATTTCACAATTAAGGAAGAAGTCTGTGATACTTTGTTATTGTATCTACCAGGATAGTTATTTTGGACATTTGAATCCCCAAATCGCTTGTAGTTTCTTTTTCCTAATGTTCTAACTGTGATTAAAAAGGCTCAGATGCGTTTGGGTCTTTCTGTACCAAGATGGGCTTTATTCCCATTTTATCTACTACAGAGTAAAAATATCTTAGAGATTGATATGCATGTCAGTTAGTGGGGACAGAGCTTGTGTTGAAAAGTAATGATTATGTGAGAGTATTCCCTTTTCAAGAAATTTAGTTGGATTTTTCTCTTTACTCATTGCTGGAAAAGTTGTTTTACAGACGGGATTCTCCTTAGTAGATTGTTCTCTGCAGCAATCTATCTATGTGCTTAATCCTTCACAATCCCACTGAGGAGATCCACACATATGTGATAGCGGAACTGCTTCCCCTGCCTCAGTGCATCTAGTATTTTCTAGATTGGGATCTGACTAGCATGAAATCATGGGTGCACAAACCAGAATTTGTATACCATCACTAAAATAGCCCTTTAAGAATCATCCATTTTTAACCGTATGGCAAGTCCTCAAAAAATTAAAAATAGAATTACCACATGATCCAGCATTTTCACCTATGGACATACACCTGAAAGAGTTGAAAGCAGGCTCTCAAAGAGATGTCTGTGCACCCGTGTCCCTAGCAGCGTTAATTCACAGTAGCCAGAAGGTAGAAGTGACCTAAATGTCCATCAGTAAATGAATGGATAAAACAAAATGGTATATGCACACAATAAAGTATTATTTAGTCTTAAAAAGGAAGGAAATTCTGACACATGCTACAACAGGGGTGAAACTTGAGAACTGTCACAGTTGCTTGTTCAGACAGTTCTGTGGTACTTATGCTCCTTTCTCTGCAGGTACCGGGGGATCCAATCTCTTTTAGAACTTACTGTGAGAAATTGCATATTAAGTCTGTTTTTCTGATACTTATTCATTTCCACTTAAAGCAAATTGTGATAGTTTTGAAAAGAGTCATGATGTTCTTATTGTCCATTTCAGTGATTATGCCAGTTTCCAATAAATTGGTGAAGACGTGGGGTCATTTTTGGTACAAATACCTCAAACCTAAATTGAATTACTTGTGTCTGGTGAATCCACTTAGATTCCATAATGTTCTCAAACCCATCAGTTTTTCCCTTCTCACACCCCAATTCCTCTTCTTAAAGTTTTACCTCCCCTATCAAAGTTAATTATTAAGAGGAATTTAGTTTTTGTTTGAATTGTGTATGAAATCAACATTTGTATTTTTCCAATTAGTTTAACAGTGAATTTTATTGGATTCTTTTGAACACTTTTTAATAGCACCTAACTTGGCCAGTAGTATAAATTACACACTCAGTAAATGTTAGGGAAAGAGTCATTTGAAAATATGATCCTATAAAGTAGCTTAACAATTTAATAGTGAACTGGAAGCAATGAACCTGTGCCCTTTTACTAGGAAATGCTGCCTCTGGACATACCCGCAAGCATCTTGCTTACTTGATAACCGACCCTGATTGGTAAATCATGGCACTCTGTCCTGTCTCTGGTGCGACATAACCCTCCCTCACACACACTTCGTATTATTTCATGGCGAGATTTTTCTTTCTGTTGAGAGAGGAGACCGTCTTGTTTCTTTATTTTACTTCTAGGAATGATCTACCTTTTCTCTGAGCTATAGTCATTCCACATCAAATTAGAGGGAGGGAGGAGTAATTTGGGGAAGGAGCGGATGAGCAGTATACGTGAGCACTGCTTTCTCAAGACTTGAACTGACAAACTAGACGCATGGTTTATTTAGCGCAAGTTGATTTCCCAGTTGTAGAATCCATCCCTGAGGTTTGGGAAAGGGCTGGAGACTGGAGAATCCAGTTTTCTTTCATGTCAGTTGGCAGTATCACCACTACTGAGGAATTTTCTGTATACTGGATAGAGTATACCTTTGCTTTCCTTTCTAGTACCTCCTTTATCCTCCCCACCCCCGCCCACCATTTCTAGTGTCTAATTACCATTTTGTCAAAGAGAGAAAGAAGTCGGTGCTGCAGTGTGAACGGAAGATGTCATCATATCACTGGCTTGGCCCCAGATATTTTTCATTGGTGGAGACTTTCATTATAGGCCCATGCGTTTGAATACCTTAAAGAGCAAGAAGGAATGCTTCTGCATGCAAAAGATAGACGTCTGAAAGCCTCCTGACTCCCACCCAAAGGGGGCAAGGCTTGTCTGAATTCTATTCCCTTTTGCTCAGTATAAATAAACGATCCTTCTAGGCAGGTTGATCTCTGTGGCACTCTCACCCATCATCCGATTCTCCAAACTCATCATCTGATTTAGGTCTTTTAGAATACATCCTTGACATTTTTACTGAAATTTATGTGAAAAATGTGATTTCGTGTACAGAAATTTGTGATACCTCTAGCTATACAACAATAGGGTTTTTTGTGGTTTTTTTGAGAAGAAATACCTGCATGTGAATAATTTGGTCCAATTAGGTGTTGCTGAAAGAAACAGCTGGTGTCAAAGAAGAGGAAGTTAATTCTAATAGCAACACATTATAAGGAGAAGTTTGTGTTAAAAAAAGCTGTTTCCAATTCTCTAGGTGTAAAATGTTACTCCTCAGCATCCCTGCCCCATTTAAAGACCCATATCTACTTACACCAAGACATATTTATTTAAATATAAAATAAAATTCAGAGGGAAGGAGAAGATAGTCTAGAATTTCTTTTAGGATTGCTTTCCAGCTTTGGTATAATTTAACTTGACTTTTGGTACAGGTTGTTTTAATTGACAGTCACTTATATCAAGAGAAGGTTGTGTTCTCACTACGGATCACAGAACAATACAGGTATACAGTGTCTCTAGATCTGGTAAAATAGGAACCAAATTTGGGGTTGTTTGCCATGATAATAGTAATACTCATACTGTGTATGTCCTTAAAATGCTTAAAGTACTTTCATAAGCTTATTTCAATTGTTCTTTAAAAGCAATCCAAGGAGATAAGACATGTTAGGTACTTGCTACATACATTAGGCAGATAAAAGATTCTTTCTTTCCAGATAAGAAATAAACCCAGAGAAACATAGTGACTTAGAGACACACACAGTGTCAGATCAGGGGGAGCCTGAGATTGTCTGACTTGTCATGTGTATTCTAAGTCTGCACACAGATTTTGTATGTCCTGTAAAAATGGGATTTTCTGGATTCTTTTTAGATTATCGAGGTTGGGGTTTTTTTTTTTAAAGATTTTATTTACTTATTTGACAGAGAGAGATCACAAGTAGGCAGAGAGCCAGACAGAGAGAGAGGAAGAAGCAGGCTCCCTGCCAAGCAAAGAGCCCGATGTGGAACTTGATCCCAGGACCCTGAGATCATGACCCGAGCCAAAGGCAGAGGCTTAACCCACTGAGCCACCCAGGCGCCCCTTTTTTTTCTTTTTCAACTTGAGCTTTTATACAGAAAAGCTTTTATACAAAAAGCTAACAAGCATAATGTGTAAGCACAAGTCTAATGTGTTTCCTAACCTTAGAAATGGGCCAATTCTGTGATACCTGTGTTGGATTGTTCTTCCTAACCTGGCTCAGCTTTATTTTAGCAGCATGCTTGAGGGGAAGGACGAGACCCACCTCCTCAGTGAGGACCAAGGTGTTCACAACAGCCCATCTAATATTTCCTAGTCTTGTTTTGAAGTTTTGAAATTAGTTAAGAGGATGGAGCTGGGGAGCATAAGAAATATTCCTCTTTTACTCAACTTTGGTGGAAAACTTGCTCAGTTCCTCTTGGACAGGAAGAGGGATCTGAAGGGAGGACCCAGAAGGTCACCAGCTGGGGACCATGTTCTCTCCTGGCCAGGAACTCCCAGCCTGTTCCTTTTCTTTCAGGAAACTAAGATCCTGCTTGCTAGTTCTGCTTCTCCCACCCTGAGTCAATTTAACTTGGCAACCCCACACCAGCTGTTCCCATTTCCTTCCCCTGGCTGTAATTACCTAAATTCTAGGCACAAACACTTTCCAATTTTGGAGATACTCCATTTATTTCTCCTTAAAATGACCTCTTCAAAGTTACATTGTCCCAAATAGCTATCAAAAGTTGTCTTTGTCTTCCCTCGCAAAGAGACCTTTTATTAGATTGTCTCTTTTGTCTTCCTTCCTTCTTTGGTTATCAAAGGGTACTGGAGAAAGGGGTAAAAATTTTGGGGGGGGGGTTGTTTCTGGTACAGGCAGGAGTTGCACTGATTAGAAGGC
Source organism: Lutra lutra (assembly GCF_902655055.1). Taxonomy (NCBI): domain Eukaryota; kingdom Metazoa; phylum Chordata; class Mammalia; order Carnivora; family Mustelidae; genus Lutra; species Lutra lutra. Next base: position 88,094,768 of record NC_062283.1, on the reverse strand, counting down.
CCCTAAAGACTTCAGACAAGTCTGAAGTTGTAGTGAGGCAATGCACCCTCAAAACATTTCACTGGGAGTGTTTATTTTACTGTCCTATTTCAAGGCACTTTAGACGAGAGGCTTCCATGCTGTGATGTGTAATACAGCAATTGTGTCTTAAATTGATTCCCCTTCCTCCTTTTTTTCTCCTTTGATGGGTTTAGTACACATTAAACGTTCACTAGTCTGCCTGAGTAGGGAGATACCTTGCAAGGTCTTGTTTGCTATTTATTTGTACCAAGTTAAAATGCACAAGTTGTCCTTTTTTCTGCCGAGTGGATGCATCATGTAAGGTTACATCATAAACTGTGAATAAACTCTGTCTCCTTCAAGAGAATAACATATTCATTTAGCTTCTACAAAACATAAGCATTAGTTAATAAGAATTCAGTAGATCCTAGGATTTTTTGTTTGTTTGTTTCACAGTGAATTTTTATTGGATTCTTTTCAGTACTTCTAAATAGCAGCTAACTTAGTAGTATAAATTACACAATCAGTAAATGTTAGGGAAACAATCATTTGAAAATATGACCCTATAAAGTAGTTTAGCAATTTAGTAGTGAACTGGAAAGAATGAATCTGTGCCCTTTTAATAGAAGTGCTGCCTCTGGACATTCCCGCAAGCATCTTGCTTACTTGATAACCGACCACTGATTTGTAAATCATGCCACTGTGTCCTGTCCTGTCTCTGGTGCGGCATAGCCCTCACAGACACTTCATATTATTTCTTAGGGAGATTTTTTATGGGAATGATTTTAATATAGTTTCCTAATTTGTTATATTGCAAAATGAAATGAAAGCAAAGAAGACTTTTAAGAGGCTTGTTTTTCCAATGAGCCATTCTTCAGGAAGATGTAGCATATTGGTTCTAAGCCAACAGCAGCTTATTTTCTGTGGGGGCAAGCAGAGGGAGCCTTCAGCCTGCTCAGTGTTCCCCCACTGCTCCTTTCATTACAACTTCCATTTCTGGGCTCAGTGCACCAAAAGAGAGATGCTGGTAGGGGAGCTCCTGTGCTGGGCATGAGGATATCTCTCCTTCCTTTGGCACAAGGACAGTGCTCATTGTGATAGGCCTTTAGCCAAAAGCAAATGCTAGAACACAGAGTTGGAAGAGACAGGCAATCGCTCAACCCAGCTCTTAGTGTGTTCCGTTAGAGGGAGGGGAAATGACAGATGGCTAGTCAGGAGCAGAGCCAGGACTTACACATTTCTACTGTGATTCCAGAGCCCAGTATTTTATACTTTCATTGACTTATTAATTTCTTCATGCTTTTATTGAGTACCTACTGTATGCCATTCGATTTACTAGGCAACCATTGGGGTATGAAGATGAACAAAACATCCAAGTTGCTCATGACCTAGGATGGGAGAATCATACGATGACACATTTGCAACTGGTACATGTGTTGTTGTCATAGAGGTCTGTAGTAGGGTAGTAGGGGGTAGTAGGGGTAGAAATAAGGACATCATCTATTTCTGTTGGAAAAATTGGCATCATTGAAGGCACCTTCACAAAGAACAGACTTCTTATGCAGTCAGTGCATGAGGATATTGTGTGGTAGAGGAAGAAGAGAAGGGCATTCCCTTGTTACTTGCAGGGAGGAGAGGAGCATGTGACTGTCACAAGAGAGCAGCATCCCAAAGACTGTGGTTTGCTTCTCTGAAGAGATGCTCCGTAAATCAAGTCTTGAAAATTCTGCATACTGTGTTTCTGATTTTGTGATTATCCAGCATTTTTTTTTTTTGTGAACAGTTGTGTGTGCGTGTGTGTGGGTATGTGTATGTGTGTGAGAGAGAGAGTGTGTGTGCGCAGGGGGAGGGAATGGAGAAAGAGAGATGGACTATCTATGAAACACCTGTGGGAAAATCCACTTTGAATTTTCCTCCACAATGTCACTCATCCATCTCTTGATTTCTGTCCCCCAGGCACTACTGTCATCCAAGCCCTTAATTTGATGTCCCTGAACTTTTGCAATGTCACCTAAATGTTCTTTTCCCTCCAATACTAAATACCACCAGTGAATTAGTATTTTTTAGACTTTAACAAGGTTTACATTTTACGTATTTTTCTTTCTTGGGTAACACACTCACCTGATACAAAAGTTTAAAAGTGGAAAGGATATATAGTGAAAAGTCATTCTCTCATCTTTGTTCTGCACCCAGCCAGCTCCCCCTCCACTGGCAACCACTATGACTAGATTCTTGTCTATTCCTCTAGATAGATTTTATGAATGTACAAATTAGAATTTTCTTTTTCTCTTTGAGACATAAATTGGAGCATATGTTTGAAAACCATTCTGTACTTTGCTTTTTTTCACTTAGCAGTATATCTTGAAAATCTTTCCATATTGCTGCATGAAGAACTTCCTTGTTCTTGGTTCAGCTGCGTTGTAGTCCATTGAATGGACATACCATAGTTTATTCAACCAGTTTCTAGCTGATAGACATTGATGATGTTCCCAGACTTTGCTTTTACAGTGTCCCTGTGCTGATTCTTCTTTATGTATATTGCTCACCTTAAAAATACATTTTGGCTGCCAGTTGCTCACAAAACAAAGTACTTTATTTTGGCATTTAGGGCCTTCTCCAGTAAGGCCCCAAATAACTTTCTGATATTATTGGTACATGCCAAAATGAACTTTCTTCTTAGTCTAATGATTCAATTCAAGATCTTTTTCATAGGCCTCTTTTATTTTCTCCTTTTTACTTCCCCAAATGAACTATCTTCTCTAGTCCCTGGTAATTATGTTATTCTCCAAAGGGACCTTTGGTGTTCCTGGTCCTCTAACTTGTATCTCCACCTTCCTGCTTTGTCTTTGGAAGTTGTCCGTCCTCCTTGGCTCATCTTGAGTTCCACCTTCTCTGCTGATCTTCCCAGACTTCCTTACTGCTTAGTAAAATCCTCCTTCTCTCAGAAACTCAAGGCCTTACTGGAGTCTTACTCTTTTGATTTAGCATATGTGTACATACATGCATGTAGACCCAGGCATGTAATGTTTCTTTTTTTTTTTTAAGATTTTATTTATTTATTTGACAGAGAGAGATCACAAGTAGACGGAGAGGCAGGCAGAGAGAGAGAGAGAGGGAAGCAGGCTTCCCACTGAGCAGAGAGTCCGATGCGGGACTCGATCCCAGGACCCGAGATCATGACCTGAGCCAAAGGCAGCAGCTTAACCCACTGAGCCACCCAGGCGCCCCTGTAATGTTTCTTTTTAAATGTGTACTTGTCTTTTTTTTTCTTTTCCATTTGTGAAGTATTAAAGGGCCTCTTGTACTGTTTTATATATATCATTATGACTTTCAAAATTACCCAGCACCATTCCTTCTTCTACAGCTTTTTATTTACTCATCTGTTACCCTTAAACATTCAAAACTCCTACGTACTGCCCTAAGCCAAAGAACTTCTCAGTTCCCCTTTGCCCCCATGTTGATCTTGAATGAAGAGTGATGGCCAGTTGGCTGAACCTTGAATTGCTCCTCTGCTCATTCCTTACCTCACCAGATCTGGCTCTTCTTCTTAGCCAGATGGACCTACCCTTGAGGCACCACAAAAGTCTCACAGTCCCTGTTTCCATGACAACATACATGCCATCATTTCCAAAATTCTGTCTCATCTCTCTTTCTAAATCATGATTCCCCAGCCTCGGTGAAGCCTTTATGCCACAGGGTTTTCCAGATTGTCTCTTCCATGCCTCTACTCATTTAAACATCCAGAAATCATGATTATGACAGCAAGCTTTAGCACGAGTTTTTATGCACCTGACACAGTATAGCTACATTATTTGCACAATCTCACTCCTCACAACCTAGAAGATAGTGAAACTGCCTTCAGTGTATTTCTCACATTCCACTTTTTATTGAACAACGTGTAAATTATATTTGTGACTATTTATTGTCAGATGATCTTATATAGGTGTGGATTTGCCCACTCTGATAAGTAGCCAATACCCTTTATTTCCCAGAAGACAGCATCTGCATAGTCCCATGGTCCACCCCCACCCAGTGTGTGAGTGATATTGTACATCGGAAAACTGAACTCCTTTTAGCCTTTTCCTAAAAAGGTTGTGGCTGATAATTCTGTGCTTACATATTCTACAAGAATGGTTTTTTGGATTTTATACGTTTGTGCAGTTTCCTTTAAACCATTGAGAATCTTTTTATTTTCTCTCATTTTCATCAGATTGTAAATTTCTCTGATACAGGAACTTATGGTACACTCCCTGAAATTTCAGATTGCTAAGATATTTTCCCACATCAAATAGTTAAATTAATTATTGAATTAATTTTTATTAACTTTAACTTAATTTTTTTTCTTTTCTCATTTTTCAGGAAATCATTTGCCAGAAGAATACCGTGAGTATTTTCTTTAACACTTCCAGAAATTTTTCATCTTTTCTGTTCCATCAACTAATCTCTGGCCTTTTTTTTATCTCCACAAATTATTAATTTCTCTGTTTTCCCTTTTTAGAGTTTCTGATATATCAATATAAATTTGGTTATTTTATCAAAACATTTCTTTAAAAGCAAAACATTACTGGGAGAGGACACCGATGCCTATTTATTGCATATATACTTATATTTTGGAAAAGAATGTTCCCATAGTGTATCCAATTTTGTGTAATTCTGAGTGGTACTCAGGCATCATATATACACATACTGCATATATGTGTACATGTGTGTATATATGTTTATACACATGTATTTATGTTTATATACACACACATATAGATATCTGTACCTGTGTATATGCTATGTAGCAAATTATAGGTACAAATGTGTCCATATATGCACATACATATATAGGTACATGTATATCTATTATCTAACTATCTATACAGTTGATCTAAGTTCCAGAGTCTTGTAGTTTGCCTTTGAGACCACACCACAGAATTCTTACCTTCCACACAGTATTAAATAAAAGCTAAAAAGTGATAAAAATAAATTTCGAATTTTAAAAATGCATGAAGAAAAATTACACAATTTAATATCTAAGGACATCAGCCTTCTTATGCTAGTGGTTATACTTTTCATTTGGAAAATAAACCAGTATTTAAAAACCACAAAGAGTGCATCTTTGCAACTTACAGCAAAAATAATATCTTACCTAAAGATCTGCACCTGATTTGATTTACGATGATAAGATTAAAAATACAATTGTAATTTTTCCTTAGACCAGAAAGATTTAAAACTTATGGTTAAGATCGTACCAAGTTAGAGACTCATGGCAACATAAATAAAGTTGTCATTATGTACTTTTATTCTGCCCATCTCCACAGGAAATGAGCAGTTATTGCTTCAGGCATCTATTTCGTGTAACATTTTTATTAAATAGTGATTGAACACATACCGTGTGCCAGGCTTTGGGCTTGGTGCCACAGGGATTCACTATGGCGGCTGAAAATCGAGGCAGTCAGATTCTTAACTGCTCCGGGAGATGGCCAGTGACTAGGCCCAGAGTCTAGTTCAGAGAGAAGATTGGTAAACAAATCAATAAAGACACAGATTAGAAAATTAACGCAAGACAATGTTCCGAAGAGCGGGTGGCCATATACCAAATGGTCACGGGTCTTTGAGAGGAGGTGGTCTTTACCAGAAACTTAGAGGAAAGAGCTAATCATACCCACTGGCGGGTCAGACCTGTGGAGAAACGGGGTTATAAGGTTTCCAAATACTGCACATGATGAACAGGTCACCTCTTGGCTTGAGTAAGCTGCTGGGTTTCAGGGGCTGGGTGTCCTTCTCAAAAGTTGAGGATTTTGAGCCGGTATTTCAATATGTTTGAATGCTGAGAGCATTTCTTCCCAGAAACTTAATTCATTTCCCACACATATATACATATGTTCATCTTTATGTAGCTTTTAAAAATTGAAAAACAGAGCCAGCATTATTTTTTTAACTAAAGATCATAGAATAGGACTAGGTTTTGAATTGCAGGTTTTTATAGCCGTGAACACAGGCGTGGGCCAGAGAGATCGCTGTTGTTATTTTATGAGCACACCTCGGGTGTTTTGAAATTTAAGGAGATGTGGGCTTTCTTTTTCAAGAAGCAAGCTTAAATATTTTAGAATTAGTACCTTATTAATAAAAGGCAGTTGCTATGCCCAAGGTGTCTATTCTTGATCAAACGGTGTTTTCTTTTTTAATTTGCTTTGAATGATCAGTGATTTCAAACTAGGGTTGGTGCAACAGCTATCTGTAAACAGAAATTGCAGTGATAAGATTCCTGAGGTAGAGGTGAGCCTACCCAGGGGAAGAAGATTCCCGTAGTATTAGTTTTCATTGTTCTGAAAAATGTGCTTTTCTCAGCAGCAAAAAAAAAAAAAAAAAAAGTGTTACAAGCAACCCTCACACTTTCCCCCCGACCACATGCTCACAGGGGTCTCAGCTCAGGCCTACGAGCATCCCTGCGGCTCCTGAAGCTTTATCAACCCCCCCTCCTGTGTTTCCTCAACAATGGGGGATTGGCAAAAAATACATTTATTGCCTTAGAAACATAGGGAAGAGACTCCAGAAAGTATAGTGAGGCCAGGCACTTAGAAAGACCTTTGCATGTTGGTTATTTTCTGTGAGGGCTCTGAAGCCTTATTCTATGGGGTTTGAAGGAGACAGTTGCAAGAACCCATTTTTCTCTGCTGTTTGCATGACTCTCGTTTTTCTGTCTCTACCCCTCTGCTGCTGCTATGCACCCAGACATCCGAGAGTCATTCTCTCCCAGAATTAGTTTTACACGGATGCATTATTCCCCAATGCCCAGTATTTGAGTAGTGATGTATCGTATTTCATGTCTTAGGCATGATGACATGTGGTATTAAGGCTTCTGAGGATACAGAACTTTATCCGGCTGCAGCAACAGAATACTATTTTGAAAGTCTAATAGTGCTTTTCTGGTTTATTGGCTTTTCATCTGTTTGTCCTAACTTTTGACTTGGAAGATTCAGAGCATTTTATTTTTGAATTGTGAGTTATAGTACTTATCTAAGGAGTATTTGGTTTTGTTGCTCTTTTGTAACTCACTCATAGTTAAAGCTCTAGAAGCTTTGGGAGGCAACCTCTTGGTACACTTGCCTTTCTTTTCTGCTCAGGCGATGGATCAGGTCAAAAGGATTAAATTGGTGGACATGCTGAGGGATGTTGGAAACATCCTTTTTAGAAGCAGGATATGTTTATTTTTCCTCTTCCTGACTAGCCTTCCAAATTATTTGTCCATGGAGGAGAGCTTAAGAAAGGAACAGTTTCTGGGGCACCTGGGTGGCTTAGTGGGTTAAAGCCTCTGCCTTCGGCTCAGGTCATGATCTCAGGGTCCTGGGATTGAGCCCCACATCGGGCTCTCTGCTCGGTGGGAAGCCTGCTTCCTCCTCTATCTCTGCCTGCCTCTTTGCCTACTTGTGATCTCTGTCTGTCAAATAAATAAATAAATAATCTTAAAAAAAATAGGAAAGAACAGTTTCATGTGTTTGATTGAAAAATCAAATCTCAACCTCTGGAAGTTCCTCTCATACTTTAAATGGAAGTCAGGTCCAGTTTCTGCTTCGCAGCCTGACATACAGCAAGTGCCTCAGAGACCATGTTCATAAATAATTCCGTCTGGCCATAAAGGCATTTATCAGTTCTCGTCTGTTTGCTGTGAGGCAGTAGCTTGGCTCATGCAGGGTTCCACGAAAGTGACCTGAGGTGAAGTGTTGGCGTGTCAGCCTGTAGAGGCCCTTTGGAAGGGTGCTGACCCCTCTAATGGATAATGGGATACCCTCTAGAGAAGAGCCCCAGGGCTAGAGTCCCAAACACCTCACGGACCAGATGCATGACCTTATCTGAGCCTTGTCTGAATTCTCATGTATAAAACAGACAGTAGTCTTCCCTGCTTGGTGGAGAATCTGTTTCTCCCTCTGCCTCTGCTCCTCCCCCTGCTCGTGCTCTCTCTCTCTCTCAAATAAATAAATAAATAAAATCTTTGGGAAAAAAACAAAAAAAACAAAACAGAGACAATAGTACCTTCTTCAGTGGGTTATTGGGAACTCATGACTGTTCATTCTTGACACATGGCAAGTGTGAGTCAATGTTTGCTCTCATTGGTTTGTTTCTAAGGGGAAGCGAAGTGATGTATTGTTCCCCGTAATGCTGATATGGCTAGGATCCAATTATCTGGGCTCGATGTGCTCCCCAGAACAGTGATGGGGTTTCCCACATAACTCATTTTACTTGTGAACCTTCTGCCTTTTTTTTTCCCTCTCCTCTCTATGGTTTTTCTCTTAGAGGTCCCTCATGTTTCCTTAGATTCAACTACACCAAATGCTTCCCAGGTCTGTACTTTTGTTGGAAACTCTTTTATGTTCCAATCACATATTTCTGGCTTTCTTCTAGACATTCTGACTCTCGGTGTCTTGCCCTCCTTAAATCTCAGCCTTTTTAATCGTGAACATTTCACGCTTCCCACCCCAGCCCAGGTTTCAACCTCTTGAAGTTCCTGTCATATATTAACGGGCAGTCAGGTTCTGTTTGTGATTTATTACCTGATATATAACAAGTGCCCTCAACTGTAATATGTTCATAAATAATGAAGTCTGCTTCTGCTGAGTTTTCGTTTTGCTAATGATACCACTCATTTTAGGTAGCCCCATTTAAGACTGTGCTCATGTGTTCTTTACTGCTTTGAAACCTTCCTGATTCCCATGCCCAGGACATACTGTTTAAGGTCCTGAGCTTTGCATCCGCATCCCTTCCCCGAGCTCTTAGAGCCAGGCAGGCTGACTTACTCAGGGATGTCCAATCCAGTTTCCTTTTTTCTTCCTCCCAGCTCTCCCTTTGCTTGCACTAATGTTCCCTCACCTGACATCATTGGGAATCTAGAGAAGCTCGGGAGGAGTGAGTGGAGAGTGGCGTGGGCTGAGGGCAGAGAGAGAAGTAGGATTTGGGTGGTCAGTCCCTTGTAGGCCCCTGGGATGTGTCTTATTTTCATCCCAGGAGCAAGGGAGGGGGCCTTAGGCAGCTAAGGGAAGCGATCTGATATAGGTTGTTAAGAGGTTGGGGTAAGTGATGAATCACTAAATTCTATACCTGAAACCAAGTTTACCATGTATCTTAACTAACTAGAATTTAAATAAAAACTTGAAATCGGAAGGGAAAAAAAGATCACTTTGACTGGTGGGTAGAGAACACATTGAGCGGGGAGAGTGGAAGCAGGAAGGCCAACTGAAGGCCAGTGATGGTAGCTCAGGCTGGGTATGTTGGCCTTGTCTTCCATGTGGGCAGAAAAGATGGAGGGAAATGGACAAATAGATCGATTTTGGAGGTAGAATAGACTGGATTTCAATAGGATGTGGGTGGTGAAGGAAATGGGAGCATCAGGGAAAACTTCTGGGTCTCTAGTTTTAGTAGCTAGGAGGTTAATGGAGCTGTGACTATGACAGAGCAGCCTGGAGAGAACAGCTTTGTTTCCGCATCGCTCACAGCATAGCCTGTCAGGTGCGGAGCCCTTAAATGTTAGTTCTTATTCTTGTCATGTATTTATGCTGTGTCTCTGTGATTAAATTTTAAATTTCCCAGAAGGCTGAAGGCTGTGTTTAAACTCCTCTGTTTTTCCTGCAGCATGCATATATCTTAATGCCTTAGCCATCAGAGATGGTGAATAAATATTTAATTGACTGATGGAAACTGTCCTACTGGGGGTTTTTGTTTTGTTTTGTTTTTTGGCTTTTTTGGTTTTTGTTTGTTTGTTTTTTATATCATCTGTAAGTCCTAATTATTTGCAATCAGCAATTAAAGAAATTGGGAGGAAATTTCCACTTTCATAGGTCATAAATAAGAAATGAGGTTTTTCTATTTCGCTTCACATTCAGGATGACTATTTAAAATGACTCAGTGCAGTAGGACTTGGGATTTTGTTAGTGTGGAGTCTCCAGGCCAGCTCACCCGCTCCTGGCACCTCTTCTTTATACAGATGTGCACTGGGAACTATACATTCGTCCCTTACATGATCACTCCACACAACAAGGTCTACTGCTGTGATAGCAGCTTCATGAAGGGGTTGACGGAGCTCATGCAACCGAACTTCGAGCTGCTTCTTGGACCCATTTGCTTACCTCTTGTGGATCGTTTCATTCAGCTTCTGAAGGTGGCACAAGCAAGTTCTAGGTAAAGTTGAATAATGCCGTTTGATGATGATAACAGAGCTATGTCCTACTTCCTTTATTTGTGCATCTTATCGGATGTTTCTCAGATAGAGCACACAGCCAACAACCAGGAAAATGAAAGTATGATATCTTCCAAGTAGATAAAAGAGATGTCTGATAGTTTACTGTATTCAGAAGAGAACCACTTGAGATCAGAAAGGGGAAAAAAAAACTGCTAAGTACATTATGGTAATGGTAGAGATAAAATATATATATATATATATATATATATATATATATATATATACACATACATACATATGTATATGTGTATATATATATATATATTCAAAGTACAGAAACACTGTCAGAATTAATGTCCACAGACTTTTACTATAAGAACAGGAACTTGCCCAGAATTGCTGATGACATTATTATATTTTAGTTAAGAAAAACCAGTTAGGGTAATCTGTGATGAGGCTGAGTCAGAAAGTGAGGGCTATATTATGTTCAAATCATAGGCACACCTGATTTATTTGGAACAATTTCTACTCAAAACAGTGCAATGAAAAATAAAGTTTTGATGTTTTAAGTGGCACATGGCAGGTTCTTGGAAAAGTCATTAAGATGCAGTATATTTACCTAAGTTTTTCTAAAGCAAAGCAGAGTATTAAAAAATACATATAGGACTCCCAAAATTCTTTATAATGCAAAATCCATGAGGTGTTCCATCTATGCATCCTGTGAATTGAAAGTTACAAATGCCACAGATGTCATTCATTTCCTTATACAATCATTGCTTTTCATTGAAATCCCTTCTAGTATTAACTCTTTGAAATGTGTTCTCCCACCAGCCAGTATTTCCGGGAATCTATACTCAATGATATCAGGAAAGCTCGAAATTTATACACTGGTAAAGAATTGGCAGCTGAATTGGCAAGAATTCGGCAACGAGTAGATAATATCGAAGTCTTGACAGCAGATATTGTCATAAACCTCTTACTTTCCTACAGAGATATCCAGGTGAGAAGATGCTTACAGGAAATTCTTCGTCATGTAGCATGTTGGAGGAATAAGGGAGAGTTAGCATCACATTTCGGTTAGTTGAGAGGTCATTCAGGTCACTACATGTAATTTTTTTATTGCCTTTTCTAAGCTCTCTATCCTGAGAATTTATGATGAATGGAAAAGACTCCTATGAGTTAGCCATCCTTGATTACGTAACGAAGTACTTTCATGGTAAAGGTCTGAGTTTTTCCTCCAGAAGAACAAAAAGAAAAATCTGTGTACGTAGCTAACCTGTGGACAACCTATACTAATTTGTTAGCCTCAGACACACCTGTCAGACAATAAGTGAAAGTTTTGTTGTGGCAAATAGCAGAAGTGGGAGGGGGAGCTTTCTGGACATAGCTCTTACTCCTGGGAATTCTGTTGCTTGAAACTGATAGTGATAGATCTGACTAGCCAGGACCAAGAAATATGCAACTGATTAATTATAAAAATAACTTAAAAATTTTCTCATGTAAAACACACCAATGTGCCATTTAATTTTATTGACATGTCTTAAAATTTTTTAAATATGGTAAATTGAAGGCAATTCTCTCTGAGGTGGGAATTTGTTTTTAGATTTTTATATAGTAAAATCTAAGTGACTTCTAGTTTCTTATTCCCACGCAGCCTTTCAGGCCCAAGTAAAGCTTCATGAGAACAACAGAAATTAACATACGTGTAGAGGTGTGGTATTTCAGATCCCAAGATTAGGGGAACTTGAAATGACATCATCTTGTTACTTATAAGAGAAGTTCAATCATTTGCTCCATGTCCTTGATATTTTGAAAATTCTTTCTTTGAAAATAATTTTTAGGACACCATGCCAGGAATCTGGCTCCATGGGAGAGGCAAACCACCCATAGTTAGACAACAGAGTGTTATCATGCTAATGGGGGCCAGTTGTGGTAACTCTATATTTTAAGGTTTTTACCTATACAAGCCAAATTTCTTATTTAAGAAAAATCAATTTCTTTTTGGTTCTAGACTCTTCAAAGTAGTTCATGGATCCTAGTTCTCTTTTTAACACCCTTCTCGGATTTAGATATATGCTTGTCAAAAGTCCTCTCATTGTCAGAACTTTCTCCTAGTGGTTTAATTCTGTGTTATTCTCCTTTTGTTTGAAAGGACTATGATTCTATAGTGAAGCTGGTAGAGACTTTAGAAAAGCTGCCAACCTTTGATTTGGCTTCCCATCACCATGTGAAGTTTCATTATGCATTTGCACTGAATAGGTAAGAAAAGGTTCTGTTCGTACTATGCTAACATACTATTTTATAACCTGCATTTTCTTCCCAGGATATGTTTTTGCTGTAGCATTGCAGCCATTCCCTATTGGAATGTAATATTAATATTTCTGCTTCAACCATATGAAATATAGGAAGCACATGCATTCTTTTTTTATTTTTTTGACAGTAAAAAAAAAGCCCCTGCAGTTTATATATTTAAATTCTTTATTTTGTTTTGTTTTGTTTAATTTATTTTTTATCATGTTCTGTTAGACACCATAAAGTACATCATTAGTTTTTTGATGTAGTGTTCCATGATTCATTTTTTGCATATAACATGCAGTGTTCATTACAACCTATGACCTTCTGAATTCCCATTTCCCCCCCACCCGGGTGCCTCCCCTCTGAAACCCTCAGTTTGTTTCCCAGAGTCTATAGTCTCTCATGGTTTGTCTCCCTGACTGATTCCCCCACTTCAGTTTTCTTCTCCTTCCCCTAATGTCCTCCATGCTATTCCTTAAATTCTTAAAATTATTTTTTCTCGGGGCACCTGGGTGGCTCAGTGGGTTAATCCCTCTGCCTTCAGCTTAGGTCATGATCCCAGGGTTCTGGGATCGAGCCCCGCATCGGGCTCCCTGCTCAGCAGGGAGCCTGCTTCCTCCTCTCTCTCTGCCTGCCTCTCTGCCTACTTGTGATCTCTGTCTGTAAAATAAATAAATAAAATCTTTTTTAAAAAAATTCTTTTTTCTCTGAGCTTGTATTTGCTATTTATACTTGCTTAGAATTTTTTTATTGCACGAATTTTATTGCACGAATATAATGTTATTTTTAGGCAAATATGCTCAACCCCAAATGATTCTTTACTTAAAAATTTACAAAGTAGAGGGGCATCTGGGTCGCTCAGTTCATTAAGTGTCGGACTCTTGGTTTTGGCTGCAGTTATGATCTTGGGGTCATGGGATCAATTTCAGTGTCAGGCTCTGTGCTGAGTTCAGAGTCTGTTTAAGACTCCTCCTCTCTCCCTCTGCCCCTTCCCCTCTGCCCCAACTCTTTCTCTCTCTCTCCCATAAATAAATCTTTAAAAAAATTTGCTAAGTAGGGTAATGGTAGTTATGTCTAGGTGAACATATTCCTAACCAGAGAATATTTTCATTTTCACTGCCCTGAACAGATCTAATTACAATCAGAACTCCGTTGGCCACATTTTAGGGCATGTATCCAGAAATCTGCTAAGACCCGCATGAAGGCTGCTACTTCCAGTCCTGCCTGTCGGCCTTCTGTCCACATCATGGCACATACGTCAGTGCCACATCCTACCCCGAGTTACCAAGAAGGCCGGCCATGCTCGGAGAGGCATGGAGAGGCCCAAAACACTGAGCTGTCCAAAGCTTGTTAGTTGTGCTGCTGTCTTCCCTGGTGGCGAGTTAAATATATATACAGTTGCAAAACTAAAGAGAATGAGCGAAAGAGAAAGGGAGGGACATCATGTCCCTGGGCCACTTGCTGTGTGTCACTTAAGGCTTGATTATTTTACAGATGAGGAAGCTGAAGCTTGGAGACCTTGAATCACTTTTCTTCAGAGCCCATAGTTAGCAAGTCATAAAACTGAGGCTCAAACCTGGATCTGTCCCATACTGATGTCTTTGCTCTTCATCACTAGGTCCTCCTGCCTCCGTCTGCAACGAAAGAAGTCAGCACACTATTCAACCAGAGATTCTTTCTTTCCTCCTTTATGCTTGCTAACATTATCAATAAGTGTAGAATGGACGTATATTTCATTTCCCCATTTATTAAACATCTTTTTCTTCAGATTTGACAGAGTGAGATGAGACCTCCAGAGATTACCAGCTCCAGCTGGCTCTCAAATAAATCTTTCTCTTTCTTTCCTCCTTTATGCTTGCTAACGTTATCAATAAGTGTAGAATGGACGTATATTTCATTTCCCCATTTATTAAACATCTTTTTCTTCAGATTTGACAGAGTGAGATGAGACCTCCAGAGATTACCAGCTCCAGCTGGCTCTCAAATAAATCTTTCCTGAAAGACAGAATGGAATATGTTCTTTTTTATGAAATGAAAAATCAAAGTCCATAGAGCCTCTTAGATTTTTCTTTGTGTTTTATCCTTACCTTTCCTAAAATACAATATGATGAATTAATAAACATATTTGTATGAAGGGTTATTATAAGCTCAAGGTATTTAGGACAAAGTGTAAAAAGGTATTTCATAGACCAGATGTATTTGAAGTCATAGTGGAGAAGAGAAATAACTCTATGTAGCAACTTTATTGAAATATAATTCATATATCATACAATTCACCCATTTAAGGTGTACAATTTAATGGTTTTTTAATATAGTAACAGAATTGTATGACCATCAACACAATATAACATTTTCATCTCCCTAAAAGGAAACCCATTAGTAGTCACTCTCCCCTTGCCCCACAAATCTCCCAGACCTGGGCAACCACTAATCTATTTTTGGTTTCTAGATTTGCCTATTCTGGACATTTCATATAAATGGAATCCTATTATATGTAATCTTTTGTGACTGTCTTCTTTCACTTAGCATAATGTTCTTAAGTTCCAAGAAATAATTTTTAAGGGAATTTCTTTAAAGATTTTATTTATGGGGCGCCTGGGTGACTCAGTGGGTTAAGCCTCTACCTTCAGCTCAGGTCATGGTCCCAGGGTCCTGGGATCGAGCCCCACATTGGGCTCTCTGCTCAGCAGGGAGCCTGCTTCCTCCTCTCTCTCTGCCTGCCTCTCTGCCTACTTATGATCTCTCTCTGCCAAATAAGCAAAAATTTTAAAAATCTTAAAAAAAAGATTTTATTTATTTATTCATCAGAGACTATGCACATGTGCACATGTGAGCAAGCAGAAACAGGGGAGCAGCAGGCAGAGGGAGAAGCATGTTCCCTGCTGAGCAAAGCACCTGATGCAAGACTCAGTCCCAGAACCCTGGCATCACTACCTGAGCTGAAGGCAGACACTTAACCAACTGAGCCACCCAGGCTTCCCTTTAAGAGAATTTTTATCTGGCTTTGAGAATGAACTACACATATTTGCTATTTTAAAATGACCTACCTAAAGCATCTTCCTTAGATCATCATCTGATCACACATGGACTTCTGCAGCTCTTGGCTTAAAGTTGGTTTGTTGGTGTTGTCTGGAATAAGTTTGCCCAGTGTTTTGGAGCAGAAGCCGTTGAAACCTAAAGTCAGGGTTTGGTCCTTGTCTGGATTGGTCAGCTGCCCCATGTAAGGCCACAGACTGCATTCCTAATTGTACTTCATGCCCTTGAACCTATGAACATGAACCTATGGGCTGCGAAATTAGAAGGACTATATAGATGGGTTTATGCAAACCTATCACTGTCATCAGGAAAGCAGCTCAAAAGTGATCCTTGTTAAATCCAGTAGACATGCAGTAGGATGAAAAGACAAAAAGGCTTAGGACACATCTTTACAGGGAACTCTCAAAATCTATGGTTGTCTTTATCCTGCTAGACTTCACTAGTGTGAATCAAAATATCAAGCAGAGTTTTAAAAAGGCCTACATTGCTTCTGTGATCTATATTGAAACAGTGATATTTTTTTCTCCCCCTACCTTTAAGGAGAAATCTCCCTGGAGATAGAGCCAAAGCTCTTGATGTTATGATCCCGCTGGTGCAAAGTGAAGGGCAGGTTGCCTCTGATATGTATTGCCTAGTTGGTCGAATCTACAAAGACATGTTTTTGGACTCTAATTTCCTGGACACTGAAAGTAGAGACCATGGAGCTTCTTGGTGAGTATATCGGATAAGATACTTGATAAATCCATGACATGAAAAAAAATGGTTTACAGATGGGAGTGCTAAATTACTGTTATCCTGTAGATTGTGTATTACAAGTAAATCTTAGAGTTTATAGCTTCAGTAAACAACTTTGATGAAATTCATTTGATATGGTAGAGTGCATTGGAGTAAGTTGGATGAAAAGATACTTTGAGAAAGTAACATTTTAAAAAGATACTCTAAAATATAGAGTATAGCAACAAAAATATCATTTTTGGAGAATTTATAGAAGTTGATAGACATGAAGGAATTCTAGAATGTATGAAAAAATATGCCAAATTTGTGGATGAGAAGATTTAATATTTGAAAGATGTTAGTTCTCCCCAACAGGGCTTTCATGTGACATGACAAATTGATTCTAAAATTTACTTGAAAAATACAAAGGGCCAAGAAAAGGCAAAACAATCTTGGAGAACAAACTGGAAGGACTTGCTCTACCAGATAACAAGACCTACTATAAAGATGTAATAATTAAGATATTGCAATATAAGTGTATGCTTAGACAAACACTGGAACAGAAGAGAGAGCCTGGAACAGACTGAGATGTTTATGAGACTAGATTTATGACAGTTTACTTCATGGATCAGAGTGGAAAGGGTGGACTCTTCAGGAATGGGACTGGGAAAATTTGTTCATCTGCTCGTAAAAATAAAATGAAATTGTATTTCTACTTTAAGCCGTGTTTAAGAAGTGAAATTCCAAGTGAATTAAAGACCAAAATATTTTTTTAAATACTTCAGAAAAAAAATCTTTTAGAATAAAATATACAAGTTGACCTTGGGATAGGAAAGAATTTTTTTTTTAAGATTTTATTTATTTATTTGACAGACAGAGATCACAAGTAGGCAGAGAGGCAGGCAGAGAGAGAGGAAGGGAAGCAGGCTCCCTGCTGAGCAGAGAGCCCGACGTGGGGCTCGATCCCAGGACCCTGGGATCACGACCCGAGCCGAAGGCAGCGGCCTTAACCCACTGAGCCACCCAGGCGCCCCTGGATAGGAAAGAATTTCTTAAACAAGGCTTAAAAATACCATGAATCATAGAATGAACAGATTGGGAAATGAGCGTGCATCAAGATTTGCTTCTGTTCATCAAGGTTCTGCCTTTTGGAAATGGCAGAGTGGGTTCTATTGCCAGCTAATCCTACCAATTTTAACAATTATAAACTTTGGAAAAACACTTAAGAAGGAAGACAGTTTGAAAGCACTGGAGAGTGACTATAAGTGGTCAGAAACTGGAGAAATTTTGGTTCTTGGATGAAGAGTACCACATTGGGTAAGATCCACATTTTTCTCTTGGGGGCATTCTCCAATCTATAAGCCCAAGGACAGATAGAACTCGAGAAGAAAATCAGAGTCTTAATTGTCAGAGGGCTTAGTTTGATGCAGCCAGAGTGCCTGGAGATAGAGTAAGATATCACCTACATGAAGGAGCCACAAAGAGAGAGCCCCAAAATCTGTGTATAAACTCTTGTTCAATTCTCAGCTGCCCCTGGCATGTGTGAGTTTTACCCTAGGAGCCCAGGTGGAACAGTAGCTAGAAGTCTTTGACAGCTGAACAGAAATTTCAGCAGCTGCCCAGTGTAGGAGAGACAGACTTTGGAATTTGAACCTGATGTTAGAAGGGCTTCATGAGCAATCTGAGCTTTCCACTGAAAGTCCTGAAGGGCCACAGCATAGGAATAAAAAACTATATCCCAGGACTAAAGAAGTGCACTAAAAGTTAAGAGCAAAACGATACAGAGCCACTCTAATAAAACTTAAAACCAAGCCCCCATATGATCAAGGTAAACTACCAACAATTTATTTGCCTGTTAGAGTAAGACCAAATACTCTTAAGAGGAGTATAACAGAATCCAAACTCTACAATGTAGCATCCAAAATGTTAATCCAAAACCATTAGAAACTACTAGATTTATAAAGAAATAGTTAAGTGTGACAATATCAATTGTTGGCAAGGATGTTAGAGGAAAGGTAGTCTCTCCTGGCTGTGGCAGAAATTTTTATGACCACTGAAAGATTTTGATAATATCAAGGCAAGTTGACAGGTAGCCTATCCTAGATCCAGCAGATCTACTTATATACTCTAGAGAAATTCTTAAAGTTCTTCTGTATAAAACTTCTGACATGCAAAAAAAATCTTTAAAAAAAAGTTGAACAAGGGGCACCTGGGTGGCTCAGTGGGTTAAAGCCTCTGCCTTTGGTTCAGGTCGTGGTCTCAGGATCCTGGGATCGAGCCCAGCAACAGTCTCTTTGCTCAGCGGGGAACCTGCTTCCCCCTCTCTCTAGTTCTACCTCTCTGCCTAGTTGTGATCTCTCTCTCTCTCTCTCTGTCAAATAAATAAATAAAATCTTAAAAAAAAAAGTTGAGCAAAATCAGCAAATGGCAGAAGATCCATGGAGTACAGTATCATTTATGGGAACTTTAAAAGCAATCATACACACGTAGTAAAGGTATATATGCATGAGTGTACATCATAAATTCTCAATTCAGTATACTGGTTACCAGTGGGGATAAAGGAGTAGAAGGGAGGGATTCACATACAGCTGTAAGAATAATTACAACATTTCCTTTCTTAGCAGAACAGTGGGTATGTGGAAGTGTTGCTTATATTATTTTTCTGTATTTCTTAATATCCCTAAACAATTCTCTAATTCATTTAAAGATTTTTTATTTATTTATTTGACAGACAGATCACAAGTAGGCAAAGAGGCAGGCAGAGAGAAAGGAAGGGAAGCAGGCTCCCCGCTAAGCAGAGAGCCCGACGTGGGGCTCGATCCCAGGACCCTGGGATCACGACCCGAGCCGAAGGCAGCGGCCTTAACCCACTGAGCCACCCCGGCGCCCCACAATTCTCTAATTTAAATGTATACATTAAAAGAGGTTGGCTTACCTCAGGAATTCCTCAGTGATAGCCATAAAATCTTTTTAAGTTGTGAAAGGGAAATCTTAATTTTCAAAATCTTGTATCATTTTAGCCACTGAACGAGGGACTGAAATTGGGATAATGGGTTACAACCGGGGAGGAAAACTTGGGTACAGTGATTTTCTGGATCCTCATGGAAAATTTTGGTTTAGACTTTTAAATTTGTATTACAAATTTTTAGTAAAATCCAGAGAGTTTTATGGTTTCTCTTAATCAGGTTTTTTTGTTTTTGTTTTTGTTTTTTTCCTGCCGTTACAAAAGAGGAAAGCAACTATGCAGCCTTTTTATTACCAGATTTACACTTTAAGAAAATTCTGAGTTGTAGGAAAATTAGAATCTAGTATTTGGAAGCATTGTGTCAATAGAAATGCTCTGATATGGTTGTGATAATGATATGCATGGGTCATCCTTACAAACCTGTTTCATGGTCAGTGAAATCAAATGGAGAACACCTCCTATGAAGTTAGCGTATGTCGTGCACAGGAATAAAATAAAGCATTTCCCTATTTGAAAATCAAACAGTTTAGACTACTGTGAACTTTCAAGGTCACATAAAGTTCAGTTAAGGAGCAGAGTTTTTTCCAGTTGTGTATTGTTTTAATTTTCTGTACTTCCAGATTTTGACTCCTTTTTGATGGTTCCCCTTTAGCTGAGGACTATTAACAGTCTCTCAGAAGAGCTTTGTGTCAAGGTCTTTGGGTCCAATTGAAGATGTCAGAATTTTTATGATTTCATTTTAAGCTGTCCATTAATTTTCTAGTAAGAACAAGGAAGGCTGTTAGAGATCAAAGCCTTTGATGGTAGGGCGCCTGGGAGTTGATCTTGTGTCACTCACAAACTTATTTGGTATTAAAAGAATGTCACTTTTGCTATAGATTAGCTATCCATAAGCTACCATTACTGTCATGTATATCCATATATATCCGTTTGTCCCAAGGGTTGCTAAGAAGTTACCCCCCACCTCCCTTTTTAAATACGGTTGTTGTTTTTTTGTGGGTTTTTCTTTTTTCCCTACACCCTCACACTTGTAAAGCCTCTTCGGTATATCTTAATGTTTTGATCCAACTCCCACAGTGCTGCAAACACACTCATTCATATTGGTGTGTTGGCATCGTCCCTAACCTCCCTTCCTGTTCGAGCTGAGCTGTGAAAGCACATTGTCAAGGTGCTGACGCAAGAGGGTGTCCCTGAGGTTATGAGACATCCTGCCAGATTTACCCAGGATTATATATGTCCTGAGTCATGGGTCCCACAGGGATGTTTCCACGATTTTGTCTGAGCCATCATCTCTCTGAGTTTTCACTTGTCAGATGCCGGTGCAAGGCCAAGGAGAGAGATGTCATGGCAGGTAAGTCAGTCCCTCAAGGCCTCTTTCCATGGACATTTGCCATGGCCTGAATCATTTTTTGCTGGGTTGCAGAGACAGTGATGTACTGACCACAGAAAATTTAAGGACAGGAACTTTCACTCAATAGTATAAGAGCCCCCAAGCAATTGTGATTCGAGTGGCTCATCAAGCTCTTTCTTCCAGTTTCCCATTTTAACACCTTTGATGAGTTCAGGGTTCTGCTCTGTGCCAGAGGGAGAATATGTTGCCCCCCTCTGAGCATGGAACCTGGTACAGGAGCTGTGCTGAGGCACTGTTTTACACCTGGGCGCGTCTATTTTTCTGAGAGCTTTTCCTGGGGGTTCAGAGTACAAAAGAAGGAAATGAGAAAAAAGTTTATGGTTTCAATTTTTTTTTTAGTTTGCAGAATTGTGATACGTTGTTCGAATAATTTTTTTTTTCTCTTCTGCTAGAACAAACTTTGGTTGTTGAGTCTTATCTGGGACAGAGGCCGAGTGGTTTGAACGAACACATCCTGCTGATTTAAGTATAAAAAAAGACTAGTTCTCTGACATTTGATGTTTTTCATTGTTACTTCCTTCGTTATTTTTGTCCACTGAAGCTCTTGAGGCTGGCTAAAATAATGCTGTTTTTTTCTGCACTTAAATTTCTATAATCCAACTTAGGGTAGGAAAAACACCTTTTGGACCTTTCCATAATTAAACTGAGTTTAGCTCTTAGTCATGAAGAGGTTGTCACTTTTTATCATAGCTGTTCAACATACAGGTAAATCTAAGTTGGAGAAGGCCGTAATTGTGTGGGTCACAGGCTCTGGTTAGAGGATGCTTGGGGCTGCGAGAGGATATCACACAAGACGAGACAGTGACACCGGGGGGGATACTCAGCTTTCAAAGTAGGAAATATTGTGACCCCAAAGCCTAGACTCACGTCCTAAAAAGAGGCCACAGAGTTTCTGAAGTGACAGACTTAACTAGAATGGCCCAAGGAAATACTGTGTACTGTGACTTGGAGAGCCATGGAAAATTCATTGCAAAGATTATCTCCACCATTCCTTTATTAACCTAATCTAACAAAGAAGTAACCACGAAACAGTCATGCTGAATTCCCGTGGAGAGTGGCTTACTTAGAACATTTTGTTATGTGCAGTATTTGTTCAGTCGGTGGAAATAATTATCAATCCCTTCAACTTTGGAGTTGACACAAGGTTTCTGTATATGCTGTTAGCTGTTGCAGACTTAGAAGCACCTTGTACAGAAAGCAATGCTGACATTTTTTCCTCCCACTTTACAACCAACGCCATTGAAACTGGAAGAACTTAAGTGAATTTTTTGATGTGCTTTTACTAATAAAATCTCAAATCTAATTTTTCAGATTCAGTGTTATTTTTATTACATCTGAGGCTCTCTTTCCTAGAATTTTCAGGAACAGATATTTCCGGGAATGTCTATACTGTTTTGTGGAAGAGGACTTTTGGGAGACTGATGTGAGATAAATACTGAGTCAACACTTAGAAAAGTGTGATCTTAGAAAAGATACCCTTTAGAAAATTCCATTTTCTTTAAAAATAAGGATAATATTTACCTGCAGGAATTGGAATGCTCTTAGCATCTTATAAGTAGCAGAACACCTAACTCCGATGGGCTTCAACAATAAGACAAGTGTATCGAAGTCCAAAAGTGAGGCTGGGTCTGAGTAGGTTGAGTCAAAAGCTTAAAAGTATCAGCCAAGGTCTGTTGCCTCATTATTGCTGTTGGTGGCTCTGCCCTTGGGCTGGCTTTCTTAGGCTTGCAAAGTGGCCATGGTCGTTCCAGGCATCAATCCAGTTTAGCTACACCACGGTCTGGAGAGGAAATGGAAGCCATCTTTTTCTTAGAACTTGGAAAGCATGCTCACAAAAACCTACCCCAGACTTTCCTTACTTTCCTCTTTATGCTTCTGGTATTCCATTATCAGCCCAATACTACATAAATCACTGGGAAGGAGGACAGGATTGTTACAACTCCAACTGGCTTAAACTTACTGTTTTGGGAGGAATAAATGCTCTGTTGTGAGAATTAAAAGAAGCAGCGTATGTTAAAGTCCTAGAATTTAGTAGGCACCTAGTACTATAGTTTTAGTGTAGAATATGTGAAAATATTTTGTATTTCTTTATATATTGTTACACTTATCCACATTCAACATGAACACTAACTAGATGAAGTTTCCCTTTTCCTAAAATATTCCCATGTTTTCTTTCTGTTCTTCCTGCATCTAGCTGAACATGTAGTTGATGAGGGAAAAATTAGAGTTTGTGTATTTTTTACATGGGCCTTATTTAAATTTCACATACCAGAGCTGTTGTGGGGTACCATGAATAGGCCATGCATGTTTGCCATTGTATTTGTTTTTAGACATGATGGCATTCTCATTCTTAAGGGGAGATACGAAGTCATTTGCAGAAATTTGAAAGGAAATTAGGTGCTTGTACAATATTAATGTAATCATGTCTCTCCTGTTGTAATGCCAAAAAAGGTCCATAACCAGGAAATTGAAAGCATTCAGCCTGTTTTTAGCATTAATATGTTCGTTTATCCATAGTAACTTGCGAGAGGACAGACAGCTTTGCCTTATCAACTAATTTTCTTTGACGTCAGTGACAGTGCTATTCAAACAGTAATGTGTACCTAATAACTACTTAGTTTTTACATTATTAATAGGGTTGGCTTTACTTTGGGAGAGTTCTGTAACAAGCCAATCGACCTACAAATAGAGACCAGTGCCCATTTTCCATTTGCCAGATTAGCCCTTTTTTTTTTTTTAAAGATTTTATTTATTTATTTGACAGAGAGAGATCACAAGTAGACGGAGAGGCAGGCAGAGAGAGAGAGAGAGAGAGGGAAGCAGGCTTCTTGCTGAGCAGAGAGCCCGATGTGGGACTCGATCCCAGGACCCTGAGATCATGACCTGAGCCGAAGGCAGCAGCTTAACCCACTGAGCCACCCAGGCACCCCCAGCCCTTTTTTTCTTTTTCTTGGCTTTGAGATATCTTTCTCTGTGTTATCTCCATTTCCACTACCCTCTGTGTCCCCCAGAGTTTTATCTCACCATCCCCCTAACATCATTTTAAATCTGTCCTTTATTGTGTCTGTTAGGTGAGTTTCCAAATTTTAGATGATTTTTAAAAAACTTTTTATTGGGACGCCTGGGTGGCTCAGTTGGTTGAGCAGCTGCCTTCGGCTCAGGTCATGATCCCAGCGTCCTGGGATCGAGTCCCACATCGGGGTCCTTGCTCATCAGGGAGCCTGCTTCTCCCTCTGCCTCTGCCTGCCATTCTGTCTGCCTGTGCTTGCTCTCTCTCCCTCTCTCTCTCTCTGACAAATAAATAAATAAAATCTTAAAAAAATTTTTTTTTTATTTATTTGAGAAAGAGAGAGAGAGCACAGCAGAGGGAGAAGGAGGAACAGGCTCCCTGCTGAGCAAGGATCCTGATGTGGCTCAATCCCAGGAGCCTGGGACCATGACCTGAGCTGAAGGCAGACATTTAATTGACTGAGCCACCCAGGCACACCCCCCCACTATTTTTTTTTTTAAAGAACTCAAAGCCTGAAGAGTTCGTAGTAACTCAGCATGACCCCTAGCTCATCGATGTTCAGATGTAGAGGGCTCCTAAGGGACCAGCAGCTCCAGGATGACCTGGAGACCCGGGTAGAACATACACTGTACCCACAGTTGCTTTATTTATTTATTTATTTATTTATTTAATTTTTTAAAAAGATTTTATTTATTTATTTGACACAGAGAGAGAGATCACAAGTAGGCAGAGCAGCAGGCAGAGAGAGAGGGGAAGTAGGCTCCCTCCTGAGCAGGGAGACCGATGAGGGGCTCGATCCCAGGACCTTAAGATCAAGACCTGAGCTGAAGGCAGAGGCTTTAACTCACTGAGCCACTCAGGTGCCCTCACAGTTGCTTTATAAGCTAGCACCCTGGTAAATTGGTTGCATGCCTTGGCCTTGCTTTAATGACACACCCAGCAAACAATAGATTGGATGAAGCTCTGTTATGGCCTAACCAAGTTGAAATCCAGGAATGGTAGTATTCAGGATGTCGCTGTGGAGGTTCCTAATTGCAGCTAACAAGTACTCAGCACCTAAGGAGGGCAACTAAGCCTTGCTTTATGTAACTCAGTTGTCAGAGGGTTGAGTGAGAAAGCTAGATGTTTGCCAAGCATTATGCTGAAAAGGAAGGAGAACGTGGAAGAATAGGGCTGATTTCACTCTGAATTAAAGCGATCGTTTCCAAGCCTGGCTGAACATCACAGTCGGTTGTGGAGTTTTTCAACTATGTGGATGGAGTTCTTTGCCCCCGGAGATTCTGCATAGTGAGTCCATGTTATTGAATAGATTAACCGCAATTGATAATATGCTTATTCTTTTTTTAGTAAAGGTTAGGTTTTCCCCATACTTTGCTGTCACTCCCTTCCTCCTAAATCTTCACTGTTCTTCACGTCTTTAAAGATTAAGTTTAAAACCCGGGTCCCACTTTTATCTGCCCTTTAGAGCTTCCCCATCTTCCTCCCATCTTCCCAGCCTTCTTAGAATATGGGGTTTACATTTTAATTTGAGAGAATTGGCAGTTATTGGAAGGGTAAGTTTAGATTGGTCATAAACATGTGAAAACAGTTCATTCTCAAGAGCAGTCGAATAAGTAATGTTAAAATCCCAAGCTAGGCTTTCTTGTTGTTATCAATTGGCAAAGATAAAAAGAGATGAGGGTACTCTATTTCGGCATGAATGCAATGGAAAGGTCTCTCTCCTACACTGCTCCTAGGGAAGTAAATTGGTAAGATCTTTGTGGGAAGCAATTTGGCATTATGCATCAAAAGCCTTGACATACTTCATGTTCTTTAATCCAGTTATGTCCTTTGGAAACTATCCTGAAGAAACAGCAGATACAGAAGCAAAGATGTGTTTGCAGCAGTGTTTATGACACTGAATTTTATGGTAACAAAAAATTGGAAGAAACCTAAATGTCCAACCATTGGCGAAAATGTTAAACGAAGGATAGCCTCCCCATCTGATGGACTATCACTCATTCAAAATTGTGGTGATGGGGTTTGGTGATAAAAATATAGGTACCATAAAACTTACCATTTTAACTGTTTGAAATCTAGTTCAATAGCATTAAGTATATTTGGCTTGCATTGCAACCATCGCCACTCTCCATCCACAACACTTCTCATCTTACAAAACTCAAAACTCTATACCCATTAGGCAACTTCTCATTTTCCCCTCTTCCCAGCCCCTGGCAACCAACATTCTACTTTCTGTCTCTATGAATTTGACTACTCTAGGTATTTCATATAGGTAGAATCATATAGCATTTAAGGCTGATTAATACTCTGTTTTATGTATACACCATATTATATTTATCCATTCATCTGTTGATGGACATCTGTCTTGTTGTCACCTTCTGGGCCATTGTGAATAATGCTGCTATGAACACTGGTGTACAGATATCTGAGTTTCCTGCTTTCAGTTCTTTTGGGTATATACCCAGAAGAAAATGGTAGTTAAAAAAAAATTTTGATAGTAACATGCATCATGCCATCCAATCAAAATTTTAAAACAGATTATAAAAATAACATGGTTCTCTCTTTTTTTTTTTTTTTTGAAAAAAAAATGTTTGTGAAGAGGAAAAGGACTGGAAGAAGATAGTTAGAATTTGGGGTTGTTTTATTTTCTTCCGACTTTTCTGTATGATAAGGATCATATACAAATAAGTAGTTTGAAATGAAGAGAAGGTCTCCCCCGCCCCCATCTAAATTGATGGAGTGATATGGCACTAGTTTTCTTCTTACACTGTCCTGCTTTGTCTGTGAGTTATTTTATGAGTGATAATTTAAGAAATATCCCTAGAGATGCAAAGCATCATGAAATTCTAATTTAATTACTTTTATGTCTCCCAGAAAGAATCACAGCTGTTATATCACAAAGCAAGAAAAATGACAGCTAAATAGAGAGAACTTGACTTGAGCTCAGTTTCTTCTTTGATAGAAAGTAGATGCTCTCTAGCTAGAAATAATCAACTCAAGAATATTTCCTTTATTCTTGACTTTGTTGAACATCTCAGTGCAGATGCAAAAAATGAGCTGTCTTTGTTCTAAAGACTTCATCACTCACTTCATAATCAAGTACTTGCCTCTTTTAGAGCTAGTTTGCAATCAGGTGACAAATACAGTTGCTAATAATAAGGCAGCCTTGAACAAAAATCTCTTGCTTTGGAAGCTCAACTAAGAAGTTTGCATCTTTTCAATGTAATAATGAATTGAAGAATGCAAAGTACTTACTTTTTCAGGTAAACATTTAATATTAAAATAGCAAAAAAATCAACAGTAGTGGACATAACTTCATTCAGTTACTCAAATGTAGTCACTAGAATCCTCTTAAGATGTGAATATCTAATTTCATCCTCAAGATTTCTTTATTTCATGAAGTCATCTTTAGTTTAGCTTACCTCTGGCGATTTTATTTCTCTATAGATAGGTTTACACTATTAATCATTGTTTATAGATTTCTTTATGTAAGGACTTACATTCACATTCATTTATCCTCTTGCCAGTTAAATGGTGAAGTTTTCAACAACATAAAACTTCTTTGGGGGATTTTTATGGGCACATTCAGCAGTATTGCTATATTATTCTTTTAAAAATATTAGTCTCTAATAAGATCAATCAACTATATTTTGTGACAAAATATATATAAAGAATATATCAATAGCTGTTTCTGTTGTATATGGAATATAAACTTTATCCTTGATGTAAAAGCAGTTCTTCCTGCTTTTATTTGTCATAATTTTTCCCGTTTCACCCAACTCCCTTTAACTAAAACGCAAAAACAAAACAAAGCAAAAAAAACAAAGTAATGAAAAAGGACAAAAATTTTTTTTGAATATACACCAAAGGATAAAGCAGGGTGATACCAAGAGCTCAGCTTTGGAATTGAGCAGAATTGGGTCAAGTTCCTACTGTACCATTTCTAATATGCATGACTTAATATATCCAGTCTTTAGTGTCCTGGATCAGTAATCTTGAGAGAATCCTCTCTGCCTTAAAGAGTTGTCAGAATTAGAAATACTATGCTTGAAACGTCTCATGCAATCCTTTGTACCTAGTAGGCGCTCAGTAATGAGAGGCAGCTGTTACTAGTGTGTCTGTTTGGTATTGTTACTATTTGGTATTAATCACAGCTTTCTTAGGTGGAGAACATCATCTGTGCTATGTCGTACTATTGTTAGAAATATCCTATCCCTGTTCATCGGTAGGTGATCTGTCCCACCCATGACACCAGGTTTGGGTGTATGTCTTGCTCGTTGCTCGTTATCAGCAGAAGCTTTAAAACCCATGTTGTGGTTGTGCTGTGTATATTTTTCCTTGGTCATTTTTCCTGGGGAAAACTGCTCCTGCAGGCTGAGTCCCAGAAGGAAAACGATGTGGAGCAAAGCTGAGCCAACTAATGTAGAAATGTGGCATGAACAGGCATTGCTAGTTCCTAGGATTTGTAGTTGTTTGATACTGTAACACACTTACCCTAAAATGACTGCTACATCACCTTCAGCTAAAATGGATGCTTTTGTTCTTTCAACATCTATATGTTAACATCTATATTTCAACGTTATTTTAGCATCTGCATTTTAACAGTAATCTATCAAGTTTGAGTCTTTAAAAAAAACCAATGAAATGATAAAATATGTTTGGAAAATTAGTATCAAGGAAGTAGAGAATACAAATATGCCCATCGTAAGGAACAACATGCTTGGTATAACTGACCTCCAAGTCAATAGGCATTTTAGTAGAGCATGAAAAAAGAATCATATGCTACTTCTTCAGAAGAAACTGTGCACTCCCTAGGAATAAATTAAAGGAATTTCTCATATAAGATACTCAATAGACAACAGTGCAAGCTATATAAACAGTATCCTCAGTATTTTATGAAACAGTGAATTTCAGCAACTTTTTAAAATGTAATCTGGTGAAGGGGATATGCAGTGCATTAATTTAATGTGGTCAAAGGATGTAGCTTTCTGGGCGTATGATTTTTATCAAAGTCAGGGTTTAGAATACTGAAGAAAGTGAAGTCTTGAGTCTTCTATGAACCACTGTATTTATCACTTGTCTCAGCTTGGTTCTTGGTAAGAAATGGATGCAGACTTTCTTCATTCAGCAAGTATTTCATATTCATTTGCAATGTGTCAGGCATCCTGATGATTTAGGCATTGGAGATTCAGTGACCAACAGGACTGACAAGGTCCCTGCTCTCATGGAGTTTGCAGTCTGTTGGGGGAGACAGATGATAGAATAAAAAGTAACTTCAGATTGTTATAAATTCTATAACAGATATAGAATTACACAGTTTTCTTTTTTTTCTCTTAAATCATGTTACTATGTGGTTTTCAAGGAAATTTTCCATTTTACCTAAGTTGCCATAGTTATTGGCATTAAGTTATTCTGAATATCATTTTACTTTTAAGGATTTTGTTTTTTGGGGCATCTGGGTGGCTCCGTCAGTTAAGAGTCTGCCTTAGCTCAGATCATGATCCTAGGGTCTTGGGATGGAGCCTAGCATCAGGCTTCCTGCTCAGCAGGAAGTCTCCTTCTCCATCTGCCCCTCCCACCTGCTCATGTTTGCACGCTCTCTCTCTCTCTCTGAAATAAATAAATCTTTAGAAAATAAAATTTAAAAATATTTTAAAACTTTATAAAAATATAATTTATTTTTAAGTAATCTCTGCACCCAGTGTCAGGGCTTGAACTCACAACCCCCAGATCAAGCGTCACATACTCTCCCAACTAAGCCAGCTGGGCACCCCTCCTTTTCATTTCTTTTTAATACTAACAGGACCTGTACTAATGTCCTCCTTTTTGTTCCTAGTAGTGTAGCATAAGAGTAGTTTATATTCTCTCTCTCTCTCTCCTCTCTCTCTTGTTTTCTGATAAGCGTTTTGCCTTGGAGTTTATCATTTTATTAATCTTCTCATACAGAACCAACTTTTGGCACTGCTGATTTTTTTTATTACACTTTTTATTTCATTAATTTCTGCTCTTTGCTTTATTATATCTTTCCTTCTACTTTGGGGATAATATGCTATAATTTTTCTAGATGGGAGCTTATGGCATTGATTTTTCAACCCTGCTCTTTTTCCAACATATGCATTTAAAGGTATAAATTATTCTACATCCCAGAAATTTTGATATATTGAACTTTCAGTATTGTTCAGCTCAAATATCTTTTCATTATCAGCATGACTTTTCTTTGACCCCTGGGTTATTCAGAAGAAGGTTGCACAATGTGCAAACATATCTTTCTTTCTTATTCTTTAGTTTAATTCTATTGTGGTGAGAGAACACACTCTGCATTATTTTAGTTTTTTGGAATTTGTTGATAAGTGCCTTGTGACCCAGGATATGGTGCACTGTTGTTGGACGTAGTGTTCCACATAAGTCATTTAGATTACCTTGGTTAATCTTGTTGTTCCAATCTTCCATACCCTCATTAATATTTTTTGTCTGCTTATTTGAGCATCACTGAGAGAAGCATTTTAAAATCTCCAGCTATGAATATAATTTTATCTAATTTTTAGTCCTGTCAATTTTTACTTTTATGAATCCATGTTAATTGGTAAGTTTAGGATTATAAATTTTTTCATTCCCTTTTATTATTAT
Source organism: Lutra lutra (assembly GCF_902655055.1). Taxonomy (NCBI): domain Eukaryota; kingdom Metazoa; phylum Chordata; class Mammalia; order Carnivora; family Mustelidae; genus Lutra; species Lutra lutra. The sequence continues at coordinate 88,064,551 of NC_062283.1, read as the reverse complement.
TATTCAAATAGGAAGTCCTCTGCCTATGCCAAGCCCAACTCTCATCTTGTGGTCAGAATGAGCAAATGCCCCTGTAGAAGACAGAGCAATTCAGCTCATCTTGGAAGGGCACTTTCCCTCTCTGAAGCTTTATTTGAATGATGTTTTTAATTGTTGCTGCCATAGATCTCCAGTGTCTATAAAAATATATTTTTGAGTATGTATCCTTTTCCACATAGTTGTTACAGCAGAAGTGATGGCTTCTAACTAGACTACTACATCTACTTTGAAGCTTAAGTTTTCCCCCAGGCATTGAATAGTCTTCTATAATTTAAATGGTATATAGCTTTCAAACATTTAGAATACATTTTATTCCCTATCATACTTTATAATATTGGAAATTTAGAGTAGTTTTTCAACTTACAACAAATATCCTTGTAACTGAATTTTTGATTACATATTTGATGCTTTTCCTTAGGAAAAATTCATTGATGTATGATTGTTGTGTCAACAGGTATGCTTAATTTTTTTAAATTTTACAATTTTGATATATACTGACAAATTTTAGGCAAGAAATACTGTACTAATTTACTTTGACGGTGTGTGAGAATTTTTAATTCCTGTGGGTGGTATATTAATAATATATGACAGGGTTTTATTTCTCTTGTAACACAGCCTACATGTTATCTTAATCTCCAGGAGAATCCAGAAAATGTTAAAATTTTCTCCTCAGTACTAAAGTCATTCTCATGGAATTCAATGAATCCTAGAAAAACAAATTATTAATTTTATTGGCATTCATATTTTGGTTAAAAACATATAAAAATATATATGTATACCATATATTGTAACATACAAACACATGTAAGTCAAACTTCATTTTGGTTGGTTTTGGCACATAGGAAGTCCTTAGTCAATTTTTATTGATTGGTTTGGGCATGTCTTGCTTTTTGCATTTTAACTTTAATATCTTTAAGAGAAATTCCATGTTCTTTGGCTTCAGGAAAAAGGAAAGAACTTTTGTTGGAAAATATTGCATATCTTGATATGAATTGGGAGAAAATAGAATATACAACTTCTTTCTTCTTCTATGCTCTTTGTAGTGGGATATTCTACTTGTCTCTGAACAAACACAAAAACTTCTGAGACTTAAATGAGTCTAAGATTTCAAAATCATGTCTTTCCTTTATATGACTATTTTTAAATATCAGCAGTCTGGGTGCATGTTTTTTCCATCTTAGAAGTGGGAAACACCTGAACTTCTAGAGAGGTAAAAACGCTTTTTGATCACCAACAGTGGTGTACTTGGAAATTTTCTGTTCTTCCTCCCATGTTGCAATTATTTAAGCCAACTAGTTAAGATTAATACTTGCTTGACTTTTGTTCCCATTCAGAGATACTTATTCTATTTAAAAAGTAAGACCCAGGGTGCCTGGGTGGCTCAAGTGGGTTAAGCATCTGATTCTTGGTTTTGACTCAGGTCATGATGTCATGGGTAGTGAAATGAGGCACTGTGTCAGGCTCTGCGCTCCGCATGGAGTCTGCTTGAGGTTCTTTCCCTCTGCCCCTCTCCCCACTCACACGTGTGCACATGCTCTCTCAAATAAATAAATAAATCTTAAAAAAATAAAAACCTATTGTGCATTAAAAGTGACTGTTGTGCATTAAAAAAAGAAAAAGACCCTTAAACAGGTCACATAATTCTTAATATCCAGGAAAATGTACTTTTTCTTTCCTTTTGAAGCTTAACTTGTCAGTTTAAGTTAGGGAAAATTTCAAGCGTGTATAAAAGCCAAGAAGAGTATACTGTAATGCGTACTGCTGTGTCTGCCACCACTTTTGCTATTCCTATCTTTTTTTTTTTTAAAGATTTTATTTATTTATTTGACAGACAGAGATCACAAGTAGACGGAGAGGCAGGCAGAGAGAGAGAGAGAGGGAAGCAGGCTCCCTGCTGAGCAGAAAGCCCGATGCGGGACTCGATCCCAGGACCCTGAGATCATGACCCGAGCCGAAGGCAGCGGCTCAACCCACTGAGCCACCCAGGCGCTCCTGCTATTCCTATCTTTTAACAGTTAATAATTTAAATGGGAATGCCTTTATTTTGGAATTGTAGTGTATTTTTTCTGTATAACCTTTTTTTTGGTATCATCAAATCATCATTCATTCAGTATGTAGCCCTTAAATTTTGCTTAATTTGATTTTTTAAAGTAAAGATTTTGTTTTTCATGTTTGTGTCAAGCAATTTCTAGCAGTCACCAGGGTGTTTATTTTCATTTTTTTCCTTCATGCTCCAAAATGTGATGATATTGAATATTGTTGCCTGTTGAGCGATGGATGTAAGGAAATCCTTGGACAGAATCTAAAGTATCACCTTGAAAATACAGGGATGTGCAAACGCTGAAGTCTTTTCAGATGTCGAAGTGTTTTTCAAAGGTTGATATTTAGTTTCATGCATATTCAGAAAAGTGTTCTTACCCTCTTTGAGCCAGCATTAGCATGCACAGCCACAGTCTCTGTTTTTCTTAATGTCTTAGTGCAATTGACATTCTTTACTTCATTTCTGCATCACTCTTGTGAAACTCATTGTTTCAGTGTTTACCTAGATGGTCTCCTCTTTGCTTTGTATATTTTTCAGGCTTTTTAAAAACCACTTTGAAAAATAGGTACAGGGTTCTTATGTTTTAATTACCACTGCTTACACATGTGAACGAACACACGCACACTCACACACACTCTCTCACATTTCTGGTAGATTGTTGAAAAGAGGATTTTTTAAAAAGACAAAGGCTACTATGGTAAAGGTAAGCTAAGCAAGGGAATGCAGTGGAGGGAGGGCAAAACAGGCAGAATTACTTAAGCATTAAATCCTAATAGCACAGTACGCTACATTCTGGGGTGAAGGCCAGGGGAATATTTTTGCTTGCTCAGGCATCAGGGTTATGCAAACAGAAGCTGTTGCACACCCAGAGTTTCATGATTGAGGAAGTAAACTTGTACATTTGTTTGTTTTTTTGTTTTTTTTTTATTAGGTTCAAAAAGGCATTTGAATCTGAGCCATCGCTACAGTCAGGAATTAATTATGCGGTCCTTCTCCTGGCGGCTGGGCATCAGTTTGAAACCTCCTTTGAGCTCCGGAAAGTTGGTAATTGCCACTTGATATTTTACATGGAAGTCAAGAAACTGGACCCAACTTGGTACAAAAAAAGAGAATCATTGACAGATAGACCCTTTGCTTTTTAGTTCTATAGGTTTTCTGTTACCGTATCTCGTTGTTTAGTGTTTCATATTATTGCGCAGAATCCTGATATTGGGATGTAATTTGGTTTTTCATTTATTTTCCTGTTTCTAAAAACACCCTGGTTAATATTTATTGTTCCAGCACAAAATAATATTGAAAATATGGGCTCTGCATTCAGCCTCAACTCCCAAATAAAGTAATGTTTGGAACATCAGAAACATTTCCTGTTTTAGATTTAGAGGATGAGGAGGAGGAGGAAAGAAGGAGAAGTAGGAGAAGATGAAGAAAAGACCTCTGATATTTTCTATTTCTGATTCTCTTACATACCTTCAAGCACTGTGATTTCAGTGGTATTGGAGGTGAGCCTTCCAAAGCCCCCAAAACAGTAGGTCCAGCAGATGGCAATCTTGGCAGTGATGAGTCTTCTGAGACACCATCTCTGAATTGTAGCCATTGATAGAATGTGCTTTTGTCCCTTTTATCTGTGGACATTATCTGATCAGCTCACCCCTCTTTGGAATTTGAAGATAGACTGCATCTTAGTGAATAAATTTTGTGGTTTTTTTTTGTTGTTGCTTCTGGCTCTCATAACATTTTTTAAAGTTTTGCATATTGGAAAACTGTCTATGGTAGTGAGATTTTGCTGTCTTTCAGAGAATCTTTCGAACACTTTTGGAGTCATTACTACAGACCTAGAAATATAATGCCATATTTTTCATAAAGGAAAAAAAGCAATCTTAGCAAATCTATAAATTGTAGAAGAACCTTTTCCTTCTGTTAAGATTTTTAACTGGAGACTGTTTCTGTTTAATTTTTCTTCAAGAAAAATGAGTCCTAGACTTTTTTTTTTCATCATTTGGGAAGGGCTTATAAATGCGTAATGTGGGGTGCCTGGGTGGCTCAGTGGGTTAAGCCTCTGCCTTCGGCTCAGGTCATGATCCCAGGGTTCTGGGATCGAGCCCCGCATCAGGCTCTCTGCTCAGCGGGGAGCCTGCTTCCTCCTCTCTCTGCCTGCCTCTCTGCCTACTTGTGATCTCTGTCTGTCAAATAAATAAAATAAAATAAAATCTAAAAATAAATAAATAAATAAATAAATGCGTAATGTTCTGGGAAATCCTTTACAGCAAAGTTTGAGTATTAAGTAATTTTTGAAAGGGCCCCAACTAAAAGAATGATAAAATACTTGTTGCTGCTGGATTGCACTGTTATTTAATGCACAGAGCTTTATTTGAAATAATTTTTTCAGTTGGTAAATGAAATCAGAGAAAATACGTGGCAACTTGTACTCAGGACCAGTGATTATAAAAAAAAATTTTGTATCTGAGTTTGATTTTCAAACTCTACATAAGCCAAAATTCTTCAAGTACTAGTGAGCTAAAAATAATTTGTACTGCTGTATTCTTGAACTTAAGGTCAAATTTTATTAAGGCCTCCAGATCATTGTAGGAATTGACGCTGATTTGCATGTGTTGATGGAGTAATAACACAGTGGCTTGAAAATGTACCTCCTCTGAATTCTCATTTTTAAGTTAAGTACAGATTAAAATGATCAGCACTCAGCTAAGAGAGTAGATCTCATTGCAAAAAAGAAATGATAATTATGTGATGTGATGAAAGTATTAGCTAACACCATGCTGGTAAACATTTTACAGTATGTAAGTGTATCAAAGAAATACATTTTACACCTTAAACTTTCAAGATGTTATAATTAAATGTATATTACAGTAAAGCTGAGGGAAAAGAAGAATGGTCAGCACTCTGAGATTTGAGGCACTATGAATAATACAACTTTGTAAAGAAAATGTACCTTACTTTTTTTTCCAAAAAGAACTCATGCATAATATATGTTAAGCAAGCATTTGGAAACATATAAGTTGAATTTTAAATTTTGGAAAATGCAAAAACATACACAGACTGAAAATGTGACTTTTTAGGTTTCTGAAACACTGTGACATGCACTCTAAATTGTATGTCCTTTATAACTAAAATGCAATTAAAACTCACTACTTTAGATTCTACTCAATAATAAATTATGCTCATCATCATAGGCTGACTTAAAGTTAATTTTTTATGGCAAAATAGAATTAAAATGATTTTCAAGGAAAAACAGATTAAATAAACTGTCTAATGTAATATTAGTTAATAGTATATAATAAAAAGATTAATAAATAACACATTTTGCACGTTTTATTTATTTATTAGAGAGAGATCACAAGTAGGCAGAGAGGTAGGCAGAGAGAGAGGAGGAAGCAGGCTCTCTGCCAAGAAGTGAGCCCGACACGGGGCTCGATCCCAAGACCCTGGGATCATGACCCCTGCAGAGGCTTAACCCACTGAGCCACCCAGGCGCCCCACATTTTGCATATTTTAAAGCTATACTTTTTAAAAGTATTTCAAATTTCAAATTTCTGAGTAATTTGTATCTTCTTCTATTCCTTCTCTTGGTCCCCTGCAAATGTACAAATTAGCTTGAACTGTGAGTTCCCTTTAGTAATCAGACTTTTCAAAAAATAAGATCCCTTCTTCAGGTGCATTTTGAAATTTTGATTTATTTATAAAAATGAGCAATTAAAAATTAAGATACCAAAAGATAACCAATAAATTGAAGCATCTTAAGTTTAACCTCTACGGTAAGACCCAATTCTTAGTTTTCCTTGCCTACGCCCAAAGACTCTCAATTCTAGTTGTGTGAGTGTCCGAGATTAAGACTGTTTCATGATCTGTGTTTCACTTTCCCAGTTTTTGGAAAAGCATTAATGTTTAGACTACTTAAAACACAGAACCACATCTTACATGTTCTTCCTCTTTTCAGCTTCATAAGACTTAAAATTAATATTCAGATGTTAGCCTAATAACAGATGATTTTCCCATCTTCTGGGGATTTTTTCAACTATGAGACATTTTATGGGAGAGAGTCAGAATTATAGGTTTGGGTCCCCAACAATAATGATGGTGTAATGAAGGAACATTGTGCTTGGAATTGAAACAAACCACTATTTGAATCTCATTTTCAGGGAGCAATAAAAATGAAATCTGTATTACTGAATATGAAAGTCCATGATTCTATAAAGATAATTTTAAAAAGGAAATCAAAACAAAAACAAAATCCATCACCAACTACAGAACAAATCATTTGTCCTGTATGGAGGTGACCAATTGCTCAGATACTTGGAAATTATAGGGAAGAAATTCGGTACCTTCCCTTCTTTTTCAAGAGCTATTATAGCTCGTCTAGTTAATGAGGTAGACACTCTTCTTAAAGTATGCTTCATACTAAATGTATTATTCCAAAAGAGAACATACTCTTCAAAAGAATTCTAGTTAATGAAGTAGAACGATAAGGCTCACAATAGTAGTGATGTTGAAATAATGATTCTGGCAAGGGTCATCAATTAGAACTAATATCATTAAGTGAAAATGTTTATTATTTTTTTAATTTCATTTTACCATATTTACCTGATACCAAAGCTCCCTCACAGATTTCTTGTTAGTTGTAAAGGACAGATGTACCTACACAGTCCATTCTATATATGCCCTCCAGAGATCTGGCCCTCAGTGATCCAGTCAGCATCCCTAACAGTGAGATGGCCCAGCGGTGCCTCTTCCTGCGATGAACAGGGGGTAAAGCAACATCTCCAGTAAAACAGACTCGCCAAAAATGTTTAACCCAAATTGTAAGCTCTAATGTCCAGCTAATAGGAATCGCAGTGGCTATAAAAATAAGTCAAACAACACAAACATGTGACACATTCATGCCAAGGTCAAAGCTAAATGTCACCCTTATAATATGAACTTCCAGCATGCAAGAGTAAGTAAACCTGAAATTTTCTTTTAAAACTTTTACTGTAATTTTATGATCATACATTTTCATAGTCCCTATTTAAATGTTTGATGTGATTTGCTACTAGATCAATCCTTGGTTCATTTCCTGCAAGCATGACACAATAAAAAATAGCTCATTTTCAGACAAAGTTAGTAGAAATACCCATTTTTACTATCTCATTTTCCCTCTACACTTTCTTCTTTCCTTTGTATTTGTTGGATTTTTTTTTATTATTATTATACTCAGATAGGAGATCATGGACGTTGTTGCATACCTGGGTATAATTTTTTCATCTTACGAAATTTTTAGGAACAAAGTCATTCTCTTTCTAACTTATCACAAAATGTGAAGGATTCCCAAATGGACTTTTTCTTGAAATACTCAGGGCTTAAATGTATTATATCCTAAAAAGTAGCATTAAGTTTTTTAAGGCTAATTTTGTTTTGTTAAAGTATAATTTTCCAAAAAATTTTACAGTTCTCAGGAAATATAAAATATAACACTTGGAAAGATTTTTTAGGGGTGCCTGGGTGGCTCAGCTAACTGAGTATCTGACATTAATTTTGGCTCAGGTCATGATCTCAGGGTTGTGAGATCAAGCCCCCCATCGGGCTCCACACTTAGATGGAAGTCTGCTTGGTATTCTGTCTCTCCCTCTGCCCCACCCTCTGTGCTCTCTCTCTCTCTCTGTCTAAAAAATAAATAACATAAATCTTTTTTAAAAATTTTTATGTAACTCTGTTAATATGGAAAACAGTAAGAGGATATGTGGAGTTCAAAGTGCACTTTAGAAGCTGAGGTATTCATAGACAATTTAACAAACATTTCTGAGTTTGATTGGAAAAAAAGCAGAACTAGTTCAGGCCCAATAGGTCATAAATCTTAGGGATTATCTGTTTTACTAGACAGAAAGTATTTGAATCTCTACTAAACCAAAACATGCAAGTTAACAAGTAAACTTCTCTAAATCTGAGATCTTTAATGAATAGTAAACAGTGAAATTAACTTGTTACACTTTCTGTAGACAGTCCTTAAATGTGGCCTGATGCCCCTGTGAAGTATTGAGGTGACATGGCCCATCTATTTTACCTTGGCCTCAAATCTCAGATAATTTTCCTGATTCTTTAATGTTGTGAAAGCTAGTGGCACTTAACAATTCTACAAGGCTATATTCTCTTTGACCAAACAAAGGATTACAAATGCAAAAATAACACAGGGCAGAGTAGAGACAAAAATTTATAATGAAATGCAAAACACCAGGAAGAATCAAAACGATCTTGAAGAATGAAATTGGGAGGATTTACATTACCTAACTTTCAAGTCTCGTTATAAAGCAACAGTAATCAAATAGTACTGTCAGTTTCCTTATTTCCTTAACTTTTAAGTGTCTAATTGTTCTTGGATATTTGTAGCATTTTACTCTTGCAAAATATATATACTATATACTTTTATACTGCAAATGAGTGATAGATAGTGTTGCATGTTTCCGTTTCAAGCAACTAAAGAATTCATGATATTATAAGGGAAGCAAGGTGCTTTCATAACAAGATATTACCACCTTTTGATTTACGCATATGAAATGCAAGCATACATTAAAATTCAGGAGTGATGTACACCAAAGTGACAGTGGCATTTATCTTTGGATCTTCAAAATAAAGGGAATTTTTTTTTCCACAATGAACATAAGCCACTTTTATAATTCAAACTTAAAGCTATTTGAATCTAAAAGGAGGAATGAAAACTTAATTTTGTTTTTTAATAAAAAGTCTGCTCTGCCTTGGTGCTGTGTGTTTGTAACATTATGCTTCCTGATGATCTTCTAGGGGTGAAGCTGAGTAGCCTCCTTGGCAAAAAAGGAAACTTAGAAAAACTTCAGAGCTACTGGGAAGTTGGATTTTTTCTGGGTGCCAGTGTCCTGGCCAATGACCACATGAGAGTCATCCAAGCATCTGAAAAGCTTTTTAAACTGAAGACACCAGCATGGTAATAGTAAACTCTTAGGTGTTTGAGCAAGTACTTTTAATAAACAACACTTATCACTTATTTCCAAATTGTTATATTTGTTGAACTGACAATTAGATGACTTCGTTTGCTTACAGAATGAAATGCAGAATTTAGAGGGAAAACTGTTTATAAATGTGTTGCGTATAGGTTCTGATGACTTTGGATGCAGGTGATGTCCTCTGGCCTTCAGCTTAGCCTTGTCATGACACTGACCAACCACTAGCTCAGGTTGGCCAGTGGTCCCCACAGGAAGCCAAATTTGACACCTGTGCATTGATTCGGTATTTTCAATTTTCCATGTCAGCCTCCCACGTTTCTGCCCCAAACACACACCCTTTGTTCTCTTTATGGCCCTGTCTCAGTTTGGGGGTTCTTATTCTTGATTTTCACTTCTCTATGCTTAAGGCTTATTTCCACCATTGAATGTTTCATCTATGTGTGTTTTTCTAATTTCAACTTGTTCTTGGAGTGCCCCCAAGTCTCATCCTTCTGTCTGTGGTAATTGAAGAGATGAAAGCACTTAGGAGTGCCTTTAGGACTATTTTGGAAAACAATGCTGATTTTATTATGCATCCCAGGTAATGATTACTAGCTGTAAAGGCTTTAAAAGGTTTACCATGGTATCAAGAAAGGCTCAGGTTGGCTCAGAGCCTGGGCCACTGACTTGTTTTCATCAGAGAAACTAATTCAGGACATGCTTCCCCAAGTAGGTTCCCATCACTCCCCAAAGAGTTTCCTCACATTCAGGTCTTCTCATGGGCAAACCCTCCCCAATGTCACACCCTTAGGGATCCTTCTAAAATTCATGTCTGACCCTTCCCTCTTGCCCTGTAAATCCTTATTACATTAAAGGAGTTTAATGGCTCTTCACAGTCTAGGGTATAAAGTCCACCTTCTTGGCTTAGGGAACAATGTTTGTCTTTAGTCACTCCAGACTCAGACCATGTCACATGCCCCCAATTACGTGGCTCTCTAGTCACACGGAATAGGCCAGACTGTGGCTTCACGCGCACGGTGCGCGTGCCTCTTCTGGCCTTCTTCTCCACCTGTGGACGCTCCTAGATCACCTCCACACGAAAACCAGACCCTGACTTAAAACCCTTTCCTGCCTGCATCCAGATAGAAGCACACATGTGATTAGTTCATCTTATGAAATCTGCTTTCATGTTTCTCTCATTTTTAAATCTTATTTCTCTGGAGAGTGACTAGTCGTATCTCTGCATAGTTGTAGCCCGATTGAGATGTAGGTTGCTTTGCTGTGTACCTTTCACATTTCTATCTCGTCAGCAGTCTGTGCTACATAGGGACACAGCTGTGCTCTCTGTGGGATGTCTACAGTCGGTGTTTCACAAGGAAGGAAATAAATGAAATAAATGAATCAGTCAATGGGTGTATTATGTGCAGCCTCTTTTGTCATTGCTTTACAGTGATCATCATGATGGTACAGAAGGGGATGGAAGCACAGGTCAAAAGAGCTCTGGTTTGAGGTGTCCCAGCTTCTGTTGACAACAGAGAAAACATTATTTTATGCAATAGTAATAACAACCGTGAAATCTTGCCTTAAGTTCCCATTCACTTACTGTTAATTTCCATGTTTATAGTTTACAACCCAGTATCTCATATAATTATCGTGCTCCTCATTTTTTCCTAGCTTTTTCCTTTGAGGCACCATCTGTCTTGTTAGGTTGGAGGATATTTGTATAACATATAAGCTAAGTTGCTTCACAGCAAAATAATGATCTCTTATGAAGGGTCTATTTAGAAAAGCTTTCTCAAGGAAGCATATTTTAGAACAAGTGCGTTAACCACTCCCTTGAAGAGGATAGGCATTATTTTAAAAGGCATGTTTTCAGTTGATGTATCATCCAGCCCAAGCAATTTGAGCTCTCTACCCCTCAATGGATCATCTTTAAAATGGGGATAAAACAGCTTACTTTGTTGGGTCACCTGGGTGGCTCAGTCAGTTAAGCAGCCGACTCTGGATTTCAGCTCAAGTTGTGGTCTCAGGGCACTAACATGGAGCCCGGCATCCAGCTCTGCACTCAGTATAGGGTCTGCTTGCCTCTCCCCCCCTGCCCCTCCCACTCAGGCTCTCTCTTTTTTCTCTCTCAAATAAACAAATCTTTTTTCTTTTTTTTAAAGCCCACTTTATTGAATTTCTGTAAGATTTAAATGAGAGAATGTGTATGAAAGTGCATGACATGTCACAAATAGTGAATAATTTTGGTGAAATCTGAATGCATAAATACTAAAATCATATTTAGATCTGCCTGTTATGTGTCTTATATCTTTTCATTTTTAGGTACCTCAAGTCAATTGTAGAGACAATTTTGATATATAAGCATTTTGTGAAACTAACTACAGAGCAGCCTGTGGCCAAGCAAGAGCTCGTGGACTTCTGGATGGACTTCTTGGTCGAGGCCACAAAGACCAATGTTACTGTCGTTAGATTTCCAGTGAGTACTCTTCGTTTAGCTTAACTTTAGCTGCACTTCTCATTTGCTTCTTTTATTTAAAGAACATTTTTGCATGTGATTCTAACAGTACTAGTGTTACTTTTTTTTAAAATAACTTCTCAAAATCGGGGACATGAGATACATTTTTGTTTTTGCCGTGGAATTTGGTGATTTCTTTCGATAAGTTGTGAAGCATGCTTTCCAAGAAAAGATTGTCTCTTGCTTAGCCTCAGTCAGTCAACACATTGCTTCAGACCAGAGCCAAGGTTGCTGTTAATTCCTACGACAGTTGTGTGAACATTGTCATCAGTGTCGACACCGTTACTGTGGTGAGAAGTGTTGTTACTCACCTCGGTCATTATTCCCTCTCCACCGCTCATTACCCACATGGGTCAGAGTTAGATGGAGTGTCCTCAGTTCCCAGTCACATTTTACAGGCCCTTAGATCGTGAGAAATGATGACTCATAGGTTCCGATTTGCTGTGCATGTTGGCTAGATATAGATACAGATATATGTATAGTAGACACACACACACTTTCAAAAATATATTGCTCATCTTCTCAGCTGTGCCTTTCCCATCCTGATCGTTCTTAGAATACCGCCCAAAGCAGTATACACTTTAGCATCCAATTCAGGAACCACTGACAAGTCACTGTGTGCCCTCAGCTCGTCCCACGTCCAAGTGATGCCATCAATCTCTCTGTGTGAGCTCTCGGGTCCAATCCTCCATACTCAGGTGGTGACAACTCTCAGTTCTTTTTCTAAGATCTTGTTCCCTAATTCTTGTTTATAGGATCATCTCTTTAATTAAATCCATTGCTGGCATTAACAGGCTTTCTTTACTCTCCCTTCCCGATGAAGCCTCAGCGCAGCAGGATCTTCAGCTGAAAAGCCTTTCAAACTAAAAACACTTTGTTTTCCAGCCTAGATAATGCAAGCCTAGGAAAATACTTATCTCACAGTGAGCTGGCAGCGTGCCCGCAGCTGAGGCTCCGATGGGAGCAAGTGCTGTGAAAGAAGACAGCACAGAACTGTCTGTATTGAGTTGACTGTTGACTTGATCGACTAGAAAATTGGCGATGAAAGGAAACCACTCCTCTTAGCTATTCTGAGCTCATTTAAATTAGTTTAGTATGAATTTGTCTGTCATACTATGAATGTCAAAAAATAAAACCAGCAGATATTAAGAAGTTAGGAGAATATAGGTATATACTCCAGGTGGAGAGAGGTGAGAGAGGCTTTCTTAAGCAAGAAAGGGACCTGTAAGCCCTAAAGGCAAATATTAACCTATTTGATTCATTAAAAATCCTAACTTTTGTTCAATAAAGAGCATCACGGACATGGCAAATTCTAGAGAGGGAGAAGGTATTTAATATGAATGTAACAAAGTTATCGATTTGCCTCATAGGCAAAAAGAAAAAAAAACTACTAATTGGTAAGAAAAAAATGGGCAAATCATATGAAAAGATAATTAACCTCATTAGGTGGTCAAAACATGCAAATTAAAATGAGACACCATTGTACTTGTGCCATTTTGCACATGTGTGCATAAATCTGTAGTATCAGTTCCCTGAAGTGGAATTGATTGAGTTTGCATGTTGCCCTCCATAGGGATTATATCAATTGGCATCTTCACTGGCAACATACGAGACTGACCGCTTTCCTAAAGTCTCTCCCCAAAAAGTATGTTTATCATATTTATACTTTTGCCAAACCTACAGATGAAAAAATGGTACATTGGGATCATTTTAATTAGTAATTCTCTTATTTTGTGTGGGGTTGTGCATATGATTGTGTCTGTGTTTAAAAGACCACTTGGAGATTAAAAAAGAAAAAAAAAGAATTTGTTGCCTGCATTTAAAAAATAAGGAGAGTTAGATCATCAGTGCTGACTATAAATGGTATTGGTATTGGTATTCGTATAAATAACTATAAAGTCTGAATAAAATAAATAAAATACTGTTTCTAGACATTAAATAGCAATTATGACAGGGTTGTGATCCCTGGGCAGGGAGGCACTTGAGGTGAGTCCCACCTCACCTACTTTTTTTCCCTTAAGGCCTTTTTCTGGCTGCCACACCAGGAAGTAGTGCCCTAGCTGGGTGCGGTTGTCTCTCTGGGCGGAGCAGGCTGGAGGAGTGTTTGGGACTCTAAGACAGGTGGAATATGAGAAGCAGGGTGTTGGAGAAGGGGGAGTCTTAAAGAGTGAATCCCAAAATTCTGCCTGGGTATTTCCCTTGAACCACAGAGCAACTCCTAGATAGTGTGAGCAAGGGGTAAGCATAGCATGAATAAACACAACTAACTACTGGTCTCAGTATTCAACCAAAATTGGGTTTTAGATGAAACCTATGTGGCTTAAGTAAACCTTATCAAGGTGAATCCCCTTGCTAGTTAGAAGATCAGGACCAGAAGTGGTAGAGAGCATTCTTTGGAAGGTTGAGAGCTGAGCAGATATCCCAGAACTTAAACAATTTAGGAGGAGTAAGACGTTAGACTTTGGGTCTAGCCAGAATGATGAGATCTTGATGAATACCCCAAGGATTTAGAGGAGACAGAGAAAACCCATGCCCTAGGAGTAAAGGCAAAAATAAAAGACCCACCCTAATAAAGCTGTGATAAAACTAAGCCTCCACAGAATCAAGGTGATGCACTAAAAATTTGACTGCTAGCTAGGGGGCAGGGGTAGGGAAACCTCTGGAAAGATGCGGTTCAGAGCCTCTGCATTGGGTCAGACACAATCAAAGATTACTGGACATTCTAAGAAGCAGAAAAAAAAAAAGTGACCAATAACGAAGAGCTTAAAGAGCCCATAGAGGCGGGCCAGAAGTGATTCACATATTGAAGTTACCGGATAAGAACTTCAAATAACTGTAATTACCATGTTAAAAAAGACAGAGGAAAAGATAGACAAAATACATGAAAAGATAGAGTATTTCAACTGAAAATAAAGTTTATAAAAAAGATGAAAAATAAGGAGAGTTCACATAAAAATCTAGATTTTCATCTATTGGAAAATTAAAGGGATTGGCAGTTGGACTGCCTTTTTCAGAAGCAACAACCTACTAAGTCAACTATCTGTATGCTGCCATTCTAGACATTGATTACAGTCCTATCCTTCCTGCTTCACTCATCTGCCTTTCTCACTGGGCCCACTTCCTGCAACCATTGGAATTTGCTCCCCATGTTCTACCGCATAGAGAAAGGCAGGTGTCTAGTACCTGTAGTACCATGTCAGTCACTAACTCATTGCATCCTCAGAGTAGCATCCTTAGGTCATACTTACGAAGGCCACAGTAGGTCTTGATTGGAGGTGATAACATTTTCCTTCTTTTAAAGTGGATCTGGTTAAAACCAAGATTACTTATATTAGAAAATATTTTATTTGATTGCTTCTATTTATTTCACTACCGTATCCATTCTCATTCCTCAAAGAAGTAACAGTGACCCTGGGTAAAAGAAGACAGACCAAAGTTTCTTTGCAAAATGATTTAAATAGTCCCCTCACTTATTATTATTATTTGGGTTTAGTTCCATTGATTCTTTTTTCTCACCTCTCTTCTCTGTGTATTTTCTTTCCTTCCTACGTTGAAAAGTTAGGGGACCATCAACCCCTCACCCCAGGTCAGGTGAGAGGAAGTGGAGTGTGATGCTTTTGCAGACTCTTGTAGAAGCTGAGACATGTAACTATTTAATTTCTACCCTGTATAGTTTATAGGTCTCATTGGCCTCCTTCCTACATCAGATACAAGGTGTTAGGTGTTCATTTTTTAAAAATTTTTAGCCATCGATTTTAATGTTACCAGTAGAAAAGTTTAGGAACTAAAAGCAAGAATGTTCATACTTTCAAGTGAGTTTTATCTGTTTTTGTCAAATTACCTCCTCTTCCACACCCTTCTCTTGGTCTTTCTGTGACCTCTGTAATGTATGCAATGAATTCCTCCCATTTTTGTGATTTTGGGCAGATCAAAGGGATAGACAAAGGTTAATGATAATTACAACTAATTTTGATTTTCTGTCTTGACATAGGAAAACATAGGTCAGATTTTACCTGTTAGAAATATGTGAAACAATGATAAAGACATAAATTTAAGAAGAGGAGATAACCTGGTGCTGTGCTTTTCTAATGTTAAATTCTGTGCCCACATGATTAGGGAACAAGGTATATTCTCCTTTGTGGGTACAATGACTTGGATGCTATTTGGAAGACCTGCCTTTTATTCCCTATTATTCTTCTTGTTTCACCAAGCCTGGGATACTCAGATTTGAGAGCACCAATTCTGCCAAGATAGTTTGAAAATTTGTTTCCATTATTAAGCAGCACCACTTCACTGTCTGTTGATTGGAATTTGGGCCTTGATTCTCCTGGTATGTTCCTAAATCAGAATATGTTCCCCAATGGGCTCTTCTTGCGCTTTATTTGTGGTCTTTTCTATCTTATTTTCATAACTGGAGCCTGACTGAGAATTAAGCCCTTATGTATGTTTGTTTTTTTTAAATTTTGTTTTCTTAATCCCCTTTCTGTAGTTCCCTGTACCCTAATTTAAATAAATTTTACTCTTGTGGTAAATATAGCGTAAAATCAGTACACTGTGTTTGCAGCGGATGGCTGAGAGTCGGGTGGTCAATCCACATACCTTCTCACTCAGATTGTGTGTTAGCTTACTCTGTATTGTGAGTCCATAATCCCTTGCTGATGAAGTCTTCTGAAGAGTTTTCCTCCACTTTTATTTGGTCAACTTGCTTCATGTAAAATTCTTTCTAAAAGTCAATTTTCTTGCATTTTATGCAGTAGGGTAGAAAGAACTAGTCTAGGTTCTCTCATAATTTAGTATTAACTTTTCTTTCCTTTTTTAAATGTTCCTACTTAAGACTGCGGAGGAAATTTGAGCTAGGTGGGCGCTTTTAAGCATCTGTGTAAAAAGATTATAGTTGCATCACCTTTAAAATCAGTGCATGTGTGGTATCTTAATGTTATTCGCACCTAGTATCAGATATTAGTAATACTGTACTACATCCTTTGAGAGAGATTGTCAACTCAATTGTTATGTACACCTCATACATCTCCAAAACAGGAGTAAGTTTTACTTCCCTCTTTTTCTATCATAAGACTAAATATATCATTATTGAAGAACCCAGTTTTATCTTGAAAGCAACAGAAAAACATTTTTATTGTTTCATAAAGCTGCGTCCATTCCTTTGGCTTATATATAAAAGTCTTTCAATAATAACCAAAATCATTTTTCAATCCATTCACGTAGGGAGGAGAATCATCCTGCCACATCATGTCGATAAGGTGTAGCAGGAGAAAACTGAAAATAGTACATGATGCTCTATATGTGGAATCTTTTCTATGTACAGAATTATTTGCTTTACCACATTTCTGCCTTTTTTGGACACATTTAGATTTATAGAAATAGATTTTGCACTTACAGCAAGATAAAATAAAAGACCTTAAAAATATCTTTAGAGTAAATTCCCTGGGGATAGTCAAACCAATATATGGACTTCAAAAATTTATTTCTAATTTCTTTAGCAGAAAAAGTGATGTATTACTGGAACTTAGGATAATTGTGTAATACCAAAAGTGCTCAAAGGACTCATAGGGAAGGCAACAGTTAGGAGTTAAAATGGTTTTCCTGCAGTTGTGGACCCAGAGCCTCATCCAATCATCTCCCACATCAGTTCAGTATTGCTCTAACAGCTCTAAATGACTTAAATCTGCAGTTACTAATGTGTGTTTCTTTGCCTTATGTTTTCAAGGTATTAATATTGGAACCAACCAAAATCTATCAACCTTCATATTTGTCTATCAACAATGAAGTTGAGGAAAAGACAATATCTATTTGGCACGTGCTTCCTGATGACAAGGTAAATTATGTAATTATTAAGACAAGAGAATTAATAGAGAAGGACTTTACTCCCTTCCAGCACTTATGTATTCCAACAAATATCTGCATTACACAGGAAGAAATAGCTTCACTGTATATTTATCTCGGCATAGATACATCTTGTAGTATAAATTTGTTAAAGTTGGGTTACAAATTTCACTCATTTAGTAAAACATAACTGAACTTATTCGGATTTTTAATAACCATCCAAAGTACGCTTAAAATGAGACGGTTTCTCTGTTTTATAAATTCATGCTATAAATTATGTGTGGGAGACCTGAGACTTAAAAGATGCATATCTTAATTCTAGGAAGCCTATTAGAATAAGACCACTCTAGTCCTACTCGAGTATGATTATAGTTATCATTTCATGACACTGTTTGGTTATCTAAGCAGCTGCTCGATTTCAGATTAGCCCCTGGCTCTGTGAGCTGGCATGGCCTCAGTGGGGCTGCGCTGCCCTCGTTTGCAGATGGGTCTGAAATGCTCTCATTTCTCCCTACAGCAGTCATTTTAGTAACTCCTTCCACTTCTGGATTTTATCAGTTTTGATGCATGTGTAAATCTTACTATTTTTTTTAGTTAGAAAAATTGTAAGACCTGATTCCAATCCATTGGATCAACCACAGAAATGAGAGAAGTCTTGTGGCAAAGTAGTTTTGTGGGATTTTTGGTAATCGTTTTCCAAAATATCCTTAAATTTTCCTTAACAGTCATCCTTAACAACTCAACAAATATTTCTGGAGCACTTACTCTGTGATAGGAGCTCCCAGGCATTGTGTTAGGCACGAGGGAAACAGATGTATACAAAATAAGCAAAATTCCTGCTGTCTACTCAGGCAATAAGTAAATTAAAGGGGAAAATATGGCAGAAAGGGGGAGTTAGGGAGTACATTTGGAAGCATGAGGTTGCAATTTTTAAAAATATCCATGTCAGCTTTAAAAATGTCTTTGAGTCAACAGTCTTGGGTTCAGATTCCATCTCTGGTCTTGGCAGCATGGCTTCTCCACATCCCAGTGTCCTCATCTGGAGAATGGGATAATAATAATATCCACCTCAAAAGGTTGTTGTTAAAAGTAAATGAAATATTATTAGTAGGGTATATTGCACAGATCCTAACATGTAATATATGCTTACTATATTGTAACAACAATAATCCACATATGAACTGAGCCCTAACATTGAAACCCCAGAACTTAACCTGGCTTGGCTCTTTAGCAATCATTTGGGAGGTCATTGGTATTATATTAGGACACTGTGATATTGTAATCTATAGTAAGAAATAAGGATTTGGTCTTCATCCACTTCTGGCACAGATTTCCTAAAGTCCTTAGAATTTCCAAAGCGCTCAAAGCCATAAAAGCATTTTTCTATTATGTTAATAAGATGACTTTTGGGCCCACCTAAGGATGAGGCCTGCCTTCCAAGAGAACCAACTATGGGATTAGAGGATTAGAAATTTCAGTCCTACCACTTACGTCTTGGGGTGGCGGGGAAGGGATAAATTGAATGGATCTCCCATGGTCGGTGGAGTTAATTGATCATACTTACGTCATGAAGCACCCCCCCCTGCCAAAACCCAAAAATGACGGGCTCAAAGAGCTTCCAGGTGGGTGAACAAGTGGAGATTTGGAGACGATGGCAGCCCTAGAGAGTACAGGGAAGTTCTTAGCCTTTCTCCATACCTTGCCCTATGCATCGTGTCCATCTGGCTATTTCCTGGGTCATATCCTTTTATAATAAACCAGTAATCTAGTAACTAAAATGTTTTCCCGAGTTCTATGAGCCACTGTAGCAAATTAGTCAAACACAAGAAGGGGGTCCTTGGAGCCCCCCATCTATGGCCGGGATGATGGCATAACTCCAGGTGGAGTTGTCTAGAGACAAAACCAAGAATAACTAATGTAACTATATACATGTTGTTCACATTGTTTAAAGTACACAGTGTTTTATTTACATTATTTTAAAGTATATGACTGTATGCTCTCACAAGCAGAAGTAATCATCTGTAGAAAGTACAAAATCTAAGAGGTTAGGAAACAGGAACATTATCTGGGAGAGGCGATTTTTCAAAGGCTTGATTGGAAAGAGCAAGGTTATCCAAGGACACTTGGAAAAAGAATGGGACTAAAGGAATTAGCAATTAGCAGGGCCAGGAGAATGAGTGGACAGCCAGAAGACAGAAAAAGAACAGAAAGTAAGCCAGAGATTTTTGGAAAATGAGTACTATTTCCAGCTAGTTGTCTGGAAGTTCTTTGTTGAATAAAGTTAGCCTTGTATTGACTCTCATGTTTTGTGACAACTGTAGGGACAATTTTTATATTATACTGAGAAATAAATAAATGAAGATGTAAAAGAGTTCATTAAGAAGGGTTATGGAATTGGGCCGTGAGTTGTCCAGTTTCCACTTTTACCATCTTTTGATCAAGAAGAATTACATTTGCATTGTCCCCACTGTGCTAAAAATTCTCCTTGTTCAAAAATTTAAGCTTTCTTAAATCAGTTTCCATTTTGAATGTTATGTCAGTTTCTTTGCAAACCTTGGTTTTGTCCATAGCATGTTCATTACCACTGTCTTTGTCTGTGCTGTTTGAAATAGAAGTGATACCATTGGAATGAGGATGGGTAATAAAAATAAGATAACTCTGCTAATATTATGTTAGTTTAAAGCAACTGGAATAACTATAACTAATAACAGATAAATAGCAGGGGTATAGATCTGATGTTAAACTAAAAATGGATTCTTTTTGTCATAGGATGGGCTTTTTTTTTTTTAAGATTTTATTTTTGAGAGAGAGAGCGCGCGCAAGTGCAAGCTGCAGCATGGAAGTTGGGGGGAGGGGCAGAGGGAGAGGGAGAATCCCAAGCAATCTCCCCACAGAGCTCACAATCCTGACCCTCCCCCAACAGACCATGACCTGAGCCAAAATCAAGAGTCAGAGGCCCAATCAACCGAGCCACCCAGGCACCCCTTGTCATAAAAAGTTTTAAATTTTTTTCTAAGAATAGAGCAGAGCGTGTTGCTTTTCATTTATCGCTTATTTCTTTACTCCTCTCAGGATTTTCATTCTAAAATGTGGGATGAACAGCTAGTATATACTTTATATTGCAGCGGTCAAAACATTAATATCATTATACCAATTCCTAAGAGTCTCGGGACTCTTATTAGGGAGTTACTCTAAGTCAAGGACAAAATAAGTTGAAATCCTAATCTTTAAACAGTTCTCCCTTTGTTCAATGGTTGGTTGTTGTTTGAAGTCAAGTTAGTACTTGAAAAAAAGTCTGCATGTGCACAGGAAAGAAAAACTTAGACTGAGGAAGAGAAACATTTCTAAGATATTTTAAATGGTTGTTATTTAGAATCCCTTCTTTTTTTGGAGTCTGAGTACTCCTGTCCTGTCTGGTGGTCTCTCAGGGAAAGGTAGCAGGCAGCAGGGTCCCAGTGGAATATGAGGCGCTGACCTCAGACTGGCTCCAGCCATGGCCCCTCTGCGAATACCCAGGAAATTTATGAGGGGAATATGTTTACCTCAGATTCTAGATTTTGATGATATGATCGTCTCATCCATCAAGGATGCTTTTAGATACAAAACTCCCACCTAAAAGTGGCTTCACAGATAAGGAAATGTTATCTCACGTAACAGGAACTTCTCAGGGGCAGAGGATCATGCTGCCGGTATATCAGCGGTTGAACAGTATCAGAATTCTCGGGTGGCTTCTCTATATGCTCTTGATTTTTCTCTCCTTGTCTTAAATAGCAGCTTAAAGCATCAGTTCACACACAGCTTCCCAAGGAAAAGGGTCTGGCCCTCCTTTTGTATCATAAATTGTGCCATGTGTTCATGCCTAAACCAATTACTAGCAAGGAGAATGGACTTACATCGCCGATTTAGACCAATCATTACCCCTCACTGCTAAACACAGCCACCTGAATGCCAACGACATTCAGCTCTCCTTAGCAAACAAGGAAGAGCGTGTCTGTTGTCTAGGAGCTAACAGTATCTGCCAATGGAGAACTCCCGCCATTTTAGCTCAGTGTTAATGCCTAGTCCCGACTCTAGAGGCGAGGGCATAGGATCTGACACTAACCAGTTCCTACAGTATGGTGCTTGTGCCGAGTCAGTTAGCTTGAGTGTCCGTCTGGGGCTTGCTGAGGCTAATTATTCTAGCTCTGCCTTTGGCAGTCCCTCTCCCCAGATTTCCAGACAGGCCCCAGAAACTTTTTAACTGCACCTGTTGGCCTTGTAGCTCACCTGCGCCTCCATGTGGTGAGTCACAGTAGCAAAGGCGCTGGGGTGCTGGGCCTCCTTATTCCAGATCTCCATTGTAGGCCCTGGGCTTCACACCAGTATGATAGAACATTCACTAGCAGCACTTGCAACCTTTCAGGAACCTAACATTCTGGAAATGCTGTTCTCCTTTCCTACAAACCCAGCCCAATCTATCTGGGAAATCTCTCCTTGCCTGTTCCCAGAACAGGGCTGATATGAGATAGATTTTACCAGCACTGTCCTGTGGGTGTTTCCCAGTTTCCCTGTTCAGTTGCATGTTTGCCTAAGAGCCCTACTAGCTCTGCCTTCCTCCACCACCTCCTGATCCTGGACGCAGGCTCTGAGGATAAGGCTGAACTGTACGCGAGTAGCATGCGGGTAACAGCTGCAGCTCCGGGGTCCCATCTATTTAGAAGGTCACCTGAGGCCACCAGGATTTAGAACCAACTTTCCATATTACCAGCTGAAGCTGCAGGGTGCTATTTTAATTTAACTCCCTCTGTACTCTGGTGAAAGAGAGCCACATTCCAGGAGCACCTTTCCATGGTCCCTTCCTTTCCTGGGCGCGTGCACAACATTTGCTCTGTGTTAATTCAGGTCGCATACCCATGACCTGACTGGTGTGTGTTGAAACTAGTTTTTTCGTACATCTCCTTTGGGCTTGGGAGGTTCTATTTTTATTTTGAGTTGCATGGTCCTAGCAAAGAACTAGGTGCTGTGGATGTAAATTGTGGCTTTTTGATTTGCTTCAGCCAAAAGGAGAGTTCTGGTCCACCTCAGAGCCACAGGCTTCCTTACCCATTTCACAAGTCCAGCCAAGACCTCAAGCTCCTGGCAGTATTTTAAGTGGGTGGGTAAGAGCTTGTTTTCCTGGTGGTTTCCCGTTTACAAAGTTGAATCGGCCATCTGAATGGACTATTGTAGAGCACTTGCTAAGCTTGGACATGTGTATCGACTACTTTATTTCTACTAAAATATTTATGTTGTCAATTCTGTGCTGTTACCAGACATATTTTTATAGGGAATGGGATCCAACTTGTAATTTATTTAATTTAAAGACATGAATGTAATAATTTAAACTTAGCTTGAGTAATAAACTCAAAAAAATAAATTTCCACATTTTTTTCATCTTGGCCCTGCAATCACCCATGTTTATCATATGACAATCAAATTTTTATGTTCAGACTTTATTACTATATTGAATTTTGCATAAATTAGGTCATAAGGCATTGTAGCTATGACAGACACTATCTGCATGCATGTACTACAGACATACTTGGTGTATTATTTTATGGAGAAATAGAACTACCATTTCAGTTGAAAATTTAACTAACGATAATTCAGATATAATCATCTGTAAAGCCTTGCAGAGGCTTTATTCAAATTAATGTTTTTCTTTCTCGGAAAAGAAATATTACTCAGCTATAATAATTGAATTACCTTGATCACTGGGTTTTTATTTAAAAAATTAAGACACGACAGTTATTAGGTTAATTTGCTAAAGATCAAGTTTTTTAGGATTTAATGAGAATAATTCCCCTAGATTCTCTTGGAAGCTGTTTTATTGAAGTACAGAAATTATTAAGCAGTGTAAACATCACCCTTGTGGCTTGGAAATGAATTACAATTTCCATCTAGATTATTAAAGAATTATGCACTGGGAAAAAATTATTCTGTGTATATTATTTTAAAATAATAAAACAAAATTATGTTATTTTCATTCGGATGACTCAATGTTTGTTGTTCTTGTCGTTCTTCCCCTGTGTTCTAGAAAGGTATACATGAGTGGAATTTTAGTGCTGCTTCTATCAGGGGAGTGAGGTAAGTTTACTTGGTACATTTTTTTTTTTTTTTTTTTTACTTAGAAGACAATAGAACTTTTAGTCAGGATTTAAAAATGCAGAGAACTTGAAGAATCCTTCTCTTGATGAAAATGCTCAGCCTCCTTTTCTGTCTTTGTTATGAAAACATCTGTAACAAAGCTTTGTTAGTTGAACTGACTCTGTGCCTGTTACCTGCTTCAGATGTGGAGAACGAGGGGTAAAAGTGGACTGTGGACCAGAATCAAGGTGTCGATAAAAGTGAGCTATTCGGGTCCTTTCTAGCTGGTTGAGCTGTGGGTTTATGTGCTAGGATGGGTTTCTAGTCGTTTGAGATGCCAGGAACTAATCTATTCTTAAGTGTAACCAAAAAATCCACATGCCATCGATCGATCACATTGTGTCCTAGAGTTAACATAACCTATTAGTGAGACTATGAGAAATTCATTTTTTAAAAACTTTTCCTCGGCTTGCTGCTAATGACGTGTTCTTGAGATTATAGTGGCTCGCTTCAGTTTAGTTCCGTTCTGACGTTGCCATCATAAAGCCAGTAGGTCAGGAAATGCTATTTCCTGGGATTTAGAAATGAGATTATTTCCAGAACCAAGAGCCACTGGTTAAACATTTAAATACTTACTTTATAGAAGCTCAGGCTTCACCAACTCTTGGAAATTTCAAACCAAATTACTTGTGTTTACTACTATTTATCTCCACGTAATAAAGAGAAATGAGAAAAAACAGATTTCTGGAGGCTGGTTACACAATACCCTGCTGCTTTTGGCATAATAATAATTGGTTTTGTTGGAGCATGAACTGGTAGAGCCGTCTGAGTCACTGATAATTGGAGTTTGCCTGGTAAAACCACCTGTTACCTCTTGAGGGATCTGCAGAGAAACAAGCAAGATAATGGACTGACTCATTTGCTATCTTTCCAACCAATGCCTTCTCAAATAAAGTTTTACTCTCTTAATATTTAATTTTTAAAACCAGTCATTAGCAAGGCAATTGTTATTTATTACTGCATTTCTAAACAGTTTAGGAAAGTACAGTAATAGAAATGTCACCTTATCATATCTATTTTCCAATGAAATTTTTTAAATTAAATATGGCATCACTCCATAAACTTTCGTTGTGACTTGCAGCATATATGTAGAATCCTTCCAGATGGCTTCCTGCTGGTTTATATGGTGAGAAACTTAAGCTGTAGTGTGTGTCTTCAGAGGGAGCTAACTTTTCTTGGCTTCCTCCTTTATAAAGAGATAACCACAAAAGAAAAACCACACCAAAAACCTGAGTCAGCAGTTTGTCTTGCATCACCTCAGAATTTGCTTGCTCAGCTCAGTCAACGGGCATGTATTGAGCACCAGCTGTATGTCAAATGTTGAGTCCTATTCTGCTAATACAACAATGACTAAGACATGAACTCGCACTCTTAAAGAGCTCACAACCCATCAGTGGAACATTTAACAAGGAAGGACCATACAGTCATTATTGAGCTGACAGTGAGCCAAGCAATGACAGATCTATGTTTAAGGAACAGAGGCGCAAGAGAAAGTCTTTCCGTTTAAGGTAGAAGTAGGGAAGGGAGAGGGTAGGATTTAAGCTGGGCCTTGAATGAGGAATAGAATTTTTTTAAAAAGTCAAAAATGATGTGCATTCCAAATTGAAGGAACAGCAGATGCAAAGGCATAAAATAGGAATTGACAAAGGAGGGTCCACAGGCCAAATCTGGCCCACTGCCTGTTTTTGTAAATAAAGTTTTATTGGAACTCAGCCATGTTCATTCATTTGTGTATTGCCTAAGACTGCTCCAACACCCAAATTTGAAATATTTACTCTCTGGCCCATTACAGGAAATATTTGCTAACCTTTGGCATAAAACAGCATGGCCTGAATGGTAGACTCAAAATTATTTCAATTGCTATAAAATCGCTTGCTGAGTCAGAACCAAGTGCCATTTCACATTTCCTCACACCTCTAAAATCTCTGCAATCCATGAGGTGCTTTGACTGCCTCCCCGCATTGCCTTCCTGGTTTTGGAAACATTTCGCTGTTCTGTAGATGTGAAGGAACTAGAATCGCGGAGCTCAGTCAGCCACTCCATACTTCTGCCTTTTCTCCCGTATTACAGTGTGGTCCTGTAGCAGGCAGGACAATTTCCCGTGCTCGGTTGGAGGGGTACATAGCGGAGGTGTACTTACAGCCCCCCAGAGCGACCCCACCCGCAGATCTGAGTAGGAGCACAATTCTCAGACTCTTAAGTAATTTTAGTATTGTGGTATGGGGGGAAACATCACTTTTTCAAGTGCTATTTATATGTTTTTGTTATAAACAACATTGATATCATAATGAGGATTGGATATAAAAGGTATTTATTTTGCACTGCACATTCATAGAAGTATTGCTGTTTCCCTGAATAATTCTTTTTGTTTCTTTCAGTATTTCTAAATTTGAAGAGCGATGCTGTTTTCTTTACGTGCTTCATAATTCTGACGATTTCCAAATCTATTTCTGTACAGAACTGCATTGTAAAAAGTACGTATTCATCATTGTTTAGGTATAAAAAGTACTGTTCTTACCTGATCATTATTTTTTGTTTGTTTGTTTGTTTGCTTGTTCACTTTATTTAAACATATATTTTTATCCCCAGGGGTACAGGTCTGCGAATCGCCAGGTTTACACACTTCACAGCACTCACCATAGCACATACCCTCCCCCATATCCATAACCCCACCCCCCCTCTCCCAAACCCCCTCCCCCCATCAACCCTCAGTTTGTTTTGTGAGATTAAGAGTCACTTATGGTTTGTCTCCCTCCCAATCCCATCTTGTTACATTTATTCTTCTCCTATCCCCTTAACCCCCCATGTTGCATCTCCTCTCCCTCATATCAGGGAGATCATATGATAGTTGTCTTTCTCCGATTGACTTATTTCGCTAAGCATGATACCCTCTAGTTCCATCCACGTTGTCGCAAATGGCAAGATTTCATTTCTTTTGATGGCTGCATAGTATTCCATTGTGTATATATACCACATCTTCTTTATCCATTCGTCTGTTGATGGACATCTAGGTTCTTTCCATAGTTTGGCTATTGTAGACATTGCTGCTATAAACATTCGGGTGCACGTGCCCCTTCGGATCACTACGTTTGTATCTTTAGGGTAGATACCCAGCAGTGCAATTGCTGGGTCATAGGGTAGTTCTATTTTCAACATTTTGAGGAACCTCCATGCTGTTTTCCAGAGTGGTTGCACCAGCTTGCATTCCCACCAACAGTGTAGGAGGGTTCCCCTTTCTCCGCATCCTCGCCAGCATCTGTCATTTCCTGACTTGTTAATTTTAGCCATTCTGACTGGTGTGAGGTGATATCTCATGGTGGTTTTGATTTGTATTTCCCTGATGCCGAGTGATATGGAGCACTTTTTCATGTGTCTGTTGGCCATCTGGATGTCTTCTTTGCAGAAATGTCTGTTCATGTCCTCTGCCCATTTCTTGATTGGATTATTTGTTCTTTGGGTGTTGAGTTTGCTAAGTTCTTTATAGATTTTGGACACTAGCCCTTTATCTGATATGTCATTTACAAATATCTTCTCCCATTCTGTCAGTTGTCTTTTGGTTTTGTTCACTGTTGCCTTTGCTGTGCAAAAGCTTTTGATCTTGATAAAATCCCAAAAGTTCATTTTTGCCCTTGCTTCCCTTGCCTTTGGTGATGTTCCTAGGAAGATGTTGCTGCGGCTGAGGTCGAAGAGGTTGCTGCCTGTGTTCTCCTCAAGGATTTTGATGGATTCCTTTCTCACATTGAGGTCCTTCATCCATTTTGAGTCTATTTTCGAGTGTGGTGTAAGGAAATGGGCCAATTTCATTTTTCTGCATGTGGCTGTCCAATTTTCCCAACACCATTTATTGAAGAGGCTGTCTTTTTTCCATTGGACATTCTTTCCTGCTTTGTCGAAGATGAGTTGACCATAGAGTTGAAGGTCTATTTCTGGGCTCTCTATTCTGTTCCATTGATCTATGTGTCTGTTTTTGTGCCAGTACCATGCTGTCTTGATGATGACAGCTTTGTAATAGAGCTTGAAGTCCGGAATTGTGATGCCACCAATTTTGGCTTTCTTTTTCAATATTCCTTTGGCTATTCGAGGTCTTTTCTGGTTCCATATGAATTTTAGGATTATTTGTTCCATTTCTTTGAAAAAAATGGATGGTACTTTGATAGGAATTGGATTAAATGTGTAGATTGCTTTAGGTAGCATAGACATTTTCACAATATTTATTCTTCCAATCCAGGAGCATGGAACATTTTTCCATTTCTTTGTGTCTTCCTCAATTTCTTTCATGAGTACTTTATAGTTTTCTGTGTATAGATTCTTAGTCTCTTTGGTTAGGTTTATCCCTAGGTATCTTATAGTTTTGGGTGCAATTGTAAATGGGATGGACTCCTTAATTTCTCTTTCTTCTGTCTTCTTGTTGGTGTAGAGAAATGCAACTGATTTCTGTGCATTGATTTTATATCCTGACACTTTACTGAATTCCTGTACAAGTTCTAGCAGTTTTGGAGTGGAGTCTTTTGGGTTTTCCACATAGAGTATCATATCATCTGCGAAGAGTGATAGTTTGACTTCTTCTTTGCCGATTTGGATGCCTTTAATTTCCTTTTGTTGTCTGATTGCTGAGGCTAGGACTTCTAGTACTATGTTGAACAGCAGTGGTGATAACGGACATCCCTGCCGTGTTCCTGACCTTAGCGGAAAAGCTTTCAGTTTTTCTCCATTGAGAATGATATTTGCGGTGGGTTTTTCATAGATGGCTTTGATAATATTGAGGTATGTGCCGTCTATCCCTACACTTTGAAGAGTTTTGATCAGGAAGGGATGCTGTACTTTGTCAAATGCTTTTTCAGCATCTATGGAGAGTATCATATGGTTCTTGTTCTTTCTTTTATTAATGTGTTGTATCACATTGATTGATTTGCGGATGTTGAACCAGCCTTGCAGCCCTGGAATAAATCCCACTTGGTCGTGGTGAATAATCCTTTTAACGTACTGTTGAATCCTATTGGCTAGTATTTTGGCGAGAATTTTTGCATCTGTGTTCATCAAGGATATTGGTCTGTAGTTCTCTTTTTTGTTGGGATCCTTGTCTGGTTTTGGGATCAAGGTGATGCTGGCCTCATAAAATGAGTTTGGAAGTTTTCCTTCTATTGCTATTTTTTGGAACAGTTTCAGGAGAATAGGAATTAGTTCTTCTTTAAATGTTTGGTAGAATTCCCCCGGGAAGCCGTCTGGCCCTGGGCTTTTGTTTGTTTGTAGATTTTTGATGACTGTTTCAATCTCCTTACTGGTTATGGGTCTGTTCAGGCTTTCCATTTCTTCCTGGTTCAGTTGTGGTAGTTTATATGTCTCTAGGAATGCAGCCATTTCTTCCAGATTGTCAAATTTGTTGGCGTAGAGTTGCTCATAGTATGTTCTTATAATTGTCTGTATTTCTTTGGTGTTTCTTGTGATCTCTCCTCTTTCATTCATGATTTTATTTATTTGGGTCCTTTCTCTTTTCTTTTTGATAAGTCTGGCCAGGGGTTTATCAATCTTATTAATTCTTTCAAAGAACCAGCTCCTAGTTTCGTTGATTTGTTCTATTGTTTTTTTGGTTTCTATTTCATTGATTTCTGCTCTGATCTTTATGATTTCTCTTCTCCTGCTGGGTTTAGGGTTTCTTTCTTGTTCTTTCTCCAGCTCCTTTAGGTGTAGGGTTAGGTTGTGTACCTGAGACCTTTCTTGTTTCTTGAGAAAGGCTTGTACCGCTATATATTTTCCTCTCAGGACTGCCTTTGTTGTGTCCCACAGATTCTGAACCGTTGTGTTTTCATTATCATTTGTTTCCATAAATTTTTTCAATTCTTCTTTAATTTCCTGATTGACCCATTCATTCTTTAGAAGGATGCTGTTTAGTCTCCATGTATTTGGGTTCTTTCCAAATGTCCTCTTGTTATTGAGTTCTAGCTTTAGAGCATTGTGGTCTGAAAATATGCAGGGAATGATCCCAATCTTTTGATACCGGTTGAGACTTGATTTAGGACCAAGAATGTGATCTATTCTGGAGAATGTTCCATGTGCACTAGAGAAGAATGTGTATTCTGTTGCTTTGGGATGAAATGTTCTGAATATATCTGTGATGTCCATCTGGTCCAGTGTGTCATTTAAGGCCTTGATTTCCTTGTTGATCTTTTGCTTGGATGATCTGTCCATTTCAGTGAGGGGAGTGTTAAAATCCCCTACTATTATTGTATTCTTGTCAATGTGTTTCTTTGATTTTGTTATTAATTGGTTTATATAGTTGGCTGCTCCCACGTTAGGGGCATAGATATTTAAAATTGTTAGATCTTCTTGTTGGACAGTTCCTTTGAGTATGATATAGTGTCCTTCCTCATCTCTTATTATAGTCTTTGGCTTAAAATCTAATTGATCTGCTATAAGGATTGCCACTCCTGCTTTCTTCTGATGTCCATTAGCATGGTAAATTCTTTTCCACCCCCTCACTTTAAACCTGGAGGTGTCTTCGGGTTTAAGATGAGTTTCTTGTAGGCAACATATAGATGGGTTTTGTTTTTTTATCCATTCTGATACCCTGTGTCTTTTGATTGGGGCATTTAGCCCATTAACATTCAGGGTAAGTACTGAGAGATATGAATTTAGTGCCATTGTATTGCCTGTAAGGTGACTGTTATTGTATATTGTCTCTGTTCCTTTCTGATCTACTACTTTTAGGGTCTCTCTTTGCTTAGAGGACCCCTTTCAATATTTCCTGTAGAGCTGGTTTGGTGTTTGCAAATTCTTTCAGTTTTTGTTTGTCCTGGAAGCTTTTAATCTCTCCGTCTATTTTCAATGATAGCCTAGCTGGATATAGTATTCGTGGCTGCATGTTTTTCTCATTTAGTACTCTGAATATATCATGCCAGCTCTTTCTGGCCTGCCAGGTCTCTGTGGATAAGTCTGCTGCCTATCTAATATTTTTACCATTGTACGTTACAGACTTCTTTTCCCAGGCTGCTTTCAGGATCTTTTCTTTGTCCCTAAGACTTGTAAATTTTACTATTAGGTGACGGGGTGTGGACCTATTCTTATTGATTTTGAGGGGGGTTCTCTGAACCTCCTGGATTTTGATGCTTGTTCCCTTTGCCATATTGGGGAAATTCTCTCCAATAATTCTCTCCAATATACCTTCTGCTCCCCTCTCCGTTTCCTCTTCTTCTGGAATCCCAATTATTCTAATGTTGTTTTGTCTTATGGTGTCACTTATCTCTCGAATTCTCCCCTCGTGGTCCAGTAGCTGTTTGTCCCTCTTTTGCTCAGCTTCTTTATTCTCTGTCATTTGGTCTTCTATATCGCTAATTCTTTCTTCTGCCTCATTTATCCTAGCAGTGAGAGCCTCCATTTTTGATTGCACCTCATTAATAGCTTTTTTGATTTCAACTTGGTTCGATTTTAGTTCTTTTATTTCTCCAGAAAGGGCTTTTATATCTCCCGAGAGGGTTGCTTTAATATCTTCCATGCCTTTTTCGAGCCCGGCTAGAACCGTGAGAATCGTCATTCTGAACTCTAGATCTGACATATTACCAATGTCTGTATTGATTAGGTCCCTAGCCTTTGGTATTGCCTCTTGTTCTTTTTTTTGTGGTGAATTTTTCTGCCTTGTCATTTTGTCCAGATAAGAGTATATGAAGGACCAAGTAAAATACTAAAAGGGTGGCAACAACCCCAGGAAAATATGCTTTAGCCAAATCAGAAGAGATCCCAAATTGTGAGGGGGGAGAAAGGGGATAAAAAGGGGTTCCGAAGGAAAAAAAAAGAAACTATTTAAAAAAGAAAGCCGATAAAAAATATAAAAAGGAAAATATATATATATATATTAGATAAACTATCTAAAAAACGTTAAAAAAAAAGAAAACGCTAAAAGTTAAAAAAATTTAGCAGAAGAAGAGAAAAAAAATTGAAAAAGAGAAAAAAAAATTAAATTAACTGCAAGGCTAAAGAATCATGGGGAGAAAGTCATGAGTTCCATGCTTTGCTTTCTTCTCCTCTGGAATTCCGCCGCTCTCCTTGGTATTGAAACTGCACTCCTTGGTAGGTGAACTTGGTCCTGGCTGGGTTTCCCGTTGATCTTCTGGGGGAGGGGCCTGTTGTAGTGATTCTCAAGCGTCTTTGTCCCAGGCGGAGTTGCACCGCCCTTACCGGGGGCCGGGCTGAGTAATCCGCTCGGGTTTGCTTTCGGGAGCTTTTGTTCCCTGAGCGCTTTCCGTAGAGTTCCGGAGGACGGGAGTGAAGATGGCAGCCTCCCAGTCTCCGGCCCAGAGGAGCCGAGAGCCCGGGGCCCCACTGCTCAGTGCGCCCTCAGAGAACAGCGCCCAATGACCCCTCAGAGAACAGCGCCCAATGACTCCCGTCACCCTGGCCTCCGGCTGCGCTCCGAGCTGACCGAGCCTGCGACCGGTTCAAGGTAACCCCGAGTTTAGAGCTCACTCCTCGGCTCTGTCTCTGTAGCCGGCTTCCCCGTTCTAATACCGGTAAGCTCTGCGACACTCAGACACCCCCGATCCTTCTGTGACCCTGTGGGACCTGAGGCCGCGCTGACCCCGCCTGGGCTTCACCCCATTTAAGCTTCTGGAGTGATGTCCCTCAGTGGAACAGACTTTTAAAAGTCCCGATTTTGTGCTCCGTTGCTCCGCCGCTCGCCGGGAGCCGGCCCCTCCCCTCGCAGTCTATCTTCCCGTCGCTTTGAATTCACTTCTCCGCCAGTCCTACCTTGCAGAAAGTGGTTGATTTTCTGTTTCTGGAATTGCTGTTCTTCTTCTCTTCAATCTCCCGTTGGATTTATAGGTGTTTGCAATCTTTAGATAAGCTATTTAGCTGATCTCCCACTACCTGAAGTAGTCTCAGCCTGCTACTTCTCTGCCATCTTGACTCCCTGATCATTATTTTTAATTAATGAGTGAACATGTAACTCCTATAAGGAATTTGTGGCTGTGTGGTTATATAAATATTTCATTTGGCCTAATAGTTTATAATTATGGGGTATGTTTAACAATCAGAGAATGGGGGGAGAGCTCTCTTTAGTAAACCATGCTTTTTCTTAGTCATAATTTATTTTTCCACAGATAAAACATTAACCAAGACCTGCCAGTTAATGACCAACTGTTAATGTCTCATTTTTAAAGTGCCCACTTATTGCAATAGATGATTACCAAAATTTTCATTCTTGAATTCTTTGAACAGGGGCTCTTAACTCTGGTTCAGATTAGAATCAGCTGGTGCATTTTAACAAGTGCCTGGGCCCTACCCTTGACGAATTATGTTGGATTTCCTGGTGGGGGTACAGCTTGAGTTAAGAGGCAGTGATCTGATCTATACCCATAAAAGACAGTCCAAAAATCCATACATTGCACTGTATGCTTGTGTTAACCTCCCTGGGTGTATTTCTCCAGAGCTGATAATTAAGTACTTCGTGCTCCCTTAAGACATAGTGACTGACTGTGGGGACCTAGGCAAGTGAGTAACAATTTAGAAACCAAAGTGCAGGTAAAAGCCAGCTTAGACTTAAAATTTTCCTGAGGATTGTTCTTATTCAAATAATCACCACCTGAGCCCATGGTAAATGACTAATATACTAGTTACAGTATACAGTTATTTTTATCTTGGTACCAAAAAAATTTATAAATCTGTAATTCTATAGTTAGCTATAAAACTATATGGTTATAGTTTTATTTTTATTATTATAAAATATATAGAAAAAGATTTGGAAATAAGAAATAATTCTTAGCACACATGTGGTCTGCTTTTCTACTTAAATTCTCAAAGCTACTGATTTGTTTTTATGATAATGATAGCCAGGATTTATGGAGTACATACCCCAGATCTAATATCTGCTTTAATCTTCAAATAAAAACTGTTAGGTAGCTAATATTAACATCTTCATTGAAAAGAGCCTTAAACAGTTCAATGAACTTAAAATTTAAAGCAGATATTAGCAGATCTTATTTCCAAATCTCACTCAGAACGTTCCAAAGGCCGAATAGTTTTTTTATCCTAGTAGACACTCGATGAGTATTTTTTGGATGGATGGATGGACGGGGGGACAGCTGGCTGGCTGGATGGATGGATGAATGGATTAAAAAGGGTACAGAAAAAAAAGAGGTACAGAGATAGAAAAAAACGTTCTGAGTTATAGAAAGCTAGATTTTTCTTATCCCACATAACCTCCTCTTCCCTTAGGCTGGCAATGCAGTGTGTGACCTGCATGTAAGATCATCAGCCTCTAGTCATAGTGCCTCCCATGCTTTAAGTTTGTGAACTGTTAGCAACCCCTCTGCATAGACTAGACCCAGCTAGTGTTACAGGGAGCAAATCTGTTTCTTGTTGTGACTATTTTTCTTGGCTCTTAAATGGTCTACAGGAAAAAAAAAAAAAAAGGAGAAGAAGAAGAAGAAAATAAAAAACTTCACAAGAAGACTTCCTGAAGAATATGTCACCAAAAAAGAGGTGGCTTCTTTCACAAACATATGAGCCAGCTGTTCCTAATTCATATTGGTGTTTTGCAGATTGTGTTTACAGAACACCATATTTATGATAGTAAAGGCAAAATATTTAATGACTGACATCAGATGTTGTAGTGGCCTACACTATATCAAATAATCACCTCAGAATTTAGAGACACTATTCCACATTATGGGTATTTTTGTTAATTCCCATTTTAAATAATAATATTACCATCAGCAAAACGATAGTAGCTTATTTTAATAAATGCACTCTGTTAAGCACTTTACAAGTATTATGTCAAGTAGTCTTCCTAACAACCTTTAAGTTAGATACTGCTATAGACCCTGTTGTGATGAAGGGGTGAGGCCCAGAGAGGTGGAGGAGCTTGCCCCAAGTAACACAAATACTAACAATCTTGGCCTGACATCCAAGTCCCACAATCTTCACATCTCTATGAATTTGTCTAACTTCATTGTTCTAAATCTATATTACACTACTATTATTTGAGGTGAGGCATTAGGTAGACAATTCTACCAGCCTGTCTTTTTCTTTTTGAAAAATCCTATTTTTCGTGTTGATACTGATAGTTTATTGTCTGGTTTTTTAGAAAGTCTCTTCATTCCCATTTTTGGCTCTAAAGTCACATTGGAACATACTTGCTTGTATTTAATATCAGATGTATTCTGAGTGACCACATACCAACTCTCCTTGTAGGTTTTTTGAAATGGTGAACACCATCACTGAGGAGAAGGGGAGAAGCACGGAGGAAGGTGATTGTGAAGGTGACTCCTTGGAGGTAATGACTCTGGTTGCATGTTCATTTTACAAAGTTTCTCCGTGTTTTTTTGGTTTTTGTTTGTTTTAAGATTTTATTTATTGAGCACCTGGGTGGCTTGGTTGGTTGAGCATCTGCCTTCAGCTCAGGTCATGATCCCAGGGTCCTGGGATAGAGTCCCACATTGGGCTCCCTGCTCGGCAAGGAGTCTTATTTTTTTTAAAAGATTTTATTTACGTATTTGAGAGAGTGTGAAAGACAGACCACAAGCAGGGGTACAGACAGAGAGAGAAGTAGGTTTCCTGCTGAGCAGAGAGCCTGACACAGGGCTCAATCCCAGCACCCCTGGATCGTGATGTGAGCCAAAAGCAGACACTTAACTGACTGAGCCACCCAGGCATCCCTTCTCTATGGCTTAAAAAAAAAAAAAAAAAAAAGAACATTAAAAGTCTTACTGGGGGACGCATTGGGGGAGGACATGTAAGTGGTGGTGAGGGGTGAGGAGCTAGAGCCTGTGAGCTTTCCCTTAATGCTGAAGGCAGCTTATGGAATTCCTTGTTTTAAAAAAGAGCTGAAAAGGGCACCTGGGAGGCTCAGTAGGTTGAGCGCCCAACTCTTGATTTTGGCTCTGGTCATGGTCTCAGGGTCCTAGGGTAGAGCCCCATGTCTGGCTCCCCACTCAGCAGGGAATCTGCTTGTCTCCCTCTCTCTCTGCCCCTCCCCCTGCTCGTAGAGGCAGGCTTGTCCATGCGCACTCTCTCTCTCTCTCTCAAATAAATAAATCTTAAAAAAAAAAAAAAAAGCTAAAAAGCAAACATTGGAGAACTCTTGCTTAGGAATACTGAGTTTTTATGTTTTGCTTACCTGACAGTAACTGTGCTTTATCTCTGAGGATGCTGATTTACCCTCCACACACAGGCCACAGTGCCTTCGCATTTTTTTTATGCTCCTCTGAGATATTTGCAATTCAGACAAGCAAAATTCAGTGAAAATTCTGAATGGCATGACTGGCCATGGCCTTCCTCTGTGTGCTACACAGAGGACCTGGACCAACCGAAGATTAATGGAATACAGAGAGAAGGTAATAACAGTCACCTGAAATGCTGTTCCTCTCAAGCCCAGTCCTCTGACTTCAGCCTCAGGGACACAGGACACTGCAGACACCTATTCCTGCTTTTTTTGTCGTGATTCCACGGTGATAAAGAGCCTTTCATCTCTGTAAGGATCATGTAGAGTGTCCCAAGAGGGCTAACCCCCATGCTTGACCCTCCTCCAGGAGTGACAGTAGGCCAGCTTTTTCTCTAAGCCCTGCCCAGTGCTGGACTTGAGAAAAAATTCAGAATCCAAAGAATCCTGAAAATGTCATTTAACATTAGTTAAAATGAAACTGAAGAAGCTAGAGCACCAGCCTGTCTGGCCTTCTTATTTATTAGGTCACTTTGATAATGTCATCCCTCATACTAGAATCTTTATAAAAACACTGAAGTTGTAGGGTAGCAGTTGAAGGAGAATTTAAATATAATAACCAAGTGTTAACTCTGTCCAGAGTTAAGTTCTATAATTATCTAGCAGTTCTCTAGCTTTGATGTTCCTAGGTAAGCCTAAGGCTCTTTCATTAAAGTTATAAAAAAATGATAGGACCTAATTTGGGGGGAAAATTTTTTTCCCCCATGCATTAGCTTGTTGCCTATAGGAGGAATAGATAATATTTACTTGTATATGTTTTATATTTTACAACTTTTATTTTCTTATTCACGTGATTTTATTAGGAATTAGATCTCTTGGTTCCTACACCAGTGGTCCTTGATTAGACCTCATTATCTTTGTGTTTTTTTGGTTTAAATTTAGTCACTTGATACACAGCAATGACCAAGGTAAAAGGTAGCAAAGACAATGAAAATGAAATACTTTTATTAGTAAATATAAAATGTTGAAGTGGGTGGACTGGAAAATCCATAAAGTTCTGCTGCAATGTCATAAAATGCTCGCTTTTTTAAACCAGTGAGAGCCATCTTGTGTTTTCTGCCCTTTTCTAAGGAACTAAATCCATCTTACCAAAAATACACAGAGCATAGCCAGGTTGTGGTCACCATATAAGACAACGTGGTCTTCTTAATTGATTAAATTCACAATTTGGACTCTACTCCAGAAACCATTTCAACCATATTCATAGTGTAACACAGGTCTAACAGCCTTAGAATTTGTGATAAATTTTGCCAGCTGATTTTTCTAAAACTCAGTTTCCTATAATGTAAAAAAAAAAAAAAAAAAAAAAAAAAGGTAGGTAGATCACTTTCTAAAGAGCTTCCACAAAGATACAGAACCAAGATCCTTTGATCTGGATACAGTAATAAATGGGGTGGCTGTGTGGGGCTCTTTCTGGTCAGGCAGCCCATCTAGCCCATCTGCAGGCACTGAGAACAGTCACCAACCAAATAAGGAAGGGAATGTTCCGGATTGTCCATAGGAAGAGCCAGAGGGTTTTATAGTTGCTGGGTGGACCTCACAGAAACCAGCTTACACAATATTGCTGATGCATCAAAGTGCTCCTAACTCACCCCTCTCAAGGAAGTACAGGGATTCTATTCTTTTAATGTTAGAAAAACACTCTTCCACTCTGTCCTTTGCATGCTCTCAGAATAACTTAAAATCTTGGACACAGAATGGCTTCTACAGTATTCCCAGTGTACTGTATAGCATATAGAGTGAATTCAAGCATATTTAAAATAAGTATGTTTAAATAAGTTGTGGGTAGTTTTCCATTAAACCCCAAGAAGTGACCTTGCTGGCATTCATGTGTTGGGTGGAGTGTGGGGTGGCAGTGTTCTGTGGGCACAATGGTCATGAACAGAGATTGTGGTGATGTTCTGGGCTGTGAACATGGGGACATCTGTCTTCACTCTCCCTCTCACTGAGTGTCCCTTTGGAGCCAGAGCACCTTGGGGAGATGAGTCACTAAATAGCCTGAACTTACATTTTTGCCTAACTTTTGATAACTTCATGATTACATTTCTTATATATCTTCAACATTCTTAATTTAAAATGATCTTATTGGTGTTCTAAATATTTGATGAAAATGATTTCTTTAGGGGTGCCTGGGTGGCTCAGTGGGTTAAGCCTCTGCCTTCAGCTCAGTTCAGGATCTCAGGGTCCTGGGATCGAGCCCCACCTCGGGCTCTCTGCTCAGCAGGGAGCCTGCTTCCCCCCACTCTCTCTGCCTGCCGCTATGCCTACTTGTGATCTCTGTCTCTTTGTCAAATCAATAAATAAAATCTTAAAAAAAAAAAAAGAAAATTCTTTAATTTCATTACCACAAACTAGACTCAACCATCAGCCCATAAATGACACACACAAAACATAATTCCTCTACTTCCTATTCGTGATAGCGTAAACTTAGAGACCATCTTTACATGGCGATTAAGATTTATATGCAGAATAGTTGCTTTCCTATCATCACCTCAGCTGGAGATAGAACTAAAGTTGTTTCAATGCATGTGTCAATTATTCTGAAGCCTTTGGGAAGCCAGGCCCACAGCAAAATTAAAATGTTGGAAAGGTGAAACGTTGTTTAATGTTGACTTCACTTAGGGTGTTGTCAACATTGGCAAACTTCAATTATCAACATAGTTTTATAAACTACAAATTTGAAGCTAATCCCTAGACTTCTGGATGTTTGACAGACTTCTAATCTGAAGCTCATATTAAGATCTACTTTTCTTTTTTATTTGACTCATAAGGTTTCTTTGAAGCAGTAGAGTTGTGGGAGGGATTCAGCCTCCTTCAGGTCATGGTCTGCCGCCTTCTTCAACTGATCAAGCCTGACTCTACTGAAATTGTTGCGTTGGGGTCAGGAGCCGTGGGCTCTCGTTCTAACTTTGTTAACGGCCAGTTTTATAACTGGACAAAATTCATAGTCTTGGCTCGGCTAAAATGATTGGATTCCTCAAGTGTGAGTGGACCAAGAACACCTTAAATATGCTTTCCTAGCTCAAATTCGTATTATTGGGTTATTTCAAATATAGATCAGTCCCACTTTCAGAGGACTTTCCTCTGACATGGAAAGGCAAGGAATCCATATCTTAAATAATTTAATGGTTCGGTAAAGTTATATTGAAATCATTGAACACTGGATTGCCCTTGAATCTAAGAGTTTGAATACGTATCAGCTGTGGTCCCTATTTTGTTCTCAGCCTTCCATAGTTTCGCTAATACCTTGGGCATCTACCCAGCAGCCGCCTGGGAGAAACCCCTGTTCTTGATGAGAAGCCTCTCATCTTCCTCACACCACAACGTGTCTCCAGCCCAGTTACCTAATCCTCTCTGTCATCCCCCCATCTCAGGTCTTTACCACCTCTCCTGTGGCCTCATCTCTCTCCTGCCATCAGTATGCATCTCTGTAATCATCAGAGAGATCTCTCACATGATTTTATCCTGCGACTCCCCTCATTAAAAACCTTTGATGCTGCTCTCTGTAGAAGGTTTCCCCAGATACAGTGTTCTCGGCCCTCTGGCTGGAACATAGCCTTGCCTTTCCACCTCGTGGGCTGGGATTGCCAGACTCTTCCATTTTGCAGAGGACTAAGCTTTTCTGCCCCTGGGCTTGATCCACAGATGCCCAACTCCACATGCCTTTTCTTCTTTGTCCCACCTGGTGACTGCATCCTCATTTTTTGAGATGCAAGTCAAGTGTCATTTCTCAACACCACGTTTCACTTTCCTCTGCTCTCCTAGTATTTTGGGCCCCCTCCTCTGCCTCAGTTCTTCTCACTGCATTGTAATTTTGTAGCCCATGCCAGACTATGGACATCCCAGGACAGGGCTGTGGCTCTGTTTCCTTTCTAATCACGTAGTCTCACATGGTATGAGGCATCCAAGCAGAAGTAGTTCAATTAGATCAGAAGGCTTGGAAGGGCTTGAAGGTGGTGTGTGATAAAGCTCAAACTGGGGGAGAGGGCTATGGATTGGAAGGGACAGAGTAGGTGCTGTGACACTGTCCTGGAAGTTGTTCAGTATTAAGTCAGTGAAAGAATGAATACCATAATCCAGCTGCATATCATTATTGACTGCAGGCATTATTGACTCATTCTCTTTTCATCTCTTTCTGTTTTTATCTCCTTGGAGGAAAAAATGCCAGACACAAATTACCAAGGTCCTTCTGGCCCTCAATACAAAATATGGTGTGTCTCCCTCCTCGCTCCTCTCCCAAACACGTAGATATACTCCACCTCTCCAAACCTCTGCCTCTCTCTCTTTCACTCCCTCCTGCCATCCCTTTTCCTCTTTATCTCTCTTTCTCATATATTCATGTGTACCTCACTGTTTCATCAAAATGGGCACATGGCTGACCTGAACCTGAAGCAATCATAGTGCCTGGCCCTGTGTACCTGTGTGCACCGTGTACTTTCTAGTGTGCAGAAAGAGAAAGTTGACCCCTTGAGGGGTGAAGTGGAGACAAGCAAGATAAAAGGAACATTTTCCTTTGACATAAACATCTGCAGAATGATGAAATACCTTACCATTTCCTTTTCTGATGATTTGCTTCACACATTAACAGTGAATTATGGTTTAGAATTCATTGAAATCGATTTGGAATCATCAGCACATTGGTTTGTTTGTCTTTAACATCCCATTTCTATTTTTGCACGTATCTGAAGCTCAACGCCCACATTTACTGCACTGAGAAAATATATCCCTTACGGTGCTGTATGATATGAGTACCAATTTGTCACTCATTCTTTCCTTCTGTTGGGAAGGAAAAAAAACAAAACAAAACTTTTTCCTCTATCAACTGTCCAGTGATTGGGGGCCTGCAAATTAACTGACAAAAGACAGATTAACAAGAGAAAAGGCAAGGTTTATTCAGGTATATGTGAGCACTTTAAGTGGCTTCTGATCAGCTTGAGTTACCTTTGCTTATCCTCCTGAGAAAAGTCCTTCATAGGACTTTAAGGAAAAGCATGTGGTGGGAAACTAATGAGGAAAAAGTGGAAGGCACAGAACGTTTTGGCAAGGTTTTGTTTATGTAATATCTCATCTAGGTACGAATGGTCCTAAACCTCCCAGAGAGGGGATTTTGGCAGCTGTATTTTCAGGAGGCTTTGTTTAAGCCAGCCAAAAAGGTTTTAGATAAAGGTTTTTAATGCAGCCGCTATTGATTCACATGTTTTCAGCTTAAACTCATCTTTATACCACACTGAAAGTTATAAATTCACTTCCCTCAATGAATATTTATTCACACCTATTATGTGGTAGTCATTATCCTAGCTGCTGGGGATACAACAGAGAAAAATTTGAGAAAAATCCCTGCCTTCACTGAGCTTACATCCTAGTGAAAGACCAGCAATAAACAACATAAATAAGTAAAATGCATAACATGTTTGATAATGATCAGTGTTAAGGAGAAAAATTAAGTAGGAAAGGGGTCAGAAAGTTACAGTGTAACAGAGCATGCAAGTTTAGACCAATAAGCAGGGGAAGGCTCATTGAGAAGGTGATATTTGAGTAAAGTCTGGAAGAAGAAGAGATCTACCAAACTGGTTATTTGAACCTAAGCATTTTTAGCATTTTATTAATGTTACTAATCGTTATTAATGTTTTTGACATTTACATATTAAGAAGGCAATACAGACTGAAAATTGACGAAGTTATCCTTTGGGTCTTTGAGGTGACCACTCACCTAATATAATTAAGCCCCAGAGGGAAGTGCATGGCTTTTGGAAGTTGGCTGTGTCACTGTAGGTCCCTTGACAGCGCGGGAACTAAATGAATCACCACTTTGTTGTTTGGCCTTGTCAATATTGTCTTCCTACGCTGATTCCCTTTCCAGTACCAGACTTAGATTGTTCTGGGCAGGCAACAATAGAGGGATGATTCTAGAAGTATTCCCATCATTGCTTCGAAATGCAGTTGTTTCCCTTAGCAACAATCTAATTCACTAACTTATTGCTATAGAAATAGAATGCAGAGTATATAAGCAGTGTATTCTTACCTTTTATTTTTTTTTTTTAAACACTCTTTCCTCCACCCCTAATGTTTTCCATGTTTCCAATTTAACACACCTTTTCTTTCCAGGGCCAGCTCTGTTCTACTTTTTTTGACTTCTAGACCAGGCTAGTCTCCTCAAACCTGCCTTTCCAATTTATATGTCTATATGGTCAGAATAGAAAGAAGAAATTTTTAAAATGAAGTAGGAATCACTCCCTGGAATGGTTGTCAGTCACTTTGGTTTTATGAAAAGCCCTTTTGATTTTTACTGTGACTACTTTGTTCAACAGGAATCATCTGCCATACCTAACAAATAATCTTTTAAAAAGAGAAAAGTCTTTTGATGCTTTGGAATCCAGAGGGGAGCTAAAACTGGGGCAGCCTCATGGAGGTTTATATATTCTTCACCACACTGTATAAATATCCGTGTGGCAAAACTCCTTTCAACCAAGAATAAACTGATTCTGATTTTCAATGTTTTGTTTTGGCACCCGGTTTATTTAAAAAAAAAAAAAAAGTGGTTCTCTTCAAGTTTTCTATATCCTGATTAATCATTAAGTAAATAATTACTGAGCATCTGCAAACCAGATACTGCCACGACTAGAGGTAGAGCAATTAAAGATAAATCGTAGCTCTCACAAAGCTCAGAGTCCAGATGGGGATGCAGACTGAGCAAGAGAAGGAAGGGTTACCAAAGCATGAGTAAGGGCAGAAAGCCTTGGAAGCACATCAGACCAGAAAGTAACCCAGCTCTTGAGGGTCAGGGGGCAGTTCAGGAAAGCCTCTTCCAGCTTGGATTTGAAAGACGAGGCAGAATTACCTAGGTAGAAAACACAACCTGTGGAAAGGCACAAAGATCTCAGGAACGTCACTGAGAGATTTTGAAGGAAGTTGTTGAGAGAGAAAGTTGGGCACAGAGGCAGCACAAAGAAGCCAAAGGGCATTTATCCCGTGCTAGGAGTTTGGCTTTGATTATGAAAGTAATGAGAAACCTTTTAGTAAAGCAGAGGCAGTGGTACAGACATGGACAGCTCACTTTGGAGGTTTGGACTTTGGAAAATTCACTGCCATCTTAAAGATCGGGGAACAGCCAACAGGAGAGGAGGGAAAAAGGGAAAGCCAGTTAAGAGTCTGTAGAATTAGTACAGCACAAAAGCATGGAAGGCCTGACTGAAGGCAAATGCAGAGACACCTGATAGCATTTTGGCAATCAATTGGATATGGGGAGAAAGGGAAAGGCAAGAATGGAGTCTCAGATGGGCACCAGCTGTCTCCCAGATATCTGTTTAAATAAGAGAATGAATGTTTCCGTGAATATTCATGACACACTAGAATGCCTTTATCGTAATGGTGTTTGAAAACAAAGTAAGAATATCCCTACAACAATGGTAGTGGTAAGAACACTGAATCAGGAATCATGAGCTGTGTATAAACGACAGCTCTGATTGATTCACTGGAAAAGATATTTCTGATCATTTGTAAATTGAAGCTAATCATAGACCTTCCCTACTATGACACAGGTTTATTGTGACCATCAAATGAGATAGGTTATGGACAGTTTTTTTTTTTCTTTTAAATTATAAGGCATTATAATAATGTAAGGTGTACTAGGTTTCAGTGTGCAGGTTTCTCTACCCTTGATAGGGCACACTAGCAAAGATAAGCACCTTTGGTGATGGTCCCTGCCCTGCCTTCTGCTGACCTGGGTCCTGGCTGGTAGATTTCCAGCATGTGTGGCACAGCACGATGGAAGTTTGGGCCACAGGAATTGGGTGTGGAGTCTTGTGCTCTTTCTGGTGGAATTTTTTGACTATTTTTGCTGCCTCTTTGCTGGAGCCCCATGTTATCTTCTAGTCTGAGGAAATGGCTAAATGATTCCTGCTCCCTATTCCGTCACCCTGAAAACATGACTGATGTTCTGCTCTGGACTAGGACAGTCTTCAGCCTTACATGAGACATCCAGAACAGGAGTATTCTTTTATGGACATTGGGTACGGTGTTGCCAGTGGAAAGGTAAGATGTGTCCCTTCCAGAGCATGGCGTCTGTCCTTAGCTAGAGAAGGGTCCATGATAGGGAGGCCATTGCTCACCCAGTCCCGGCTTGCTATTGGGCATAGTTTTCCCCAGGGGAATACAACTAATTGCCTTCTGTCAGTGCTTGGAAACCTGTTGGAAACAAATAAACTGAAGCTGGTAATGACAAAACCACATTTTCCTCATCTTCCTTGGCTCTGGTCCCTCAAGTCAAGTGTGTGTACCCTGGAGAATTTGCAGAGTGATCTGATTACTACCTTTGTAGGTAATTTGTCCTTTTTTTTAAAAAAAGATTTTATTTATTTGTCAAAGAGAGAGGGAGGGAGAGCGAGCACTGGCAGACAATGGCAGGCAGAGGCAGAGGGAGAAGCAGGCTCCCCGCCAAGCAAGGAGCCCGATGTGGGACTCGATCCCAGGACGCTGGGATCATGACCTGAGCCAAAGGCAGCTGCTTAACCAACTGAGCCACCCAGGCGTCCCTAATTTGTCCTTTTTAATGTCTGCTTCCTTTTTGATCTTCTGTTTTCTTTTCGTTTTGTAATTTCCCTGTACTATGTCTGCGTGTGAATATATTTTTTATTTTTCCTACTTAGGGCTCAGTTTCTGGAAGTTAAGTTTGGTTCTATCTCAGATCTGCCTGGCCTTTTTTAGAATGTCTTATCCTTTTCTCCTGTTTTTTTTTTTTTTTTTTTTTTTTTTATTTCTTGTTTTATATCTTTATGTTAAGTGTACTTATTTTAAAGTTTTTGTGTCATTTACTTTATGAAGTTTAGGAAGACTGATATTTGTCAAATCTGCTAACTCATGGGCAGTAAATTATTTCCTTATATGTTTTAAAATTTGGGGTTGTGAGCTCAATTTCAATGATGTATTATGAGTACAAATCCTTCATAGTCCATCTTAAGGGAGTCTCCCTTTAAAATGTTTTTGCTTTGTTTTTGCTAGCACTCCAGGAATGTCTCAGTCTCAAGACCAATTATGGTATCCTAATAAGTGTAAATTTGAACTAAACCAGCATGAGGATCAGC
Organism: Lutra lutra; assembly: GCF_902655055.1. Classification (NCBI taxonomy): domain Eukaryota; kingdom Metazoa; phylum Chordata; class Mammalia; order Carnivora; family Mustelidae; genus Lutra; species Lutra lutra. Next base: position 88,019,712 of record NC_062283.1, on the reverse strand, counting down.
CTGTGGTTGAAAGTATTCAGAAAGTATTGTTTTTGTCCACCTAGAGCTTAGTTTAAGACAGATGAGCTGTATTTTTGTTTCCCACTGCAGTGGGCAAGTGGGCAAGTGGGCTGACTTTATTCTAATCTACCCTTTCATCAAGTTACAGTCCTTCAAGAACCCTTGATTTCAAGGGCCCAGCTCTTCACCTGGTATAGGCACAAGGCCCTGTTTCATATCCCTTCATGGGCATTAAGACAAAAGTACTAGAAAAGACTATAGCCCAAAGGTCAAATCCAGCCTGCCACTACCCTTAGTAAATGAAGTTTTACTGGAATGCAACCATGCCCATCCGTTTATATATTGACTGAGCTCGTGCTACATGGCAGAGTTGAGAAGTTGCCACAGAGATCATATGGCTCACAAATCTTAAAGTATTCAATATCTGGCTCTTTGGAGACAGCATTTGCCAACCCCTGCCCAAGATTAATGAGACTGAAAGCCCAGCCTTCATCCCCACACCTTGGGCTGCAGGAACATCAGTTATGATTACTCTCAAGTGGTCCACTTTCTCTTTATTTCTAGATCCTGGCAGCCTTTACTTTTTTGTAAGCCCTGCTGGGCATTTAAAAGTGTGTCTATTTGGGGGTGTCTGGGTACCTCAGTTGGTCAAGTGTCCAACTCTTGATTTTAGCTCAGGTCATGATCTCAGGCTCCTGAGATCAAGCCCTGAGTCAGGCTTCACACTAAGCATGGAGCCTGCTTAAGATTCTCTCTCTCCCACTCCCCGTGCCCTTCCCTTGCCGCTTGAGTGCTGGCTGTCTCTCTCAATCCCTCTAAAAAAAAAAAAGAAAAAGTGTGTCTGTTTTATTTTACGGAGGGGTTTTTAGCAGGAAGTCTTCTAAATACCAAGTCTGCCATATTGCCAGTACCAGAACCCACTTTCTGTTTTCGTGGATAATATAGATTGCTGTGTGCATAAGATGGTATGTATGATCTTAATGGCAACCACAAATCAAAAACCTGCCTGGATACACAAACAATATAGAGAAAGGAACCCAAGCATATTGCTAAAGGAGGCTATCAAACCACAGGGGAAGAGTACAAAAGAAGAAAGGGACAGAGAACTACAAAAACAACCATAAAACAAGTAACAAAATGGCAGTAATTACATAGCTCAAAAATTACTTTGAATATAAATGGACTAAATGCTCCAAGCAAAAGACATAGGGTGACTGTATAAAAAAGCAAGACCCGTCTACGTGCTGCTTACCAGAGATTCGCTTCAGACCTAAAGACACCTGCAGATTGAAAATGAGGGGATAGAAAAACACATTTACTATGCAAATTGAACCAAAGAGAAACCTGGGATAGCAATATTTATATTGAACAAAAGAGACTAAAATAAAGACTAAGGAGACAAAAAAAGGGTACTACATAATAGTAAAGGCAGCAGTCCAACAAGAGCTTGTAAAATTGCATATATATTATGAACCCAATATGAATCCAATACTGGAGCACCTAAATACATAAAGCAGCTAATAACAGACGTAAAGGAAGAAATTGATACAATAATAGTAGGGAACTTTAATCCCCCACTTACTTCACTGGATAGATCATCAAGACAGAAGATCAACAAGGACACAGTGGCTTTGCATGAGACATCCGACCAAATGAACCTAACATATATTTAGAACATCCCATCGCAAAAACGTGGAATACTTATTTTTTGAAGTGCATATAGAACATTCTCCAGAATAGATCACATTAAGCCACAAAACAAGTCTCAATCAATTCAAAAAGATTGAAATCATATCATGCATCTTTTCTGACCACAATGGGGTGAAGCTAGAAATCAATCACATGAAAAATTCTGGAAAGAACACAAGTATATGGAAGCTAAATAACATGCCACTGAACAATAAGGGATCAATCAAGAAATTGAAGAGACTGCTGGGGAGTGGTGGGGGAAGGATAGGGTGGCTGGGTTATGGACATTGGGGAGGGTGTGTGCTATGGTGAGTGCTGTGAAGTGTGTAAACCTGGAGATTCACAGACCTGTACCGCTGGGCCTAATAATACATGACATGTTAATAAAAAAATTTTTTAAAGAATTGGAGAGACGATTTAAAAATGCATGGAGACAAATGAAAATGAAAATACAACAGTCCAAAATCTTTGGGATGCAGCAAAAGGTGTTCTGGGAGGGAAGATTGTAGCAATCCAGGCCTACCTCAAGAAGCAAGAATATCTCAAATAAACAACCTACCCTTATACTTAAAAGAACTAGAAAAAATAAATCAAGCCCAACACCAGTAGAAAGAGGAAATAATAAATATTAGAACAGAAATAAATGAAATGGAGACTAAAAAAAAAGATAGGAAAAATCAGTGAAACCAGGAGCTGATTCTTTGAAAAGATCAACAAAATTGATAAATTTTTAGCAAGACTCATTAAAGAAAGAAAGGAAGAAAGAGAAAAGAAAAGGGGAAAAAAGAACAAAGAAAGAGGAGTAGAATAAATCAGAAATGAAGGAGGAGAAATAACTGATACCACAGAACTACAAAAGATTATAAGAGAATATTATGAACAACTATATGCCAACAAATTGGACAACCTCGGAAAAAATGAGTAAGTTCCTAGAAACAGAAAACCTTTCAAAACTAAATCAGGAAGAAATAGGAAATTTAAACAGACCAATTACTAGCAATGAAATTGAGTCAGTAATCAAAAAGTCTCAAAAAAATTTGAAAAGCCCACCACCAAATCATTTCACAGGTGAATTCTGCCAAGCATTAAAGAGAAGGTATTACCTATTCTTCTCAAATTATTGTCCAAAAAAGGGGGGGTTGGGGAGGGGAAGGAAAGTTTCCAATTCATTCTATGAGGTAAGCATTACCCTGATACCAAAACCAGATAAAGACACTTGAAAGAAAGAGGGAAGAAAGGAAGGAAAGAAGGAAGGGGAGAGGAGAGGTGGAGAGGGAAGGGATGAAGGAAGGGAGGGAGGGAACGGAACTTCATGCAAATATCTGATGAACATAGATGCAACAATCCTCAATAAAACATTAGCAAGGAGCACCTAGGTGGCTCAGTTGGTTAAGCAGCTGCCTTCGGCTCAGGTCATGATCCCAGGTTCCTGGGATAGAGCCATGCATCAGGCTTCCTGCTCGACCGGAAGCCTGCTGCTCTCTCTCCCACTCCCCCTGCTTGTGTTCCCTCTCTTGCTGTCTCTTTCTGTCAAATAAATAAATAAAATCTTTAAAAAAAATTTTTTTTAATTTTTTAATGCAACTCAAACCCTTCTGTGAGTTAAATCCAGCAATGGACTGCCTGCTTTGCGCTACAGAAAAATGTAGGCAGTAGAAAGAGCTCATCTCCTGTTGTGTGTAGTTTTACACTGGGTTTCTGCAGAGACATGGGCTTGACCTGGTAGTTCCAGTCTGACACCAAAAATCGGTCTTTTTGGATTACTCCTGCACATCCCAGCAGGTCTCTGCCAAATACTCTCTAAACCCCTTTTATTTTGATCAGTTTTCCATATTAGACTGAGACGCTTGACAGCTTGGGGTTTAGGTCTGTAGATATTTCCTTTTACATCAAAGATTAAAATTTTCCTCCTATTTTTCATTTTTTTAAAATTACATTTTAGTTAACATATAGGGCAATATTGGTTTCAGGAGTAGAATTCAGTGGTTCATCACTTAAATACAACACCCAGTGTCCATCACAAGTGCCCTCTTTAATACCCATCACCCATATAGCCCATCCCCCACTCACCTCCCTCCATCAACCCTCCATTTGTTCTCCATCGTTAAGAGTCTCTTATGGTTTGTTTCCCTCTCTTCCCCCCTACCCCTTTCCCATATGTTCATCTGTTTTCTTTCTTAAATTACACATCTGAATGAGATCATATGTATTTGTCTTTCACTGACTGGCTTATTTTACTTAGCATAGTATAATCTAGCTTCATCCACATCATTGAAAATGGCAAGATTTCGTTTATGATGGCTGAGTAATATTCCATATGCGCACACACGTACCACATCTTCTTTACCCATTAAATAGTCAGTGGACATTTGGGCTCTCTCCATAGTTTGGCTATTATTGATAATGCTGCTATAAACATCAGGGTGCGTATACACCTTTGAATCTTTTTTTGTGTATCCTTTGGGCAAATACCTGTAGTGCAATTGCTGGATCATAGGGTAGTTCTGTTTTTGACTTCTGAGGACCCTCCATATTGTTCTCCAGAGTGGCTACATGAGTTTACATTCCCACCAATAGTGCAAGAGTATTCCCCTTTCTTTGCACCCTTGCCAATACCTGTTGTTTCTTACGTTGTTAATTTTAGCCGTTCTAACAAGTGTGAAGTGTTATCTCATTGTAGTTTTGATTTGCATTTCCCTGATGATGAGTGATGTTGAGCATCTTTTCACATGTCTGTTAGCCATCTGGATGTCTTCTTTGAAAAAGTGTCTATTCATGTCTTCTGCCCATTTTTTAACTGGATTATTTGTTTTTTTGGGTTGAGTTGTGTAAGTTCTTTATATATTTTAGATACGAATCCTTTATCAGATATTTCATTTGCAAATATCTTCTCTTATTCTGTAGACTGCCATTTAGTTTTGTTGATTGTTTTCTTCACTATACAGAAGGTTTTTATCTTTTTATTATTATTATTATTATTATTATTATTTGACACAGAGAGAGAGAGATCACAAGTAGGCAGAGAGGCAGGCAGAGAGAGAGGGGGAAGCAGGCTCCCTGCTAAGCAGAGAGCCCAATGTGGGGCTCAATCTCAGGACCCTGAGTTCGTGACCTGAGCCAAAGGCAGAGGCTTAACCCACTGAGCCACCCAGGCACCCACAAAAGCTTTTTATCTTGAGGAAGTCCCAGTAGTTCATTTTTGCTTTTGTTTCCCTTGCCTCCTAGCAATGTGTCTAGAAAGAAGTTACTCTGGCCTGTCAAAGAGGTTTCTCATGTTCTTCTCTATGATTTTAATAGTTTCCTGTTTCACGTTTAGGTCTTTCATTTATTTTGAATTTATTTTTGTGTATGATGTTAGAAAGTGGTCCAGTTTCATTCTTCTGCATGTGGCTGTCCATTTTTCTTATCACCATTTGTTGAAGAGACTTTTTTCCACTGGATGTTCTTTCCTGCTCTGTTGCAGATCAGTTGACCATATAGTTGTGGGTCCATTCCTGGGTTCTCTGTTCTGTTCCACTGAGCTATGTGTCTGTTTTTGTGCCAGTACCATACTGTCTTCATGACTACAGCTTTCTTTTTTTTTTTTAAAGATTTTTTTTTAATTTATTTATTTGAGAGAGAGACAGTGAGAGAGAGCATGAGTGAGGAGAAGGTCAGAGAGAGAAGCAGACTCCCCATGGAGCGGGGAGCCCGATGCGGGACTCGATCCCGGGACTCCCAGGATCATGACCTGAACCGAAGGCAGTCGTCCAACCAACTGAGCCACCCAGGCGTCCCATGACTACAGCTTTCTTATATAGCTTAAAACCTGGAATTGTAATGCCTCCGGTATTGTTCTAAGAGAGAAGTGTGTTGCAATACAGGTCTACCTCAAGAAGCAAGAAAATCTCAAATATATAACCTAACCTTATACTGAAAGGAGCCAGAAAAGGCACAGCAGGGGCGCCTGGGTGGCTCAGTGGGTTAAAACCTCTGCCTTCGGCTCAGGTCATGATCCCAGGGTGCTGGGATCAAGCCCCGCATCTGGTTCTCTGCTCAGCAGGGAGTCTGCTTCTTCCTTTCTCTCTCTGCCTGCCTCTCTGACTACTTGTGATCTCTGTCTGTCAAATAAATAAATAAAATCTTTAAAAAAAAAAGAAAGAAAAGAAAAGGCATAGCAAATAAAGCCTAAAGCCACCAGAAAAAGGGAAATAATAAAGATTAGAGAAGAAATAATGATATAGAAACAAAAAACACATGAGTGGGTTAATGAAACTGGTATCATTTTCAAAATGTATTTTGGTCTTGGGAATTGAGGGTGAAGGGAAAATAATCCTTATTTTATCATTGTCAAAGCAGAAGACCTCAAAAATTTTCTTCTTGCCCAAAACATTTTTTTTCAGTGGCTTTATTCTCTTGGCAGAGTATGAAATACTTGGACAGTATCAAAAGCTGAAAAATAAAAGAAAGATCAATTAGCTGTTACAGATCTTGATAGACATTATTGCTAATCATACTCATCGCCTGGATCTATGAAAAACAGGAGTTAGTGGATAAAAGAATCCAAGTGGGCTTTGGAGGAAGCACTTTTCTGGATTTGAATACATAGTTCCTACTGTGTTTGTAGCGACTGTGAGAATGTGAATACACGCTCTGCTCTGTGTTGAGACAGTCCAGTGTTTGGCTCTCGGAGCTGCAGCTCAGAGCTTCATCTTGTTTTGCTTGTTAAAGCCATTTGATAAAATAAGGGAAAATGCTCTTGGAAAGGGTTGATGTTTAAAATGTGGAATGCAGCTCACGTTTTAACTTCTGTTCCCCCCATTTTTTTTTTTTTTTGGAAGTATGACTATGAATATGACGAGAATGGTGACAGAGTCGTTTTAGGGAAAGGCACTTACGGGATCGTCTACGCAGGCCGAGACCTGAGCAACCAAGTCAGAATCGCTATAAAGGAAATCCCAGAGAGAGACAGCAGGTACAGTAACTGTGGCTAATAAATGCGGGTTTTCAAAGTACTTTGTATTGTTTATAGAATTTTACACAATGTTTTGGTGATATTTTAATTAATGAAACTCTGTCTGAAAACTCCAATGTCTTAATCAGCCCCCTCTGAGGTTTAGCTGCTGCATCAGTCAGTGACTTAAGCACAGCCCTCTGGTGTCACCTCTCAGAGGTGACAAGGACAGGACTTCTAAAGAGTAGAAAAGACAATGGCCTGGGCGTGTTGGGCTCAGATGTGTCAAAGAATGGTTGATGTATTAGATGGATAGATGGGGAGTAAGCAGGATCAGAAATGGTTTGAACCACAGGTTCCAGTGTCCAATTTTGCACCTAAGGAGCTTGGAAGTCATGCCTCCATCTTAACAAGTGGAAAACTGACCAAACTAAGACCAAACTAAAAATTTTGGAATCCACTGGAGAAGGGAGGTCACAGGACAAGCCACTGCCCCCAAGCTTGGAGAAACAGTCATGGGAGGTGGGGGACACTTTTGTGAGTTTTGCCTCCAGAAGCCCTACCAGACCCTCACAGTGATATTGGAGAAAAATTCCCTCATGCTTCCAGCAGGGGAGAAGGGGGAGAGGAACCATTTTGAAATATGCCACAGCTCTGTTCTTCCTAACAAGGTCTGACCTCAAAGAAGCTATTTTTACCAGGCCCTAACCTATGAGAGTGTTATCAGAGCCTAACCAGCTGGGGGGAAAGGAAATACCCAACTCTTGCCCACTGTAGCCATCCTGTCCTAGCTGAGGGCAGCAGGGGACAGGGGAGAAGGGAGACTGTAAAGCATATATGAGGCTCCCAGCCCAGTGGCACAGGCTCCTGAAGAGGCTGAGACCTAAGCATAAGACTATAGAATGCTTCCCCTCCAGGGGTTCCTTTTGCCTAATACATCATGCCTGAGTTTCAACAAAAATTACAAAGCATACCAAAAGACAAAAACACAGTTTGGTTTGGTTTTTTTATTTTATTTATTTATTTTTTATTTGACAGAGAGGTAGAAGATCACACGTAGTCAGAAAGGCAGGGGATGGGGGAAGCAGGCTCCCTGCTGAGATCATGACCTGAGCCAAAGGCAGAGACTTAACCCTCTGAGCCACCCAGGTGCCCCCACAGTTTGAAGAGACAGAGCAAGCATCAGAACCAGACTCAGATATGGCAGGGATGTTGGAATAATCAGACCAGGAATTTAAAAACAACTTTAATATGCTGCAGGGTAAAGTAGACGGTGTACAGAAACCGAGGGAGTGTGAGCTGAGATGGAAATCCTAAGTAAGGATCAAAGAAGTGCTAGAGATCAAAATCACTAACAAATGAAGAAGGCCTTTGCTGGGCTGGACACGGTTCCTTTTCTGATCTCAAGGATATGTCCTCAGGAAGTTCCACAACTGGGGTGCCTCAGTGACTCAGTTGGTTAAGCATCTCAATTTCGGCTCAGGTCGTGATATCAGGGTTGTGATATAGAGTCCCACGTCAGGCTTCACACTCAGCAGGGAGTCTGCTTAAGATTCTCTCCCTCTTCCTCTCCTTCTGCTCCTCTCCCACTCTCTGTCAAATAAATAAATCTTTTAAAAAGGAAGGAAGGGAGGGGAGGAAGGAAGGGAGGAAAAGAAAGCGAGAGAGAAAGAAAGAGAAAGAAAGAGAAAGAAAGAAAAAGAAAAAAGAACTTCTAAAACTGAAAAATAAGAAGACTGGAAAGAACAAAACAGTATATCCAATGCCTAGGGCAATAGCAGAAGAAAAAGAAGGAGAAAAGAACAGAACTATTTGAAGAAATGGTGTGACCCACACATAGTTTGGCTGTGTAGAAAATGGCAGGGTTTTTAGGAACAAGAAAGTTGTTGAGGGCATGGAACAGCTCTGCTCACAGAATTTTCTGTTGATCCCTGCTCTGGTCCTCTGTTCTGTGGTTTATTTCTCTAACCAGTAATTCTCTGTTGTCTCAGTCTCATGATTCCTGTTGCCCTGTGGCTTCCCTCCCATCTTCTCTCCATAAGATAGAGCTCCTCCAATCAACTACATGCATTCTTTATTGGTTGTGTATTCAAACTCTGAAAGAGAGAAGACTGGATTGAGTCCATTGTTACTATCGGCCTCTCTGGGCCAGACTTTAATGCCGGGCTACATCATGGCTTTGAGGATATATCCATAGGATCTTCCAGAACTGGGGCATCTAGGTGACTCAGTTGTTTAAGCATCTGGTTCTCAATTTCAGCCCAGGTCATGATCTCAGGGTCATAAGATCAAGTCCACTCAAGTCCATTGTTTCTGGCCATGGTGACTGGGTTACATGACCAACTTTCTTCAGAAGCTCTCTGGGTCTACCCATCCTCTCCACTTATAAGTTTACAGAGTAACGTGGCCAAAACAGAACTATACATTTTTACCCCCAGATGTACTCACCTGAAGTATTCCCTGCCTCAGTGAAGGTTATCCTGTCCATCAGCTGCTCAGGCCAAAACCTAGGATTCCTTTAGATCCCTCTCCTTCCCTCGATGTCTCCTCCATCAGTAAGTCGTACTGTGGGCTTCTGTAACATCCTCAGTCTCCCCACTCTTACCCGTCGCCACAGCTACAAGTCCAGTCTAAGCCTTCAGGTCCTTCACATGGGATCCTTACTGAAGCCTTCTTTTAAGGAGTCTCTGCCTTCACTCTTCCTTTCCCCGTACTCAGGCCTTCCTCAGAGAAGCCACAGACATCTCTCTGAAGTGAAAATCACATCATGTCACTGCTGCTTAAAACCCTTCTGTGGATCCTTATTGTAACCAGCATGAAATCACCAACCCTTAGCATAGACCTTGGCTTCCCTTGGTGGCCCCCACTTCCTCCCCGGCAGCCATGCCGACCCCAGGTACACAGGGGCTCATTCCAGAGGACTCAGCAGCATTGCCTCATTTCCTTCAGTTCTCAATTCAGACTTTAAACCAGCAGACAGGCCTTCCTTACCTCCCCCAAGCTGAAAAACACATCCTCCCAAAGCAGCCAGTGTCCCAGGTCCCAGCTCTTTTTGCCTTTCCATCCTTAGTGCATGACTTTCCTCTGTGGCCGCTTTGCCTCCAGCCTCTATATTAGCATTCGAGGTAGGAAGATGAAAAAAGACAACTTTCCCAGAAATGTCCAGCATACTTTCACCTCTGTTCCATTCACCGAAAGTGATCACCCTGACTCCCAATAGCATTTTTAGCTGACCCTACAAAAAAATCCTACAAATGGAAGGACAGATGTGGGTAGGCAAACAGCTGTTGCTGTGTGCCCCACGTATGGTTTTCATTTTATTTTCTGTGATACTGTTGCAGAGTTTCCTCTTGGTTAATCCATGAGACATATTTATGAATTCCCTCTTATGAAATGATGATAGAAATTATTAATGAAATACCTAGGGTAATATATACAAATTTGTCATCTTAAAAATGTTAAATATTCCTATAGGTCCTTTTATTATTATTATTAATATATGATGTATTATTTGCCCCGGGGTACAGGTCTGTGAATCATCAGTCTTACACAATTCACAGCACTCACCATAGCACACACCCTCCCCAGTGTCATTAACCCAGCCACCTTATCCCTAACCCCTCTCACCCCCCAGCAGTCCTGAGTTTGTTTCCTGAGATTAAGAGTCTCTTATGGTTTGTCCTCCTCCTGATCCCATCTTGTTTCATTTTTTCCCTCCCTACCCACCACGACCCCCCTACCCTGCCTCTCAAATTCTTCATATCAGAGAGATCATATGATAATTGTTTCTCTGATTGACTTACTTCACTCAGCATAATACCCTCTAGTTCCATTCATATCTTTCAGTAACATATATACAGATTTTGAAACAATATAAAATTTAACGGGCTTTTCACTATCCAATGACTGCAGCAAACCGACCAACCTTTAGCAACAGCCCTTCCCCTCCCACCAGCAGATGAATTTAAGTAGGTAGTTGGAAGCAAACCACTTTTAGAATCCCTTTTGTAACTTAAGTTTATTCAGCTGCCATTGAGCATTCACAAGGCACACCGACACCAACAAAGGTCCTGTTTGGTAGCGATGCATTTGGCAGAACATTGGTTGTTTGAAAACCCTCGAATGACGAGTGCTTCTCTTGAACAGCTGGAGCCTGGCATCTCCTTATTACCTGTAGAAGCAAAAGTGACGTCTCTCGTGTTATTGTGAGAGACAACACACAAAGTTGTTTCCATCTATATGCCCTGGAGGGGTTTTCACATTGCATGCAAAAATATAGCAGTTAGAAAGGACAATTGCTAAGGTAATAGGATGCATGTAAATAATGTATGATCCAGCATCTACCACGCATGGCCATCTGGAATGAACGATCATAGCAACAAAAACAGTTGCTTCTTTGTTTCCTTCACACTTTAAAAGCACTTTGTTAGAGAATTGGAGGAGTTGTAGGAGAGAAGGGGTGGTGGGTTCCTAATCTGTGCCAACTAGTGGTTAAGTTTAGGTTGGCTTCCTCTTCCAACACTCTACACACAGCTGAACTATTTACTTAGATCAGTTATTCTCTACCCTGCTGTATATTAGAGCCAGCTGGGGCACTTTAAGAATTACTGATGCTCAGGCCTTATCCCCAGAAATTCTGGAGTTGATCGTAGGCATTGGTTATTTTTACAAAACCCTTTCAGGAGGTGAGATGTCCAGCCAAGGCTGGGAACCACTGGTGTGGATCAACGTAGTGGGGATTTGACTCAGAACGTGCTCTGGAAATACGTATGGGTTAATAATTTTTCAAAGCTATATATATATAAGTAACTCTGATTATCTGTACCATTTCTTCTTTCCACTGTCACGGCTAGTAGAGAAGAAATAAGATTTCTTATAACTCCCATAGATACACATTGCTGATTGACATGAACAGATTAGCATTTCATGCTTATTCGGTGCTTGACTCTTACCCTTTCACTTAGTGAGACTTTCTGAGTGTTACTAATCAATTTTATATTGGAGAAGGGTTCTTATTCTTGGCTAGGTTGAATCCAGACTATTATTGTAACTTTTAAGCTATCCTTTGGTTACATAATGAGGGAGGGAGGCAGGAGAGTGACATATTTCCTTTTCCAGGATCTTATATTTAAACATTCATAATTGATTTTCAGTAGAGGCTCAGGAGGTGAGAACCCTTTGGCTTATCATAAACTGAATTAATCACTTGCTTTGGATTTTTAGTCATTTTTAATGCCCTAAATCTATAGAACAGACCCAATATTGCTACTAATTTATCTCATGCATATCGAGAGCAATCTTACTGCTGAGTGTTTTCTTATTAACTAGTGTTTTAAACTGTTTTAAACACCATGGAAGAAGTAACTTGCAAATGTCCTGAGAATCACAATCTAAGTATCTTATTGGTAACACTACATATCTGTGTTTCTCAAGTTGTCTCAGTTACCAAATGGAGTTGTCTCTAACTGATAACCTGTTGAGGGGTTCAGGTTAATACCTACTTTATAGTTCCTAGAGCAGTTCTACAGAAAAATAAAATGAGCCAAAGATTTAAAATACAAGTTAATTTTTTTGTGGTTGTTGGAAGCATTCTGAGTAATATTTTACAGATTACAAAAGTTTGCTTAAAGGGATTTGGGTTTTTGTAACTTCCTAATTGCTTTAGCTTTATAGTTTATCCTGAAAAACTTCATGACAATAGCATTATTCCATACCAGTCAATTCTAGTATTTGTTATTCAAAAAAAAAAAAAGCCATTCTGTTTTTATGTATTTACCATCATAAGATCTAAGCATTTCTTGTGTGTAGCAGCAAAGGAAATAATGAGGCATCAGGTTTGTAGTTTATGGGCTGGTGGTTAGTGCCTTTCATACCTGTAACCTCCATTGTACAACAGAAAAAAAATTAGAGAATAGCTTTGGGTCTCCAACACGCTACCATATAATAATCATACTAATATAAGTATATAATATTAATCTTCAAGAGTGATAAAAATCTAGAAGCTTTAGAGTACTTCAGATAATCATCAAAAGGGTTGTTCTGTCTGTTCCAGAAATATAAAACACTTTCACTGTATAATCTAATAAAGCAATGTACATCAAGTAAGTGATTTTGAAAGAAACCAGATGGTTTAATGCTGGTCTTTCAGTGTGGAGGCCTGGATAGGATGGGGTAAAAAAAAAAATCATGATGTATTAGAACTGATGGACCCAGTAAGATGAGGATTTGCCGGGAGCTCAAAGAGACTTGATATAAATGGTTTTATGTTTCCTACAGAAAAGTTGCGGGGCCTTTTGGTAAGTTCTGGAATGAAAATGAAAGTGATTTGTAATTTTTATCTCCCAGGGCAAGAGTCTCCTGGAATAGTAGAGTTATGTTACGAGGCCACTGAAATAAAAAGTCATGTTAATGTAGACAGTGAGCTATGTGGGTGCATTCAGTTTTCCTGGACTAATATCTTAGCTCTGTCATTTACTAGCTTTAAGATCTTGGACAGGTTAGTTATCGTCCTGGTCAATCAATTCCTCATCTATAAAATGGACACCTTAAAAGTACCTTCTCCTGGGGTTGTCATGAGAAATGAGTTAGTGTATACAAGAGGCTCAGATCAATGCCTGACACATTTCTCTTCAGGCCCTACCTACCACTGCTTCAACTTCACAGAATTTATGTTAGAGAAATAAACACTTTAGATAGTCATATTTTATTTTTTGTATGGACATCTAGCTGATGTTTTCAATTTGTATTGCTTACATCTATACACTAAAATCTGGCTACACGATTAGCTCATCAACACTGGCATGTCTTTTAGATACTCCCAGCCCCTGCATGAAGAAATAGCATTGCATAAGCATCTGAAGCACAAAAATATTGTCCAGTATCTGGGCTCTTTCAGTGAGAATGGCTTTATCAAAATCTTCATGGAGCAGGTCCCAGGAGGTAAGAGAGGTTTTTCTTTCTTTAAAAAGTATAAACTTTTATGGGCTAAAAGAGTAGCACTACTGAATGGAATTTACCAGTTTACAGGTCTTAATTTGTCTAAGTTAAAAGATAAATCAGATTATGTTCATTGCAGCATTATTTACAATAGCCAAGATATGGAAACAAGCTAAGTGTCAATCATTGGATGAATGGATAAAGATGATGTGTTTCATATACACAGTGAAATATTATTCATCCATATAAAAGAGTGACATCTTGCCATTTCGACAACACAGATTACTATGAGGGCATTATGCTAAGTGAAATAAGTTTTACAGGGAAAGACAAATACTCTATGATCTTACATGTAGAATATTAAAAAAAAAAAAAAATACCAAGCAAACAAACCAAAAAAACCAAGCTCCTAAATAACAGAGAAACAAATAGGTGGTTGCCAGAGCAGGGGGGTAGGGGGTAGGGGTGGGGCAAAATGGGGGAACAGAGTCAAAAGGTACAAACTTCCAGTTATAAAATAAGTCCTGGGGATGTAATGTGCAGCCTCGTGACTAGTTACCACTACTGTATTGTGTATTTGAAAGTTGCTAAAGAGTGTAGAACTTAAACTTTCTCATCACAAGAAAAGAATGTTTTTGTAACTGTGTGCGGTGAGAGGTGTTAACTAGACTTATTGTGGTGATCACAACCCGGTGTATATAAATATCCCATCGTTATGTAGTACACCTGAAACTACATAATGTTTGTCAATTATACCTCAATAAAAAAAATTTTTTTTTTAAATTAGACCTGTGACATCAGCTTGCTGTTTATTAGGAGACAATGAAAGTATGCTGAACCCGTTTTAGTATCAGTCATTGTGACTTGGATTAAAGTTAGGGACGGAGTGGCCTTTTGACTGTAATAATGAGCATCTTCAGAGCATATGAGAGCCCAAGCATCTAATACTCACTCTACTTCCTGGGCCCCCAGGAATAACCAATCAATGTTAGTTTAAGTTACTGTTCCACTATTAACATGCTTTGAAGAACTGATTTGTTAAGATTCTATCCACCGGTTCTCCCTACTTTACAGGAAGTCTTTCTGCTCTTCTTCGTTCCAAATGGGGGCCATTGAAGGACAATGAGCAAACAATCGGCTTTTATACAAAGCAGATACTTGAAGGATTAAAATACCTCCATGACAATCAGATAGTCCACCGGGATATAAAGGTAGGATGCACTAGGATTCACGCTTACAAGCTCCTTGGTAGGTCACTGTTTGCTTTGCAAAAGTCATAGCGTGTTACGAGTATTAATTGAGAATCGTGAATAAATCAACCTTAGAAAGAGCAGAAATGTAAGACACTACCTCCTCTGCTCCAAGTCAGTTATTGATACACCTTATCTCTTCTCCTCAAGGAATAAATCTCTCAGCCATGTTCAGCCAACAAAGATTGACCTTCCACTGCACGCCTGATACTGTTTCCGGTGCTCTGGGGAGGGGGGTAACACAGCAGGACAAAACTGGGCAGGTTAGGGTCCCCATGCCTGAGGCGCTTATAGGCTGCTTAGTCTTTGTATCCTTGCCCGGACTGGCTACTCAGTAGATATTTACAACATCAATGGATGAATGATTAGGAGGGGAAAGAAAAAAAAAAAAAGATTCCCTCTTCTCACAAGTATCATATACTCGTTGTTAGAACTAAAATTAAGTAATTATTTGCTTCTCTTTAAAAGAGAAAATTCAGAGCTAATAAATTTTGACAAAGGGGGGACTGTGGAAGGGAAGTTACTATTAACATCCCCAGAATCAACCCAGATCTTATTTCTTTGCCATATCCCTAAATATTCCGGGAAAAGAAGCAAAACAACAGAAAAAGTAAAATGACTAGGGAATCATGAATATCTTTGCTGAACACAGATAGCCCCGACAGTTTGCAAACTACAGCAGGCCCAAACGAGGCACCTGTTTGACCCTGTGGCCTAAGTAGCAGGTTGTGAATTGATAATATGTAAACAAAAATGGTGTCAGGAATTCACTCTGAAGGTTAACTATTAATGAAGAGCACAGACTGAGTCCTTATTTGCTCTAAGGATACCTTTTCTTGTTGGACTTACAAGCCAACAACAAACAGTAATGGAAGAAAGAACATTTTTGACTCAAGTCTTTTGTTCTCCAGGGCGACAATGTGTTGATTAATACTTATAGTGGTGTTCTCAAGATCTCGGACTTCGGGACATCAAAGAGGCTAGCTGGCATAAATCCATGTACCGAAACTTTTACTGGTATGTTTTTGCAGTGATGATACAGATCTTATGTAATTAAAGAAATAATTGCTGCATTAGAGCCTAATGTGAGAGATAAAGTCAGTCTGGGTTCTCACAGACATTCATGTGTGTATATTTTGGTGCTCACTGAAAAATGTTACGTAGAATTTGATCCGGCTCTTTTCTCATCTTGTATTTCTAGGATTTGCTCAGTCTTCTGTTTAATGCTACAGAAATGTTTGTTTGTTTGTTTGTTTTTTTAAAGTCCATTTGTTATTTGTTTTCCCCTTTATGTCATTACTTCTCTCCTGGTTGGCTAAAGCCACTATAATCCTAACAAGATTTTTTTTTTTTTTAAGATTTTATTTATTTATTTGACAGACAGAGATCACAAGTAGACCGAGAGGAAGGCAGAGAGAGAGAGAGAGGGAAGCAGGCTTCTCGCTGAGCAGAGAGCCCATGTGGGACTTGATCCCAGGACCCTGAGATCATGACCTGAGCCGAAGGCAGCGGCTTAACCCACTGAGCCACCCAGGCGCCCTAACAAGATTTTTTTTTTAACGTTTTTTTAGCCCAACCTCTCTGTGATTCTTACTCATATCTTAATCACTTCCCATTTGAACTATAAGTTCCTAATCTGTTTACTCCCTGTGGCCTATTTCCTACTCACAATATAAATAACCCTTAGCATTTCAATCCAGAAAGAGGAAATGACTCACCAACTCAGAATTGGGGTGGGGAGAGAGCTTGCCTGAGAAATTAGGCAATCCAGCCACCAAGCTACCTCTGAACAAAGTCCTGGGGGAGTGGAGAGAAAGTGATTGCCAAAAAGGTACCAAGAGGAAACCAAGGCTCGGAGAGATGAATGCCACCCCCCCACCCACCAGGTACAGGAGGCCATCTGGAATTTAGACCCTGGTCTCCACTTGAAGTTCTTACTGCCCCACTCTGCTGAATCTCATGAAGTGCTAAGTCCTTGTTATAATCATCAGAGAAAGACTAATTTAACGAAAAAAATGTAATGAATAATCTGTGGTCTAAGATAAAGCAAAATGGCCAGGTACCCCCATTTCTGAATTCTGTGTGGTAGATGATGGTACCTCAATTTTGCAGGTGAGGAGACTGAGGGAGCAAAGAGAGATCACAGATAGAGGACGCAACAGCTTGTAAATGGTAGAACTTGGGTTTTTAATCTACCCTTTGCTCTTTCCTTTGACCTTCTGGCTCTAGTCCATCTTCCTCTCCACTGTGGTGATGTATCTGTTCTGGTAGCCTGGGAAGGGAAAAGGGGAGAGAGAATTTCTGTATATTTTCTCCTCAGAACATTCTGTCAACAGCACCTTTGACCCAGTTCCTACCCTCACAGCAATGGGTAGTTAGGGCACAGCATTAAACATATTTAAAATGTATTTTTTTAAACAAAATTAATTCCAGCCTACTAGTAACTTGAAGTGTCTTTCCATTTCTTGCTCATACCCTCTCAATTTGGCAAGAGACATTTTAGATGCTGCCAAGACCCAGTAACTTCTGATGGGAGAATCCCTACTTTCAGACTTTTTATTTGAGTAAGATGTTAATGTAATGTCTTCTGCTAATCTTGAAGACATGTTTTGTAATCCCCAAAGGAGTTGTAGTAAAGCAGTCCTTCCAGAATCCTTTGTTTGCACTTCTCACACTGGCCTCACATGAATGACACAGGTCACTAACGTGCCTGGTCTGTCTCCAGGGCTGATCAAGAGGACTTGGAGAGGCATACCTTGATCTGCTCATGGTCATCGCCCTCACAGGTGCTCCGTCAATTTCTGATGAACTGACTGCAAAGACATTGACCTATTTGGTGATTTGGTGAGAGGGAAGGCAGCATCAACCGCCATTTATACAGTGCTTACTATCTATCTGACTGTGTTAAGTGCTTTACGTATTTCACTGAAATTCATACATCAGCTCTAATTATTTGGAATCAGTATGCCAATTTATGATGCAAAATTAAGGTTCAAAGAGGTTGAATAACTTGCCTGAGGTCACAGTGCTAGTAATAGAGCTATGATTCAAACTAGACTTAACATGCCAAGTGGAATTAATTATCTTCTCCCCAAACCCATTCCACCCACACACTTTTCCATCTCAGTTGATGGCCACCCAAAACTTAGAGGGATCCATGGTGCCTCTCTTTTCTCACACCCCAGCCCAATCCGCAAGGAAGCCTACAGGCTCTACCTTCCAGAAGGTGTCCAAAATTAGACCACTCCTCTCTGCCTCCACTGTTGCCACCCTCAGCTCTCAACTACATTACCTCCAAAGCCTGTTCTCCCTCCTTCGGCTCTTGCCTCCTACTGTCTGCTCTTAACACTGCAGCCAGAGTGATCCTTTGAAACATAAATCAAGCCCTGTTACTCAGAGACTTCGGTCGCTTTCTGTTTCTTTCAGAGCGAACAAATGCCGAAGTCCTAATATGGTGGACAAGGCTCTGACCTGATTCGGAGTCCATTACCTTTTAGACTTCATTTTCTACTCTTCCCCTTGCTCCCTCTGTGCCAGAAACCCTGGCCTTCCTGCATTTCCTTCATATACCTTGTGGCAGGGCCTTTGCTCCTGCTCTTTGTTCTGCTAGTAACACTTTTCTCCCAGCTATGTGTGGCTAAGTCCCTTTCCTTCAAGTTTTATCCCAGATATCATCTCAGCGAGACTACCATGACTACCCTATTGATGTGGCAGCCCCTCCCTGTGCACTCTTGATCCCCCTTCCCTACTTTTTTTTGGTCATTGACATATCACTTTCTAACATACTATATAATTTGCTGATTTATTATGCTATACTTTAATGTCTGTCTCCCACTGCAAAAAATACAAGCTCCATGAGCCAAGGACTTCTGTTAACGCCACTGCTATATTCTAAGTGCCTGGCCCACACTTTAGGCCCTTGATCTAAATCTGCTGAAGGAATGAGTGGATTAAATGGGATGTCAGAGTTCACACTTTGAGCCACTAAGTCGTAGTAGTTTCATGAGTGATTGCAATGGCAAAGAAACACTAAAAGAGATTATTTTAAAGTAATTTTTTAAATCTTTGGAATGAAGCTATATAAGGTATGGATTTTAGAGTCAATACTCTTAACTAGAGTCAATACTTTCCTTAGACTAATGTACAGATTGGCTTGTGTCTTCATTATCTTGCTCTGTAAATCTCCTTATATAAAATATTATGTGTCATATGATTATGGAATAAAGAGAGCAGATATGAATACACAAAAAAAAAAAACCTGGTTTTTTTTTTTGGCACTTGCTCTATGGGGGATAATTAAGCATGACTAGCAGATAGAGCTCTTCGAAATATCTGATGAATAAAAACATTGCGTACTGTGTTGATATTACTTGAATTGTCCAATTTTTAAAGTCCACTGTATTTTAATCAGTTGTGATTTCTACTCAAGATATTAGTACAACTTAAATTCTCTCATCAATTCTATTTTAGACTTAGATACAGGAAAAACCAACTGGCAGACTTAAACACATAAACTTTTTTCTAAAAGACCATTTGATTTTATTTACATTATAAAAAAAAAAACAATCACCCTTGTTCATCATCTATAAATAGAGAAATCATAGCAGTTTTCTCCTAAGGGTAGGTGATTTGAAGAATGTAGTTACCTTACCCTTGGCCAGATGAAATGCTTCCCTCCAATAGTGTTGCTGATTTAAGCAGACAGCAGACATGTATGGTCATATGTGAACTTGAACATGAGCTATTGCCACATAATAATAAGAGCTGGAAGATAACCTGGCAAGATGACAATACTTGACAAAAATAATGTACTTTTATTTGGTTTTATGAACAACAAACAGCCAGTTTCTAGCATATGTTGCTGGGTTTCCTAGGAACAATTTAGAGGAATGGTGCATAGCAGTTTCACCTATAAATCATGCATGAGGTGTTCATAAAAGGTGTCTGTATTTATCAAAATGTCTGTCAGTTTGGTTATGAATCAGAAAATACTGAAGTAGCTCTTTTAGCAAATGCCTCAGTATTTGAAATAATTGAATATGGCATCTTGGATGAGTTCCTGTTTGCTGATTATATCATTTGTATGAGTCTATCAGTAGCAGGGGATATGGCAATAATCTGTTCCTGTTCACACTTCTGACTCATTGTTGGATTTGAAGGAATCACTCTAGGGGGTAGTAGAAGCCAATTCAGCCTTCTTGTTCCATCCACTGAGACAACTGCAGTTGAGTGTTTATCTGATATACCAGACCAGAGCCAGAACCAAGCATACTTGGCTCTCCGTTTAGTGTTCTTTCTATCATACCAAACTCTTCCACTGTCTGATTCCACGTGGCCTTTTAAATCTCCTATGTTTCATTGTATTCTTCTGCACTCTGTGTCTGGTGATTTGTCTGTACTGATGGCTCCTGACCTGTCTTTGATCTGTTAAACCTGTTATGCCATGGACCGCAGCACAGCAGAAGCCATATATATTTGACTTACAGAATGAAATACACCAAAAATGATTTACATTACTTTTAACAATGGCTTTCAGAAACTTCATGCTTTTGTGATTTAGAAATAAGAATCAAAACAGAAGAATTAAGCATTCAATTTAGAAATTGAGAAATAGAGATCTAGGAAAAATGGATGATTGACCTAGACTTTTCTTGGAAAGATTAGACATATACATAATAGGAATCTTCATGTATTTGAAAAACTAATTGCAAAATATGTGTGTTGATATATTCTCTGTTGTTCTCAAATGACTCATTCTTTGAAGTTTCTAAGCGGTCCCAATAAAATGATACCTCACTTATACTCTACTATCTAGGGGATGAGAAAGTATCTATCTCTTCATGACCAGATCATGTTGGCGAGCTATTCTTATATCCCTGATACAATCCACTATAACAACTGCTATATCCACTTTTCTTAATGACAGAAAACTGGAACTCAAGAAAGATGAGATATTAAGACCTGAATCATACTTTTAAAGTTGTCTTATTTATGTGAACAATTAAAGCTGTCGGTAGATATTCATCTCTTTTCTCTCCTTTAAAGTAGAAGTGTGTTTGAATTATCCCCAGGTACCCTGCAGTATATGGCACCGGAAATCATAGACAAAGGACCACGAGGCTATGGGAAAGCAGCAGACATCTGGTCTTTGGGCTGCACCATCATCGAAATGGCCACAGGGAAACCACCTTTTTATGAACTGGGAGAACCACAAGCAGCTATGTTCAAGGTCACATTTCATATGTCTTAAATGTCTTAAAAACCATTGGATAAAGCTCTTGGCTGGTCCATTTATGTGTATGATTTTTTTTAGGCAAAAGGAAAAGAGCCTAGGTAGGCACATTAAATGTGCTCTCTGAGCCCAGTAAAGTCAAGAAGATTCAGTCCCCTCGAAGTCAATGCCTGTGCCTCACACTGCGGCTCTTTCCCTGCGTTAGATTTCTCAGCTTCAAAGTGAGATTCTGTATAACTTTGTCTGACCACCTTTCACAATGCAGCATAAATAACACACTACTCCCTGGAAGACGATTTAAGCTCTTTGGGAAACGGTCTGAAATCTTCCATAGAGGGAGGTAGGAAGACATTTACTTCATTTAAGTATTAAATCAAAGCAATATTTTCCTTCTCTATCCTAAGAGTTTGGAGGCTCCTCTAAGAAAGGGGTGGACAGTAATTGCTATTTTAAGGACGTCAGTCATATTCTTAGTATAGCTACTCTTCTAGCTTGTCGCCTTGCCCATTCATTCGTAACTCTTCTGGGAGTTACCTCCCAAAACAGGGAGTTCTGAATATGGAAATAGGGCTGACAGAGCCCAGAGGCCACAGCCTGGGAATCCAGGGACTGAGCAAAGCAGTGACCTACTCTGAGCCCCTGCTGTCCCCATCTGTCCTCACCTGCAACACTGCCAAGCTGGAGGAAGGTTTAAACTGAGCACCTGTTTCCCAAGAAGTAAAGCTCACCTGTCTGCTGTTCTCTAAGGCAGAGCACTTCTGATGAGAATTTGTGATTTCTTTCCTTGCCATTGACTGTGTTTCTAGCACTTATTCCACTGTGAATAGCTTCTCGTGAGGGGCCATGTGTCATATACCTTCTACTTGTGTAGAAGGCTTGGCTTCCTTTCAGCTTGAAGATGATCTGATGGGATACTGCTGATACAGAACCAAGGACTGTACCCAAACCAGAAGGGCAATGAGAGCTGCTAAGAGAGCTGCGATTCTCGACATAAATGATGTCTTTCTTTTCTGGGTCAATGTTTCAACTTTTGACTTTTCACCCATCTCTAGGATTTCACTCTGAAATGCTGCTCTGTTACCTATTAGTGCAGGGATTATTATACAGTAAGACTCTAGTACTGATTTACAGTGTTTGAATCTAGGCTCCAACACAGTCAAACTCTTTAATGACTTTGGGAAAATTGCTTAACCCTCTGGTACCACATTTTCCTCATCTATAAAATGGGTATAAAATTAGTACTTATCTAATAAAGGTTTTTTGAGACATATATGAGATAAAGTACTTACAAGAGTATCTTACATATAATAAAGTCTATATAATTACTACAAATAACTGTATGTTATTGCTTATATAATAATACGCTTCTATAAGCTGTGTAATAACAAAAAAGACTTCCTTAGAAAATTTTCTCTACTAACTACATGAAAACATTATTAAAAAGAATTTAGAATGGCTAGCAGTGAGAAGAAAATTCTAATTGTTACAAAAATTCTGTTTAATTTTAAGGTATTTTAAAATATCTCTTCATATGGGCAGTTTGACAGTGGTAGAGCATTTGACTGCATATGGGCAATTTGAGACAGGAGAAATATTCATGTTTCATGGCATAGGGGAAAGAGCACAGGCTTTAAGCCAAACAAATTAAGGTTTGAATCCCAGACCTGCCTTTCTAGAATGTATCACTCACTCCTCTGAAACTCATTTTTTTCATTGTTGTAACAGGGATAATATTTAATCCAGTGGGTTGTTGGGAGTATTCAATACATTTCATAAATCAAAAAGCCAAGCACAGTTCCTGGCACACAGCTATTATGGTCAACACAGTCTGAATTAAAAATCTCTTTCTTGCATGCCAGTGTGCTAACGTGTTCTAAAATGTCAAGGACTGAATTCTTACTTCATAGTGCTGTCTACTGTCTTAACATAATTGCTTGGTCTATGTCACTGACAAAGTTACAAAAACACTCTGGATACTTTCCATAACCTAGAGAAAAAAATACCCTCTGTCACTTTGAGGAAAGGCATGAGTCTATAGAATACAGTAAAGGATTTTTTGTGCTAGGAGGCCAAGTTTTCAGTCCTGGAGCTCATGTGATGAGATGGTCACTCAGAAGCTACATGTGTTGTGTCTTAGGTGGGAATGTTTAAAGTCCACCCAGAGATCCCAGAGTCCATGTCAGCAGAGGCCAAGGCATTCATACTGAAGTGTTTTGAACCTGACCCTGACAAGAGAGCCTGTGCTAACGACTTGCTTATTGATGAGTTCTTAAAAGTTTCGAGCAAAAAGAAAAAGACACAACCTAAGCTTTCAGGTACGTGGTTGCATTGAATAGGACACAGGTCAGAGTCATTATAAACCCTAAGCTTTTAAGGTAGAAGATTTTTCCAGAAGTACTCTGCTTATAGATATCACTAGAAGTTGGTATAAACATTAGCACATTGCGCTTAGACATTCAGTTTTGGTTTCAGGAAGCCGCCTTACCATCAATTTCATGAATGCTGGGACCTCATACATAGTAGTCTTTCATTGGCTCGTTAGTGGGTAGGTCATGTATCAGGATCTATAGCAATCTTGCGTCACCGATACAAGGATTAAAGTCTAAAAGGGGTGAAATATAGCCTTTTATTTTTTTTAAAAGATTTTATTTTATTTTATTTTGATAGACAGAGATCACAAGTAGGCAGAGAGGCAGGCAGAGAGAGAGAGAGAGGGAGGAAGCAGGCTCCCTGCTGAGCAGAGAGCCCTATGCAGGGCTCGATCCCAGGATCCTGGGATCATGACCTGAGCCGAAGGCAGAGGCCTTAATCCACTGAGCCACCCAGGCACCCCGAAATATAGCCTTTTAGAACTGAAACTCTAGATCACCACTGATGGGCTCCAGAGCTCTTATGGAGCTGTTAAAACTTCCAAGCCATCCAGTACTGTGTTCTTTGAATTTTAGGCAAATACCTATTGCCTCTTAGAGGATATCTTTCTGAATCACTAACCCCCTACAATGTGAAAGAAAGAAAAAAAAAAAAGAAAAGAAGATTGCCAGTTACAAGTAAAACAGCAAAATTGTCTTTTGCAATAATGTCCAAAACTTAGTTCAGAAAGGAAAAGCAAGTAAATGATCCCTTTGTTGTTGACATTTTTGTGTTTATCGGGGATGAGGATAGACAGATTGAATGTTTGCAAAGGACATTGATCCCATTTCAAGCATCTGCTTTTCTGTTATCTGTGTTAATAGATAGATGTGTTTGTTAGCAACAAACCCAACGTGTGCTTATGTTGCTGTTTGCTCTTCTTCCCACAGCCCTTTCAGCTGGATCAAATGGTGAGTTCATTTTTATATTGCTCATTAAGCTGAAGTTTGGTACGTGATCATGTGATAAGCTCTAGATTTCCCATTAAAAAACTCTGCGTTTTGCCTCCGTGGGAGGCTCCCAGGTACCAAGGCTGTGTGCAGCTGCAGGCCTGGCTGGGCTCATTCCTTTAGAACCCCCTCTCCTCCTTAGGAAAGCGAAAACGGATGTGCTAACCCAGTTAGCGGCTACGGTCCCATTTATGAGCGTTCTTAGGTGTTACAGAGCACTTTATGCCTCCTGTTAATTATGACTACAAACTACAGCCTGGCTTTACCTCTCCTCAAAGAATGCAAGCTGCAGGACTCTTCCTTCCCCAGTTCTTTACGGGTCATAAACACTTACTTTCTGGAGCAGAGGGCACTGCCTTACCTCGAGGGGCGCCCATTTCAACAGGAAGAGTGGGAGGGTGGTGATGAAGAGGACCTCCTTCCGCCTTCGAGAGATATGACTTGCCCAATCTCAGACTGCTCTCCCATTGCCACACAGAGACCCAGAGAATGAAGCAATTCGTTTTAACCTAATAAACACTGTGACTCTGCTGTGTGCACAAGGAATGTGCTAGGTCCTGAATACATAAGGATGAGAAAAGCGTAGTTCCTATCTTTAAGGAGACGTTGTTCTTGTAGGGGAGACACACAAGGAAAAAATCCGCTGCTCCGTGGGGTAATGTAGTCAGCACAGAGGGAATGACAGAGGGTGAGTGGGGAGCCAGGCGAGGTCAGTCCTAGCATGAGCTAATGCTGTAAGTGTGAAACCCCGCTGTGTGTGAAGGGGGCAGGAGGTGGCTCAGCATTGCTGGGCTTAAAGTACATGGGGAGGAGTTGAACGTGGAGGGGGTAAGCAGGAGCATATCCCAAAGAGCTCCCTATGAAAATTATCAATCAGGTGGGGAGAGCCAGGGAAAGACTTTAATCTGGAATTAAAATCACGGGGTCTGTAATTCTGTGATAATAGAAACGTCCTCTGTCTACACTGTCCAATCCCTTAGCCACTAAGCATATGTGCTTTGAACAGTTGAAATGGGGCTACATTGACAGAGGCCCTGAATTTTAATTTTAATTTTAATTTCATTGAAAGTTTCCTGTAAATAAGCACAGGGGGCTAGCAGCTACCATATCGAACTGTGAAGCTATTGATGGCTCACTCTGAGAGCTGCCCGAAGAATCGTTTGTTTAATAACATTTACTAGGTAACCTTTTTAAACCTCTGCTGTGCACTTAGCACTCGGGATCTAGGGCCTAGGGCGTAGGCCCTCAAAATATAGGCATGACTCAGGCCCAGATCTGCCTGCATGGGTCACTTGGAATGTTTGTTAAAAATTAAGATTTCTGGCCCTTCCCAGAATCTATAGCTATAACCTAGAATGCTACACTTTTTTTTTTTTTAAGATTTTATCTATTTACTTGACAGAGAGATCACAAGCAGGCAGAGAGGCAGGCAGAGAGAGAGGAGGAAGCAGGCTCCCCGCTGAGCAGAGAGCCCGATGCGGGGCTCGATCCCAGGACTCCGAGATCATGACCCGAGCCGAAGGCAGCGGCTTAACCCACTGAGCCACCCAGGCGCCCCTAGAATGCTACACTTTTAAGTAAACAACCTGATGACTTCTTTGCTCGCTAAAGTGTGAGAACCTTTGAGATTTGGGCAGTCAGAGACAGGAGACAGGGTGATAATTAGGAGTTGGCTCTGACTGAGCTCTGTCCCTAAATTGTCCTGAACTCAGAAAACTTAGAGTCCCTGGTGCTTTTGAATAGTGTTAGGATCTAAGGCAGCTCTCACAGTGATGGGAGGGAGTTAGAACATTCCCCCTTTCCCAGAATGGGCATAGCCAATTTGCTGAAGTTAGAGCCCTCTCCCTCCCCCTAGACAGAAGCTCCCAGCAGTCTGGGGCCCATAGACTGGCCCCATGTGCTCCCTCCCCATGCCAGTCTACCCATAATAAAGCCATCTTTTTAGGGAATTTTTATTGGTATGAGGAAAGACATCCTAATGGTTTAGGGAACCCTTACCCACCAGCTCCCACAAAAGAACAACAAGATATACTCTTCCAGAGGCATACCTTTGACATTTCCCATCCTCAGAGAAGTCATTCAGCCTCTTTAAGACTTCCCATGGCCAGCCCTACAGCAAAGGATTTCTTAAGAGTTGACAAAGACATGGGGCGCCTGGGTGCCTCAGTTGGTTAAGCCTCTGCCTTCAGCTCAGGTCATGATCTCAGAGTCCTGGGATGGAGCCCAGGGATCCAACCTTGTGGTGAGCGCCACATCCTGCTTCTCCTTCTTTCTCTGCCCTTCTCCCGCTGCTCATGCCCATTTTCTCTAATAAGTAAAGAAAATCTTTAAAAAAAGAAATTGAAGAGAGAGTAGCTTACAGGCAAGTGACTTAACTCCTGCCAGGCTTCTCTCTGACATCTGGAGGCTCCAGAACGTCAGTGTATTTGAGCTGATATCAGGGGACTTGTGACCTCTGTGCTCTCCAGAAACTGTCAGCATGCTTCTGTGGTAACAGTTATACCTGAGTTTCTCCCCAGAAAGGCACTGTGGTTTCTCACTTACCTGGAAATCTTTTACAACTTGAGAAGGTAGAAATCTCAGGAATGGATTTCATCACGTTTCCACCAAGAATGTACATACTTGCCTGCCTCGGCATCCCCTTTTCTCCCTCTTTCCCCCTCATGGAGGAGGGAGTATTCATTTTCCCACAGAAGGTGAATCCCCACTTGGCTTCTGTACCCCACACACCCCTGACTTCTTCAGCTTCCCCCTCTCCACATAACTCCCCATCTACCCATGCTCTAGTGTTTTCTGTCCTAAACTAACCTTTCCCCTGACACTACTTACTGCTTCATTGGCTAACACCCCACTTTTCCTGCTCCTCATCCCAGCTTCAGGTCTTGAAGAGCAGTATCCCCTGATCTTCCCCACCTCTTTCCCACTAATCTAGTGTCTGGCCTACATTGTGTCTGGTGTCACTGACCATTGACCCTGCCTTGTTCAGGGTCACTAATGGGATCCATTTGGCCAAATTCTGAATTTGCTCATCCTCTCAGTGGCTTTTGGCCCAGATACGCCTCCTCTCTTCTGTTAGCCCTCTCCTCTGGGGGCTTCTGTGACCCCCCCCCCCCCACCATTCTCCTGATTTCCTCTAGCTTCATGGCTTCTCCAGTCATTCTCCTTTGCTACCTCCTTTTCCTCTAAATATTGGTGTTCTTAAGGTCCGGGACCTCTGCTCTCTCCTCATCCCTCCCTAAATTATGTCATCCTTTGCTTTAAATACCATCTCTAGGCAGGGGACTGCTAGAGTTATGTCCCCAGCTCTGTCTTCTGAGCTCCAGACTCATTCTGTGGCCTTAATTTCTTAAACTGAATGCTCAGATCACACCTCTTCCCCACCAAAAATAACTTCCAGTTCAGCCTGGATTCCTTTTCATCTTAGTATATAAGTAGTTCTTTCATTCATTCATTTCTTAAGCCAGACACCTCAGGGTCATTTTTTATTCTCCCTTTCATACCCTCCCTTCAGTCCAGCAGTGAGTCCTGTTGGCTACCCAACAAATATTAGATATCTAGTAGATATATGCTGGATGAATGACTGCATGAGCCCAACAGAGAAGAGTAATCAAATTTAAGATTAAACTTAAATCTGGTAGAAGAGGGATTCAGGGCTGTGTACACAGAACATACAAAATATCTACAAGTCCCTTTTTTTCCTAGATGAGCCATAATGACCCTGGGCACTGGATTCCATCCTTAAACATAGACAGTGTTACCTCATGAGACTTCCTTTAGGCAGTTGGTATCCATAGCAACCCTAATTCACAGGTACGACACAGCCCTTCTCAGTACTGGGCTATTAAATCACATAATCTGACCAAAAAACCAAAGAGCAAGACAAGTCAAATCCTCACTCCCTCTGTTCTTTAGACTCTTTACCTATAGAAACGCAGGATAGAAACTCCACGTGGTAGCATTCTAGATAGAATTTAGTCCCAAGGAACAACAATTTTGTCTTTGGCCTTTAAATGATGCCTGCCTCCATTTCTGCATGGAACACACATTGAGAGAGGATCTGCACTCTGTGAGCTGGGAAAGATGCCCTCACTGAGTCCAGGGGGTCCACAGTGAACCCCACTGCAGGGCTCTTGTGCCTTCCTCACAAAGATGTTGGCCATCCCATCGAGCCAAGAGAAGGGTGAGAGCTTGATTCAGCTATCCTTTTCTACCAGCCACATTTAGCTTTAAGGGCTTGATAGCTAATAGCAATGCAAGCCCTGCTCCTGTGCCTTGAATCCATATTTGGCCGAGCCAGCAGCTGTTTTGTCTATTCAGCAATCTGTCCCCGGAAATGCAGAGTGAAACAAAGCACACTATAGGTCTTGAAAACTCCCAGAAACGTCCTTGCAGAAGCAGTCCTGTTTGGGCCCTCCGACAGACCTGTCTCCTCTTAGACAAACCTTACTGTTGCCAGCAAGAGGTTGCTCATTTGCTTTCTGTTACAGCAGCACTTCCTAAAATTTAGTCCACGAAGTGCTGGGTCCATGAGCTGTCCCAGGAAAGAGGGCATTCCGTGGTCAAGTAAGTTTGGGAAATGCTGCCTGCAGGTGCTTCCTCTCCTCCCCCAACCCCACCCCCAACATCTCTTCAATGTAGCTGTTTGCACTTAACCTTTAACTAAGGGATTGTGGTGTTGACTTGGTAAACCCAGAGCAGCTCTTCTTAGCTTCATCTCAGTTCCTACCTTCAAGTGAATCAGCAATGCAGCAAATTCAATGACAGAAGGTGGGTCAACCAATTCCTCCTTCAGAGACTTTCTAGTTAACTGATCACTGGGATGATTTCCTCAGAGAGGAACTATCCCAGGAAGCTGTATACATCTCTTCTTCCTCCCTACAGTTGAAACCAAAGCCAAGTATCCCTCTAACACCTGTTTTCTTCATCGGAGCTGTAAGTGGGATAGAATAATAGAACAGTAGTACATGACATCTTCAGTATAACCAAGGCGGGTAGGACGTGTCCTACCTGCAAGATTCTGTGATTAAGGAAGCTCCTAGATAGAGCTAGAAAACTTTTTCTAAGACTCAGCAGCTTCAGAAAGCTTCCCTGATGGGTGTGGTCAGGGCAATCCATTTTCAGAGAAATGTCACTTCCTGCTGTGTAATGGGATTTTTCTTATCTTCTGGATCATCACTAAGTGTGTTATGAAGCAAATCAAGTTCTTAGTAATGTGGTGTGACCACCTATTGAGTATATGCTTGTGAAAAATATTTATAATAACATATATTTTTCTGATTACAAAAATAATACTTGTTTATTGTAGAAGGTTTGGAAATTTTGGAAAAATAAAGTCACAGTCACCCCAAATCACATCTTCTGGAAATAACTACCATTCATAATATGGTATATTTTCTTCCAAGTATATATATAGCAGATCATAAGACATATCTGTATGTGGAATCATAGGGATAGAATCCAGAGATAGTTGGAGGAAAAGGGCAAAGAAAAGAAAGGGAAGGTCTGTTTGGCTTTCATATATTGGTAAATCAGATGAGTGCTTCTCAAACATGTCCATCTGTCTGATCAGTGTGGATGGCCTGCTGCCTCCACCCCTCGCTGTTAATTATTACTGATTTGTAGTCACCCTGGACAGAGGGAGGAGTTCACAGCTGAATGACCATCCCACATCTTTGAGCTTGGGGCCCCACGTTGAAACAGCCCAGCCCAAGAGAAATTAAGTTAAAAAGGGATTCTAGGCAACCTTGGATTTCCTTTTTTATAATTTTACATCTGCCTTCTTTGGTAAGACCTTTTGTAGTATTGGGACACTTATTTGGTAAGGATGACTATGTCGAAAGTTACTTCCTTTAAAATTAGTATTTGATGAAACATTGGTAACTCCTGCTGGGCTAACAGAATCTCCATCACAATAAAAGCCCATGTCTGAGGCAGGATCACAATCTCTGGGAACTGGGAAAGACCTAAGAGATCATGTGGTCTTTTGATTTCCAAAATTTGTATTTAGCAAAGGACCCTTTTTTATATGACCCCTTAAGCAGAACCCTGATATATAAGACTGACAGAACATATTTCTCTTAGACAAAACAGGGTTGAAACCTATGTTCTAGAATCACAGAATCCTCAATCACCCTGGCTACGGCAGTCCCAAGATGCTAAGGTGGACACTTGAGCCTGTGAGGAAGATGGTTTAAAAAAATGCGAACCTGATCCTTTATTTCATTTTTAAATATATGTATTTATTTATTTGTTTGAGAGAGAGAGAAAGAGAGCAAGCACAGCAAGGACAGGGGGAGAGGAAGGAAAAAGACTCCCCACTGAACATGGATCCCAATGCAGGGCTCGATCCCAGGACCCTGAGATCATGACTGAGCTAAAGGCAGATGCTCAACCGACTGAGCCACCCAGATGCCCCACCTGATCCTTTATTTTATTTTATTTTTTTTTTTTAATTTTTTTATTTTTTCAGCATAACAGCACCCAGTGCTCCATGCAATCTGTGCCCTCCACAATACCCACCACCTGGTGCCCCAACCTCCCACCCCCCACCCCTTCAAAATTCCCAGATCGTTTTTCAGAGTCCATAGTCTCTCATGGTTCACCTCCCCTTCCAATTTCCCTCAACTCCCCTCTCCATCTCCCCTTGTCCTCCATGCTATTTGTTATGCTCCACAAATAAGTGAAACCATATGATAATTGACTCTCTCTGCTTGACTTATTTCACTCAGCATAATCTCTTCCAGTCCCGTCCATGTTGCTACAAAACTTGGGTATTCATCCTTTCTTTCTTTCTTTCTTTCTTTTTTTTTTTTTTTTTTTTACAGCTTTATAAACATATATTTTTATCCCCAGGGGTACAGGTATGCGAATCGCCAGGTTTACACACTTCACAACCATAGCACATACCCTCCCCAATATCCATAACCCCACGCCCTCTCCCAACCCCCTCCCCCCATCAACCCTCAGTTTGTTTTGTGAGATTAAGAGTCACTTATGGTTTGTCTCCCTCCCAATCCCATCTTGTTTCATTTACTCTTCTCCTACCCCCTCAACCCCCCATGTTTCATCTCCTCTCCCTCATATCAGGGAGATCATATGATAGTTGTCTTTCTCCGATTGACTTATTTCGCTAAGCATGATACCCTCTAGTTCCATCCACGTCGTCGCAAATGGCAAGATTTCATTTCTTTTGATGGCTGCATAGTATTCCATTGTGTATATATACCACATCTTCTTTATCCATTCGTCTGTAGATGGACATCTAGGTTCTTTCCATAGTTTGGCTATTGTAGACATTGCTGCTATAAACATTCGGGTGCATGTACCCCTTCGGATCACTATGTTTGTATCTTTAGGGTAAATACCCAGCAGTGCAATTGCAGGGTCATAGGGTAGTTCTATTTTCAACATTTTGAGGAACCTCCATGCTGTTTTCCAGAGTGGTTGCACCAGCTTGCATTCCCACCAACAGTGTAGGAGGGTGCCCCTTTCTCCGCATCCTCGCCAGCATCTGTCATTTCCTGACTTGTTAATTTTAGCCATTCTGACTGGTGTGAGGTGATATCTCATGGTGGTTTTGATTTGTATTTCCCTGATGCCGAGTGATATGGAGCACTTTTTCATGTGTCTGTTAGCCATCTGGATGTCTTCTTTGCAGAAATGTCTGTTCATGTCCTCGGCCCATTTCTTGATTGGATTATTTGTTCTTTGGGTGTTGAGTTTGCTAAGTTCTTTATAGATTTTGGACACTAGCCCTTTATCTGATATGTCATTTGCAAATATCTTCTCCCATTCTGTCAGTTGTCTTTTGGTTTTGTTCACTGTTTCCTTTGCTGTGCAAAAGCTTTTGATCTTGATAAAATCCCAAAAGTTCATTTTTGCCCTTGCTTCCCTTGCCTTTGGTGATGTTCCTAGGAAGATGTTGCTGCGGCTGACGTCGAAGAGGTTGCTGCCTGTGTTCTCCTCGAGGATTTTGATGGATTCCTTTCTCACATTGAGATCCTTCATCCATTTTGAGTCTATTTTCGTGTGTGGTGTAAGGAAATGATCCAATTTCATTTTTCTGCATGTGGCTGTCCAATTTTCCCAACACCATTTATTGAAGAGGCTGTCTTTGTTCCATTGGACATTCTTTCCTGCTTTGTCGAAGATGAGTTGACCATAGAGTTGAGGGTCCATTTCTGGGCTCTCTATTCTGTTCCATTGATCTATGTGTCTGTTTTTGTGCCAGTACCATGCTGTCTTGATGATGACAGCTTTGTAATAGAGCTTGAAGTCCGGAATTGTGATGCCACCAACTTTGGCTTTCTTTTTCAATATTCCTTTGGCTATTCGAGGTCTTTTCTGGTTCCATATAAATTTGAGGATTATTTGTTCCATTTCTTTGAAAAAAATGGATGGTACTTTGATAGGAATTGCATTAAATGTGTAGATTGCTTTAGGTAGCATAGACATTTTCACAATATTTATTCTTCCAATCCAGGAGCATGGAACATTTTTCCATTTCTTTGTGTCTTCCTCAATTTCTTTCATGAGTACTTTATAGTTTTCTGAGTATAGATTCTTAGTCTCTTTGGTTAGGTTTATTCCTAAGTATCTTATAGTTTTGGGTGCAATTGTAAATGGGATGGACTCCTTAATTTCTCTTTCTTCTGTCTTGTTGTTGGTGTAGAGAAATGCAACTGATTTCTGTGCATTGATTTTATATCCTGACACTTTACTGAATTCCTGAACAAGTTCTAGCAGTTTTGGAGTGGAGTCTTTTGGGTTTTCCACATATAGTATCATATCATCTGCGAAGAGTGATAGTTTGACTTCTTCTTTGCCGATTTGGATGCCTTTAATTTCCTTTTGTTGTCTGATTGCTGAGGCTAGGACTTCTAGTACTATGTTGAATAGCAGTGGTGATAACGGACATCCCTGCCGTGTTCCTGACCTTAGCGGAAAAGCTTTCAGTTTTTCTCCATTGAGAATGATATTTGCGGTGGGTTTTTCATAGATGGCTTTGATAATATTGAGGTATGTGCCGTCTATCCCTACACTTTGAAGAGTTTTGATCAGGAAGGGATGCTGTACTTTGTCGAATGCTTTTTCAGCATCTATGGAGAGTATCATATGGTTCTTGTTCTTTCTTTTATTAATGTGTTGTATCACATTGATTGATTTGCGGATGTTGAACCAGCCTTGCAGCCCTGGAATAAATCCCACTTGGTCGTGGTGAATAATCCTTTTAATGTACTGTTGAATCCTATTGGCTAGTATTTTGGCGAGAATTTTTGCATCTGTGTTCATCAAGGATATTGGTCTGTAGTTCTCTTTTTTGTTGGGATCCTTGTCTGGTTTTGGGATCAAGGTGATGCTGGCCTCATAAAATGAGTTTGGAAGTTTTCCTTCTATTTCTATTTTGTGGAACAGTTTCAGGAGAATAGGAATTAGTTCTTCTTTAAATGTTTGGTAGAATTCCCCCAGGAAGCCGTCTGGCCCTGGGCTTTTGTTTGTTTGGAGATTTTTGATGACTGTTTCAATCTCCTTACTGCTTATGGGTCTGTTCAGGCTTTCTATTTCTTCCTGGTTCAGTTGTGGTAGTTTATATGTCTCTAGGAATGCATCCATTTCTTCCAGATTGTCAAATTTGTTGGCGTAGAGTTGCTCATAGTATGTTCTTATTATTGTCTGTATTTCTTTGGTGTTCGTTGTGATCTTTCCTCTTTCATTCATGATTTTATTTATTTGGGTCCTTTCTCTTTTCTTTTTGATAAGTCTGGCCAGGGGTTTATCAATCTTATTAATTCTTTCAAAGAACCAGCTCCTCGTTTCGTTGATTTGTTCTATTGTTTTTTTGGTTTCTATTTCATTGATTTCTGCTCTGATCTTTATGATTTCTCTTCTCCTGCTGGGTTTAGGGTTTCTTTCTTGTTCTTTCTCCAACTCCTTTAGGTGTAGGGTTAGGTTGTGTACCTGAGATCTTTCTTGTTTCTTGAGAAAGGCTTGTACCGCTATATATTTTCCTCTCAGGACTGCCTTTGTTGTGTCCCACAGATTTTGAACCGTTGTGTTTTCATTATCATTTGTTTCCATAAATTTTTTCAATTCTTCTTTAATTTCCTGGTTGACCCATTCATTCTTTAGAAGGATGCTGTTTAGTCTCCATGTATTTGGGTTCTTTCCAAATTTCCTCTTGTGATTGAGTTCTAGCTTTAGAGCATTGTGGTCTGAAAATATGCAGGGAATGATCCCAATCTTTTGATACCGGTTGAGACTTGATTTAGGACCAAGAATGTGATCTATTCTGGAGAATGTTCCATGTGCACTAGAGAAGAATGTGTATTCTGTTGCTTTGGGATGAAATGTTCTGAATATATCTGTGATGTCCATCTGGTCCAGTGTGTCATTTAAGGCCTTGATTTCCTTGTTGATCTTTTGCTTGGATGATCTGTCCATTTCAGTGAGGGGAGTGTTAAAATCCCCTACTATTATTGTATTCTTGTCGATGTGTTTCTTTGATTTTGTTATTAATTGGTTTATATAGTTGGCTGCTCCCACGTTAGGGGCATAGATATTTAAAATTGTTAGATCTTCTTGTTGGACAGTTCCTTTGAGTATGATATAGTGTCCTTCCTCATCTCTTATTATAGTCTTTGGCTTAAAATCTAATTGATCTGCTATAAGGATTGCCACTCCTGCTTTCTTCTGATGTCCATTAGCATGGTAAATTCTTTTCCACCCCCTCACTTTAAACCTGGAGGTGTCTTCGGGTTTAAGATGAGTTTCTTGTAGGCAACATATAGATGGTTTTTGTTTTTTTATCCATTCTGATACCCTGTGTCTTTTGATTGGGGCATTTAGCCCATTAACATTCAGGGTAAGTATTGAGAGATATGAATTTAGTGCCATTGTATTGCCTGTAAGGTGACTGTTATTGTATATTGTCTCTGTTTCTTTCTGATCTACTACTTTGAGGGTCTCTCTTTGCTTAGAGGACCCCTTTCAATATTTCCTGTAGAGCTGGTTTGGTATTTGCAAATTCTTTCAGTTTTTGTTTGTCCTGGAAGCTTTTAATCTCTCCGTCTATTTTCAATGATAGCCTAGCTGGATATAGTATTCTTGGCTGCATGTTTTTCTCATTTAGTACTCTGAATATATCATGCCAGCTCTTTCTGGCCTGCCAGGTCTCTGTAGATAAGTCTGCTGCCAATCTAATATTTTTACCATTGTACGTTACAGACTTCTTTTCCCGGGCTGCTTTCAGGATCTTTTCTTTGTCACTAAGACTTGTAAATTTTACTATTAGGTGACGGGGTGTGGACCTATTCTTATTGATTTTGAGGGGGGTTCTCTGAACCTCCTGAATTTGGATGCTTGTTCCCTTTGCCATATTGGGGAAATTCTCTCTAATAATTCTCTCCAATATACCTTCTGCTCCCCTCTCTGTTTCCTCTTCTTCTGGAATCCCAATTATTCTAATGTTGTTTCGTCTTATGGTGTCACTTATCTCTCGAATTCTCCCCTCGTGGTCCAGTAGCTGTTTGTCCCTCTTTTGCTCAGCTTCTTTATTCTCTGTCATTTGGTCTTCTATATCGCTAATTCTTTCTTCTGCCTCATTTATCCTAGCAGTGAGAGCCTCCATTTTTGATTGCACCTCATTAATAGCTTTTTTGATTTCAACTTGGTTCGATTTTAGTTCTTTTATTTCTCCAGAAAGGGCTTTTATATCTCCTGAGAGGGTTGCTTTAATATCTTCCATGCCTTTTTCAAGCCCGGCTAGAACCTTGAGAATCATCATTCTGAACTCTATATCTGACATATTACCAATGTCTGTATTGATTAGGTCCCTAGCCTTTGGTACTGCCTCTTGTTCTTTTTTTTGTTGTGAATTTTTCCGCCTTGTCATTTTGTCCAGATAAGAGTTTATGAAGGAGCAAGTAAAATACTAAAAGGGTGGCAACAACCCCAGGAAAATATGCTTTAGCGAAATCAGAAGAGATCCCGAATTGTGAGGGGGAGAAAGGGGAAAAAAGGGGTTCAGAAAGAAAGAAAAAAAAAAAAAAAAGAAACTATTAAAAAAAAGAAAGCCGATAAAGAAAAAATATAAAAAGAGGAAAAAAATATATATATTAGATAAAGTATTTAAAAAACGTTAAAAAAAGAAAACGGTAAAAGTTAAAAAAAATTCAGCAGAAGAAGAGAAAAAGAAAAAAAAAATTGAAAAAGAAAAAAAAATTAAATTAACTGCAAGGCTAAAAAATCATGGGGAGAAAGCCATGAGTTCTGTGCTTTGCTTTCTTCTCCTCTGGAATTCCGCCGCTCTCCTTGGTAGGTGAACTTGGTCCTGGCTGGGTTTCCCGTTGATCTTCTGGGGGAGGGGCCCGTTGTAGTGATTCTCAAGCGTCTTTGCCCCAGGCGGAGTTGCACCGCCCTTACCCGGGGCCGTGCTGAGTAATCTGCTGGGGTTCGCTTTCGGGAGCTTTTGTTCCCTGAGCGCTTTCCGTAGAGTCCGGTGGACGGGAATAAAGATGGCGGCCTCCCGGTCTCCGGCCCGGAGGAGCTGAGAGCCCGGGGCCCCACTCCTCAGTGCGCCCTCAGAGAACAGCGCCCAAAGACTCCCGCCACCCTGGCCTCCGGCCACGCTCCGAGCTGACCGAGCCTGAGACCGGTTCAAGGCAACCCCGAGCTGAGAGTCACTCCTCGGCTCTGTCTCTGCAGCCGGCTTCCCCGTTCTAATACCGGTAAGCTCTGCGACACTCAGACACCCCCGATCCTTCTGCGACCCTGCGGGACCTGAGGCCGCGCTTACCCTGCCTGGGCTTCCAGTTAAGCCTCTGGAGCGATGTCCCTCAGCGGAACAGACTTTTAAAAGTCCTGATTTTGCTCCGTTGCTCCGCCGCTCGCCGGGAGCCGGCCCCTCCCCCCGCGGTCTATCTTCCCGTCGCTTTGGATTCACTTCTCCGCCAGTCCTACCTTGCAGAAAGTGGTTGATTTTCTGTTTCTGGAATTGCTGTTCTTCTTCTCTTCAATTTCCCGTTGGATTTGTAGGTGTTTACAATCTTTAGATAAGCTATTTAGCTGATCTCCCGCTACCCGAAGTAGTCTCAGCCTGCTACTTCTCCGCCATCTTGACTCCTCCTCCTGATCCTTTATTTTATAGACGTGAGAACTGAGACCCATAAATGATCTTCCTAATGTCTGACAGGTGGCCAATAGCAATGAGGGGATTGGAACCCAGGACTACTGGGCCTGGTTCTTCTTCCGCAGTTTCATGGCCCTGAGATATTCCTTCCAGGGCCCAGGGGACCCCTACCCTGCCGACGCCCTGCCTGGGTTGTATGTGGAGCACGGGATCCATGACCAGCCTCTTAGCATAATTTGACTAGTCATTGGAACGAGACACTTGACCACCAGTGTTGTTGTCTTTGGGTGCGTGTTTAGTATGTGTATCTTTTTAAAAGTGTCAGTGACCATTTCCTCCCCTCTCATGACAGAGTATCTTCGAAGCATATCCTTGCCTGTGCCTGTCCTGGTGGAGGACACCAGCAGCAGCAGCGAGTACGGCTCAGTTTCTCCTGACACGGAGTTAAAGGTGGACCCCTTCTCTTTCAAAACGAGAGCCAAATCCTGCGGAGAAAGAGATGTAAAAGGAATACGGACGCTCTTTTTAGGGTAAAGACATGACCAACTTTGGGTGAAGAACTGTGTTGTGTGTCCTTTTATAAAGGACATGGCGATTTATGCTATCTAAATTCTTCCAGCATTCCGGATGAAAATTTTGAAGATCACAGCGCTCCCCCTTCCCCTGAAGAAAAAGATTCCGGATTCTTCATGCTGAGGAAGGACAGTGAGAGACGTGCCACCCTTCACAGGATCCTGACAGAAGACCAAGACAAAGTTGTGAGAAACTTAATGGAATCATTGGCTCAGGTAAAACCTCTCATGGATCCTTCGTTTCCCAGAGTTAACCTATCTTAGCTGTGTCCTCACTGCTTGGAACTGTCCCAGGCAACGTGGAGCCTTGAGAAGGGTGTAGAGCTCTTGATGATGAATCAGACCTACCCAGGAGAGGTAAAAGGGAAATCCTTGATGTAGAAACTGCATTTTTGAACATAGCTACTTGTAAGTCACTAGCAACTTGCTCATGGCGGTGAAGTTCCAACCAGCCTGCAAGCCCCTGTTACACTCCGTTCATTTGTTTATCGATCGATCCACACGTACGCATTGAGCCTCATGACTTCCTAATTCCGATGGTAGCACAAGGCTCCCTGCCGGTCTCCTTTGAGCATTTAGGAAATACTGCAGACTCAGCAAGGACCCCTGTGCTCATGGGGCTACATCCAGATGGATGGAGGGTAATGGCCACAATAAGTAAATTATATAGTGTGTTGAAGGCTGTGTGTGCTGTGAAAAAAAAACTAAGCTGGTAGAACTCTCACTCCCTGGGATTCGTTTGCTGGGGCTGCCGTAACAGAATCCCACCGGCTGAGTAGCTGAAACAACAGAAATTTATTTCTCACGGTTCTGGAGGCAGAAGCTCTGAGAGCGAGGTATCAGCAGGTTTGGTTTCTCCTGTGGCCTCTCTCCTTGGCTTGTCTGTGGCACCTTCTTGCCACATCCTTACCCAGCCTTTTATCCCTGTGCACCCCAGTGGGTGTCTTTTGCTGTTGGATTAGAGCCCCATTGTTGTGATCTCACTTGACCTTAATTACCTCCTAAGATCCTTTCTCCAACCACAATCACACTGGAGGTTAGGGCTTCTGATTGGGGTCCGGGGGACACAATTCAGTCGTAATACCTGGGAAAATATGTTCCCTAGGATTCTGCTTACAGATATAAGGAAGAATCCCCTCCCCAGTTTTGTCCCAGTAGAAATGGGGTTTCCCCCAGCCCCAGGCCTCTGGTGCTGCCTCCTGAGTTGGGAGCAGAAGCTCACATCTCTTCAGGATGTCAGCCTCCACAGACATGCTTGGCTTCAGGCTTGATACTTGGTACTTTCTTTCAGTGGCATGGGCATTGGAGCTCCTGTGACCACCAGCTGGCTATGCCTTCTTTCCTACCTTCTGTCTTGGGAAAACAACTTCGGAAAGTGTGGAGCTAGAAGAGATGGGTCAAGTTTGTCTCTCAGTCCAGCCATCACCCTGTTCTCAGCTGTACTGGATGTAAACAGAGCAAGACTCTCTTTCTTGGCTCCTGTCTTTATCTTGAGAACCCCTCAAAGTTTCTCTGCTGATTCTTTCTCCTTAGCAGTTCTCTAATGCCCACCTCTTTTGATCGCATAGGAAGAGTCAAGGCCACATGTGTGTCAGCAGGCTCTCTGGTATGAGGAGAACTGAGATGGGCGCCACCTGCACTTTCTGGGAAGACCCTGCGTGGGTCCTAGAGAAAATCTACCTCAAGCAGTTCCTCGGAGGCCCAGGAAGTTGGGGCTCTGGGCTGAGGGATGTCGGGGCTCTGAGCTAGAGTAGGGTGAGGCCTGAGGAGGCTGCACAGGAATGTAGGAGATGTGGACGAGACAGGAGCCATCTTGAACCTTTGGCTTTCTCTCTTCTCTTGCCTTCTGCTTACTCTGGTCATTCAAGGATCGGGGATCGGATGGCGTGAAATAAGGGGAATCAAATTTAGATGGAAGGAACAGCTGGGCAGCAGTTGGAGGTCATACATTCATTCAACAAATACTTATTAAACCTCTGCTGAATGCCAGGCACCCGGCTACTTGTTGTGGACATCACAGTGAACAAAACTGGGGAAAAGAAATATCCCATTGAGGCTGGCATTCTAGCAGAGGAAGAAAAACAATAAATATTAGTAAATATTTCATAGTAGTAGTGGCACATCCGGTGACATAGTAATAATAGCAAACCTACAGTAATAATAGTAGTAACAGGAAACATACTCAACATACACTAATAACAGCAGATGCTTCATAAGGGCCAGTATTATTCTTAGTAGTTCAGGTGTATTTACTAACTCCAGCCTCGTGGCAATAGCACTATAGTAATAGTTCTGTTGTCCTCATCTTGCATACGACTCAGAGACACAGAGGAGCTGAGTAATTGCCACAACCACACAGCCCTAAGCAGCGGAGTCCAGATTTAGACCCACACAGTCTGGCTCCAGACTGTGCTCCTAAGCACCACCCCACACTCCTCCCTGGAAGACAGCTCCCAGATGCTGACAGGTGCTAGTGGAAACGGGAGGGACTGGTGCTTGGAGTGGGCGAAGGAAAGGAAATCTCCCTTCACTGCTGTGGAGCGAAGCCCTTTCTGAACTGTAGCTGCTCGTGTCAGACGCCTGTTTCAGCTCCAAAACACGCAGAACGCAGGGATTGCCTAAATCTCATAATCATCCCTAGTGACGAGCTCTTCCAGCACAGAAAGCATCTGCTTGTTTGGGGTTTTTGAAGGTCCATTGGGCAGGACTGCCTCGGTCGTTGTCATGGTCCCGGCTCTTAGCACAGAGCCTGGCAAGAGACTTCCCTTCATGAGTGTGCTGAAATTCTGAACACTTCGCAGTTTGTTAATCCTATTCAGTCGTCTGTGGCTCCCTAGTTTTTTCAGCATGCCTGAGTGTTCTCTATAAAAGGAGAAAGAAGAAAAAACTCAGAGGGCATGCCTTGGTGCACCGGCACAAAGGGACCAATGAGGACCAGAAACTATGGGTCAGAGTCACGTGCTGCATCCCAAATCATCCAGGGATAGCAAGGGTCCTTCTGATTGTATCACTAAGTGTGCTTGCTATGAATCCCTTGGTGGTGTGGCGATAGACAGGTTCCGATTCAGGCTCACTGCCCGCTCTTCCAGCCAACCGAGGCAAGAGAAGGTAATGATGAGGAGTCTGGGCTCGGCCTCAGCTTTCCTCTGCCGGAGGCCCGGCTTTACTGTTTATTAGCAGGCTGTGCAATTTGGGCAAGCTATTTAACTTCTCTGAGGCTGATTTTCTAACCTACAAAACAGAGGAAATGCCAGTATCTACCTCGTGGAGTTTCTATAAGGAATAACCAAGATCATGAGCAACTGAGAGACTAATAGAGTGTTTCACAAATGTTAACTATCATTATTGCTGTTGTGACCATTATCAAGCAGGCTAATCATAGTTGTCTAATCTCTTTACGTTTTTTCTACAACCAGATGTAAATAATTCTTTTCGTAGTGTTAAATATCTCTGGATACACCTTTACCTTTAAGCCTACCCCCTTTTTTTTTTTTAATTTTTTTGAACTTCTTTTTTTTTTAAGATTTTATTTATTTATTTGACAGAGAGAGATCACAAGTAGGCAGAGAGGCAGGCAGAGAGAGGAAGAAGCAGGCTCCCCGCTGAGCAGAGAGCTCGATGCAGGACTCGATTCCAGGACCCTGAGATCATGACCTGAGCTGAAAGCAGAGGCTTTAACCCACTGAGCCACCCAGGCGCCCAAGCCCACCCCCTTTTTTTAAGGGGGGAGGGGCAAAGAGAGAGGGAGAGAGAGAATCTCGATCAGGCTCCACACCCCTGTTGAGGGGCTCGATCTCATGACCCTGAGCTCATGCCTGAGCTGAAATCAAGAGTCAGGCACTTAACCAACTGAGCCACCCAGGTGCCCAAGCCTAACCTTTTTTTTTTTTTTTTTTTAAGATTTTATTTATTTGACAGAGAGAGAGAGATCACAAGTAGGCAGAGAGGCAGGCAGAGAGAGAGGGAAGCAGACGCCCTGCTGAGCAGAGAGCCCAATGCGGGGCTCGATCCCAGGACCCTGAGATCATGACCTGAGCCGAAGGCAGAGGCTTTAACCCACTGAGCCACCCAGGCGCCCCCAAGCCTAACCTTTTTTAATACGACCAAAAGTACTGCTGTCCCAAAGCAGCCCACAAAAGCCCTTTGGACTCATAACATCCTTCTGAAATTCACTCATCATTTCTGAAGAGGTTTAAAGGATAAAGAATAGAGCACGCCTTCACAGCAGAACCTGGACAGTGCTGTGCTCAGGGAAGGCGCACTGTAAAGGGCAACCTTTGGATGCCAAATCTGCGTCCTTGATAGGGGAGGTGCTCGTAACGTAAGGACGTTCAGGAGTGCGCGTGAACACAGGAGTTAGAACAGAAGCCACGATCATGTAAGTGGATGAACCACTACAGACAGAAAACATTTCCCAGAGCAGACAGTGTTCCTTTGTAGGACAGTGGCACACACATCAGAAAACCAGAAGCAACATGTTCGTCTGTTGTGAAAACAAAGCTAATGTCAAAAAAATGTTTGCTATTTCAACTGCTGGCAAACATGGAGCTGATTCTTCACTAAGATAAGCTTCCAATTTCTGAATAACTCACATTTTTCTTCTTGAACATATTTTCATGTTATTATGATATTGCCTGTGAATCTTTACTTTGGGTGTAATTTAGTTGGTGGTAAGAAAAGAAAGTTTATAATTGTTCCCAGTCTCGTTCTAATTCCCTTAATGACAGCTTTCAAGCTTTTCAATATAATCTTGTCTCATGAAAACATAAACACAAGAGGGAGCTCCCAAATGAAACCATACTGAGGGAGAGAACTTGATGGTACATTGATTGTAATAGAATCCTAGAAATTGTAATTATCACAGCCTGATTGAGGAATTTAATTTTAATGATGCGGTAACAAAATTGTATAATAAGAGATAGAAATGAGCATAATAAAAATCTTGTTTCTTAAAGTTAAATGAGGATAAATAATACCCTACCATGTTTCCTTTGAGAAAAGGAACCCGTTTAAATATCGTATTATATGTTTAATATATAAACGTGTCCATTGGTTCAGTCTTACAACCAATTACCTCATCGGTGGGTAAGGAATTGTTTTAAGTGAAAGGCATCGACACATTTTAAGGGCAGTTAAAGTTCTGGGGGGCACATTGTAGGTGGCATCTCGTACCTGAAGGAGGTGGGGTCTTAAGGAATTCCAACCCTAGTGCCTAGCTGAGCCCCACAGAGACTGAAACTTGTGTGTGATTCTGATTACTTCATATTCCGAGAGTTTGTACATCTCTTCTCAGCTTTGGCTGCTTTTGGCCCCCTTAGCATGCCATTTCTTTTTCTGTCCATTCCCTTCTCCTCTCCATGTAGATAGTCACTCTCAATCCCATTGATTGTACTCTCCCTTCTTTACAACTAAAGGTACTCTTGCTGCTATCTTTTGACTTGTCTCTCTGGGCCAACTTTGAGCTTAAGATCCTATGGCTCCTTGCCTGTTCTCTCTTTAGTTCCCCATTAAAATTTCTGAGAGTTATTACCTCAGCCTGTCCCTGTTTGGGGAAAGCTCTGTATATCTGACTAAATCATAGCTGTTGGCTGAGGTGTCAGTAGGTACTCTTCCTCCCAAAGTCTGATTATTTCTTGGGTGGTTGGTGGGGCTGGTGGGGCATAGAGTTCCAATATGGCCTCTTCCCTTTAGTGGGGGCGTTTTGAAGCCCAGGTCCCAACAGAGGCTGTGGGAATGGCGGGCTCATGACGAATGTGTCTAGCACAGATCAACTGACAGGTTTTATTCACAGGGGGCCGAAGAACCTAAACTAAAATGGGAACATATCACAACCCTCATCGCAAGCCTCAGAGAATTTGTGAGATCCACGGACCGAAAAATCATCGCCACCACACTGTCCAAGCTGAAGCTGGAACTTGACTTCGACAGCCACGGCATTAGCCAGGTTCAGGTGGTGCTCTTCGGTTTTCAAGACGCTGTAAGTATGATATTTTGCTTATGTCCTTCCACAGACTCCCAACGAAAATTAGAAAAACAGGTTAAAACGTTAAGTTCTGTTATCTTTTGTTTCTTTACTAAGTCTGATGACCTCTTCTTTTTCGATGGTAAGTGTGAGCTGGTTCCTCTCTGTGTGCTTCTAAGGAGCGGATTTGTTGCTATGTGTTTGTATCCCACAAAGTAGGATACCCATGAAATCGAACTCGGTGGGAAAGAGCAAAAACTAACAAACATCTCCCGTGGCTGAACTCTGTTCTTATGAGATCGTTGACTTGCCACGGAACTCGTTTTCCTCATGCACTTTTAAATTCTGTACGAGAACTGCCACCTAGTGGTCACTGGGGAAAATGCAACCATGCGGATTGGAATAATCGCCCCTGAATAAGTCC
The DNA here is from genome assembly GCF_902655055.1 of Lutra lutra. Taxonomy (NCBI): domain Eukaryota; kingdom Metazoa; phylum Chordata; class Mammalia; order Carnivora; family Mustelidae; genus Lutra; species Lutra lutra. The sequence continues at coordinate 87,975,229 of NC_062283.1, read as the reverse complement.
AGTCCTTCCCCCCCCGCCCCTCCCCCGCCTTTTTCTCCGGTTTCCATACCCAACACTTTAAACACGTTTGTCTAGTACACATTAATTCCTCACTGAATGAAAATCCACGAGAGATTGCTGAAGACTCCAGCCTCTCAAGTAGGGTTGCTATGCAACATCAACTAGACGGCCAGTCTTTCTAAAGCCTGAATCAGCACCGGAGGTGCTCTTTGTGAGTGAGACTGATCTGTGGAACTCTGTACCAGAGAAGCCTGAAGCCATTCCTAGGCCTTCGAGATCTTTGCCGAGTGCAGGAGACTGAAATAAGAGAGTTCCTGGCAGTGTCTGGTGTAAATACAAAAGCACTTTGCACGAAGGGATTTAAATGCCCCAAATTAACTCACTGCTAACGTATGTATTTCTCCTGCGTAGATGTCTTGGCAGTTGTATTTGGCACATCAAATGATCCCTCATTTAAAACCAAAGTAAATCCTTTAACAGCCACTCACGTTCTCTGAAACTCTATGTAAGCCCCTTGGTCTTTGTGCCGTGCTGTGGTCAGGGACAACACTCCTGACTTGATTGAGGTCATGGTTGATGAAAGCAACAGGCGGCGCCTATCACTAATAGTTAAATGCTAAAGGCACACTTCACTGCAATTAGGGAAACCTAACCATCTGCAAATAGAAGGAATTAATTTATTGATTTTGCACTTGCCCGCACATTTGGCTTCCAGCCTAGAGGCTGGAAAACAAATTGACCAGTAGAATTCAGATTGAGTGGTGTAGTTTTAATTGTGGGCCTTAAGCCCAGGTCACTCTCTCTGTCTCTGTCTGTCTCTTGCTCTCTCTCTCTCTCACGCACACACACACACACACACACACACCTGCTATTGCTCACTCACTATCCAGGATGGGAGTGAACCCAAAGAATGTACCCCGTTTAATGAAGAGCTACGGGGAGTTATGTAACTATCCTCATAGTTATGGAGGATCTCCTTCCATCTCGTGTGACACAGGAGAGAAATTTCTAGTTTACTAAATGCTATACCTTACATTAGTCAAATAAGCAGGCAGATCCTTTAAGAAATGAAGGTCTGAGAACAAACTCATTCTGAAAGGATGTCCTAGAACAAGTGTGAGCCTGCCAATGGTTCACTTCCTTTTGGGAGCAACTACTATGGGGATTTTGATGAAGACAGACCAAGGGCAGGAGTAAGCAACTGGAACTCCAGCTTTTGGCCTGGGATTGCAGCTGGGGCATCTTCTCCATCGATTCTTCTCAATTCTCTGGTCAGAGCCCAGACCTTTTTTTAGAGGGTCGTGTCGACCAGCACTTAGTGGAGTTAACCCCAGTTTTAAATAAGCTTCTCTTATGTCTTTATTTTAATGGTTATTTTTAAAAAGATAACACATATGGCTTACACATGCAATGGGATATTATTCGCCCTTGAAAAAGAAGAAAATTCTAGCACATTATACCATGTGAAATAAGCCCATCTCAAAATTACCATGTGATTCCACTTATGTGACAGACCTAGAGGAGTCAAATTCATGGAGGTGGGAAGTAGAATGGTGTTCACCAGGGGCTGGGAGGGGAAGGCAGTGGGGAGTTATTGTTTAACAGGTGTAGAGTTTCAATTTTGCGAGGTGCATGCAAGGAATTCTAGAGATGGATGGTGTGATGGTTGCACAACAGTGTGAATGTACTTAACGCCACTGAATTATATGCTTAAAAGTGGTTAAGGTGGCAAATTTTATGGCATGTGCATTTGATGACAGTTTAAAAAAAGGTAATGCATGTATCTATTTCAGTGTCTATTTAAATATGTGAACTAGTAGTAGTCACTAAAAAAAAGATACCCTTTACCACAGACTTTCAATGTGAACAGCCTTTCTGGAATATTCTAGCAGTTTCCTCCGCTGTTTGCTGAGATATAGACAACTGTGGGAAGGAAGATAAGGCATGCACTGTGGCAAATCTGTAGGTAGCAACACACATGCTCATTTCCTCCCTTACCTGCTTTTCCAAGTCACCAGACTAGGCTGAAGCATGTGGTTATATGAAACCTCAGAGTCACAACACTAGAGACCAGTGTTTGTTTTTATTTCAAACCCATTAGATTCTTTTTTCCTCCACCTCCACCATCCAGTTTGCAGAGGCCCTGAAAAGCCGAAGTAGCTTGTTCTGAGTTCCAAAGAAGCCACATTTCATTTAACCAGACTGCCTTTGATTTGCTCCCATGGGGATCACCAGACTTTGATTCAAAGTGGCCATTTTTCATTGTTTCCCAGTGACATAAAGAAATTATGCACAAGGTGAAGAAACCTTTTAGTTGTTGTTGTTGCTAGAATGTCATCCTGATGCTTGTGTCATCTAGGTTATTTGCAGTTAAAAATTAAAGCAGACTAAATGTCACCCTCTTTCTCCAGGTCAATAAAGTTCTTCGGAATCATAATATCAAGCCACACTGGATGTTTGCCTTAGACAGTATCATCCGAAAGGCGGTGCAGACGGCCATCACCATTCTGGTGCCAGGTCAGGAATATTTAGTTACTTGGCAAATATTTAGTGTGTGACATTTTAAATTACTATTGATCTGTCATTTATGGTGTCTTCCTTACTGCCTTTCAGGCCAAGTTAGCCTTTTTGTTTAATCCTTTTAAAGCCACCGAATAATATTTATCTAGTGCCTCCAGTCTAAGCGATGAACACCAAGCCAAATGTCTACTATGGGTGAAGAAGATAGCTTCCTTGTCTTTAAAGAGCGTGTCTGGGTATGGCGAGAAAGAGGAGGTTCTGCAGGACACCCAAACGCATATGCACTTCAATATGCAGATACTTGTGCCCACAAAGCACACCCTTGTGTCATCCTTTACTGGTGGTTCCCAAACCAGCTGGTGCACTGAGGGATGTCAGGAGCTCTTTAAAATTATAGCTCTCCAAGCCCCATCGCAGACTGAGTGAGTAAGAATCTGCTGGGAAAAAAGCCCAGGAATCTGATTTTAATCCAGTTCCCAGGTCATTTTGATACACAGCCAGGTTTGGAAATCACTGTCTAGACAGATCCCAGCTATGCTTGCAATGAGGTACAAAAGGGGTAGTGTTGATGAAACAGAGTTTTATGGAGTGAGAGGCACATTCATACTCCAAGGCAAACTTCCAAGTACTTTTGATAGTGTATTCACTAGTAAAACATTTTAAGCAGAGCTCTTCCATCCTATATGTGTGTGTGGGAGGGTGTGTGTGTGTGTGTGTGTGTGTGTGTGTGTGTGTATAGAGATGATAAGTAGATAGATAAACAGACTTAGATACATAAATTAGAAGTATGTTGTACTAATTTATGCATGTATTATAAAGCAGTCTAAAATAGAAGTTTGGGAGGATTAGATAATGAAGTATCTTAAAATTTAGGTTATTTATTTACATGGCACCACAAACTTAAGTCATCGCCAGCCTTCTGTGTTGTGGAATTCCCTCTCTTCTCTCAAAATACCTTGAGAGTGAGGGCACATGTGTCAAAGTTTATATGAAACCTCAGTAAAGATTAATTTATTTCCTTCTTCTGTAAGAAAGAAATATGGGAAGTTCCAATATCCCCGAACACGCTGATCCTCTACTCAGACCACACCTCCACCCCCTCATTGCTCTTGCCCTGTTCCTTCTCATTCTTCAGGTCTCCGTTTAAAAGGTGCCTCCTCAGACAGTCCTGACCCACCACGCACTCTAAAGTAGGCTCCACTGCTATTCTGTCTCCTCGGAAGTGCTTTCCCCCATTTGTGATGCCAGTTTGAAACCGCCGTTATTTTCCTGTCTCGTGGCTGTCACCCTCCCCGAGGGTAACCGTGTCCGCTTTATTCTGTGCAGAGCATATTGTCCAGCACGGTGCCTGTAAATCAGTGGACCCCGATAAATACGAGTTGAAATAATACATAAATGAGTTTCACCTGATTATAACAAATGAGGGTAGAAAATTTGCATAACTTAGAAAAAATTCTAGAGGCATGGAAACACGTAATTAGCAATTGGATGTGAACCTAGGGAAGGTAATGCTAGTGTAGACCTAATGTAATGCTCTAACCAAGTTAACAGATTCTTGTATTTCGGGAATATGTCATTGGGATAAACCTGGATGTGAGGAATATACCCTAGAGGGGTTATATATTCAGAAGATAGGAGGGGTGAAAGGAACTAGGTGTGTATTAGTGAAAGGGATAGGTGTAGGCATAAGTTAAACACAGTAGCGATCTAAATGAGCAAAGGAGAGAGAGATTATACCTTGAAATATTTAAATAGCATATAAATGATCTGTTGATCTAATTTTTTAAAACTTCCCTTTAAAAATGGATTACCTAAATGCAATGGATTATATCCTGGCATAGAAAAAAAAATCAGTGAAAAACTTGTATAATCTGAATAAAGTCTGTAGTTTAGTTAATAGTATTGTACCGGTGTTAATTTCTTGGTTTTGATGAGTATACCAGTTATATAAGATGTATTAGGGGAACTGGAAGGTGTATGGGAATTCTCTGTATGACCTTTGCAATGTTTCTGTAAATGTAATACTCTTCCCAAAATTGGAAGTTTAAAAAGCACACTGATCATCATACAGTAGTTGAAACACTACTAAGTGTAGTAGTGAAACACTACTAAGTTGAAACTACTACTAAGTTTAGGGAGAGTGAAGAGAGGCACATCTTCTGCTCACATGGGTGTCTCGGGGGTATGAGGGTGGGGCACATTGGTGAGCACTGCTTCTACCCAACGTGTGTATGGAACAAGCCATGTTCTTTAAGAAGAGGGTTTGCTAAGGAAAGCTATTTGTCCTTCCACTGTGAAATTGTTTGAGGACATTAGGAGTCTCAGATGAAAACCCAAATTACTGTTCGCAAGCATTTTTAAGTAGAAATTTTGGAGAATTACTGGAGGGAGTATTTTTTATATTCCTCCTAGGAAAGGGGAAGACCGTATACATTTGTATACCAATATATAAATAATGAAATGTGTGACCAAGAGGAATTGATTTCAAGCCCTTGAGAGTTCCATCTAATTTCTGAATGTTCCTAAAGATTTTGTTATACAATTGAGATTCAAAGACACTTAAACGTTCAAACAAATGTTAAAAATGCTTGTCTTCATCTTCCCCTGATAAAAATTCCTTCTAGGTGACAAAACTGTACAATTGGCCTACAAAATTTTGAAACACATACTAAAGAAAACCACAGATTTAAAAGTATGTCATCATCAGTGCATGCATGTCCTAGGTCTCTCCTCAGAGAGGACCCAGATTTTAGTATCTAAACACCATTCTCCAATAAAAGCAATCAGTGCTCCCTGGAGTGACAGTTGATTCCAGACCTGGGGCAGGGAAAATATACATGAGCCTAGAACATCCTGTGATGCCAAAAAGGATGGAGGCTTTTTGAAAGGACACTGGAGACCACACCCATTTGAAGGAGTTCCCGAAAATCTAAGCCAGAACAGTTTGAACAATAAAATAATAATAGTCTTGGGTTATAGTATATAGAATAAACTAAGTATCTGTAAGTCTATACTGAAGTAATTGAATAAATAAGTATATGAAGGAGAAGAGCCAGGTCTTTGTTATAGAATTCCAGTTAATAAATGTAGAAGGTATGAGGAAAATAGACAATCACCATTAGGCAAACAGCACATTAATAATTATTGCAGGCAAGAAGCATCGATGGGTGCTAAAATTAGTAGGCAAAAGAGTAATGAGAAATAGGGATTTGAATGGCCACACAGTGTCTGCCCACAAGATATTTACTAATTTCAAAGGGAAAACAGTGATTTTACAGTAGAGGAAACTGACAGACATGTCCTGTACTAAATGATCAAGGTCAGCATCACTAGGAATAAGACATCAGGATCTTGCCCTGACATGATTCATTTAGTAGTGCACAACATCGCCTTTGTGCCATTCTTGCCAAAAATGCAGTCTCAACTTCATCATGAGAAGACATTGGTGAACCCCAAACAAGGGTCATAGTACCAAAATAACTGACCAGTACTCCTCAGAAGTGTGGAGGAGGTCGTAGGAAACAAAGAAATACCTGGATACTGTCTCAGACTGGAAGAGACGAAGGAGATATGATGACCAAATGCAGTATGGGATTCTGCTTCAGAAGAAGGGCATTAGGGGTGCCTAGGTGGCTCAGTCAGTTAAGCATCTGCCTTCAGCTCAGGTCACGATACCAGGGTCCTAGATCCAGCCCAGCGTCTGGCTCCCTGCTCATCAGGGAGCCAGCTTCTCTCTGTGCATCCCTCTGCCGCACCCCTTGCTTACATGCTCTCTCTGTCTGTCAAAATAAATAAATAAAATCTTAAAGAAAAAAAAAAAAGAAGGAGGGCATCATCGGGAAACCTGGGGAAATTCAACAAGGTCTGTAGATTATGTAGTGTATGATAGCAATGTCAGTTTCCTGGGTTTGGTCCTAGTACCACCGTTGCATAAGATGTCAAGTTTAGTGCAAGCTGAAGGGTATACAGGAACTCTCTGTTTCATTTTTGCAACTTTTTTGTTATTCTGCCATTCTTTCAAAATTGAAAAATAAAAAAAAATTAAAAAGTACTCAATCCTTCTCCCAAAAGAACACACAGAACAGAGAGTACAGTGCAAGCCCCTTAAGAGTTTTTTTTTTTTTTTTTTTACTCAGGCTCTTTTCTCACTTGTCATCAGGAATCAGCCTGGCTGTGGGTGACCAGATGGAGAAATGCTGAGCATAGAGATCATGTTGGCAATGCCAAGAGAGAATTGATAATGGAGGCCTACTAACTACATTAACAATAATTTTTAATGCTAAAATATTTGATATTATTACCAGTTCAGCTAAACTACTCATGTGCCCTGTGTCCACATGAAAGTAAAATGACCAGCATTCTGTACCATCTGAACTTACGGTGGGAGTCACACTCTGCACTGACAAGGACTGTAATCTTCTTCGGTGTCAGAAATACCCTGTGTTAAAGAAGCTGGGTCTGGTTATGTTCCTCTGGGGAAAGAACCGATTGGAGTGGTGTCTGGGGGCAGGGAAGTGGGAAGAGTACTGCGGTTTGAGTCCGTCTTGCTGTATTGGAAACAGGCACCAGCTCTAGATTCCCGCACATGGGCTTAAATACCACCTGCTCATTAAAGGCCCCCCGTTCCAAACCCCAGGTCCCTGCTTTTCTCCTCACACTTCTCTCTCTCTCTTGACAGCCCATTCTGCCTTCCATTCTTCTCAGGGGGCTCTGGACCACCATTTGAACTTCCTTCTCTCAAATGCCACTGCCCCTTTCCCCTCCAAGCAAGGCGTTCCCCTCCTCCAGAATCCTGCTTAAGCTCTTCTGCTTCCATGATTCAATCCCTGAGCAAACCACCACTGAATTTGGTTATTGCAAATGTTCTTTATTTACCTCTTAGCATTGTTAATACATGCACATGTGAATTATATGTGTAGCTAGGTCTATAACTGAGATCATCTAAGACATTTTTAGCTGCTTTAATTTGCGCTTATAATTCCATGTCATCTCTGTGCCTGCCCTTACGGCTCTTCTGTATATTCCTTCTGGCCCTCCTTTAGGTTGTTATTTCTTTGAGGACAAAGACCAGTTGCTTCATCCACTTGCATATTTTACAGTGTGGAATTTGGTGATGTATAATCAGGGAGCTGCCACAAAAGACCAAAATAACAAAGTATTGCATTTGCTTACAATTTTCTACTTTCTTCAAATTATTTGAGAGAATTTTTCAATCATTTGTACATACATAAAATAACAAAATGTAGAGTTAGGGCTATATGAGGGGGTATTTAAATATAATAGTAAATATCAGAACATTTCCCTCCCCAAACGTGAGATAATAGTCAACAGCACAACAAAACTTTTTAATTGTTTTTAAAATTTCAGTTTGGATACCATAAAAGAAATTTAAGAATAATTTTAGAAAATTTTAAAAGGCCTAATCTTATGTTCTAACTTAAGTTAGAATTGCTCTTTCTTCTTTTTTCTTTTTTTTTTTTTAAGATTTAAAAATTTATTTGAGAGAGAGAGAGAGAGTGGGGGTGGGAAGAGGAAGGGCAGAAGAGAATCTCAAGCAGACTCCTGGCTGAGCATAGAGCCAGATGCAGGTGGTGCCATCTCAGGACCCTGAGATCATGACCTGAGCCAAAATCAAGAGTTGGATGCTTAACTGACCAAGCCATCCAGGTTCCCTAAGTTATTTGTAAAGTGAAATTTTAAAAAATTATTTGGTTCTCTTATAAATAGAAATAATCCTAGTATTATAACTCTTCCATTTTGTCTACATTTCTTAGACTAATGTGTCCTAATCCCTGTACTGGATTCTGGGTTTGCAGCACTAAAACCCCTGATTTTGAGCCCTCTCCCCTTCTATAGATGAGTTAGGAAATGGAATTTTGGAAAGAGATAATGTAGAAAGCAGAGTAGAGGTGGGACTTTGTTAACCTTAAGAGATAAAGAACAAGGATGTAGAGAGATTAGAATCCTTGTACACTCTTGGTGAAATTATCAAACAGTGCAGCCACCATGGAAAATAGCATAATGGCTCCTCAAAAAATTTAAAACTAGAATTGTCATACGAGGGTGCCTGGGTGGCTCAATCAGTTAGGCATCTGCTTTCAGCTCAGGTCATGATCTGAGGGTGCTGGGATCAAGTCCCGCATCGGGCTCCCTGCTCAATGGGGAGTCTGCTTCTCCCTCTCTCTCCCCTTCTGTGTTCTTTCCTTCTCAAATAAATAAATAAAATCTTTAAAAAAATAATAATTGTCATATGATCCAGCAGTTCCTCTACTGGGTATATATCCAAAGAAAGAATTAAAAGCAGGATCTCAAAGAGATATTTGCATACCCACATTCATAACAGCATTAGTTACAATAAACCAAGAGGTGGAACCAACACAAGTACCCACCGACAAATGAAAGGATAAACAAAATGTGGTCTATACATGCAATGGAATATTATTCAGCCTTAAAAAGGAAGGAAATTCTGATACATGCTACAACATGGATGAATCTTAAGGATATTATGCTGAGTGAAGTAATAAGCTTGTCTCAAAAAAGACAAACACTGAATGATTCTCCTTTTATGAGATATCATAGTAGTCAGACTCACAGAAACAGAAAGTAGAATGGGGGTTGCCAAGGACAGAGGGTAGGGGGAAATGGGGAGTTGGTATTTCATGGGTATAGAGTTTCAGTTTTGCAAGATGAAACTTAACAAAAAGTTCGCAACTTTAAAACTAGCTCTAGAGAGTGAGTTACACTACTGAACTGGATACTTAAAAACGGTGACAGTGGTAAATTTTATGTCATGCATTTTTTGCTACAATAAGAAGTGAGAAAACTAATAAAGAGAGATCAAGGAAGTCAGAGCTGCATAAACCTGGCCCCTGAAGAAGGGCACCCTGACTTTTATTATGAGCAAGAGATGAGGGTTTTTTTTTTTAGATGGTTGAATCTAAAATGCCTGCCCAGCAAGAATATCTAGGAGGTATTGGATGTAACCAGATCAAGTCTTGAAATATAGTTGGTTGTTCACACATTACAAGTACTTAACCTTGATAGATTTCAATGAGCTTAGCTATAGTAAATAGAAATATAAAAAAGTGAAGGATAGAATTCCAGGTTCCAGCTCTTAAGGGGCAGATGGTAGATTTTAAAAAAAGAAAAAAAAGATCTGAAAAGAAGTAGCAGCCAGAGATTTAGAGGAAAATACCATACACAGATCTAGTAAGGTGAGGAAAGAAAAGAGAATTTGTTAACTAGTCAGCCTTTGGTTGCCGTGCCCTGGTCGCTAGATTGGGGGTGGGATGGGGTCTTCTATCACTCCCCCTGGAGCCATCTCCCCACCCAGGGGCTCTTATCCTGTGGGTTCATGGACTCTCTGAACAAGCTTCAGGGAGTCTGTGAGCCCTCAGGATATCAAGGCAAAATGTTGGATGACTGTGCCTTTCCTTGACAGAGACTCTCCATGTTTTTCATCATGTGTCATAGCATATGGAGTCAAGATCCAGTATTTCTGCTACCCTGACTTCACTTAGATTATGAGTGTAATTCCTTTTTCTAGTTCATTTTGAGACCATAATCACAATTTATAGTATTGTTTTCTCTGGGAAGATATCATCCAGGTTGTTAAGTGACATGCAGATAAACTCATGCGACATATTTAAGTTGGAGACTTATAACGTTTGCACTGTTAATTTCAGTGGTTAGTCAACAGGGTAGAGAAGGACTCACACTAAGAATCCAGTAGTCAAAAACAGTCTTATTAGAGTGAATATAAGCACATGTGGCATTTTCAGGACCTCCTCCATCCCCTTACACTTTAACCATTATAGGCAAAAAGTATTCTGTGAATTTACTTTTATTTAGATAATCTCACTATATCTCATTTTCCTCATTCTAAGTGTGTTAATAGTTGCCAGATATTATATAATACAAAAAAATGAATTTTACTTGTATAAACAAATGTTTATATTAAGAGGTTTTTATATAATTCCCTTTCTGATTTTAGCATTTTCCCACATATCTTTTTTCCCCCTAATTTGTCAGAGAGAGAGCACAAGAGCGGGAGCAGCAGGCAAAGGGAAAAGCAGGCTCCCTGCCGATCAAGGAGTCTGATGCAGAGCTTGATCCCAGGCCCCTGAGATCATGACCTAAGCCCAAGGCCATTGCTTAACCAACTGAGCCCCCCAGGGATCCCCCCACATATCTTGTTTATTTTATTCTGTTTACTTGAGAGAAAAAGAGAGAGCGTGCACAAAGGGAGAGGCAGAGAGAGAAGCAGTCTCCCCAGTGAGCAGGGAGCCTGACATGGGGCTCAATCCCAGGACCCTGGGATCACAACTTAAGCCAAAGGTAGATGTTTAACCAACTGAGCCACCCAGGCACCCTTTCCCACATGTCTTCTGTGTGGTGTGGCCGTTTTTCTCTTGTTTGAATTAGGTCATTCTGAGTCAATAGATCTGTGAATTTTTAGATTCACTGGAAGTAAAACTATAAATTAATGCTCAGAAATCTATCCCTACATTTGGAAAGCCAGTTTGGAATACATATCTTACTGATAGCAGGGAAGAGGACATTCATGTCAGAAGAAATTAAAGCAATCAGTCATATTTTATTAACACTGTTGTTGATGTTATGCCTCACAGAACTGAGGCCACACTTCAGCCTCGCATCTGAGAGTGATACCGCTGATCAAGAAGACTTGGAGGCAGAAGATGACCATGAGGAACGGCCTTCGAACCAAACTATCCGAAGACCTCATGCTGTCATTGAAGATGCTGTAGCTACCTCAGGGGTGAGCACGCTCAGTTCTACTGTATCCCACGACTCCCAAAATGCCCACCGGTCCCTCAATGTGCAACTTGGAAGGATGAAAATAGAAACTAATAGGTAAGTCCTATTCTTACGTGGGTGGGCTTTCTTTCCCTTACTTTTATATAAGTGCATGTGTTTGGGGTCTATCTTAAAGTTTGGCCCACAGACGGGGCACCTGGGTGGCTCAGTCAGTTAAGCATCCAACTCTTGATTTTGGCTCAGGTCATGATCTCAGGGTTGTGAGGTCCAGCCCTACACTGGGCTCCGCACTGCACTCCACACTGAGCATGGAGCCTGCTTAAGATTTTCTCTCTTCCTCTGCCTCTCTCTCTCCCCCAACCTTCAATAATAATAATAAAGTTTGATCCAGAGAATACAAAATGATTCATCACTTTATCCTATTCACGTAAACTTGGTTTGATATCTTTCTTTATCAAACAAGAGAGATTTGTCTTAGTCTCTTTAGTCAAAATCATTTTCTGTTTCTACAAATTCAAGCCTTGTTTGGCAGCATTCTTTGATCCCTACTTTTTCTCCAAGTACAGTGAGATTTTCGAAGTAGCTGTAACTTCAGAGACTCTCTTGGACACAGACTCAGAGCAGTGTGTACCATCCCAGAAAACAGCTGAAAGACAGAAAATCCATGTTCTTGAAAGCCCGTGATCTGGAATATCAAGTTCTCTTAGAAGAGGAAGATCTCTGTTCTTGAGAGTAAATTTAGTGATGCTAAAGCTTTACTTTTCTTAAAAACAAAACAAAACAAAACAAACAAACAAAAAAAACAACCTTGAAAGGATGATAAATTGACTGCATTTATGATCCTATTTTATTTTGAATATGTTCTGTCGTATCTGGACTTTAATTTCCTTTTGAGAATTTGGTGACATAACATCCACATGATCAGGTTATTAAGTGAAGAGTAAATATTTCCTGTTCTTTACAGATGTTGGCACAGTTCAAGTTCTGAGTCTATGATTTATAGCTTCCTGTGCTGGCTGCAGTTGACATGTGATCAACTGACTTTACAACTCTGGGCTTATAGTGAAACCCTTTTTTTTTTTTTTTTTGGAGTGAATCAATACCAGTTATTCAAATATTTACTCAAAAATCTTGCTCACCAGGAAGATAAAGCATATTTTACTTCTTGTCATAAGTTTAAGTTTTTAAAGTTAAGCTTGAATACCAAGCTTAGTACAAGTAGTACAAAGTTCATCTTATATTCAGAAACATGAATTTTGTTTGCATGATTGAGTAAATCCATTCATATCATCTACCTTTTTCATAGAGAAATCTTCCTGAGTAAGGGGGAAATGGCTTTTGGACTTCCAGATCCTAATCTTGTCCTGGTAAAACCAGCTCTTAGTTGGCGTCTCTACTACTTAGTGGAAGACTTTGTGTCTTTCCTCCTCTGAGACTTCCGTGGAAATCCTCATTGCCTCCTCTTCTCAAGCAATACACCAACCTTGGTAGTAGGTGTTAACTTTAGTTGTTTTTTTAGTTTACTCTCTGTCACCCAGCTCTAGATGGAGTTGTTTTTTATACCCCTCTCTGATCTCTGGAGGATAAATGTTCACTCGATCTGGTTTTGTCGCCAACTCCTCCTCCACCCATGGTCAGAATTATAAAGGCAATAAAGCTACTTTATTTACCAATGAGCTGGTATATTTGTTCCTCTGGCCTTCAAACCTTCTGTCTATAGACCCTGGCTTGTGTCAATAGAACCTGCTTTGCTGCCTGCAGCCTCTCCCTTTTCCCCTTAGACCATTGGAGTTAGCCCTATTTCCATGCTGTCCCGCCCTCTGCCGCGCTTGCGCCCTCTGCAGGCCGGGAGGGCTGCTCTTCTGCGCAGCCGCGGGCAGAGGCCCTGCTTTCCACATCTCTGTTGGAAGGGCTACGGACTGGCCGTATTTCTTTATTGTGTTCCTGTATTTTTCACAACAGCCCACATTTGTGTGTTTTTTTCTCTACATATTTACCCTTATATCTGTGACGTCTACGGGATTATGAGCCTCCTTTTTCTGTTTCTAGTAATATCTTGCACAGCTCCTCCCTGTCACCCCCGGAGAAGGGAGGCGAGGCGCAGCATTCACCTCATGGCGTGATGTTAGAAAAGGGCAGCTGCCTTAGTACTGGTACTAAGCAACGGAAATGAGAGGCGAATCATGTCCGTATCACTTTCAGTTATTACTTGATATACAGAAATTCATACATTGCAGGGACCGCCTGGGTAGTTCAGTCAGTTGAGTGTCCCACTCGGTTTCAGCTCAGGTCATGATCTCAGGGTCCCGAGATCAAGCTCCCGGTCAGACCCTGTGCTCGGCGGGGAGTCGGCTTGAAGATTCTCTCCCTGTGCCCCTCCCCCCACTCATATTCTCTCTCTCTCCCCCCCTCTCGCTCTCTAAAATAAATAAATCTTTTTTAAAAAGTTGATACATTGCAAAATAAACTTAAAGGAAATGTTAGTATGTTTTTCAGAAGGCTGTAGCTCTCCTGTTAGAAATCTTAAGCTTGTGTTTAGATAATCACTGATGAAGGTCAATCAGGTTTATCCAGCTCTTGATTATTAGATCACCAACAAGAATACCAGATAGAGAAAATAACATGGTGGCTTTAGAATGTTTGTTTTACTTATATTTCAGGGTATGTTTACATAACATGTTCTGGAAATAATTCACTTCACACCAGTGGTTGAAACAGTACCGGAGGACAGTAATAGAGTTAGCTAAAAATCTAACTCTCACAGAGCTGACTGCTTATCTATCAAACGATTCCAGAATTACCTACCTCCACTCACCTAAGTTAAAAAAATTGATTTCAGGGCAGATGCTTGCCAAATTTTTCTGGAAAAGAAAGGCAGGCAATTACTTTAATTTTGAAGAACTTCCCTCTTAACTGCAAGACAAAGTAAAAATAAAGCTGAACTTAATTTTCATTTTGGACTGGGTAAATAAATAATTTTTGAGAGCTGGATTTGGGACAAATGAAGTGGCCTGTCAGAGCTCTGCTTCTAAGGTTAAGTCTGGCTTTTACAGATAAAAAGAAAATATGTAGTCTAGGTACACATAGGTTAAGTTCTAGAAAAAGTCAACTGTGTTCTTTGAAAAAAATAATATTCCATACATGTAAATCATCAAGGAAGACAAAAATACATACTAGACCGAGAAATTGCCAACTTAAAAATTCATGCTGAGCTTGCTGTCCATTTCCTGGAATATCATTCTTGCTGGAGTGACAAACATCTCCTTTGATCCTCTGGTTTCCTCTGGCCCTCAGTTCCTGCAGCTCAATCCACCAGATTGTGTGCTGCTTAACTCTGCTTATCTTTAAATAATCTTTCTCAAACCACCTTCTCCGGCTGCCTCTCAAGAGTCTTCCTTTTTGTCCTGCTTCTACTACCCACTCTACTCAGTCCTTTCTCCTAAGGGCTCCCCATCTCTGCCCTGTGGGAAAGGAGCAGCCTCCTGAACCCTGAGCCCGAATCTGTGGCTGGGGACAGGATGGCCTTCCCTGATGGTCTGGCACTGTCCTTGGCATGTTAGCTACAGCTGTCTCATTGAACATTCACAGTCAGTCTTTTGGGAAGTTTTACTTTTCCTTTGCACAGATGAGAAAATTGAAGGCTAAAAGTGTTAAGTGATTTGTCGAAGTTAACACAGGAAGTGTGGGGCTGAACCAGGATTCAAGCCCAGGGCTATCTTTCAGTTGGGCCTGTGCTGCCTTCAAACATGCCAACTGAAACAGAAACAAACTTTTGGAATGGAATCTGGTCCCAACTTAAATCTATCCATACTGAAAAAATGAAACAAATACAGTTGGCTAAGAACTGCAGGGCATGCAACAATTTATCCTGATGATCTTATGAATAATTCTGTACCTTAACTTTAAATTCTGAATCCAAGTTACCCAATGATCATTTTCTATAAAAATCAGAGCATCTCCCTTTCTATCTGGAAATATTTTTTCAGAGAGTAGTGTTAGAAATGGTGAGTAGGATACCAGTTGGCTCTTAGTTGCATAGTGAACCTTTCATGAATGAGAATTCTGATATAAATGATATGTTAGTTTCTCCTTGTTTCTTTGGAGAATACAGAAGATGCTAACAAAGAACTGAATGTACCAGGAACGCAGCTATCCTTTTACTCACTTCACCAGTCCCCTTAGAAGGGAGAGGAATAATAGTAACATCCTCAACAATCCTAGCAACAACCATTACCATTTGCTGAGTACTATAGGGGACCTCACCTATCAAATTTTCAGTTAAAAAAAAGTGATTGCCTTTCTGCTTTGCATTGATTATTATATCATATCATCAACTTTTTTGATGAGGAGTCACACATGTAAAATATAGCTCTGTTAATATCATATATATTTTATTTTACTTTATTTATTTGCCATTTACAGTCATAAAAAGAAACAAAATATCTCTGAAGATTTGAGCAGACAATTGAGGTGGTAGTTTTGAATTCTTGTCTGGAAGTACAAGCCTTCAAGAGTTTTGCTACTCAACATGGGGCGGAGGGGGGCTGTCTGTGGACCAGCAACATGAGAATCACCTGGGGGAACTCATTAAGAAATTCAGAATCGTGGGGCACCTGGCTGGCTCAGTTGGAAGAGCGTGTGACTCTTGATCTCTGGGTTGTAAGTCCGAACACCACATTGGGTATAGAGATAACTAAAAAAATAAATAAATAATAAACTTAAAAAAAAAAAAAAAAGGAATGCAGAATCTCAAACCTATCCACAAAATTACTGGATGAGAATCTGCATTTCAATAAAATCCCAGGGATGTCTATGTTCCCTGTAACTTGAGAAGTTCAAATCTAGAAGGTCATTCTGGCTGCTCCAGCTTTATTATCCTGTCAACCAATATAATTTTCTTCTACAGATTACTGGAAGAATTGGTTCGGAAAGAGAAAGAATTACAAGCACTCCTTCATCAAGCTATTGAAGAAAAAGACCAAGAAATTAAACACCTGAAGCTTAAGTCCCAACCAATAGGTGAATAGCAGAAACTTTTTAAGTGATACTATTAAACTAGGCTGCCACAGAAAGGGGAGAAAGCTAACGGAAAGTTTTATTTCATGGCTTAATTGACACCCATCACTTGTACCATGACTACAAGCAGAAATTGCTTTTAAGAAATATCCAATTCTTGGGTCCCTGGGTGGCTCAGTTGGTTGGGCGACTGCCTTTGGTTTAGGTCATGATCCTGGAGTCCTGGGATTGAGTCCTGCAAGGGCCTCCCTGCTCAGCAGGGAGTCTGCTTCTCCCTCTGATCTCTCCCCTCTCATGCGCTCTCTCTCAAATAAATAAGTAAAAATAATATCTTTTAAAAAAAGAAATATCCGGGCGCCTGGGTGGCTCAGTGGGTTAAGCCACTGCCTTCGGCTCAGGTCACGATCTCAGGGTCCTGGGATCGAGTCCCACATCGGGTTCTCTGCTCAGCGGAGATCCTGCTTCCCTCTCTCTCTCTCTGCCTGCCTCTCCATCTACTTGTGATCTCTCTCTGTCAAATAAATAAATCTTTAAAAAAAAAAAAAAAAGAAATATCCAGTTTTTAGTAGCAGCAAAATATTACTTGATTTCATATAAGATGATTCACGGTCATTTTTTCCTGAGATTATTTGAGGTGAATATGGCTCTAACACTTTTTTGGTCTTTATTTTAATTTTCAAATAAGATTACTACAATAAAAGACTATTTTTGGTCATTTTTGCATTTGTATTCTTTATATTCTGGGCTTTTTCTATTTTATTGCAAAGAGTGAAAAAAGAGATTATTATAGGATTATATGGCTTTCTGCTAATTATGCTCATGTTTGTCACATGAAAAACCCACAGTACGATTTTGGTGAAACTATAGAATTGTTTCAAAGAAACTATATTTCTTTGAATTTAGAGCAACTATAGATTTGGTATAAAAGTATGAGGTAGGGATATCATTACATTATTACTTCTGCCCCTCCATTTATTAGTAGTCTTTAAGCATTTTGTTTATATTTATACTGCCAATCTCAATTGTTTCTGTTATTTTCTGATAGAGCAAAATCTTTTAAAGTGTTAATAAATGTCTGTGGCCTGGGAGGGTCCCAGATGGCCTCTGTGAAGAGAAGCTAAAAATGTCCCTCCCTCCCCAATTCTGTCCCAGATATTCCTGGATTGCCCGCATGCCCCCGGGATTCTCCTGGCACAAATACTGAAGAGTCTGAGCTTACCGAGTGGCTGAGAGATAAGGGAGCTGATGAAGACACTATAAGTCGGGTAAAGAAAACTATCCGTGGGACCAGCTTTTCTTTCACTCCATAATGTTGAGTGCCTACAGTGTGTGAGGCACGGGGCATATAACTGGTGAGCCCTCGTGCCGCCTGCAGACTAGGGCCTGCAGGTGGATTTCAAATAATTCCACAGATAAAGTGTAATGATACCCTGATAAGCTCTGTGGAGGAGAGGTTATCAAGTGTTTGGAGACAGAGAGAGGAAAAGGTTGGTGAATGAGCTGGAGTCTAAAGGCATATGTAGGAATAAACCATGCCATCTGTATGTATATGGGGGAGGGGCAGATGAGGAGGGAAAAATCATTTGCGGGCTGGGATGCTGTATGTGCAAAAGATTGAAGCAGGCAAAAGTTCTGTGATCCAGGACTCCTCTAAGGAGTTTTTATATTTTTGAACTGAAAATAAGGAAGAGTGGAAAAATCAAGACAAAACCCAAAATTGTAAAGTTTCTAATTCTCTCTTTTGTTTAACTCTTTAGTTCTCTCACAACATTATTAGACTCTACTGGGCAGTGGCTATTTATTAATATTTAATAAAATAGACCTAGTCGGTCAACTTGTGTCAGGAACACTTTCTAGATCTATAATGACCTGATTCCCCTCTGCTCCTTACAGACTTTGGGAAATTGGTAGGAAGAGTAGCACTTATGTTTGAAGATTACATACATATATACACACATACACACAAGAAGAGGTTATATTTTTTTATTATTTTATAGAAAGGGCCCCAATACAATATTACATTAATTTTAGTTTTATGTTTAAATTTTTTAAATAACAAAGAATAAAGTTTTTTTCCTCTTTACTTGATAATTCATTGGGCTACTAAATAGAATTTAGGGTTTCCTTAGAAATCTGCTTTGAACAAGTTACTGCTACCTAAACTGCTCTCTTGCTTATGGAGGATGATGTGTCCATTCAAGTTCTCTGAAATATTTATTTCTCAAACTAAGACTCAAGTCCCAATTAAAGAGTAGTACGGATGATCCACTAAATCATTGCCTTTTTTTATTTAAAATTAAAGCTTCAGTTTAAATTCAGGACTCTGATTTTATAGTAATGATTTTTAAAGTACCTTTTATCAGCTGTGAAAAACAAATTCAGAAATTAAGTGTAAACAATACCTTTTCAGGAACACTTTTTATCCACCTGAGAAAAATAAAGCTACACAGCAAAAAACCTCTCAAATATAAACATTATGGGGGAGCGGATGAGGTAATTGGGCGATGGGCATTAAGGAGGGCACGTTCTTTGATGAGCACTAGGTGTTAAATGCGACTGATGAGTTACTGAGCTCTACATCTGAAACTAATGATACGGTCTATGTTAACTAGTTGAATTTCAATAAGTTAAAAAATATACAAATGTTATCTTATGAACAGCAGATGTAATTAATTACAAATAAGTTTTATCTGTTCATTAGAAGGCCATTCAGAAATTGTGTTGCTTGTGATCTTTATGCATTTGGAAGTCATATGGATGTATTCTTTGTTTTGTAATGGGGGGACTTTTTCCTAATCACTCCAGAAGATTATGTTTTTAGTAGATTTCCTTTTAGATTCATTTTTAAATTATTGCCATTTATATTGTGAATAGAGTTTACTATTTATTAAAGGCATATATAAAATGTCTTACTTTTGTGCATGTTTTACTTTCTCCACAGTTTTTGGCTGAGGATTATTCACTAGAGGATGTTCTCTACTATGTTACACGCGATGATTTAAAATGCCTCAGACTAAGGTACCACTCTTTTCTTTATGTCCCTTTTTCTTGGTGGAAAGAGCGCTGGGCTGAGAAGTCTGGGCTCCTGCCCTGGCTGGGCCCCTCCCCAGCCCTCACCATCTCAGCAGTCCTGGGGCCCATTCTGTGGTTCACATTTGCTCTGAGTAAACGGAGTTTGTTTCCCCAGGCTATTACTGGGTACTCTTATAACCAAAATTTCTATATTAGTAAATGCAAATCAACTCAAAGAATTTCTTGATAATAAAGTAGACTGAGGCTATGCAGTTATTTTAAAGCTGCCTTAAACAACTGCTCTCATTTAGTTCATGATTGTACCATAATTATTAGAAATAATAGGATAGGTTCCCATTTGCCATCCTGTAACATGTATAATGTGATACAGTTTCTTATCATAGTTTTCTCTATCAGGCCAACCACATGCACAAGTGACTCACACAGAATTCTGTAAAGACCCATTTCAAATGTGCTAAAAAACCTGAAATGATGCTTTGCGAACTGGTAGTCTGTGGGAATGGAAAGGAAAGGCAGGGAGGGATAATGACAAAACACAGAGAGAATTACATGAGGACCGATGAGACTTTGGGATCTCTGTGTTCTGATCAGAGCGGCGCCAGGCAAAGGTCACTTGTGTATGTCAAGAGCAGTGTTTCAAATGAGGCGTTCTTGTGTCTTAAACAGGGGAGGGATGCTCTGCGCGCTGTGGAAGGCCATCACCGACTTTCGAGACACGCAGACTTGACTGTGGCTCTGTTTGTGTCCAGCCTTCCGTGGAGAGTCTAACAGAACTGGTCTTCGCAGGGGGGGAGAATCTAAGGGAGAGGAGAAAGAAGCCGCACTTTAAATCCAGTATTTGTTTACTTGTGTTAAAAGAAAAAAAAAAAGACAAAATACACTGAAATTTCCTAACTGCTTCTATTTCTACTATTCATAAGGACTCTTTGTAAGGACTCTCAAAAATAATCCTAAACATCAGGATGCTTGGGATTATTTTCGTCTAAACATTTTTATGGAAATATTTTTAACTTAGCAGCTGTTGCACTTCAGCTATGTCTCTTTTACACAAAACGGATAGAACATTTCATGTGATTGTGCATCACTGGAACAAAACCAAAATGTGACCATAACTTTTTAGACTTCTGTGTGTGTGTAGGATACTCAGAGTAGAAATGCATAATTTCGGTTATTGTGTAAAGTTTATGTTTGTTTGGCTTTTTTTTTTAAAGTGTGCAGAATCTGAGAAGCAGCGGTTTTTACTTACTGATCTGTATTAATTGTAATATTGACTCTATTTTGTAACTTAAGTTTCTGGCCCATAGTACGTTCATTTGAGTCGTGTATGCACTACTGAACTGTACCAGTTGCACATGTCTGAATCCTAGTAATGTTAGCTTGTTCTAAAGCTATCCATTGTGTCATATTTACTCTAAAAAGTAAAGACTCTTAACATACTGTTCGATAAATTCTGAAGAGTTCTTATTTTGTTGTGGCAAATGAGATGAACTTCTGTGTCAAATTTCTAGTTGTTTCTTTTGTTCTTCAATAGAATCTATTCAAGTAATCAGAGAACAATTGATCTGCAGGTTGTCCTTCAGGGCACCCGAGTGGTAAGAGAGAGGGTAAAGGAAAAAAAAAAGAAGAATTTACGTAAAAGAAAGTCCCTGTGTTTTTTCTCAAGGCCACAAGTTATCTTGAGTGGCTACTGTATATCTCAAAGGGTCTGCAAATAGCATCCCAGTGGAGAACACTGCATTTTCTGTCTCCTTAATTGTTTAGTTCTCATATTTGAGGGAAACGTTTTTATTTGAAGCTGAATATTATAGTTTATAAGCCTGCCCGTTAATAGGGTGAAGTCTGCAGCTCCTAGAGAGATGGATAAGATAAACACAAAATTCTAACACACAGAGGAATTTGTTATACAAGACAGAAATAACGTATGTATCGTGACTTGACCCATACGTAACAGTCTTTGAAAGAATAAGAGTCATCTTTATTTCTATGTGAAAATCAAGGTCCAATATTTCTTGTATTGCATTAGACTGCACAGAAAGTTCTCACCTTATTTTCTCGTTTGATACTTGGAACAACATGGCTGCATCTTTTTTTACATCCCGATTTCAAGGACAGATAATTGCTTCTTGTAGCCTTTGGGGATATTTCGAACGAGGGGAGGTATAAATTAAATGATACGTCATTTCACTCATACTGACACAGCGTAATTCTCTTTTTTTAAGGATTTATTTACTTATTTTAGAGAGAGAGAGAGAGAGAGCGAGCATGTGCAGCAGGGGACCACAACTTGAGCCAAAACCAAGAGTCAGTTGCTTAACTGACTGTGCCACCCAGGCACCCCAACACAGGATAGTTCTTAATTAAGCCAGAGTTCATCTCCCCAGTTCTAATGGTAGCTGCTTCTTTTAGATTGTGCATAAGGATCAAGCTACCCATCTTCAACCAATCCTTTAATGATAGGGTTTTCCTTGGGATCTTCCTCCTACCTTATCTTTGTGGGCTTTGTGGGTTCCTCTGTCCCTGCATGGTTCATAATATATTCCCAGGCCAGCATCATTAGGTTTTTGTCAGAACATTGGGCCTCAGTCACAAAAAGTAGCAGTTCCATTATCATCCAAGTTCCGTTAAAAGTTTCACTTTGAAGGCGTTTGGCGTTAGTCTAGACCAATGACTCTCAACCCAGCTTCACATTAAAATTACTGGGATACTTTTTAAAATATACTGATGAGGGCACCTGGGTGGCTCAGTTGGTTAAGCATCTGACTTCAGCTCAGGTCATGATCCCAGTGTCCTGGGATCAAGACTCGCATGGGGCTCCCTGCTTAGCAGGGGGTCTGTTTGTCCCCCTGCCCTTTCCCCTGCTCGTACTGTCTCTCAAATAAATAAGTAAAATCTTTAAAAAAATAATAAAAATAAAATAGACAGATGCCAACACCTTAGAGAAACTGTGTTTATTGGTCTGGGGTAAGGCCCATAGGTCCTATTTTTAAACAGCTCTGCAGATGATTTAACAGTATCAAGTCCCATCTTCTTATTTCAAGAGACACCTGGACAGAGAAATAAAGACTCCCTTTCCATAGAGCTGGTGGTAAGATGGTTAGTGTTCATTTTCCATTTGGTGTAGCATGAATCTAGACACCTAGGCCTGGAGCAAAACCATCACTTCCCTTTTGACCTTGGGCAGATTAATTAACCTCTCCAGGTCTCAGGTTCCTCATCTGAAATGGGGGAAGTCATGTACCTTCCTCATGGGGTTGTTGTCAGATTTAAATAAAACCATGCAGATAAGAAGCTTAGTGCAATGCTCGGCAGATGGGAAGCAATCAGACGCTGTCTGCCACTGTTCTCTCTTTCCATTCAGAAGTGTTTATGAAATACTTACTGGGTACTACCTACTGTGGTGCAGGAACAAGACACAGTTCCTGCCCCCTGAAGTTCACTGTCAGAGGAGGAATCGAGGCAAAGCAGAAACAACAGAACAAGCAGTAAGTGCTATAGTTCCATCTGACTGCCAAGGGGTGGGAGGGTCAAGAAAAGCTTTCCGGAGGAGTGAGGTTCGGGAGGAGTGAGGTTCAGAGCTGTGTCTGGAAAGGTGATTTGTAACAGAACAGTTACGCATGGGTGATGGAGGCAGCCTCATAAGAGAAACAAAACCAGAATTTGCTGGGAAAAGGAGAATTCATGTTTCTTTTTAACCCTATTTTTATTTTCCTCCAAATTCTGTCATTGCATATTTTGTTTCATTCATTCCTAAGGCATCACATAAAACAGTTTGGCGATGAGGAATTATTGTGAAGCCCCTGGAATGCCTATGTGTGAAGCAATGTGGCAGCAGAAGAGATAAGCATGATGCCTACCGTGTTCAGAAGGCACACACATTAGGTCATCAAGAACATCTGCATCAATGGTCAGACTTTATAGATACCCTATAGAGAAGGAGAAAACGAAGTCCCTGCCAACAAGTAATTCATATCAGATTGAAGAGACAAATTTGCGAAAACAAATAACACCCACTCTATGTTAAAGGCCAGATGAATGCAAACCCAGAAGCCCTGGAGAGCTTCAGAGGACAAGCTGGCTGGGAGCCAGGGCCACGGAACCAGCTGTACTGAGGAGGCAGACCTCAACTGGGGCATCAGAAAGAAGGAAATCAACAACTCAGGACCGGGGAAGTAATTCAGCATACAGAGTTCCAAGAACAAAGGCAGAAAGTGGGGGTTTGCAAGATGTTCTGGAGAAAATGAACAACTTTTATATTAGAGCATACACAAATTTTAACTTGACTCATATCTGGCTGGAAATAGGAGTCCTAGAAATAAAAAGTGGAAAGTGGGATAGGAGAGAGAGCTCAGGGTGTGATGGGGATGGTGGTTAGGGAAGGAAGTGGTATTGGCATTTAATGTAGAAATGGGGAATCTGTTAAAGGTTTTTGAGCAAGTGTGAAGCAGTGTAAGGGAAGATTAATCCAGTGAAGTGGAGAAATTAGAACAGAACTGGGACAGAGTGGTTCAGAGACTGATTCAGATGTGAATGAGAGTCCGGTAGCAGAGCAGTAGGAATTGAGAGGGGGGAATTAAAACCATGAGTTGACAAGACTGAGGAACTATAATTTGGGCAGTGATGACAGGGACAGGAAAGAATAGATGTTGAAGCTATGCAAGTAAGAGAAGAATTTGAGAACAGGCAAGTTTGAAAGGAAGCTTGTTTGACATGATGATCTAATACAGAGCATTCCGAAAGAAATGTGCAGATACCACTGAGAATGGACTGGTGGAAGTTAGGGCAGAGGTCAAGGGCATATATTCCTGATCTAGGAGTCACCTTGTTGGAGATGACAATAAATCAGGGCTATGAGAGCTGGAAAGGTTGTGGCCTAAAATTTTGGGAAAAGGAAAGTTTGAGGATGGTTTGGGAGGAAGGAAGAATTTACATCAGCCAAAGACAAAAGAACTGGTCACAGGGGAATGAGAAAAACCAGGTCAGTGGTGTAAGCCAAGAGGAAAATGATCAGATGTGCAGAACAACAGATTAGAAAATAATAACAGGTAAATTTGATTTTGTGACCTGGAAAGTTTATTTACAGACAGGCAACAAAGACTAATAAAGCTGGTTAAACAAAGATTTAAAAAAAAAAAAAATGGCACATTTATTATCTTTGGTGAACAAAAGGTATGACAATAGATTTGGGAGGGTGGGATGTCAAGGGAAGACGTTTTCAGAATCAGCCCTGAATGTCCTTGTTGGGGTAGAGGCCCTGAATGGAGATGGTTTTAGGAGAAGAGAGGGTTGAGTTTTCAAAGGAGGCAGGAACGGAGGGGGTGATGGCATCAGGAGGCCCCCTGGAAAAGGGAATCATGATTATTTGGAGAGATTCTGAGATGGGGTGTGGGAACTCCAGACAGATGGCTTCTCTGTGCTAAGTACAGCACAAAGTGCAACATGGTGGTGTGTGACATTTAGCAGATGTTGTCCCTCACCGCATTTTCATGCAACAGCTCACCCTGTTCAGACACTGCATTGAGTTTGAAACAAATAGCCAATTCAGGGCTAAGTGCAGGATTTTGGTGTGTTTCTTATAGCACTTATTTTCATGTAACTTGTGACAGACTAAAACATAAGTTAGCGAAAAAATGCAAGAAGAGATAAGCACATACCCAAACCAAACCAAACCACAAAAGACACAAACACCAGTAAGTCTTGACTGGGGTTGGGGGGGGGGGGGTGGTAATGTATCACAGAAAGAATCCACTGGCTTACTGAAGTAGGTAGTAAATCAATGTTCTTCCAGAGTTCAACTCTTTAAATTCAAGTAAGAGAGTGTCTCAAACTGATGACTTCATGTAGTAAAAGATGTCTTTGGGATGCCTGGGTGGCTCAGTGGATTAAGCCTCTGCCTTCAGCTCAGGTCATGATCTCAGGGTCCTGGGATCAAGCCCAGCACGGAGCCCCGCATGGAGCCCCCCATGGAGCTAGGCATCTGGCTCTCTGCTCAGCAGGGAGCCTGCTTACCCCCACTCTCTCTGCCTGCCTCTCTGCCTACTTGTGATCTCTCTCTGTCGAATAAATAAAATCTTAAAAAAAAAAAAAAAGTCTTTGCTGAGACCCAAGCTGAGGTCTACAACCACCTCCACCCACCTGGTACTTTATTTTTATTGATTAGGCATCTGAGATGAGTGATGTGAATGTGATTTAGGAAGATCGAACAGCTAAATGATCAGTTTGCCTAACCCACTGTAGAAATGGCACTAAGGGAAAAATCCATTACTATATAAACCATGGCATCAGTGCCCCTTAGTCAAAACTCCTACCAGGTCAGCCAGGGAACAAGTAAACCAAATAAAAACAGTCCACTCCTGAGCCGAGTGGCCCGGTTGATACGCAAGGATGGTGAGAATGAATTGTCACTTTAACAAGAACTCCAACATTGTTCCCAGGCACTCGCGGGCCTGCAAGAGATTCTGCTGAAGTCCTTGAAAGGGTTTTAAATTGTTGGGAACCTCCTGGTTATGTTCTGCCAACCGAGTCAGTGGGAGCGCATTTCTGTGTAACCAGGCGGAACTGGTTGCTGCTCTGTTTTGTTCCATATGTTTCCATTTATGCATGCAAGCTACTTTTTCCCCCTCAGCGTTTTGTTGCTTTTTGCTTATTTGCCTAAAAGGTCAAAAATTGGTTTCTCCTCAGCTAATAATCTGTTATACGTGTATTGTTCCTATTGCTTTTTCCCCTTGTCTTCCTGAGCAAGCCAGAAATCGCCAGGTAGTTACTAATCGGAAACCAAGAATAAAAAGCCACATCACTGGGCAGAAGTTTCACTGACTTGTGTGCCCCGGGGCTCATCAGATACAAAGGCTGCTGAAAAGATAATGGCGTCCTAAAACGCAGATGGAAACCGGAACCCAGCGTGGAATCCAGGCCGGTGTACTTCAACTTTCCACGTGGCATCATGCACTTGGAGCTGTCACCCTGAACTCCAGCCCTGGCGAAGTCAAAAGTGACCCGGCTGCTTCAGAGTTCAGAGGCGAACAGAGCGTCCAGATGCCCTCGAGTCCTTTAGGCTGATTTCTCAGACCGCCCCTCTCGCAGGCGGCACTAAGTGTCGTCGCCCCACCTCCAGACCTCGAGGAGCCCGCAGCGGTCTCAGGGGCGGGCAGGAGCTCCAGGCCAGGTGCCTGGCTCCGCCCGCCGCTCTCGCAGCCCACACCCCGCGGCGTCAGTCGGAGCGGCTGCCACGCCGCACCTGCCCGCGAGGGGGCGCGCCCGCACGTCGGTCTCCAGCGACTCCCCGCGGTCCGGCTCGCGCTCCCTCTTCCCTCCGCCCTCGGCCGTCCCTCCGCCCTCCGCCGTCCCTCCCCACACCGCGCTCACCTGTCTGGGCCGCGGGCCCTGGAGGCGGGGGGCCGGCGGGAGCACGGCCGGGGAAGAGGGCGGAGCGGCTCTCCGGGCGCGTCATCGGAGCACCATGGCGGAGCTAGGAGCTGGCGGCGACGGCCACAGGGGCGGCGACGGCGCTGTGCTGAGCGAAACAGGTGACTGCACGGCTGGGGCGGGCGGGGGTCCCGCGGGCGGGGAGGCGGGGGCGGTGAGCCGGAGGGGTGGGCTCGCGCCGGGCACTGGCCGTCCCCTCCTCCGCCGGACCGCGGCCCGGAACGGCCGGCCCCGCGCGCTGCGCACCCGGGCTCGGAGCGCGCCTGCCCTCCGCCCTCCGCCGTCCGCTGCGCGTCGGCCGCCGCGGTCTGCCATGTCCCAGTCCCGCGGGCGACCGGCCGGCCCCAGTTCCGGTCGCCCCTCTTACGCTCCACCTCGACTTTCCCACAACAGGTGGAAACTCGCCAGCGAGCGCAGGAGGGAGGAGGAACTGGAAAACGCCGGCCGCTCCCCTCTCACCTGCCGACCCGGCTCTAATTCAGTTGAATGGGGAAATCGTATCCCCCAAACCAAACAACCAGCCGGAAAATCCTCGGCCAGGTGCGACCGACAGGATTATCCGTTTCTGGCTCCCTCGCGCCTTCCCCGGTCGAACCTGGTGCCGGGGTCGCAGGCGCCGGTGGCGCAGTGAGTGCCGGCGCGAGAGTTCAGACCCTCTCCCGGGCGGACTGAGATCGCGGAGTGGGGTGGGGGGGGGGGTGGTTGCAGGTCTGGTTGCAAGACCGTGGGCCTGAGTGTGCGGGCTTGTCGGACTCGTAGATTCATTGACTTGAAAGGGTCCTCTGAGTTCATGTTTTTAGTCCATGCACCTACCCGAGATAGGAGGGAGTGTCGGCTCAGGTGGTAACACCGACCCCCCCGCCCCGACCTCCGCATTAACATTCGGGGACCGGGGCTCACATCTCCAAGCGAGCACCAAGTTTCTCTTCCCAGCCTCGTCTTGTATGAGGACGATTTTTCCCCTCGTGATAGTTTTTTTTCTTAAGAAACTGTCTTGCAAATCCCCTCCTCTCTCTTAGTTTCTTTAGTTCTTACCGGTAAACTGTTTCTGGTACCTTTCTACACCAGGGATGAGGACGGGGAGGTAGTTTCTTATTTTAAAAAGAATTCAAATTGCAGGCTCCCCAGTTGCGCTGCGTTTTCTGCTTACACACACATAAAATCGGAAACCATTGTTTCCCTAAATGTAAGAACCTCCTGATTCTGCTACCCACCCTCCCCGCACCCAAAGACCTTTTGATTTAGATGGTATGCTTATTTTAATGCGGAAGTTCCAGACAACCTGTAACCGTTTTTGGAAATATATCTGCTCTGCTAGGGAGAGTCTGGACACTTAAGGTCTAATGACTTAATCTCTTCAGCCAAATACCTGAGGTTAAGTCTGACAAGATGCCTTGAACTTGTTTACTTTGAAGTCATGCTACTTCCTGTAGAGTGGTTTATTTTGTCTTAATGTGTTTGGAAGATTAGGCCGTCGTTATTTTGATTTGGGGTGGGCAAGGGGTGGCTTTATAGAACTTGACGGGCTGGGTGCCGGGAGGGGTGGGGGGCGGGGAGGCCCCTCTCCAAGCGGGGCAGCCTAAGAGCAGCATCCTTATTGTGAATATAAATGGCTTGGTACCTAATCTCCCACTAAGTGACTGGTTCTGAAAAACATTGTTCCAGAAAGTTAATTCACACCAGTTTATGCTCAAAAAACAAAAAAATAAACCGTCTTCTAGAACCTGCACATGGACAGCTTGTTCAGATATAAATGAACTACAAACTAGCATTTCAGTGTCTGAGCATGTTAACTAATGAACTGGTCATGTTTCTAACAATTAATACACAAATCATGTGACTATCAGTGAAATATTTTGTTATGAAGGGGGAACTTAATTGGCTGCCATCTCCTTCATAGAAAAAATTCTTTCACACCTTTGCTTAGAAACTCTGATTTCCGAGGGACACATATTATGTATGGTCTTTTGAATGCTTGTGCTTATGATTTAAGTAAAACTTATTTCTGGCCCACATCTTTTACCTATTTTTTGTAGCTCTAAATTAATGTTTTTGGTGTTCAGAAGTGCATATGTGAGCAGGTACCAAAAATAGATTTTTAAAATCTAGATCGAAATATTTTGAGTGAACAACTAAGGACTCCTTGAATTTTAATAACTTAGAAAGTTTTCCATATATTTAGAACATGTTATCTATATCTGAATGTAGGACCCCAATGTTAGTGCTTTATTCTTATGGACATATTTCACCTCATACACATCCAAATGCTGCAGTTCATTATTTTTTAACAATCACAGTTACGTCTTTTATCATCAAGAGGTGATTTGTTGGGGGTTAATTTTCTTTCTTTCTTTTAATTAGGTTATTTTGAGGAAATGGCCATTCTTAGGTGTCTCTTAGTTTTTTGTTTACCTGTGCAAAGACTGGTGTAATTTTAAGGCAATTTTTTTTTAATTTGTAATCGCTACACAGTGTTTCATTAGTTTCAGGTGTAGAACAGTGATTCAGCATCTCTATACATTATGCTGTGCTCACTGCAAGTGTAGCTACCATCTGTCACCATGCAGTGCTAGTACAGTATCATTGCTTATACTCCCTGTGCTGTGTCTTTTATTCCTGTGATTTATTCATCCCATAACTGGAGGCTTTTATCTCCCACTCCCTTTACCCTCTGCCAACCATCAGTTCCTTCTCCATATTTATATGTTTGATTCTGCTTTTTGTTTGTTTATTCATTTGCTTTTTAGATTCCACATATGAGCAAAATTATATAGTATTTGTCTTTCTTGGTCTGACTTATTTGACTTAGCATAATATCCTCTAGGTCCTAGGACAATTTAGGTTAGAATTTCAGGTGATTGAAAAATTAAGACCTGTAATTATTCATAATTATACAGTTATATATGTGTACATATCAAAGATGGGTTGAAAATTGGGGGTATACCATCTATAAAATGAAACACTTAAGGATATGGAAAGGTACTATATTAATCCGACATTTAAAAACCATATTTCTGTCAGCACATATTTATCTTCTGCTCAAAGGTAGTCAAGCTACATTCCTCCTGGTAATACTTTTTCTTTTTCTTGAGGATGAACCGTTCTTTCAACATTATTTTTCAAAAACCAAATTGACTTGGAAGCAAGTTTTTGGTGTCACCACTAGAGGACATCAAGTCCTTTCTCAGGCTGTTATTTTGAGTTGTCACATAGATGAATATTCACCAACTGCCTCTGTCCAAGCTTTCGGTGTTTAATTTTTTAGTGCTCATGCTTAAGAGCTGTGGAAAGTGAGCACGCACAGCTTATCTCCCAACTTGATGCCGCCTTTTTTAAAAAGTCGACTGAATTAAGACCACATTTAAAGCTGCATCTGACTAATTCATGAGACAACGCTTTTCATGCACAGGAAATAAATTAATACCAATAATCTGAATTCTGTTGATACTCTTTTGGGGGAAATGACTCAGAACCTGGAATTGGGCTTTTCTCTCCTCAGCAGGCTCTCTGGCAGAAGAATATGGGCTTTATTTGTGATCTTGGTCATAACCTTCACGGCATTAAAGTGATCTTCATGGTTTCACTTGGCTTGAAGGTTCTGCAGATACCTGCAAATCAACCCTGTAAGATAGGGGCTCAGGCCACAATTTGATATTAAATCTATCCTTTCTGAAATTCAAGTCCTAAAGTTCATAATGCTTCATTCAGGCCGCTACACAACTTTCTTCCCCATTATATTGTGACTACCTCTTACTTTATATCTTGATAAAGAGAGTATTATTAGACCAGAGCTGTGCGCAGGAACATGGACTTTTTAATATCATTATTTAGCACATGTATGAAACACTAATTTACATTGGCATATTCTCTAAAAAAAATTTCTAACATCTTTGCTTCCTGGTGCAGGAAAAATAATCCTTTGTTGAAAGGGTTTGTTTTTTTTTTTAAACTCAGGTCTCATTATATTGATGTAAAAACTGAAAATATTGAGGCTTAGGATAATTTGACCAAGAAATATGTACCTTGCATATAGTAAGCAGTATGGTGGCTAGAAGGTTGACAAAGACATGCTTCTTGGATTTAGCAAGCGAAACAAAACTCATAAATAATTGTGGGTCATGAAGCCTTCAGTGAAGAAAGAGCTGCTTCTGGCCATGGTCATCGGGGAGGTTACACACTTTAAAAAGTATGGGTAAATGATACATAAAGTTAAGTGGAGGAAAGGGGAAAAGGTGCAAACATGGAAAAGAGCAAAATTTTGGTGCTATTGACTCATGTGTGAGCCTCAGAATGAAAGAGTCAAAGAAGATCAATTAGCAGTCATAATACATGGAGGCCAAATTGTGGAGTGGTT
Source organism: Lutra lutra (assembly GCF_902655055.1). Taxonomy (NCBI): domain Eukaryota; kingdom Metazoa; phylum Chordata; class Mammalia; order Carnivora; family Mustelidae; genus Lutra; species Lutra lutra. The sequence goes on along the minus strand of NC_062283.1, from coordinate 87,944,106 downwards.
GCCGGTCAAGCTGAGAGGCTGGTATGTTATTCTGTAAACAGTGGCAAACTGTTGATGATTCTTGAGAATAATGTATCTTGATCAAAACATGCTTATTTAGGGGCGCCTGGGTGGCTCAGTGGGTTAAGCCGCTGCCTTCAGCTCAGGTCATGATCCCAGGTGCTGGGTTCGAGCCCCACATCGGGCTTTCTGCTCGGCGGGGAGCCTGCTTCCTCCTCTCTCTCTGCCTGCCTCTCTGCTTACTTGTGATTTCTCTCTGTCAAATAAATAAATAAAATCTTTAAAAAAAATGCTTATTTAGTAATTCTGCACCCACGAATTTGTAAGCTTGATTGCAAAGTTTAGTAGAAAAGCCCAGCTGTGCCTTCTAACGAATGCATAGTTCCTCCATCTAGGAAAATCATTCTCTTCAGTTGACTTTTGCAACTTTAAGAATGGTAACAATAACATATGGGGAACATCATGGAGCCAGACAGATCAGCCAAACCTCTGAAAATCAGTGAAATCTGGAAATTACCTGGCTGGTTCTCATTTTGAAGTAGATGTGTAGACTAGAGGATGGATTAAAGAAGGAAGAGTTCAGGAATGTGTAGACCAACTCTGAGGTTCCTGCAGAAATCCAGGCAGGCTGTTGGAAATGGGGACAGAATGATGAATTCAAGATTCTACAGAGACATGTGTGAAAGGATATGGGTAAAAAGTTGCATTTAAGATTATACTCCTGGTTGGAGTTTGGTTTATTGGTTTAAGGATGGCATGAAAGTAATCAAGAGGAGGACCTGGTTTTGGTGAGAGAAGTAGAAAATTTTCTGTTTTAAACATGATGTAAGAGAGATGTGCAGGTAGAAATGTCTAATGGGCAGCAAGAAGTATGGGGATAGGGAGAAAAGTGGAAGCTGGAATTTTGGGATTCATTCCATAAGAGAATAATAATTGAAGCCCGGAGAGTAAGGAGAGCCTAGAAGGAAAAACTGAAAAAGGGGCTGGACAACATTCCAAGCATAGGATGGGGAAGAGCCAGCAAAGAAGATGGGCAGAGAAGCCAAAAAGATAGGAAACACATAATCTAGCAGTGCACACCTGCCAAGGGAGAGGGACAAAGAGGTCAGGGATTCAAAGAGTGAAAGAAAAGCCATCACTGTGGTTCCCTGTTAGTCACTGACTGCCCCTAGAAGAGGAATTTCACTTGGCGCAAGAGTAGGGGATGAACCAGATTGTAAGTGATTAATGGATGGGCAGTTGGAAAGACAGCCGACTTTGGAGACTGTAAAATTGGCTGGTGAAAGGGAAAACTTACAGATCCTTAAGTAGGCAGGGGACTTTTCCTCTCTCTTTAAAATTTACTTTTGCCTACGAAAAATTGATATTTTGGATGTACAATTTGTTGAGTTTTGCCAAATATGCAGTCATGTAACCAACCACTGTAATCATGGACTAGAAGAGTTCTCTCGCCCCAGAGAATTCCGTCGTGTTGCCCCTCTAGTCAGGCTCTCCTTGTTCCCTTAACCCCTGCCAGCCACTGATCTGTTTACCATGTGTCTAGTTTTGCCTTTTCTAGAATGTCAAAAGGGGAAGCATATACCATGTAACCTTTTGAGTCTGAATTTTTTCACCTAGCATAATGCATTTGAGATTCTAACATGTTGTATGTCTCACTAGTCACTTATCGATGAGTAGTTTGCTGTTATAAGGAAGTACCATAGATTAGTAATCCATCCACCCATTGAGGAGCATTGGGTTATTTCCAGGTCTTGGCGATTATGAATATTGCTGCTGTAAACAGTGACACACAGGCTTTTCTCATTTATCTAAGGGAGCTAGATACCTAGGAGTGGGGTTGTTAACTCCTATGAAAGCATATGTTTATAGGAACCTGCTAAACCATTTTCCAGAGACCCTATAATTTTGCATCCCTTCCAGCAATGTCTGAGTTCAAGTTGCTTGGCATCCTTGCCAGCACTTGATATTGTTAGGTTTTGTTTTCAAGGTTTTTTTTTTTTTTAAGATTTTATTTATTTATTTGTCAGGGACAGAGGGAGAGAGAGTGAGCGAGCACAGGCAGACAGAGAGGCAGGCAGAGGCAGAGGGAGAAGCAGGTTCCCTGCCGAGCAAGGAGCCCGATGTGGGACTCGATCCCAGGAGACTGGGATCATGACCTGAGCCGAAGGCAGCCGCTTAACCAACTGAGCCACCCAGGCGTCCCTTGTTTTCAATTTTTATAGCCACTGCACCAAGTTCTTTGAGTAAAAGAGTCTAATTGCCTTCAAGTAAAATAGTGCCCTTCTGGATGCTAAATGATGCTCACTGAACTTCGAACAGCTGTGGAGATAGTGTTGCCCAGAGCGGAGGTGTAATGAGGAGATTTTTTTTGGCTTTAACATTACCATCTTCTTTATTCTTCCATAGTGTTGATTTCCTGCAGAGTCTTCATTCTGGAGTTGATTATGAACAGAAGTGCCATTAGGCAGCACATCCCATACCAGTCCAAGTTCTCTTCCCACCTTAATGTCTGTCTTCCAATTCCTTGAAAGATGGCTTTCCAGAATTTGGAAAGAATGTTGTTTCAGTTACAAAGCTGGACATATTGGTCATATAACTTGTTTTATGGTCCTGGTTATTGCTTGTTTGCAGAATTTATATTGCCAAATCAACTAAAGGGTCAGGTCTCAGTTACTGAAGTGTACTTACAGTGTTTTGTAAAGGTCTTGATAGTCACTGGACTTTTAATCACTGAGCATGATCTAAGGTTCTATATGCTAAATATGTATGGTATTTTGGCTTATTTCTTTTATATAAAATCCAGCTTTAAAGGTTGTAGCTATTCAATGGGTCACTGCCTTTTTCCTTTTTAATTTTAAATCCAGTATAGTTAACATAGTGTTACTAGTTTCAGTTATACAATATAGTGATTCAGCATTTCTATACATTACTCAGTGCTCATCACAGTACGTGTACTCTTTAAACCCTATCACCCACCCACCCACCCATCTTCCTTCTGGTAACCATCAGTTTTCTGTAGTTAAGAGTCTGTTTTTTGGTTTGTCTTTTTTTTTTTTTTTTGTCCATTTGGTTCTTAAATTCCACATATAAGTGAAATCATATGACATTTGTCTTTCTCTGATCAACTTATTTTGCTTAGCATTATTCTCTCTATATCCATCCATGTTGTTGACCTTTTGCCTCTTTAACATCTATTTTTGCAATGCTCTGAATTATAGTTTACAAATTTTAATGGCATCAGGTGGTTTTTCTATTCATTAAATACTAGTCTCCCTGGTATCTTGGAGAAAGAGCCAGTTAAAGAATCTATAAAATTTTCTTAGGTGCCACTTTAAATTTTGATTTGAGGATTAATATATTTCGACAGCAAGAATTCACTGCACTCAACAATTCCTCATCTTTGAAGCTCCTACAGAAACAGTTGTGAAAGAATTGTGAGAAATGCCTGGGAGAATGGACACACCTGACCAAACATTGCAGATGAACATAGGAATGCAAAACTGAGCAGAAAGGAAGTTAAGCCATGCATTTGGGATATGTGAACTGGACTTTGCAAGCATCGTTAGTAAAATGATGTATATTTAAATTTTAGATAATTGAGATCTGATCACTTCTTGGCCTTTTGGCTAAGATCAAGTGGAGAATTGAGATCTGGAGTTTTAAACTTAGGTGACTTAAAACTTCCCCTTTGGAGTTGGCTTTCCTGTAAAAGGAACCATCGTTTACTATGGCATAACCTCTCACATATCCCTGACACTATGTTGAAAGTAGAAAATAGCCATATTCTAGAATAACTTTTAAACTCCAGGCTGAAATTCCAGAAGAGACCCCTTCTTTCAATGTCCGCACTCACCGACACAAGGCCTGCTTGGGTAACGTGCATAATAATAGGCTGCAGCAAAAATGTGGGGCTGCTTATCAAGGTCTTAACCCAGGCTTTTGGTTCTCAGAAGTCTTGACCTAACACACGCAACAGGACCTGGTTCCTTGCTACCCACAATCAGCTGGATTGGTTTCAATTCAGGGCTGATGCTCTGTATGTTGACCCCCTTAACCACAACACTGGTCGGTTCATTTAAATACAGCTCATTCCTTGGGCATAAGGTTATGTTGTTGAAATGATTATTGAGCCCTTGTGCTGTAGCATCGTCAGTTCTCAATCTTGACAGTGAGTTAAAATCACATGGGGACCTCTTAAATCTCACTGTGCCCAGGCCCCAGCTTAGGCAATTATCGGAGAATCTCTAGGGGTGGAAACCAGGTGGCTGTATGTTCTAAGACTCCCCCAGTGATTCCAATGTGTATTCAAGACTAGTTTGGATTGATTTCCTACCTACGGCTCTTCAGTGTGACCTTCGTAGGTTTAATTTGGATGTGTCAGGTGTACCCTGATCAAGGAAACCGCCTGGAAAATCCTAACAGCCATTGCCCTCAACCTAGTGAATTTATTGTTTGTCTCTTATTTGGCTCCAGCCATTTTGTGAAGGAAATATAGATGTGAATATGAGTACACTTGAGTAGCAAAATATGTGCGCACTGGTATGTGTATTTATGCCCTTTTATGTATAAATATGTGCAGTTAGACGAAAGGTTAGATAATGAACTTTCTGTCTGGTTCTGCCACCTTCTTCCTCCCTGCCCTCAAAAGCAGAAACTTCAATTTCAGGTAAATAAAGTTTTTCATAGCAAATTTATACTCTTCTCAGAGACTTTCATAGTGACCCATGACCTCTCATCATCACACCCCTGGCTCTGGAGACCACTCTTGTTTTTTCTGTCTGCCAGTAAATATTTGACATAAGAATGACCTCGCCATTCTCGCCTTCCACCCTACTGCACAACCTATGCTAATAGCCTGTGGGCTAATCGTTCTTTGCTTTATTTACCTCTTTTCATTCTCCTCATTAGATGTTACTTGACATAAGGCTCAGTCTGGTGACCTCTGCTCTTTTCACTTTTTCTTAAAAGTATTATTCACACTCATGACTTTGAACATCATGTCAAATTAATATCTCTAGCTCTACATGTCAGAATCTCTAGAGGCACGTCTGAGGTCTGTTTGCGTGTGCGCTTGAGGTTTTATGGTGCTCTCAGTTGTGACATGAAGCTTTTTAAGATTTTCTTTCTTTCTTTCTTTCTTTCTTTTTTTTTAGATTTTCTTTCTTTTTTTTTTTTTTTTCCCTCTTCCTTGCTGTTGATGTGTGCGTAGCTATACAAACCGGGACCACAGTGAAAAGTGGAATAGGGAATACTGGATGGGACTGATCCCTAAGGAAAAGATGGTCTTTAATTTCCCCTCTGCCCCTTCAAGGTTATACTGAACCCATATGGTTTTGCACTCAAAAACTATTACTTTGTGCAGGACTCTGAGTCCTGTTCTCACCTCTGTCACTTGCTACTTGAGGGATTCGGGACAAGTCATTTGACCAGGCTTTTCCTTGATTTCTTTCTTTCTTTCGTTCTTTTTTTTTTAATAAAGATTTTATTTATTTATTTGATAGAGATCACAAGTAGGCAGAGAAGCAGGCAGAGAAAGAAGAGGAAGCAGGCTCCCCACCAAGCAGAGAGCCCAACTCGGGGCTTGATCCCAGGACTCTGGGATCACGACATGAGCCGAAGGCAGAGGCCTTAACCCACTGAGCCACCCAGGCATCCCTCTTCATTGATTTGTTTGCTTTTTAAAACCAGGATACAAGCCATACCTTCATTAGGCTACGGTGAGGATGAAGTGAGTTGATGCATGTCAAGTACATAAAACTGTGCCTGACACAGCACAGAGTGTGGTTATAATTAATGTGCTCACGGTAGTTAAGGACTGGTACTGCATCGTTGTGAAAATATGGGCTTCCCCTGGCATGCTAGAGTGTTCCCTCAAACAAGTTTTTATTTTTACTTGTGAAGTCTCAGAGAATCAGAGTGTCATGCTGATTCAAACCTGATTGCAGCTGTGTGATCATGTCGCCATGGGCTTGGCACACTGGATGGTGCTTCTCACCTGTCAAAATGTTTCATGGAATGTTCCAGTAGAAGGTTGCTGCACACAAACCTGGGAGATGCTCAGATTGTGTTGTGACTGAGTTAAAGGCCATGCCAGCCTTTCTTGACTTATTTTCCATTTCTATGGTATTCAGAAGTATTTTTTTGACTGTGTCATAGTTCTACATTTTAAGTTCTTTCCTAAAATACTTGCCACAGAATTATTGCACTTTAAATCATAAAGATGGATTTGTTCCCTTTAAACCACAAAGATGGACTTCCCAGACTTACTTTGACTTGAAACAAGCCACTTCATTGAATATGTTTCTCTAAAAGGAAAATCTGGGAAGCGTGTACAACCTGCTTCCCACAAGGCTTTCATGAGAAGTCTGTAGTTTGTGTTTCTTGAAACAAATACTTTCGTAGGGGATGGATGAAGTAGGTGAAGAAAATTAAGAGGCCCAAACTTCCAGTTACAGATTGTGGAGGTAAAAAGTACAGCATAGGGAATGTAGTTAATAATGTTAATAATAACTTGGTATGGCAACTACACTTGTCATGGTGAGTATTTCATGATATATATAAATGTCCTATTACTAAGTCATATACCTGAAACTAATGTAAAATTGTATGTCAACTATAATTAAAATGTTTTTAATTCTACATACCTTGAAATAGAAAAAAATCAGTAAATTGTTTCTCTTATTAAAATTTTTATGTGTTAAATTTTAGAAGAGACTTTCTTAAATTTTGCAGAGGCTTTTTTTTTTTTTTAAGACTTTATTTAGGGGCACCTGGGTGGCTCAGAGGGTAAAGCCTCTGCCTTCAACTCAGGTCATGGTCCCAGGGTCCTGGGATCAAGCCCTGTGTTGTCTGCTCAGCAGGGAGCCTGCTTCCCCCTCTCTCTCTGTCTGCCTCTCTGCCTACTTGTGATCTCTCTATGTCAAATAAATAAATAAAATCTTTGAAGAGAAAAAAAAAATAAAGACTGTATTATTTGACAGAGAGAGACACAGCAAGAGAGGGAACACAAGCAGAGGGAGAGGGAGAAGCAGGCTTCCTACCAAGCAAGGAGCCCAGTGCAGGGCTCGGTCCCAGAACCCCGGGATCATGACCTGAGCCAAAGGCAGACCCTTAATGACTGAGCCACCCAGGCACCCTACAGAGGCTTATTTATAAGACCCATAGGATATTGGGGCGGAGGTGTATGAGTCAGACCTTTGTCCCTAAGAAAATAACTCATTCAACTTGTAATTTCAATTTTTATCTTTTTAAAAATTTAACTCCTAAATGTTTAAATATCACTTCCTCAGATGCGTCCTAGGTTTAGATGCTCTGCATAATGCCTTCAGATTGTGTATATAATATAGTGGACACTATGGTGATTAAACCAACATAACTTAAACCACATTTAAAATATTAAGGATTATATTATTCTTCAGTAAGAAAAATTGTTAAAAATAAGAAATATTCAACATTAGAATAAACCCAGAAATTTCTTTTGCAACAATGGCTTCCTACCTCTTACCATCCCTGGGAGGATGCCCTTGTTGTGTATGTAAAAGGGTATATCCATATGCTTCATTAAAGTGACATCGTGGGGCACCTGGGTGGCACGGTGGGTTAAAGCCTCTGCCTTTGGCTCAGGTCATGATCCCAGGGCCCTGGGCTCAAGCCCCACATTGGGCTCCCTGCTTAGCAGGAAGCCTGCTTCCCCTCCTCTCTCTCTGCCTGCCTCTCTGCCTACTTGTGATCTCTGTCTGTCAAATAAGTAAATAAAATCTTAAAAAAAAAATACATAAAAACATATATGAACATTTAAAAAAATAAAATAAAGTGACATCATATAAGTCCCAGGTAGATTATCAGGAACTAAAATACAAGTAGAAGAAATGGGTTCACAGTAGAAAGCATTATAATAGAGAAATGGGGGATGGAGCTATTTTTAGTCTAAAGACCTATGAGAGGGCAAATGTCTTTGAATAGAAAACCCCCCATAATCTTTTAATCCAGTGAACCTCACAAGGAAACACTACTTTGGCATTTTAGATTCAGTCTTTGGTAGTCCAGCCATACCCAGAGTGCATCCACAATAGAGTTTAAGGTCTTCAAGGAGGTTTTGGAAGAGAGGAGTACAGAATGGCACATGGAAGGAGAAGAAGGCTTTACTGAATCCAGTGTCTGGGAGCTCAGACCCAGTGGTGAAGTGCACAAAGATGACTTTTTGCTTTACGGTACACATGCTATCTGTTGTCAGTGTCCCTATCTTGAAACCCATTTATGAAACAGTTTGCAGTATTGTAATTCTTTTTAAAACAACAGCTTTTGGTTCCATAAACTTCACTTCTTTTGTTTGTAAACCACAAGAACCAGGTGTCTTTTCAGTGAGTCCGTGAAAGCCTGGCTCTGGGCTGTAAAGGGACTTGGGTGTTTCTTATATTAAGGGTTTCAGGGCGGGTGTCTCCCCCACCATGCCAAGGTGGAAACAGGAACCAAGTAGGACCGCCTCAACCAAGAAAATTAGGAGGGTAGAAAGAATGTTATTATAACTGTGATTGCTTCTCTGCAGCATTGTTTGTCTTTGGAACAAGTCTTTATTTTTGTTTTTTTAAACATATCAGTGGTTTTAGTGCCTTTAACAATGGGTGTGTGGCCACTTTGCCCAATAATAAAAAGGCAAAATGGTCCATTTGTGGTGTTTTAGGAAGTTTGCCAAAAAGTTCCTTTTGTCATTATAATCATTCCTCAGTTGCCTGTCTAAAATTAAGAAGAGTTTCAGGTTGAGCATCTGACTCAGTTTCAGCTCAGGTCATGATGGAGCCCTAAGTTGTGTTGGGCTCCACGATCATCAGGGAGGCTGGTTGAAGAGTCTCTCCTTCTTGCCCCTCTCCCAAACTTATTCAAATACACACACTTTCTCTCTCAAAATAAATAAATCTTAAAATTCACAGAAGTTTTAAGGCAGGAGCTTGGAAAGGGATATGAAAGGTAAAGGGGATTTGGAAATGAGGTTTGGGGCACTCCAAGTGTGTTTCTCAACCTGTTCGTCCTTCTGAGCTATTGTTTGTTTCTGTGTCTTTCTGTGTTGTGACCACTAAAATCTCAGTGGCTCTAGATCAGACAAGACTAAAAGGGGATGATATTTCTCAAAAAATGTACTGGGTCGCTAGTAGTATCTATTTCTTGGAAATTAATGCTTCCTATCTTTTTAAAAGCAATTACTGATGCATTAGGAATCTTTTTTGTTTAGCAGTTCCAAATTTGAAAAGTGTCTGGCTTGCTTTTAATTCTAAATATACTTGTCTCTTATCTGTATAATTTAGCTAAAGGCTTTCAGTGTTGTGGTTGGTTGCTGACAATTACACTGGATATGCTTATCTTTTTCAGTGTGGACCTTAGCTGAGTGAAAACGACCAAACCTCAAACTTACCCACCATGATTATATAATTTGCCCTTCTGTTAGGCGCTTCCTTCCCCTTGTTGATTTCAGAACTATGCCTCAGAATTGTATATCATTTTTTTCCTTTGTCAGAGTTGGTTCTATTTAATGAATAACTGTAAAGTTTAGTACCTCAAACCTTCATACACACTTTATGTTCTCATGAGAAACATGTATTATTCAGTGCCCTCCCTGTCCACATATTTATATATGTTTCTTCTGATTGAGACAGTGGGGTTACTTGATGACAATAGGGAGTAATTTTTTTAACTTGCATATCTGCACTTTCCATTTCATTTAATGTTGAGGTAACCAGTTGTTATAATGATTAAAAGGATTTATTTGATAATGCTTTGATGCTGACCTGCACTGGATTCTCAAGGAGAGATCATTAGTGAAAGGTAAGAGGATTTAATAGTTCTACTCTGAGATTGGCTGAGCCCAATTGTATGAATACAATACAATTAAGAGAGCATTGCAATATTGGAAATGACTTGAGTAAATAGTGTCCAGCCTCTACAGTGAAAATTATGATCCCTGACACATAGACCTTTGACTTTTGAGTGGTATGCTTTCATCTACAGCATGTTGATTTCAGTGTGGGAATGCAGTGTCTTAATCTCTGTGAGGTCTCTGACCATGATGGCTGATTTTAGCTATCAATTTAGCAAGTCTACAGCACCCGGTTATTTGGTCAGACACTAGTCTAAATATTGCCGCGATGATATCTTATAGATGTGATTAACATTTACAGTCACTTGACTTTAAGAAGATCACCCTCAATAATATAGGGGGCCTGATCCAATCCATTGAAGGCCTTCAGAGCAAAAACCGAGGTTTCCCAGAGAAGAGGAAATTCTGCCTAAGTTTCCAGGCTGCTGGCCTGCCTGCCTTACAAATTTTGGACTTGCCAGCTTCTACGATCACAGCTGCCATTATTCCTTAAAATAAGTCTTTTTTTTTTTTTAAATATGTCTCTTTGTATGACTTATGTCATACATACATACATAGTTTCTCCAGAGAACTAGTAGTATGTAGTATCAATAGTAGTCCAGTAGTATTTTGGGTTCTGTATCTTTGAAGAAGAAGCCTGACCGGACATACTGACCCTCAGAAAGAAAATCGGGAGTTTTCCCCCAGGATTATGTAACACATTTCAATTACTTTTTAAGAGAAACTTTTAAATTAACTTTTAAGGTAAAAACAGGATATTAAACCTCTTAAAATATCTAAATTGATGTCAGTTTTAATTTCGGTAAGGCATTTTAGGATAAAGAATTGGAAAGAGTAGCAAAGCCACAAAAGATGGGATTGGGGGCAAGTCTCAAGAAGTTCTGTAATGAATGTTGAATCCCTTGCTCTGGGCTGGGTCAGTTCTTCATTGACCTGAAGACTTAAGACAATCCTCTCCTTAAAATGCTCATAAAGTAATAAACTGAATTGCTTTACTCTTCTTCAATACTGCTCTTCTCTCACGAACGTTTAGATCTCTCTGAAGTTACAGAGCCGTAGTGTTCCATTCAAAGTAAATGGTGTCATTGAGGGAAAACTCGTTTATCTTCTTCATTTTTAGCCCCATCTTCCCTAGAATTTCTCATCTTGTAGATTTCCATGAAGTTGCCCGCGGGGGAGAGTGCGGGAAGTCTGGGAGCTGCAGGTGTAGCAATCCTGAGCACCTGCCTGTGGTAAGGGAACACTGAGGGAAGTTTCCATTGTTGGTGTGTTTTAGCTTTACATCTAAAACCTCTGGGGGGCATCAGCTGAACAAGTAAAACAATACAACTGTAGAGCTGCCTGCAAAAAACAGAGCTCTGTGAAGTGTAAATAAGGGCGGGGCGGTGGGGTGGCTTCTGAAGCTCTCTCAGGCTTTTTCTTTCTGCCAGAGTGTTTCTCCCTGGGCATCTAACTGCCCTTAGGTTCTCATCCTGTTGTGGATTCAATTGTGGGATCAGAAGAGACTCTGTAAATACATAAGAATCCAACCTGGACACAAAGTGTTCATTCAGCACCGTCATCCCAGGTCCGTGTTTGTGCATGGCCATCTTCAGTGACAGAAGGCACAGCTTGTTACCTTCTGGTAGCTTCCAGTCACCCGGCCTCATTCTGCCTTCCAGCACTACACTAAAAGTAGAAATGCCTCCACATGTTAACCTTTAATACAGTTACCTTGCTTCTCCAGATCTTGCCCTGTTTTCTCCAGAGGAAAATGTACCTTCTTTCCAATGATCTCCTGTATTATAACCTAGAATTTTGACAGGTCCTAGGCTGCTCTCTTTCGAGTGTGTTCTAATTTATCCCCCTATTGAAATACCTAGTTCAGGCAATGTGATCTGAGGACCCCCAAGCAGAGAAGGCTCTTCCGCTTACTCAGCGAGCTGGACATCTGCTGATACCACCTGTGATACTGTTAAAACTTTCACTGCCTCATCACGCCGATCGTATGTCGAGAGCTCGCTGTCCACGCACCCTCCTTCTGTGCAGCTCCTGAAGCTTGGCTGGGTTGTCTTCTGTGCCTGTGCAGCTGGACTTAAAAAGAGGGGTTCTTATTTATCGTTACTAAGTCTTTTTTAGCGATAGCCCATTATTTTGATTTGTTGATGATTTTGGCCCTGAGTCTAGCCATCTCTCTGTTTTACCTACAGATATAAAACCCTCGTTCTCCTCTAAATCTTTAATAAAACACCACCTTTCCTTCCCGTTGCCCACTTGTCCACACTCATCTGGGCTTTGGCAGCAACTCGGTGTCCATGCTCATCCCCCTGAAATAAGTCTTCCACGCTGCTAGGGCCTGCCTGTTTGAAAAACAAACACAAGTGAGTGCTCATTTTCCTTTTTTGGCCTTCTATCCCCACAGTCACCGCGTGAGACACTTTTCTCCACCTGGGCAGAGAACTTAGGGAACTGGTTTTTCGTAAGTCTCACTCCTCCTTTTCAACCCATCCTCCACCAGACTGGCCGGTCTGGATCAAACATTTCATTATCAACACTCCTGAATGCCCCCTCCCCTGCCTCTGTTATGTGGGAGAACCTTGTATGATTTGCCTACTGCCTCCCCTCTGATGTCATTGCCCAAACCACCCCCCCCCCTTGCACCTTTGACATGATTTCTGCCTCCTAAAGCAAGACAGGGGGCCACAGTTCCTCAGTTTCCTTACCTTTCTAGTGGTGTGGCTCAAAAAAATAAAACTAAATCTGTAACTGCTCACAGACCAATGATAGGTCAGGTAACGGAGATACACAGGCCTGGCTCTCTGTCTGATTCTTCTGTTGAACCCAGCAATTGATTTCTTTGCCTCCTTTTGAATCTGTAAAATTGGATTTATAACCTCCCAAGGGTGTCACTATTAGAGGAGAGGATGTGTGCCCATCCTAACTCGTGCCCAGGAATTCAGCAGTTCATGCAGTGTACATTAGGTATCAGCAGTGGGAATAATGAACGTTAGAACAGCCTGAGGACATTCTAACCTAGGTTCCTGGGTTCCAAGTTTAATGTGGCATTTTATAATATTAGCGACTTAGCTAGTGATCCCTAATGTTTAGGAAGGAGTTTTAAAGCTTGGTATCCATACCTTATGTTCAGATAAGTGAATCCTCAGGGTTTAAAATTTTTTTGCAGTGGGGCAGACATGGGAAAATGGGCTCTGCTGGCACCACAAAGTGCTCACCACACAGCAGAGATTTATGGAAATGTTATAAAAGGCACGGCAGGGACCTTGGACTTCTTGGTTGCTGGCATGCCACTGCTAGAGTAGTATTTACTGTTTTTCTTAGTGCCTGTTAACAAAAGGTGGTAAAATAAAGATCAAAGCGAACCTGCCTTTTTATTTTCCTTTCAAAGGGTCAGTCCTTCTTTTGCTGTACTTCTTTGTCCAGCAGCTCATTGGAAGCTCTGTATAATGCTGCAAGATGGCGGGACATTATGCCTTTATTGTCAAAACTGCCATGAGGAAGCGTCCTCATTCTAGGAAACTCTAAGGGAGCCCTCTAACTTCGAGAAGACCATGGCAGAGAACCAGCTGGCACCCTTTGTTCTCAGGGGCTGTTTGATTCCACAGTCAACCTGTGCTGGCTTTGTGTTTTCAAACCCTATGAAGGTTTTCTTTTCTTTTAAATATTGCATTAAAATGCAGATTTCCAAAACTGCTACTAGAAGTAAATTGCAGCTTACCTTGGTGGCGGGAGCAGGGGTTAATGCATTAAATATTTAAAAGATTACTGAAGTCCAGTAGTTTTGAGGAATTAATCAGCTCCTGTGTGTTAATCATAATGTAGAAATAAGACCTTTTAGCACTTCTGGGCCCTGCTGAAAAGTAACTAACTTATATGTGTATAAAACTGTAATTTTTTTTTTAAAGATTTTATTTATTTATTTGACAGAGAGATCACAAGTAGATGGAGAGGCAGAGAGAGAGAGAGAGAGAGAGGGAAGCAGGCTCCCTGCTGAGCAGAGAGCCCGATGCGGGACTCGATCCCAGGACCCTGAGATCATGATCTGAGCCGAAGGCAGCGGCTTAACCCACTGAGCCACCCAGGCGCCCCTATAAAACTGTAATTTACCAGCGACTGTCCATTCAAATCCAGCAGTAGTGATTTCTGTTTTCAGCTACAGTCCTTGATGAGTACCAGTCAGGCTCTTTTCCATTTCAGGGATGTTTTTGTAAAGCTCCCTAGGCTTTTAGAAGGGAGAGTCTAGGTATGCTTCTCACTGCTTAAACAGATTGCTCTTTGCAGGAGGATAGTCTTAGATTCATTCATGGACTGTATGCTATTTTCTAGTCTTACGGTCATAAAGACAGACATACAATAAAGCAGCCTGTGTTTAGTCTCCTAGAACGTTGTGACAGGAAGGTCCAATCAGGAGATGACTTCCCCTACCAAGCAGTTAGTTTGACTGTTTCCTATTCACCTGCCTCATAGCTGGAGACAGGCCAGAGGGGCCCGGCAGCCAGGGTAAGAAGGACAGACACAAATTCATTGTGTACTAAGGGAGTGGGGCTGGGGGTGGGAATTGGTGGGGACAGCAGTTGCTCAACAGCCTAGTGACCTGTTTCATTAATAATGGATGAGTGGTATCATTTCCACTTACAGTTGTCACTATATTTAATGATTACATTGGGAACATTTTTCTCTCTATAAAGTGAGTTTAGTTTAAAAATCTACCTTTTCTCACTAGGTAATATCTCATTTCTTACAACTTTGTACCAAGCCTCCATTAAAAATCATTAAAATAATAATTATTTTATTATTAAAAATAATAATTATAACAATTAAAACCATTGCAAAACCTCACTGACTCTTGGAAGTCTACATACGCCAGTTCCCATGGGGACTGTACCCGCAAGTGATGTTCAAGGCCACATCCAATTGAAAGCACTTATTAGTTCTGAGGAAGAGCTCAGGAATTCAGAATAGGATTCCTTTTACTTTAAGGCTTTGTCATCCCCTTTCCACATCTGCTTTAGTTTGGAGTCTGAGTATGAAAGGGAGAAGACTGGAAGCCCATGCTTCTGCAGGGGTTCAGCCCCAGTGTTCCTGAAATTAAATAAGAGTTAAACACCTATATCCATTTAAAGACGGGGTTTGAGCATTTAAGAAACTAATCTCAAATGTATTTATGTCTTAAATGTGTACTTCATGGATAGGAAAAAAAAAAGCCTCCTTTATTATGATTATTTGATCTTGGGGCTGTTTGCTTCTCTGTGACTGGTCACAGCTGTGACTGGGACACAGCTAGTCACTGTTGCAGTCAGGATTTACAAGGCAGCTGGACAAAAGCATCTTAGCCTCAGAGCAGATGGGCCATGGTTTAATCCTGACTCAGTGACTTAACTAGCTGGGGGACTTTAACCTCTGTGAGCCTCTGTTTCCTGACCTGTCAGGTGATGACTCCTCTCCCCCATGCTGTTATGACTAACACAGGTGACCTATCTAACGCACCTCGCACAGCATCTGACAAAGTTGGAGATGTTCCTAGATAATGGAATTCTTGACCCCATGCCTGCCCATGGGCTGTAGGACGGTGGTGACTTTTGGCCTCCTTTGATTAGGCTTTCATTTCCCTGTAGATGGTTTAAGCATAATTTTCAAAACAGCCATTTTGGTGACTTCCACATTTTGATACTAATCAAAATTCTCCGTGAAACTTCTTATGCTAGAGCGTGAAGAATGCCATCTTTGTCATTTGAGGGGATAGTCCACTGCAGTTAACAGGAGAACTAGTGATTGCCTAGTGAGGTGGGCTCAGTTTCGGTCCTCTGTGTCCCAGAGGGGCTGTCCTGTGATCTCCGGTTCCACAGACCTCAAGGGGGGGACTCCTTTTTGATATCTTACCCAGACAAGGTAAAGGCTATGAAGCCTTTGCTTTGCTGAAAAGCTTTAAAGCCATCCAGGCCATCCTTGAAAGTAAAGGAATGTACATCTTCTGCAGAAGTCATTTGAATTTCAGCTTTCCTTTTGCTTTTTCAAAGCCACTCTTAGAAAGGTGTTTCGTTGTCCTCCTAAGATATTTCATAAAATGTTAATCCTCTCAATGTTTTATGTGGACGATGAAGGAAGAGATCCCCTTTTCCTTAGCTTTATCTCTTTCTTTACTTTTGTTAAATTTCATGGAGATGGTCAGAAGCTATTAGCTTTATTTGGGTAAGGAACATTTTTGAATGAAATTTGTCATTTGAAACGTAGCTTTTTACTTTTTCTGCCAAAAGGTAGTTTCAGCCATGTGTGTGTGTATGTTGCCATTGTAAGTACTAACCTGATTCTCTGGAAGGTAAAAGAAACAACTAGATTTGAAAAGATTTCCATAAATACGTGTATGGTAATATTGGACTATGTTTCTTGATCACCTGATTAAAGAAATAAGAAATAATAAATCATCTTCAATTCAGAAATAGAATTACCAAATAAAATTACTGAGTAGAATTATGGAACTATATGGTATCCACCATTTATTTCTTGAACAATAGGATCTTGCATGTTCTAAGCATGGTTCCTCCTTTCCTTCCTTCACATCTTGCCACCTCTGTAGAGGCTGGAGAGAGGGATCTAGGATTCTAAACTGTGTAGGCCAAATGTTCATCATAAGCAGAAGCACTGAACTATGGAGAAGGAGATCTAAATGTTCACTCTTGCTGCCAGCTAAGATTTGACCTGGGCAAGGAATTTTACCTCTCGGGCCTCGGTTTTCCTTGCATGAAAAATGCTGATGTAGATGCTTTCTCAGACCCGCTCAGTTCTTCAGCCCCATTCACTTTTATATCAAATACCGATCACATAGGTGACTATGATTTTAAGTAAACTTAATATCTGAAATTTTCAGCATTTCCCCAATCTATACATCTAATGCCTGTTAACCTTAATTAAATCTCCTCAGTCTTTGAGGGAAAGATTTCTATCGTTTTGATGTTTTTATTTCCCCAGAGTACATTTGCTCAGTACATTTGCTAGTATGTCTCCTGCAGTGGCCTGGGCAATATTAGTAGATTAAAAAAATAGAACTGTTCTTTGATAAAGTTGATAGTTGAACTGGAAACACCTTAAATATGAAGCAAAAATGGGCTACTTAGAACAGATTATAAAAAGTAAAAACAGGGAGGTATCTGGCTGGCTCAGTTGGAAGAGTATGTGACTCTTGATCCTGGGATTGTGAGTTCGAGCCCCATGTTGGGAATAGAGATTATTTTTTTTTTTAAATGATTCCTTGGGGATATGGACATTGGGGAGGGTATGTGCTATGATGAGTGCTATGAAATGTGTAAACCTGGCGATTCGCAGACCTGTACCCCTGGGGATAAAAATATATGTTTATAAAGCTGTAAAAAAAAAAAAAAAAGAAAAAGAAAAAAGAAAGGATGAATACCCAAGTTTTGTAGCAACATGGACGGGACTGGAAGAGATTATGCTGAGTGAAATAAGTCAAGCAGAGAGAGTCAATTATCATATGGTTTCACTTATTTGTGGAGCATAACAAATAGCATGGAGGACAAGGGGAGATGGAGAGGAGAAGGGAGTTGAGGGAAATTGGAAGGGGAGGTGAACCATGAGAGACTATGGACTGAAAAACGATCTGAGAATTTTGAAGGGGTGGGGGGTGGGAGGTTGGGGGCACCAGGTGGTGGGTATTGTAGAGGGCACGGATTGCATGGAGCACTGGGTGTGGAGCAAAAATAATGAATACTGTTATGCTGAAAAAAATAAAAAATTAAAAAAAAAAGATGAGTGAAAATAGAAAAAAAAAATGATTCTTATACATATCACCTGCCTTTGCTTTTTATAAGGACTTCTTCTTGCTACCACTAAGCTCATTTAATCCTTTCCCCAATCCTGGAAGGTAAATGATCACCTCAATTTTACAGCAAAAATTAAGGCACCAAGAAAAGTTAAGTGAATTGTCAACAGTTACTCTTCCATTCAAAGGATTTAGACAGTGTACTGTTCATAGAATCCTCAGGGTCCTCTCATGGGTGAGTAGATTAAGTATTGAGAGGAGAAGTAGGAGAGTGGTCTGGAGTGGGAAGATGACTTTGGACTTTTTAAGCAGACTTGATTTTGATTAAGAAGCAAAACCAACAAAAATTAGTTTCTTAATTTGGCAGTTGGCATTTGTCAGTGTCACTATAAATTGAAATTTTCCCCCCCACATACAGCATACATTTCAGGCAGCCTAGAAGTGGAGAGTCTGGAGAGTCTTAAGTGAGAAAGCTCATTTCAGGAGAAAACAATATCACATGATTGTATGCTTCGGAGAAAACAATCCGAAAAAGAACTAAAAGTGGGTCAAGTGTTGAGGATTGCTCCGCTGGGCGCGGAGTGACTGGCCCAGGGCCGGTGGAATTGCAGGGGGAGTAGCCTGGATGTGGTGGGGCGGATTGTTTTTCCTTGATGGACTGTAGTTTCCTTTCGACTGGGCTCGCACTCGGGGTATTCCAGACTGCCGGTTCTGGGAGAAGAGGCCGGGTTCTCCCCCTGCCTGCCCTCCCTGGAACGTCTCAGGTGCAGGGCCGTGCCATCCTCCTGCCTGGTGGTTCCCTGCGACTCTGGGGTCGCAGGGACGCCTGCAGGGCTGAGCTGTGTGACTGAGTGCGGAGTGAGCCGTGCGGGTCCAGCGAGGCCTTCCTTCCTTCATCCAGGGACTTGCAAACATTGTCCCAATTGAAAACCCGGCCCCTCAACAAAGAAGAAGTCTTCTTGCCTCGAGTCCCTGGCCCTGTCCCGGCGGGTGCACTGTCCTGCCGCGGGTGCGGGCAGAGCTGGGCGGGAGCAGAGAGGAGAGGAAGAAGGAGCCTCGCAGCGTCCTGGCCGCCTCCCTCCCTGGGCTCCTGCCCGCTATGGTGAGTTCCCGACCGGAGCCGGCGGCTGCCGGCGGTGCCGGACGCTCGTAGAGCCGCTCCCACTCCTGGATCCGGACAGGTCAGGGTTGTCAGGGCAACTGTGCACAGCGGCATCTCGCCGCTTCCCCTCTGTGCCGTGTGCGGAACAGCTTACGGTGCCGCGGCGGGGGACAAGCCTGGGGACAGGTGCCGCGTCGGGGGAGAGCCGGGATCTGACTGCACAGGTTAGGCAGCGGACGGAGGCAGCTGACCCTGCGTGCCTTTCCTGGGGCTTTTCCGGAAGGAGAGTGCGCGTGCGTGTGTGGGGAGCGCGTGTGCAAGCAGCGGGCTCCAGCCAGCCACAGGCCAGGGGGAGTAAGTGGGAGGGGGCGCAGAGGGGAGGTGGGGGGGCTGCTGCTAGGTGAGGGGAACTGTAGGGCCTCAGTTGCCAAGTGGCTGGTAGTATCTGTCAGCTGTTTGCACACTGTTTACCCATAGGGGATCTATTACAAGTGCTCAAATGAACCGGCCGCTTAGAAACTAGCAGCTTCCTGGGAGCTGCAATTACATAAGCATATATTTTTAATATAATAATAATTAAAAGAACTAGTAGCCGCGGTATGCCTGGATCTGCTACAGCTATCCGACAAGAGAGACTGAAGAAGACCAGTGCAAGGCCAATTCCCCTTGGTTTATTCACCATTAACGAGGAAGAGGAACAGCAAAAGAATGGAAATTCCAGAAGACCAAAAGGTATGCATTAGCTCTACCCTTTGGTTGGAACCAGCCCCTATTTCCCACATCCTCTGTGGCACATTGACAAACTGTGTGCACGCGGTGTGGAGTGCTTGTGACCCCCTAGCAGTTTGCCGGTGGTATTTACATATTCTGTAGAACTGTGGGTGCGTGAAATGGGGAACAGATTTTGCAGATTTGGTAGCTTTCAGATCAGCTGCCTTTCTGACCCTCACTGCTTTCTTGGCTTAGAGACCTTTAATTTTCTCATGCTCACTTGAACAGTTACCGATGACACTGTCCTAGCAATAGGAATAGGAGTTGTCCAGGTTTAAATGAACACCTCCCCACCTTACTTAGGTGCATTGGTGATTTCTGTTTAATAAGGACAGTTTCTCCTCCGAAGGGTATGAGTTAAAGTGACCGAAGAGTGCAACCTTTCCAAGGGCAGAGGGTCAAGACATTCCTTCCTTCCTTTTCTATTCCGAAATACTGAGAGCTTGAAGGAGGAGATAAACACTGAGTGCACCATAGAGGACAAAGCTAGGGAACGGGGAGGGGGGGACCATGAGGCTTTCTAACTTGTGATGGTAACTGCTACTGAACATCTCCTGGAGGCTGGCTTGTGCTGGGTGTGGAAAGGAGAGGTCTGGTTCTTGTGCATTTCTTTCATCATGATGACATGGAGCAGCAGCTTTGACTGGCTTCTCAAATCCCTGGGTACTCCATCTTTTAGCATTGTCTCATAGCCACCCCTCCTCCCCAGGGCTGTAATTTTCGGGATGGCAACATCATGCCTTTAGAAGAAGGGCTTTAAGGCTTGCATTTTAAGTTTTTTCTTGCAACTCCCTTCCCCAAAATATATAAGCTATTCATTGCTTAAGCTGATAGAGTACCAGTTTTGTTGTTTCCATGTGGGGATTAAATTTTAGCTTGCATTCCAACTGTTTTGTCACGGAGATACCAAATTTTCCTCTGTGTGGTACAGAGCAGTAGCATGGCAAAGTAGCAGGCAAATATTTAAACACTGATAGAATAAGTGTTTGAATAGAATCCAGTGTCTGAAAATGACTGGTTTTCTTTTTCCTGGTTCTTGAGTGAATCTTCATTTGCTTTTCTCAAATATAATTGCAACTGTCTACTCTAAATCCAGAAGTATATTTTACTTTACTTTTAAAATACCATATACAGAGAATTTCTAATAACTGGGATCTAAGTAGCATAGTTGACTTTAATTTCACTATCAGACATAGCTTCTGTCTTAGAACCAGATGACTTCAGGAATTTACAGAAGCCACAGATGGAAGCTGATGTAGATGACTGGTTTGTTTCTGTTTTTGTTTTTGTTTTTTGCCCAGGAGTTAGACAATTGAACCAGGGTGTGCTCTTGATGAAAACCCAATACTTGGGGCGCCTGGGTGGCTCAGTGGGTTAAAGCCTCTGCCTTCGGCTCAGGTCATGATCCCAGGGTCCTGGGATCGAGCCCCACATCGATCGGGCTCTCTGCTCAGCAGGGAGCCTGCTTCCCTCTCTCTCTCTGCCTGCTTCTCTGCCTACTTGTGATCTCTCTCTCTGTCAAATAAATAAATAAAAAATCTTTAAAAAAAAAAAGAAAACCCAATACTTTAAATTGTTAGTAGCAGACCATTTGGCCTCTTAGGAAGTGGTAATGTTCTAAATTAATGTGGATCTGTTGAATTGTGCCCACTGTGTATTTTTGGAAATGTTCTTCATTTGCAGCACTTTTCCCTTAGGCATCTTAGAGCAGTAATTTAGGATAGCTATCTGTTTTGTTCCGAGTAGTTTTCTTGAATTCCTCTCTTTCTCCTGTGTTTCGTATGTTTGTTTTCATTTGCCTTTAGTATTTTATTTAAAGGAGGAAGGGAAGGGGAAGTAGGTGCTTCTAAAAATCTGTTTTTGGCAATTCATGCAACTTTTTGGATAAGAGAGACTTAAGAAGGTTCTGATCCCCTCCCATTTTTCTTTTTCTGCTTTTCCCTATATTAAGGGGAAAGAGAAGGAATAGAGAAGGAGGAAGATCTTTTGTTGATAAGGATGTCCAGACTTTCTGTATATCCCCAAATGTCTGTAATTTATGGACACATCTAATAAAATAAACAGCCCTGGAAGTATCAGTGGTTCTTGACGAATAAGACTATTGGCTTGGTTCTGAATTTCTCATCAGGTCTGTCTGAGCAATAGGAATGTCCACTTGCAAATCTAACTTTGTCAGTAGAACAGTGATGGAAATATTCTATGTATCCCCTGTCCGATATGATAACCACTAGCCACATGTAGCTGGGAGCACTTGAAATATAGCTATTATAACTAAGAAACTGATTTTTAAATTTTCATTGATTTTTTTAGTTAAAGAGCCACACATGGCAAGTGGTTACCTTCTTAGACAACATAGTTCTAGTCTTATCTCTGTAGACTATCTCTATAGAGATATCTCTTAGACTATCTCTATAGCTCTCTCTATAGAGCTGTGATCTGAATTTTTGTTCTCTCTGGTTGTTCAACCTTACGTGCTTCCTGGTGCCAGATATGGTCAGGTCCTGAAATGAATGTGGAGCGTAGTAAACTGGCTTTATAGACAATTTCAGTTGTCCTTTTCCACATAAATGTTATTGCCTGCTCCGAATATTATACTTGCTACTCCCTGGTTGCCGACATCATCCTCTGCAACATTTAATGGACTTTTATTTTTTAAATTATTTCCAAAGCATCATGGCAAGATGACATACAGGTTATCTTTTATGCGCTATTATTAAGATAAGCAATCAGAAACTTTTGTTTTCTTTTTTGCCTGCTCTGTGGTCTAATCAGCCAACTGTGTGCAACCTGGTTTTCATGCTTAGTATCTTTATTCTGTCACTACCAGGCATAAAGAAGTTTGCTATCTGAATTCAGGAGGTAAATGCTCCTATTCAGGATTACCCTGGGTTAATGACAGGTTGCATCTTTCCAGATACTCTACTCTTGGGTAGCCATCATAATGAACTCTGTAGGAATGAACATAATGATTACTGTCCGGACTCCCTGCGGTGGCTTCAAAATTGCCTTGATCGGGTGAGACAGTAGTTCGGTTAGCTGGTAGACTCGATCAGTTCTTGAAGGTGAAATTTCTCCCTTGTAATCCGTAGAGATGCAAATGTTTTACATGCCTTGCTCTTATCGACGAATAACATTTAGACAGTAATTGGGGGTGAGCCAGGCTTCTGCTCTTATACCTCTAGAACCCAGGTCTCGGTGTAATGTTGATTTGTGGACTGGTGCAGGAAAGCTTATTTAGGTACTGCAGTGACTCAGTGTCCTTGCTTCGGTTTTAAGGCAAACCTGCCTTATGGTGAGTTTTACTGAGCACAGTGTAATTAATAAGTAAAAACACCTTTTCTCCCTAAACCAACATTTGTTAAATGCTCAGTCTGTACAGATTCCTTTGCTGGGACATTGTGGAGGTGGTACAAAGGTAATTGACATGGTTTCTGCTCTCAGAGTGTCTACCTGTCTAGTGAAGGAGACCACTATGTACCAATAATGCAAGAATATAAACTGACATCGGGGGAAGGGCTGAGGGTATTAGGAAAGTATCTATGCCTATGTGCCCTTCTCTAGACAGTAAGCTTCTCAAGGGCCAAGACTACTCTTCTGAATATGAAATTGTAGAGTGGATGGAACATTATTGAATGGAGATAAACTCAACATTTAAAAATAATTTGCATAGGCTCTGAAAGTCTTACTAACATAAGAATACTAAGAAATGTTGATCATATTAGGATTGTCCTTCCAAGGCAACAATTTTAATGTTTGGGTGTATCTGATAGGTTAATTCTATGGCTTTTTACCACATTGCCTTTACCTAAGAGTGTATCAGGGATTCTGCCCTGTTTTGTTGTGTTCCATTATACTATTTATCATTTTCTTTGGTGGAAAAATGAAGGCATATTCTACAAGGTAGTATTAACTGACCAGTTTGTTAGTATCAAGGTTAATGCCTCCTGCTCATTTTGTTAGCAAATTGCAGATTAGATTGTAAAGAATTTTTCTCCTTGAAATCAGGACACAGTAGTTCTGGGAAGCTGTCTTCTCCTTTTCCCTGTTCCCCGCCCCCTGCCTTTTTGTTAGAATGGGTTTTTCTGGAGCCTGCAGTAATTTCTTCTTCTTCTTCTTTTTTTTTTTTTTTTTTTGGCTTATGCACTCTAAAGGTAGAATTTCTGCCAGTGAAGGTTTCCAAATGAAATATGATCTACCATTTACCATTTGTATTCCTATTGGATTAGTGATGATCTAGCAATTATAATGTCCTCTTTATAAGTCCTGAGTCTTTTTTTTTTCCCCCAAAAGGAGTGTTAACATCAAGAAGTGTGAATGCCATTCTAGAATCATTCTCTTTTTCTTGTTTCTTTTCCTCTTTTGTTCTGTAAGACTTGGACTTTTGTCTGTTCCCAGTGTCTTTATTTGTGCCATTTCAGGACTAGGCAAAAACTTTTAGCAAAAATTCTACAGCTAGTGAGGCAAAGGTATAGTTGAGAATAGCAATAGTATCAAAGATCCCTATTATAAGGAGGAAATCTTAAAGTCAAATTGATTGCCATAAATTTTATTTGCTCAAGAAACCCAAAATGTGATGTTTTATTCAAAGCCTTTATATAAAAATAACAACAGGGGATGTCGAGAACAAGGACCACAACATCTGATGTATGGCTTACACTCATTGGATTCTCTGTGAACACCTGTTGAGTGAGTGGAACTATTTCCCAGGCATCCCGTGTTACAGTAGAAATTACCGTAGGTATTGCTATACAAGGGGAACGTGATTTAATCTCCACATAACCAAAATTTTTTTTGTGGTGAGGACTATATGCATGGGAATTTGCTTGCTCTATAAAACTAAAAGGGTTAAAAATTATGTGTGTGTTTCAAGAGACATAATCAGTAGAGCTAAAATAGCTGACTGCTCTAACCTTAGGAACCAAACACATGTATTTGCTGAAAATCTCTCAGCTGATAAATCTTACATATTATTTATTAGAAGGTGAGATTGAGTATCCTTTTCCACTAACATCAACATATCTCAAGGGGCAACTTTAAATTCAGTTCGTTTTTACTAAAAAATTAGCAGATCATTTGGAGGCACATTAACCGTGTTTTGAGCAGGAACTAATACCTTCACATCAACAAAGGAAATTTCATTGAGAGAATTCGTCTTAATTCTCAGTTCTTAGCATTTGGAAGAACCCATTTATGTTGGGCCCTCTATGCATTAAGTTTATGTTCTAGATTTG
This sequence comes from Lutra lutra, assembly GCF_902655055.1. Taxonomy (NCBI): domain Eukaryota; kingdom Metazoa; phylum Chordata; class Mammalia; order Carnivora; family Mustelidae; genus Lutra; species Lutra lutra. The sequence continues at coordinate 87,919,363 of NC_062283.1, read as the reverse complement.
TTAACTTCCAAAGGCAACTCATACCTCATTATACCTCAGATCTGGATACAAAGACCCAAAGAGTACCACAGGTGGACATAAGACATTGTGTTTGAAGTGTTTACTTCAAAGGGTACTGATGAATATTTTTGCTGACTATAAAATGCAAGTTCCATTTTCTTCTGTTTTTTTTTTTTAAGATTTTATTTATTTATTTGACAGAGATTACAGGTAGATAGAGAGGCAGGCAGAGAGAGAGGAAGGGAAGCAGGCTCCCTACTGAGCAGAGAGCCCGATGCGGGGCTCGATCCCAGGACCCTAGGATCACGCCCTGAGCCGAAGGCAGAGGCTTAACCCACTGAGCCACCCGCAAGTTCCATTTTCTTAGGCTTTCTTCCCAATAATGATTATTTGAGAATTTTAATAGATTCTGTCCAGATTCCAGAGAATTTACCATTCTGGGTCCAGTGTGGAGTGTGAAATGAGAATAGAGCTTAGGCATATTGACCAAAGAAAATTATGTTCACAGTTTCAGGCCTAATAAAGTAGTAGCAAGATCATCTGTGGATTCAGCAGAACCAGTCATCCTAAAACCATCATTGAGAATAACATTATAAAGGTTGGTGTGGTGTGGTGCCTCCTCATAGGGTAACTTACAAGGTCAAGCATCAAGTGTATTTGTTGAGGAGTGATTTGGGAGTCCAGGTGGAAGGTTGGAATCTCTGTGGACCCCTTTTAAAACCCCTCTGAAACAATGTAGCACAAAAATCTAAGTACAAATGCAAAGTCAAGATTGTGGTTATTGCCTCTGAGCCCCTGTAGAGAACTATAGACATTCAGAACCTGCTCCTGTCAGCGCTCTTGGTCTATATGGCAGGGAAAGTTTAACCAGATGGACTATTAGTGGCTACATCCAAGTTTGCCAAGATTATTAGAAATTCAGTGTAACTGTGGGGTGAGAGAAGACTGTGTGATGTGATAGAAAAGTTGCCACATGTGAAAGTAAGCAAGTTACAGTTCTTAACCTTTCCAAGCTTCAGGCTCTGAGCTGTAAAATGAAATTAATCATACCATGCTCACAGGTGGAGGTGAGGATTAGAGATGTGATAAGCATTTAGTATACTCTCTGGAAAATATTTGGGGCTCATTAAATGATATTTATAAAAGGTGGGACATTTGACTACAAATGGCAAATTTTCTGATAACTCCGACAAACATACTCTTTGTCTGTTCCAGTACATGTCTGTTCCAGTACATGTCTGTTACAGAAAGTTTCCCTAGTCTAATCTCCTGCCTATTCCCTTAACTAGCTTGTGAGTGAACATTTCCAGGAGGGCTGCCACTTTTCTGAGGCCTTTTTAGTCTCTTGTCCACAATAGGTATATGTGACTGGCTCCCTGTCCTGTGTTTATTTGTGTGGATCAGATGTTAGATGTCAGGTAGATTACTCATTGCGGTACCCTGTAATTATGCCGTGTTAAGGGAAGGAAATAAATTACCATTATTTCAGATCACCTCACTTGTTATTTAAAATACGATTAAGGGAGTGTACCTTTTATTCCTTGGGGTTAATGGAAAAACTTCTGGCCTGCCTTAATCAGGGAAAAATAGCCATGATCCTCTGCCTTCTTGGAAACCAATCAAAAGGAATTTTTTTCTCAAAATTTCTACTTCTGGAGTTTTTTGTTTTGTTTTTACCTCTTCTCGCGGACACGAATGGAAATGTCCTAGGCTTGTGCCAGGGACTTCGGTTATAGGCACTTACATTTGGGGCTACTGGCTTTCTATGGGCCGTTTTTCTTCTCATGCTGTTTTCAGCACCAAGATTTCTTGTTCTAAATTTGGTCAGTTTCTGTCTTGTCTCTCAATACTTTTAGTTCTCTCTAGTGGTCTTGTTTCTCTCACCAGTCAGTCAGCAGTAAGTGCTGTGAACATTTGATGCAGGCAGCATATTGGATGTACCATACTTCTGTTACTAAATGTATGTGTTAGCAGGTCATTGTATACTGAGGTGGAGCTCTTCCCTCTATCTGGTGTGCGCTGTGGCTGGTTCTCCTCCCTCTGCTGTGCTATATCTGGTCACCATCTACTTCTTCAGTTTAAATGTCCTTTCCTCAAGAGTGTCCCTAGATCAGGCTGGACCCCATGTTCTAGGCTTTCCAGGGATCATGTACTTGTCCTTTGTTATTCCAGCCAAATTTTAGATTGTATTTGCTGAGTACTGTTAAAAAAATCTCTCCAACTCGACTGAACTCTGACAGGGCAGTGAGTGTGACCTTTAGATTCACCCTGTTTCACTACACAGGGCCTCATGTGTAGTTGAGGCTTCCTAAATACTTATTATACAATGACTAACGAGAGATGACACCCCGACACCGTCAGCCAGGGAAAACGAGGAAGCACAGCCAGCGAGGCTATCTGTCCAAGCCTTGGAACATTCCAGGGTCCCGGACTACATTCTGAATCCGTCAAAGGCCTCGAGATACCAGATCAGTCATTGCCCTGCCAGGCGATAGGACAGTGACTTTTGTGTTACAGACCTTTGCCCTCCAGCCCTCATGCAGACAGGACTTGTAGTGAGTTTTCTGTTCAGAGTATGCAGACTCCACAGTGACCGACTTGGACCACATTCCAGTGCCAGAGCATTCTAGAAGCAGCTTCTACCGTCATCTTTCCTTGAACTACTGGAGCTCATTATTAAGTGTCCATTTAAGCTTGTGGTATGTTACTCATTACAGCCATGATTGAAGTATTACAAGTATTTACCTCCCTTTGAACAACTGAAATTCACTATTATGACAATAAGGTAGAAGTTCTAAGTTGGGGCAGATTACATAAGAAACGAATCCTTGATGACTTACTCCCTCAGAGTGACAGGTAGCGTCTCCCACTGCCGCCGCCTCCTCTGTGGGTCAGGAAAGACCTGCTGCGAGCAGCTGTCCAGTGCTTTCCTGGCCTTGTTCCCTCTGAACCCCCACCCAGCCCAGCCACGCTCAGAATTTTCCTTTCCTGTCTCTCTTTTATACTACCATCTCTGCATCAGTCTTTTTCTTTTTTCCCCAAGGCCCAGAAAAACAGGTTCTTCGTAGGAAGACAGTTCCCAGCACCGACCTTTCCATCAGCTCTATGTAAAGATGCAAAGTGGCAACCTCAGTGTTAGGATTCCAGACCTTAGCACTCTGGGTTTTTACCCTGGGCTGACTTTTGGGATGATCATATTTTCTTTTTGTGAGTCTCCTACCTCTGATTCTTCTGCACCACTGCAGTAGTAAATCCTTTCCCTAGTCTTTACACAGGGCTCAGTTTGCTCTAGCTCCCCCTTACCCATCTAGTGGTTCAGAGTTTTATTATATTCACGTTAGCCTGAGTCCTGAATGGAACTCCAAACTGACCACTTGGGTCAACACTTCAATCATCAATCAGCTTGACATTTTATCACAGTCTAAGTGACTTTGAAATCCTCTCCACTGCCACAAGTTGCAGTGACCTTGACATTTACTCTGATGCTACGTGACCTTCACTTTGACTCCATTTAGGTAGTGCAGATCTGTGTTGGGCCTCACTAGCACTCCATCTTCGATCCCATGAACTTGGAAATTCCCCTGGGCACCCACAGACTTCGGATTCAGCAAACACTGATTTTTTTGTGTCTATACCATGAGACAACATGCTAAATCTCACCAACTGTGTGAGCTCAATCTCCTGCCTACACCATGGACTCACCTCCTCCAAACCCTTCATCCTCTGCATGACCCTTATGCTCCTGAACCCTCTGTTCTCACAGTTATTAGTATCCTTCCAGCTCACTTGTCCTCTTTTTTCAAGCCTGGAACTCATGGGTAAACCTTCTCAACAGTGCACTTGGATCAACACCTGGTCCTTTGCAGGCTCGGAGTATCCCCACATAGCCTCTTCTTTCTTCCTTACAGCTGCCTAGTGTTGCTGCCAGCGTGCTTGGGTCTGTTCCTTCCTTCCTTCCCTCCTTCCCTCCTTCCCTCCTTTCTTTCTTTCTTTCTTTCTTTCTTTCAGATTTTATTTATTTATTTGAGAGAGAACGAGACAAAGTGCACAAGCAGGGGGAGCAGCAGAGAGAGAGGGAGAAGCGGGCTCCCCACTGAGCAGGGAGCCTTACATGATGTGGAACTTGATCCCAGGACGCCAGGATCATGACCTGAGCTGAAGGCAGACGCTTCGCCGACTGAGCCTCTCAGGCGCCCCATCCATTTCACTCTCTTGCTCTCTCCCCAGCTGATGAGCCCTTCTGCTGATGGCCGGTTGTGTGAGTCAAACACACGGCAGGCGACATTCACCATGAGTTTCATCCCCTCCACCTCACTCTTGACAGCTGACTTTTCTGCCACTCTCCTGTGAACATGAGGATGTATTAAATTAGCACTATTCTCACTAAAACACTACAATGCAAGAGAGGAATGAGGAACTTCTGTTTTCATTTGATGTGAAGAAGGAAGAAAGTAACATTTAAAAGGTCTATTGGCCACCGACACCGGATTTTAACTAAAGCCTGAGTGTCGGGGGTTGACTGTGGTTATGTGGCCAGTGACATGCTTTTTGGTGAAACATCATAGATGAAAGCAAAGCAAATGGAATGCTCCAAGCCCCATCTGAGAATTTGCTGTGGATCATTACCCTACTGATGCTTCTTGAGGGGGGTCTATACAATTACTGATCTGTGTTATTCAGGAGAACAGGGTTAAAGAGGGAGTCCACACTACTTCAGGTGACGTGTTTAAAAAGCACAACTTCCATTCAGGAGTTTTGGTGTTTGTTGAATTCCTTTCTTCTGACAGTACTGTCACAGTCCTTCAAGTGGAGGCCTACTTCATCATTCCCAGTGTCCTATATTTGACTCCCCCACCCCGCCCCAAGATTAATGACTTTTTATTTTTATTTTTTTATTTATTTTAGGATTAATGACTTTTTAATGACTCTCGGTAACAGCAAATTTTTTGACTAAATATGTAGCTATTTATGTTGTCCTCTAGCCTATTTTATCTTAAAACTTGACTGTAACATTTTAGTGTGAAAGTCAAACAGAGGAAAACAGAAAAAAGAAAACCATCCTGGGTGCGACGGGTGGTTCATCCCGGATGAGCTCAGCATGACCTGCTTCCTCCCCGTGGCCCTGAGATGTCAGGTTCACGCTTCTAAGACGACGATGGAAGGACAGCAGGCATCGCTGAATGAGGTGTCAGCGGGCACAGTGGACCCTAGGGTGGCAGAATGTGTCGGTACCAAAATTCAGAATATACTGGATCTCTCAATTAACAGACTGAGAAAAATAAGTTTCCTTTTCTGGATGCTGATGAAGACCTCCTTCTCAGTATCACAGGGATGCTTCAGGACCTCTAATGACGTGACCAGTCTTTGACGGTGTCCCTGGGGGGGACCAGATTTTCTGGCTGGGGAGACAAGGCAGGTTTGAATGTCATAGAAGTATCTCTGAAATTTAGTATATGTGCTGCCGAAGCGAGCACAGTATCTCTGAAATTTAAAATTGGGGGCTGTATGTGAAAGTAGATGTTGAATCGAGGTTGTTCCCATCTGCACAGGGCTGTGGTCTCTTGGAGACAATATGTTCAGGGATTAATAACTTGGAACTAGGAGGTGGCGAAACCGACTCCCGCTTTATGCTTCAGGCTTGATACTTCATTCTGTGCCCACTCGGTTCATCTCTAACCAGGGATGATAGCATCACCTGTCTCAGAGGGCTAAGGATTAGGTGGGGTGGTACATAAAGCGTGCTTCTAACTGCGCCGGGCACTAATGAGCTAGTGTGTAAGTGATCCCGAATGTTATTTGGAAAGGTTTTGCAATTTGATAGCTTAATTGTAATAGTTCTAAGAGCCCAGCATTGCTGCTAAGACTTTGAAATTTTAGGAGACTTAAAACCAGTTGAAAGATGCACTTGCTTTATGAGAATTCAATAATTAAAGACTATTTTTCTTCTATTTCTTTTTTTTTTTTCCTTTTAAGATTTTATTTATTTGAGAGAGAGAGAACATGAGCAGGGGGAGGGGCAGAGGGAGAAGGTGGCAGAGGGAGAAGCAGGGGGGAGAAATGGAGGGAGAAGCAGGGGGAGGGAGAAGGGCAGAGGGAGAAGGGGAGGGGTTAGAGGCAGAGGCAGGCTCCCTGCTCAGTAGGGAGCCGGATCAGGCTGAATCCCAGGACCCCAATATCATGACCTGAGCCAAAGGCAGATGCTTAACTGACTGAGCCACCCAGGCACCCCTTACTTCTAACTTTTTTAACCTGAAAATAATCTCAGATGCCTAGTGATTGTATAACTATAGAAAATATTTCTAATGAACTCCTTTTCCTAGACAATTACTTTCATAACAGTATTGCAAGACACTTTTATATTGGCCACACAAAAATAAAGACTGTAAAGTGTGTTTGAAATGTGTCATTGTGTTCCTAAGTAATATTCAGGAAGCTACTACTTCGTGGCTTGATAACCCAGTTCCTTTTCACCTTGCACAATGTTGTAAGGTTGTATAATTTTCTCAGACCACTATTTTTTTCATTCCTTTTGGCTTTTAACAGAAGACTATAATTTATCATATTTTCAAAGTTGTGATTTTAAGAAAAAAAGTTTAGAAAACAGCTAACATAATAAATCCCTGTATGTCGGATGCCTGGGTGGCTCAGTCGGTTGAGCAGCTCTCTTCCGTTCAGGTCAGGATCCTAGGACCTTGGGACTGAGTCCCAGCATCGGGCTCCTTGCTCAGCAGGGAGTCTACTTCTCCTTTTCTTGCTTTTGCTCCCTCTGTGTCTCTCTGACAAATAAATAAAATCTTTTAAAAAAGAAAATTTAACTTAAAAAAATACCCATATGCCTGAGACCTAGACCAAAAATTTTATATTAAAATACATAATATTTATGGGGAATATAAATAAAAAATATTATGGCTAATGCTATAGTTTTTATGTATCCTTCCACGGTCTTTCTCCTTCCATCCCTTCCTATCGCCCCACCTTTCCTCTTCCCAGGGAGATAACATGTACTCTTCCTGTCTGTTTCTTTACTTTGACTACATGGAGATATCTTTAAAAAAATCTGTGTGTTTAAATTCATATAAATTATTAATATATCAATCTGCCAGTTTGCACTTTTCCCCTCAAGTTTGGAAATACCAATGCAAAGTGATCACCATAGTTTGTTTATGTATTTATGTATTATGTAGAATGTTATAATTTACCACAGTTTAATTCTTCAGTGCAACTTTCCCAGTTTACTTGTTACTATTTTCCAGCGGAGGGACAGAGATATTGATTAGTTTGTTTAGTCCTGTTGTGACTACAGATCGTGCTCCAGTAACCATTTGTACATCTCTTCTTGGACGTGTATGCAGGTTTCTCTGGTATAGTCCTAGAAGTAGTGTGTGCATTCTCATGTGCATTCTCATTTGCTTTTCCAAAATCATTTTATCAGCATAGTCCCACCTACACTGTATGGAGGTCCCCATTTCCCATATCCTTAGACTGGATTTAGTAAGACACTTTGACTTTTGCCAGTCGGATTGTTATGAATTGGCATTTGGTTTTAATTAGGGACATTGGACATTAGCTAATGTAGTGTTTTGTTTTGTGTTAATAATGGGAACACTAGCATTGTTTGGTGTTTTTTTCTCCCCCTAGAGGAGGGGACGAAAACTGCTGCATCGATAATCAGGTTTAAAGCTCATGGTTCTTGGCAGGTGTATGGAATCACTGAAGGAAGAAACAGATGGTGCCACCACCATGCAGAACTGAGGGGAAGGCAGTTATCTTCTCCACTGACACAGTGGCCGGGCATTAGAGCCAGGTTTCAGATTCCCCTTTTCAAATAGTGCATCTAGTTTCTGGGCTTGAGTCTTTTGTTTTTCTCTTATTAGTACTTCTGGTCATTCACCATCATTCCTATTAGGGGACCAGAGAAAAAGCAAAGCATAAAAGTTAGGTTGATCTTCCTTACCAAACTAACTGTAGTAAGGTTTCTTTTAGGGTGAAGAACGTAAGCGGAGAGGAGGGGAGGATGTAGTGTTTTGAGGGGAGAGCATGTGTTGAAGACATTGCTTAAAATCAGATTTGGTACTTATTTGTGGTTTTCCATTATTCACATGATCCTTGGGCCTGATTAGCATTTGTAAAGTATGAACTCTGCAAATGCAAGGCATTAACATGAATAATGGTAGAGAGTTAGCTATAGTGACTGTGTGTTTTCTTTTATTATGGTGGAGGCTATTTTAGTAACAAGAGGAAGCTTAGACTTGTAGACTGCTAGTCTGAAAACTTCAGTTATGCTCTCGCTCAGCCACACGGCATGATATATTGTACGGTTGCCTTATTTTCCTGGATAAAGAAAATTACTTTGCAGGGGGCAGGGGATGGAAATCTGTATTCTATGCTCTATATCGATCTCAATTATAAGGGTACAATCTGAATTTCTGGGAGGAGAGCTGTGCATAGTATAATCATACCTTGTTCAAAATTACATTGGTCTTTGCCACAACTCTTGGATTCGGGACCCGTAGTCCCCACAAAGCGTTCCTCCCAAAATTTGGGGCATTTTCCCAAGGAATGTCTGGCCACCTGCACTGGCGCCACCTTCCCTGCTGGTGCTCTGCCAGGCAGTGCTGCACCACTGAAGCAGTGGAGTTATGTTTCCCAAACTGGTGTTCCGCACATCATTCCTCCTGCAGGGTGATTCTAACTCAGATCAGCTTAGGAAATCTATTTCTATACTATAGGACTTGTAAGGACATTTAATATGCTATTATGAATTAGACTTATTTGACCTGGAATAATTTTGTATGGGGTGTATGTGTGTCTACTTCACAGAGAGCCCAGTCGAGGAAACTCTGTAGTGTTTGTGTGTTTGCATGCATGCAAAGCATCACATAGGAAAGTCTTCATTTGGCACCATATGGTGCCAGAGCTGCGAGCCGATCTGTTGTAAATGGATGATTTAGATTTTCAAAGAATGGCTTCTGGTCAATTCTTTGACAAGCCCCGGTGTGTGTGAATTTCTCTTAAAGTCAAACTTGGACGCTTGCTACATAACAGAAGTCTATAAACCTAGCTTGGCTGCTGGTGACAAAATGCACAAAAAGGCACCTCAACCTCTTCTGGTTCTTGATGTGGAAGTGGGAGGCAGATGCTACCTCAGTGAGTGCCCGACTCTGGTCCATGAAGCCATGGCTGCCTCTGAGTTCATGGGAAGGGTCTTTCTTTATTTTGCTGCCTCAGGCAGAGGCTGCGATCCTCCCTTCCTTCTGATGTTCCAGTGAGTAAGGAAGAGAAAACTCGTGATAGAAACTTAACTGTTTCCTCAAGATCCTTATCTGAGAGCTGCATGTGAGCCAGTCATGATGGATCTGTTTATTTTCTGGACTCTGGAAGCATGAAAGTTAAGTCATGCTCTGACTTAACTGTGGTTTGATGGCTCTATAACTTGCTTGACATGTATCTAACACGTTTGGGCAGAGAATTTGGATAAATAACTGGGATAAAATAAATGATATGTAAGATTAAAGAGAAAGGAATGGAAAGAAAGATCTGAAAATACTGCCATTTCCAGCTTTGTGTAGTATTGGGTTAGTAGTAGAAACGAGAACCAGTGCTGTGAATGGAGCATTTATCATGTGAGAGGCCCTGCAGGGGCCTTTTCAATGTGTTCCCATTTAACTCTCAATTCCATGTTACACAAATAGAATGCTGAAGTTCCTGGGTGAAGTGACTGGCCCAAAATAACACAGCTAGTAAGTGGTGGCCCAGCATTCAGACCCCTCTGTCAGGCTCCAAGTTACCTGCTTACTCTACTTGCTGTGATCCAACAGAAGTGCAAGGGAAGGGAGTCCTTCTGACCACCCCCCCCCCCCCAATCCTTCAGAATTCACAGCGAGGAAACTGAGACTTGGAGGGACGGGTTAAAAGTCACTGTTTTCCTTTGGGCACTGAATTCCTGTGACTTCAAAGAAGTGTTAGGTGCAGTAAACTATTTCAACATGCAAAACAATAAAGAAAAATTTTATTTTATCAAGTCTGCCTTGGTTGTTTTCCTTACTCAGTATAAAAGTAGCATGTGATGATTTTTTAACATGTTTGCGAAATACAAAATATGTATTAAAAATAGATGAAAAATCAGGGTGCCTGGCAGTCTCTCAGGTGGAAGAGCAGGTGACTCTTGATCTCAGGGTTGTGAGGGGTCATGAGTTTGAGCCCCATGTTGGGTGTACAGATTACCAAAAAAAAAAAAAAAAAAAAGTTTCAAAAAGGCTAAAAATCACAATGATCATTCTGAGAAAAATCATTGACATTTGGATGTATTTTTTCGCCATGTCTTTTTTTTTTTTTTTTTCCTGTTCTTCTTCTCAATGGTTTGGAAAGTAGATGTTCCACTTAAAAATCTATCAGTGGTCACACTACATAAGATCTTTTTTCCCCCAAATATTCTTAAGCTTAAGTCACTAGATAGTGCTGGAAAATGTTTCTCTTCTAGTATATAAAAAATGAGCTTATGTTCTTCTTAAAACAATTTAGGGAAATGTTTAAGATTGGAGTATGTGGTTGCTTATAAATCACAGCAGATTTTGGAACACCTGCTTTTTAAGAATCTGTTAAAATCGGAAGTTTACTTTTTGCCAATTCAGATCCCTCTGAGGCCAGCTAGAAGTGCTACTTTGGTGTATAACCAGGAGCACAACACTTTGCTACTTTAGCATTCCTATTAAGGAAAGGCAACATCCTTAACATTACTGAAAAACCCAGAAAGAATTTAATTTAGTTAGTTCCAAAGTGACTGGAGATCAGTGAAAGGACTTTTACTAAACTTGGGGGGCAACTCTAGGCAACAGGGAGACAGATCCTCCTTACATGTGCAAATGCACTTAAATGCTAGGATTAACAGTATGTTCCATAAAGAAGGAATGGAGAAGGAAAATTCCATTGAAGGAAACAATGTAGAGATTGTGAGCAATAGATTTCTTGGCCTGGTATGCCAATGAAACCTGTGGAATTTGGAACTTTTATCAGAATAATTTTTTAATAATAACTGCCAATAAAGTCCACATCCTTTTTTTTTTTTTTTTTTTAAGATTTATCTATTTGACAGAGAAAGACACAGCGAAAGAGGGAGTACAAGCAGAGGGAGTCAGAGAGGGAGAAGCAGGCTCCCTGTTGAGCAAGGAGTCCCATGCAGGACTCTATTCCAGGACCCAGGGATAATGACCTGAGCCAAAGGCAGCTGCTTAATGACTGAGCCACCCAGGTGCCCTAGAATCCACATTCTTAAAATTACTCATGGTATTTTGCAACATTAGCCATATTATATAGGTGTTAGGGGTTTAGGGTTTTTTTTTTTTTTTTCCCTTCCCTTTGGGTCATATTCATGACGTTCTTTCAGCTGTATCTCATGCGCTTCCTTCTTGTAAGCTCTTGGCAAGATCCCTGTCAGAGTTCTTTGGGTAAGACACTGGCTTATAGTGGTCACTGTATGCTTCTGGACTTGCAGTTTGGCTGTAGGCTACAATTAAAAAACAACAACAACAACAACAACAACTGAGCCTGTCTTTGGAGGATTCTTTAATCTTTGAATGTTTTACCTTTAAGCTTCAACCCAGTTTTAACCACTCGCTAGACTGTAGGCCCTGAAAACAGTTCTGTAGGAGTGAATCTGTAATTTTCTACCCTTTCTCTATAGAGCAAAACAAAATCAATAACCGCAAAGGTAGATATCTTGTGTTCAGTGCACAGAATGACCTCAAGGTTATCTTCCCTTTTCCTACTCATAACAAAGTAGGTCAAGTCTGTCATACAGTTGGTTTTTTTCCCCCTGAGTAGAAGAGCCAAGTTCTTTTTTTTTCCCCCAAACTGGAGGAACCCGTCAGTTTGGGGTGGCCTCTGCTGCCTTGACCTTGCTCTCCCTCCACTTTTTTTGTTGGTAAATTTGAATAGCAGCCTACTGATCATGTCTCGGAATTTTTTGATAAAGGTTAGAGTGTATTTGCTAAATCAAGGAAACCCGCAGCTGGTACTGAGTTCTTCTAAGAAGTGTATCTCAGGGATGCATCAGAGGTTGACGTACTACAGAGGACAGCCTGCAGGCAGGTCTGACTCTGGGCTGTTTCTGTACCAAGAGTTAAGAACAGTGATTGATTGATTGATTTTTGCGGTAAAATATACATGACATAAAATTTGCAATGTTAACCATCAGCTGTACAGTTCAGTGGCACTGAGCACATTCACAGGTTTGTTTGTTTTTTTTTATATATATCTTAAATAGTTATACAAACAAAACACAATATGTGACTCACTTCTGTGGCCTGAAAGCCTACATATTTCCTGCTTGGCCTTTTATAGAGAATGTTTTATGGAGAATGTTTTATAGAGAATGTTTGACCCCTGCTGCTTCAGTCTTTTTCTGTAGGGAAAGTGAAGGTAAGGAAGATCAAGATCAAGGGAGTCCGCAGTGCAGTTGGAGAGCCCTGACTTCACTTCCGGCTCTGCCACGATTGTGGGGGAGGGGGGCAATGAGGCAGGTCACATGACTCCGGGCCTCGCTTTTCTCAAGCCCTGCAAAGCGATGATGATAACAGTTGCGACCTTCTAGGCCACTCTCCTAATTAAATGGAATACCTGAGAGGCACGTGGTCAGTTAGAATACTCAAACAGTAAATGAGGAATCCTGTCCCTGACACGCCCAGAGGAGGCTCATGGGCTCTTCCTCCCCGGAGGTGAAGGACTCTCCCAGCTTATGAGCTGCTGGCCGTCTTGCTGCCAGCGGGAGGAAGGGTCAGCGTGAGGGCTAAGCCAGCTCAAAGAGGAGACCAGAACTTTAAAAAAAAAAAAAAAAAAAGATAGTGAGAAATGGAACTACCATCCTATATCCTGAGATCAGACTGATGCCCTTCCATCCCATTCCCGGGCCTGCCTCTCACATAAATCCACCTTGGCTGAGTTTGCCCAAGCTCACAGTGCCGAGTGTTAGGTATTAGCCTGCTGAGGCTACCATTACAAAACACCACAGACTGGGTGGCTTAAACAACAAATTTGTTTCCTCTCAGTTCTGGAGGCTACGCGTCCAAGATGCAGGGGTCAACAGGGTTGATGTCTTCCAAGGCCTCTCTCTCCTTGACTTGTAGGCAAACCTGCTCTGACCTCACAGGGCCTTCCCTCCGGGCCTTCATCTTAATCTCTTTATAGGAACACCTACCAGTCAGATTAGGGCCCACCCTCATGACCTCACTTTACCTTAATGACTTCTTTAGAGGCTCTGTCTCCAAATATGGTAATGTCCTAAGGTGCTGGGGATAGGAACCTCAAATACAAATTTGCAGGGGGGGAGGGGCACACTTCAGCCCATAGCATGTTCCAGTTTTTATAGTATTCTCTGTGTATTAACTACTCTTGAAAATATGATGGTAAGGAGAATGGGAGTAACTTGTTTGGCTCATGAGGCAGTCAGAGCCCAAAAGGGCAGAGCTGGTCCCATACATCCAGGGAGGGTTGAAGTGGATGGGGTGGGGCTAGATGGCCACAGCAACCTTCAGCTGAGGAGGCCTTCTTGTCTGCTAGCTTTTTAGCTGCTGCTATTCTCTAGAAGTATAAGCTGTTTTCAGAAGATAACTTTGGACTGTATCTTCATTGTAAGATTCCTGAGTAATTAGCAATATATTTTGAAGTGTTTTTTTTTTTTTTAATCCACAATCTGCTTTGTCATTTTTTTAGTGAATTTTGCTTAGAATTGCAAGTCCAGGAACACTCTCAGAAGGTCCTCTGTATTTCTGAGCCTCCAGTAGATAAGACATTTACCCCAGCCGCAAGGGTAGCTTACCACATCCAGAAGTCTCTGGTACTTTCTAGTGTAGCATCATCACCATGCAGTCAAGCTGGCATTTCATGTCCAAGGGAAGAGGCTGAGGGCTAAAGACTTCAGGCCAGGCCTCAAGGAAATACAGCTTCTCAACAGAACACTGGCATTCAAATTCTGCTAAATATTAACGTCAGCTAACTACTGCCGGGCAACAGACCACTCCAAAACTTACAGCTTAGAACAGCAGTTTACTCTTTCTAATGATTCTGTGGGTCGGCTTGGAAGGCCTGCTGCTGATTTTGCCTGGGCTCACTGGTGGGCTACACTGAACTGGAGGGCCATTTGCAGGGGGAGGTCCTTGATGATCTCTCACTTGCCTACCAGTTCATGATGGCTGTCCACCGGGGCACCTGAGTTCCCCTCCATGTGGCCTCTCATCCTCTAGTAGGTTTGGCTTGTGCAGTGATCTCAGGGAAGCATCCCAGGCAAGCAGAAGCTGACGTTGCAGGGCCTCTTGTGGCCTCACTTCGGAAGTCACACAAGGTCACTTCTGCCATATACAGAACATGGTCAAAGCATGTCACGAGGCCAGCTCAGATTCAGGAAGTAGGGAACGAGCCCCTACCTCTTGGTGTGAGGAGCAGCAAGTCAGACTGCAAAGGAGCCTGGACACAGGCATGGCTCACCAGGGGCTGTTGTTATAACCAGCTGCCACAGCTGCTAATAATGTTCATTGACCTCCCCCCCCCCCCCCCCCCCCCGCAGGCATCTGTCCGTGATTTGTATCGAACACTGGTGGGAAAGTAGTTCAGGCTTGCTTGTATGCAAATGTATATTCTGTTTTTTCTCTGAATCTATTTGAGTGTGCTTATGGCTTATGTATACATAACGTTTTAAAACATGTACTGAGTGGCAAGTTTGTATTTCCTATTTTGTACCCAGGAGGATGTAATTTAGAAATTTCCATCCTATGTCACTTTGGCCAGCTTAGTGAGGTTTTTCAACTGGACTGTGCAAATAAAGGGAAAGATTAATAGGTTGTTTGCCAGAAATTGCAAAATCTTAAACTGATTAGAACATCAAAGAACATCAAAGGTAACATTTTAGATGATTTCAAGCATCTCTTTTCTTTCTTTGGATGCATTTTCATTAACTCATATAATAAATAAGGTTCTTTGATCAAAGTAGGAGTCAAATTCTAAGTGCAGTCATATATTCATATACAGTATGCACACATGTATTGTTGTATATAAACAGCTCGGGATTTCAAAAGGTATATATGTACCTTATTTATAAAGTATATTTATATAGGTATATATATATACATATATGTATATATATAGTGTATTTATATATATGTGCTTATATGTATATAATTGCCTTTTAAGTACAACCACCCAAGCCAAGTGACCAGAAGCCTAATGGGATCCCTCTGCTCACAGGATTTTGCCTCTCCGTCATCAGTCCATTCTTTCTTAACTGATGCCTGGACTCTACCTTCATTCTCCTTCCAACCTCCAGCCATTCTCCTCCCATTTCTTTTGCACGAACAAGCACGCTGATGCAGATACAAGTACTTGTGAGCACCCTGTGATGCACACTGCTTTCTGGGTTTCATTTCATTCTGGAACCAATGTATGTATTACTTTGATCAAAATCAGTAGGGGAAAAAAGTACATAAATCCTGTAACTATTTCTCGTTCCCATCTCCCCATCCCCAGAGCAGACAGACCCCGCTGTTCCCAGGTGCATCTGTTCCTCATGTACAGACCCTCTATATTCTCTCTATCCTGCCACCATGCTTAGGATGAACTCCCCAGTTTTAGGGTATTCCTCTAAAAGGCAGGTGGATTTAGTTTTAGGGTATCAGAACTTTAATGTATAATTTTTTTTCTTTGTAATAGAGTTCTTAAGAGGGATTCCCTAAAACTGCTGGGTCCGCAAGACTCATAAATCTGTGAAAACCATACGTCCTTATGTCCATTTTTTTTCTTTTGAGAAAATCTACCGCTTGTGCAGATTCTGAAAAGAGACCATGACCTAAGAAAAGGAGAAAATCCCTCACCCTATGGGATCTTGGTGAATAAAGCAAAGGATAAAAAGATTTAGGAGGAAAAAAATGAGAACCTATGTTCACTATATTATCTACTGGGTTCCCCCACTGCTAGTACAGGGTGCAAGGGTAGTATGGAGGCTAAGAAAGAGAAGTTTTGTAAGGAAGAAAAAACCCAGTGTACCAGTAGAGAGTGAATCAAGCCAACCAATGCCCAAGAAAGGTAACAGTTGCACATTCCATGTGCCAGAATTTAGGCCACAGGCTCTAATTTTTCATTTAATCATCTCCAGCATTTAGCATTTGATGGGGCCCTCCTCCGGGAGAGAAAGAGGTTGAGATTTGAATGTTGGCTCGTCACTTATCTGGGTGACATGTGGCGTGCGCTATGACTTCTGAAACCCAGTTTTCTTGATCTACCATGAGGTTAAAAGTACTTACTAAATTTACATGAAGGTGGGGATTATTCCTGGAAATTTTAGGTACTTAGTAAATGGTAGCTATTACTGTATTTTGGAGAGGCCAAGGTTGACATTGGGGGTTGGCTGCAAGACCAGAAAGGGCCTGGCCCCAGGATAGGTTTCCAGGGCTACTTAGAAGAAGTTTGCCAGTGGTTCTACAACCCGTTCCTTCCAGAAAACAGGCCCTCCCTTCTTACCCGTAGGTTCTGACAGCCATCGCTATAATGTGGAATTAGGGCAAGGTCTGTCCTACAGAAGGGGAGAGGCTGTGTTCCTGGCGGGCACAGGTTGAAACTATGACCCATGAAAATTTTGCTTCGTGCCTGCTCTGAGGGTAGTACTCAGCTTTAGGTTATAGGCTAGGTTGTGGGTCAGTGGGCTTTTGTGGGTCAGCCTGGGAGCTGCGTTAACATATATAATATTGTTTCTGTCGGGAAGCTATTTTCTACATTTGGTGAGATGCCCTATTCATATGTTGGAGACTAGACTAGAAAATTGGTAAGGAAGGTCTTAAGGAATCATTCTCAGGCCAGAGAGAGAGAGAGAGACACTTCGAGAAACAAGAAACAAGACATTGACAAATATTTATACTTTTTCCCATTGTTTATTGAGTGTTAACTTCATGTAATTGGACATCACATCTGTCCCACCCATTTATTAATTGCTTACATGATGGGATGAGATATGCATGACAGGATACTTACTGTTTTTCCTTATGAGACAACCCAGCCTCTCTTTTTTTTTTTTTTTTAAATTTTATTTATTTATTTGACAGACAGAGATCACAAGTAGGTAAAGAGGCAGGCAGAGAGAGAGGAGGAAGCAGGCTCCCTGCTGTGCAGAGAGCCTGATGCGGGGCTCGATCCCAGAACCCTGAGATCATGACCTGAGCTGAAGGCAGCGGCTTAACCCACTGAGCCACCCAGGTGCCCCCCAGCCTCTCTTTTGACCAGAGTGATCAAAGCTATTGCCATGAGTGGGCTTAACAGTGTTGCACCTGCCAAGGCCTGAGGCACGAAATCCATCGAAGACATCTTTTCTTCCTTTGAGGGGAAAAAAGACAGCTTTTTCTTGAGCCATTAATTTCCTTTCGGCCCCACTTCTGGAGTAGAGAGAGATGGATCCAGTAGGTTTATGTGATAAAAGAAGTGTATCCATCAGCAATACATGATTTGGGGATGTAAGTTATGCCTGATAGTTTGCAGCATAAGAAATATTTAAACAGGGCGCCTGGGTGGCTCAGTCATTAAGCATCTGCCTTCGGCTCAGGTCATGATTCCAGGGTCCTGGGATCGAGTCCCGCATTGGGCTCCCTTCTCAGTGGGAAGCCTGCTTCTCCCTCTCTCACTCCCCCTGCTTGTGTTCCCTCTCTCGCTGTCTCTCTCTGTCAAATAGAAAAATAAAATATTTTAAAAAAAAGAAACATTAAAACAGTTATAACTGGAGTATTTTAGTTATTCTTCTGAATGCAACATTCCTTACAAATTCAGCCTTCCATGAGCCAGCACTTTTCAAACTGCTTTTATTTTGAGAGGACTTCTAGAAAATTATTTCAGCTTTCTTAGCAATCTTTTCTTTATCTAGTATTTAATTCCTCTTTGTTTTGATCTGAATAAATAAAATTCAAGGGAAAAATTCAAGACTTGTGGTCCTTAAGGACTATCATAGTGTAAACTTGAGAAAGTCATTTTCTTATAGATTTTGTAGATATCTGTAGATTATATCCAAATGCCTATCATTCTTCACACTGTGAACATGTGGACCTATAATAATCCCAGTAGAAAAATCCTTTCTAAGAAAGGTTGATATACCATACGTATCAGGAATATATTTTTTAAAAGTAAACACACATCTGTGTTTGTATTTGTGTGTATAATTTATATATATGTGCATAAGTGTATGTATTTGTATCTCACATATTCTTCTCACTGGTGGGTCATGAAAATAAGCTCATGTATTTAAACCTAGGATCTGGAGGATGGGAGCTCCAAAATGGTCTCAGGTGGGCTATGACCACATTGGAACAGTCTCCATTACAATTGTTAAGGTATGCGTTTTCCAGGAGGATTCAGAGCTCATGCATTCTTCGTGGAGAAAGCTGGGACACAGTTTAGAAGCCACTTTTCTGGAGTAGGTTAAGGAGTGGACCTAAATAATATCTTTCTTCCTCTCCTTGGAAGAATCTTGAATTCTCTAAAAGTTCAAATTTATAGGGTCTTAGCGATTAAGAGAGGGTGGCAGGATCTGGTTATGTGCAGAGGATGAGTAACAATGATAACGAGTCCATGGAATTTTGAGGGCCAAATAGAGCTTTGCTAGGCCGGTGGCTTTGATTTTGATCAGGTTGATGCTATTGTACATGAGGGTTCTGATGGTCTTAGCTTTATAAGGTGAGCTGTCATGGTTTATCTCATTTCTCTTTGCTGAGGGGTGTGTGTGTGTCTGTGTGTTGACCTTGCATCATGGTTTCTATGTGCACTAGAGCAATCCTGATCTGGAGGTTGAGCTCCATATTACTGAATCCAGCAGCTGTTAAGGGAATGTTCTGTCCACAGCTTTGGCAGCATGAAGTGGTCAGTCATCCCAAGTTTTGTTTCATGGACCCCCTGTTAAGGATGGAGCCATCCTATCTCTCAACCACTTTTTCTCTAGTTTGTCTCCTGTCAGTATAACTTGTATCTCATGTAAACATGACTCAGTAATGAGGGGACCCTATGGATTAGCTGTAGCCTTCATGTCCATGAAAACTACCAGAGAGAAGAGAGTAACTCTTTAAGTTTTGGTGGTTTGGGGTCTTTTTTTTTTTTTTTTAATTGCGGTAAAATACACAAAGCCTAATGTTTTCCATCTTTACTGTTTTGAGTGTATAGTTCATGTGCATGAAGTACAGTCACATTGTTGCGCAACCGTAGCCTTTTTTAACAAGGGGTTTTTCTGTGCAGATATCTCCACTGTGCTTAGTCAGAAATTTCTCCCCAGAAAACCTCATCTCTTACCCTGAAGACAGTATAAGTAAACTGTGTCTGTGAAAATAACTGAGCATATCAGTTCACTTTTTATAATTAAAAAAGACTCAGTTTTACAACTGCCACCAAATCTGTTACTAAATCTGTCGGGATTCTAATTTAGCTTCTGCATATCACACCCTGTAAAGGCAGCCTTTCTTGTGTTAAATCTTCATGTTTCCCTTTTCTGTCTCCTAAGTAACAATCTATTTCCAGGTAGGCTGCAAGACCGAAGGCACCCACTTCAGTGTGCTTGGTTTTGCCAGTTCGGCCCAGTGGATGTTGATTACCTCCTGTGCTAAGATACTCTGCCTTCGCTTACCTTCAACCTGGTGGGCCTCAGTCTCTAAAAAGGAGAAGTTTTCTATCTGACAGATAAAATAGAGAGGGCAGCCAGGTTCGCTGCTTGGCAGGGAGCATACTTCTCTTTCTCCCTCTGCCCCTTCCCCCGTCCCCGCCCCAACTTGTGTGTGTTCTCTCTCTCTTTTGCTCTGCTGTCCCTCTCAAATAAATAAATAAAATCTTTAGAGTTTTTAATGCCCTCTGGTTTTTTAAAAGATTTTAATTAGTTATAACCTGAAAGATAGGTATGTTATACCATCCCCATTTTATAAACAAGGAATCTGAAGCTCAGAAATTAAATAATAACCTTATGATTATAGGGCTGGGATTCAACTTATGTTGCCTTTCTATAGAATGCCATAGAATGCTAGATGGAGTCCAGTGCCATTCTTACACTTAATGGGGACATAAAACCAGGGTTTTATGCACACTTCTGTAGCAAAGCACTGACCTCATGTCTTAGAGTTTTGAAAAATAATCGAATCACAATGAGAAAGACATGATACTCTCAGTATTGGTTTTGAATATGTTTCAGAGAAATAACTGCAAAACTGTGAAATAATTATTGCAGAATTGTGGCTTTTAAGGATGAAGGTTTTACTGAGCAAAAAATCTTAGTCCCCTTATTCAAATGTTTATTTTTAAAAGTTAAAGATAGAGCTTGCATTCAGAATGCTTCTTAGCACTGTGAAGGATAATAGTCTTCAGCTTTGCATGATTTTCTTCAAAAGATCTTTTTCCAATCTCTCACAGAATTTTTGGTTCTAGAACATAAGGTGCATGAATTTTACATAACAAAATTATGTAAATGTATGTACACTATTTTCTGTCCAGTGGCACTTCTTCCTTCTAAGTAGGCAGACAGGAAGTAGTTTATCTGATAGAGCTCTAACTGGTTTTGGTGTAAGCCACTCCCTTTACTCCTATGCGAGAATATTTGAAAACATCATTTGACATTTCTTATTCATCTCTTTGGTTTTCAGGAAAATTTTTTAGGTTCTTCCAGCAAGATTAAGAAGCATACTTTTTAAAATTACTTTTCCTGTATTTTATACTTAATGTATGGAGAAAAGTATGTTATACTTATTGTATGGAGATCACGCCCTTTATCCTATAATTTTGAAATGAGCTAAATCTGTTTTTCATCTTCTTCTATCTTTTCAACCCTACTGAATACAGATGAGTAATCTGAAAGAATCCTCCATTTTCCTAATGAAAAAACTCAGAGAACTGTAAATACCTTTCTCCAAATTCCCCAGATCTAGTAGAGCAAGGATGATATTTATATGTCCTTTAAAATCCTATGTATGAATTTGCAACAAACCATGCTTATTTGACAGAAAGTTTTCCTTTTTTCTTCATTCATCAGAAGATTTGGATGTGTATGTTTCCAGGAGTTAAGTGAGATGAAGATAAGCTTTAAACTCAGGAATGCTTAGTGTAGTCTAGGTTAAAGACACTAGGTACAACTCCTGACCTAGAACTCCTGTGTTTCATATTACTGGATCCAAAAACTGAATGAAATGATTGCACATGTGTTGTATTTATAATCTCTAGTTTATAAATTCCACGATGTCTTGCATCAGAGCTACTTGTTTATATGTGCTAGCCATCTCCTATTGAAATGTAAGCTTATAGGTAGAGGAGCAGGATAGGAAAGTTACCTTACGCACCACCCCCCGCCGCCCCCAATTTCCCTAGCAACTTTGTTGTCTATTGAGAATATAGATCATTAACAATGTAGAAGCTCCCAGTAGTGATTTATTGTGTAGAGTGAATACATTTGTAGCATGATTATTCAGCTCTTTCCCATTAAAGCCGTTCTTTGAGATCAAAATGTGAAACCAAACAGAGGCAGCCAATCAGGACTGTTATTTTAATGTATTTGCTTTTGGGTGTTTTTTTTTTTTTATTATTCCCATATTTAAATCTAGGATTTCCATTCAATATAACCCACTAAAAGGATTCAGTTTCATATTATAAACATGACTTTGGAAAGTAAATAGAATGATACTGAAGCTCTACTTTTATTCTTTAGCTTTATTCTTGCTTTATTGATGATGCTGATCTTACACAAGGATACAGTGTCCTCACCAGCTTGTTTTCCGTCATCCGTGCTATTGTGTAATGGCTGGCGGCGGTCTGAAGTAGTTGTCGTGATAAACTTGGCCATGTCATTTAATAGACTGGGCTCAGGCACCACAGGGTGTGAAATCTAGGTCAGTACTCATAAGCATCCTTGTCCTAGGAACAAGAGGCTTGCTGGTTGTCCTATGTCTTGCCCACATGGCTCATCTTTGCATTTGAAATCACTGGCATAATTCGGGTCAGGGATTAATGTGAACTCTGCCATTTTAAGTTGAACTCTAAAATGATCATTTTTTTGTCGTTAAGTTTAACACAAAGTACGATGAATAAAATCTATTTAAGTTTTAGACTTGCATTATAATTTCTAAGCCTTTTCATTAAAAAAATACTACCTGTTAAAAATGTGTTCCATAGTCTATGAGAATTTATACAGGTGATACCTCTCCCTTAAGCAACATCATTATCAGTGGCAAAGATGACCTAGGAGGATAGAGGTGGATTCTAGGACTTAGGAGAGAATGAAGATAAAACACATGACAAGGTCCTAACTACAGTAATGCCAGAAGTCTTTGCAGTATAAAATGTGCATCAGAAAGAGGAGGGGTTATGGGGAGAAGTGGGGAGGGATCCTTAGAGATAAGGTGAACACTCCAGAGGGCTAGAGAATGAGAGTCTGCAAGCACAGGCCCGTCAGGCAGAACTACAATGGGAGAAAATGGGACCCCAGGCCCTTAAAAGCAGTGATGATAGGAACATGCCCGTAGCACCACCGTCAGCTCACCTTCCAAGCAGCAGGGATCTGGGGAGAGTGAGGCACATACATGATTTCTGCTTCCCACTTACCCTAAAGGACTACATTCAGATTCACAAAGAGCATGTTGTCTGCTGATGCCTGCAACCATCTATGTGAGGGAGGTACTTTTTTCTTAGCTAATTAGAAAAGTAAAACACAAATATCCCAAAGGAACAATCCACACCAGGCTTGATAACATTGACTTGTTATCAACTCAATTATCCAGAGTGGAAGGAGAAGCCCTCATCCAGTCCTTTGGTGGTCGGATGTGGGGGACAAAGAAAGGAGAGTGCCAAAAGCCTGAAACTAGGATGATGAGGTATAAGAGTATGAGAATCCTATAATGGGTCTTGCATTTTTCTTGGAATTGCCCGTGTTTACCTTTTAGAATATTCAGAGGTAGTGTTTAATTAATTGAGGTCCTACTGTATCTTAATGATATCATTTAACATATTTGTATCATTAAAAGCTATTAGCATAGGGGCGCCTAGGTGGCTCAGTGGGTTAAGCCTCTACCTTCGGCTGAGGTCATGATCTCAGGGTCCCGGTATCGAGCCCCGCATCGGGCTCTCTGCTTAGCCAGGAGCCTGCTTCCACCCTCTCCCTGCCTGCCTCTCTGCCTACTCATGATCTCTGTCTGTCAAATAAATAAATAAAATCTTTAAAAAAAAAAAAAAAGCTATGAGCATAATCAGAGTAGCTTTTCCCTGGGTCTTTCATTTCCCATACAGTGTGTTACTAGAAGTTTATCTTGCTATGTCAGAAAATCTGCTTGAGGGCGTTTACGTGGAATGTTCTTGAATCTTGGTAGTTATTTCCTATTCTTAGCTATTCAGGTTGCTTGTGCCACTTCTATCTTTGGAAGCGGAACCTAATAACTATGAGATTAATATTACGGTGTGTGATGGTTGAAGACTTAATGGCTAGTGTCCTTTACTGTTTGTGACTTTACATTTAGGTAGAGGAGGATTTTTTTTTTTTTTAATTCCTCACTAGCTCACAAAGTCTTTCTTGGGCCAGCTTATGAGAACAATCCTGTATGGAAGTGGAACGGTATGCTCTTGTTGCCTGTCTCCAGTTCTCAAGTGTCTTGTGGGTCTCTGCAGAAGAACTGATGCTTCCTCAAGTCTGGTGCGCTTGCTGTTCTCCTACTTCCAATGGGCTGTGTTGTTGCCTTGGCAACTCTGACTAGATTTTCACAACTATAATATAGAAAATAGATTTATGTCTTCAGATGAGAAAACTCCTGGCAGAGAGAACTACACTTTCCCTAGCTTTGAGTTAAGAGCACACCATTTTAGTTGAGGGTAGCATTTCTGTAACTTTAAATGCTGTTAATCTGAAATCAATGTGAAATTCCTGAGATTTCATGTAAAATTCCTGAGATTTCATGTATGAGTCAGTATTACCGTGTGTTATAATCACAGCCAGCTTCTGTATCTTAGTACACGTAGCTCTTTTATTTTTATATTTTTTAAAATATTTTATTTATTCATTTGACAGAGAGAGATCACAAGTAGGCAGAAAAGCAGGCAGAGAGAGAGGAGGAAGCAGGCTCCCTGCTGAGCAGAGGGCCCAAAGCGGGGCTCGATCCCAGGACCCTGAGATCATGACTTGAGCTGAAGGCAGAGGCTTTAACCCACTGAGCCACCCAGGTGCCCCTACATAGCTCTTTTTTAAAAAAATGCTTTAAATTCATCAATATATTCGATTTCGATGTTTTAAATTTTTCATGCCTCTGCAGATGATTCTTCCTTTCCTGTGCCCTCCATATCATTTGCTTATTCTTTTCCTCATAATCTTCAAACCGTAGGATGCTCAAAAAGTTCCTCCAGGTTGCCTTCACCACTCCTGGCCTGCCTTTGTATTCCCATGGTGCTGGTAGTTTCTAAGTTGACAACCCTAAAGCATTTAACGTTCATCCCTGGTAGAAAGACAAAATGGTGTAGGGATCTGCCTACAAGCATCAGGGTCCTCTGGAAGGGTAAGAAATCTGACTTTACAGAGCACTGGGATGACACAGGAGTTCTCCAGCACATACTGTTGCCAAATAAAATGAAGAGCATGAAGAGGTAAAGTGAGGTTATAGGCTTAAGCCAGAATGGAAAGGAAAGGGATGGAATCATTAGTGTTGGGGATAAAAGAGCAGATGTTAATTAGGTATTTTCTGGTTAACAGCAACCTTAAAAAAAATGCAACTTTCTCTACTTGAAGATTTAGAAATTTTTTCAGGACATAAATGAATTTACACAATTTCCTACCTCTCAGTACACCAGGGATTGATGACCCCCATTTCCCCATGTGGGAGGATGAATTCTGAAATGTCATGAAAAAATAGTCTATCCTTGAAAGGTAGAGAAATGGCCATCATTTGGAACTTCTTCTGATGTTGATCAGGGAGTTTAGTACCTACTGGAGCATCTGTTCTTATTAAAATAAAAATTCTGAAAAAAATTACAGTAAGAGAGGAGTGATGAGGATAAGCACATTCTCGGGGGGGGGGGGGGCGCGGTGGCTACAGGTCATGCCTAAAATTTAAAAATCCCTAACTCTATAATGCATGTGTTTTCAGTAATGTATTTCTCATAGCGTATGAATCTTTAATTAAGACAGGCCTAGCATGACCCACAGCAAGAATCAACAAATATTTGTCATTTACCTAGAAGGGACACTATTATTTTCTGTTTTAATAACAAGTAACATTTCAAGTTATTGATAATCTTTTCTTCGAACACATCTATCCATGAAATAAATGTAGAATCATTTTTTGCTTCTGCTACATTTGATGAGAAAAAAAATCTAAAATATTGCCAAAATGGTGTCACCACCATCTTCAAACTTGAAAAAGCAACTAAAAATGTGAGAAGTTAATACTCAGCATATGGTTTTCGTCAAAAATGGAAAAGCTTGTACAGGAATATTATCTAGCAGCTACTGAAAACTTTAAAAAGGGATTTGAAAATGAATTCAGTTATAGAAACTTGCCTTTTGTGAAATATGTTATAATTATCTCAATATGAACATAATGTGAAAGTAAATAAAGTATAAGCTGCCCTTTTCCCATAAGGCTTGTCTTTTTTGAGAGGTTTTTTTGGGGGAGGCCTGTTCCCAGGATAAGTATGCCTCTTAACCGGCCTTCTCAGCAGTCCACGTTAGCCTGTGAAGTGAGGGCCCATGTTGGTGGTCCAACTTAAAACATCTTTTCTGCTATCACTGACAGCTGGAACGCACGGAAAATTATCAATGAAAATAGTCTCCGGGCATCTCTTACTCATTACAGCCTAAATATTATAAATCTATACTTTTCTGATAAGAAAAGAAATAAATATTGGGAGACCCTTTTGCAGAGAAGGGTCAAAATTGTTTTTAAATCATCTGTAATCTAGGGGCACCTGGGTGGCTCAGTGGTTAAGCCTCTGACTTCGGCTCAGGTCATGATCTCAGGGTCCTGGGATCGAGCCCCGCATCGGGCTCTCTGTTCAGTAGGGAGCCTGCTTCCCCCTCTCTCTCTCTGCCTGCCTTTCTGACTACTTGTGATCTCTGTAAAATAAATAAAAATCTTAAAAAAAAAAATCATCTGTAATC
Organism: Lutra lutra; assembly: GCF_902655055.1. Taxonomy (NCBI): domain Eukaryota; kingdom Metazoa; phylum Chordata; class Mammalia; order Carnivora; family Mustelidae; genus Lutra; species Lutra lutra. Next base: position 87,893,244 of record NC_062283.1, on the reverse strand, counting down.
TACCATTTGCACATAGCTACATTCACATTCTGATAAATATTACTCTGGCCTTTATAAACTGTGTGTGTATATGTGCACACACGCATGCATGTAAACTTGTATCATTGCGTATGTGGTTTTACAACCTGTTTTCTTTCCACTGAGTGTTAAAAACATTCTTCTAGAGCAGTTATGATATCCTCTTGTTTGGAATTTCTGTCAACTTTATGGACAAAGAAATGATGGCTTATTGTTCTGATTTGCTTTTGTTTGATTACTGGTGATATTACACATTTCTTACCTGCTTGTTAGCATTTTTTTTTCCCTGTGAATTATGTGTTTATTGTGGCATTTTCTATTGGGGTGTTTATCTTCTTTTTATAAACAAAAGATACCTATGTTATTCTGGTTACTTATTATAGCTATTTTCTCCTTTTAGTATTTTCAGTTTAATATTGTTAGGGATTTTTATTGTTGATTTAAATCTTCGTCGTTTTGAGAAGGTTGATTTCAGAGGTCTGTTCAGAGATCTGATTTGGGAGTGTCAGTAGGCAGTTCAGAAACACACGTGTAAGGCATCCACGGTGCACTCCTTGACTGTGAAGACCTGGTGAGTCCCCAGGCCTGAGCCCCGGGGCCGGGGTGGGGGGTGAATAGGGCGAACAGCAGGATTAAGCCAGCTCAGATGGGTTCAGCCTGCTGCATCTAACTAGGTCAGTCTGCAATGACCCTGACAGTCTGCGGGGCTATTTTTACCAGTATTTGTTCTGTCTACGAGAAATTAGAATTGAGAAAAGCTACAGATGATGATTGCCATATGGTTGCTATTAGTGAAATTATGTACAGAGGATTTAATTTGAAAAAAGCAAAGTCTTAAGTACACTCAAATTCCTCAGAGACCTAAAGGGCTGTCAGGGAGACTTCCAGCTATCAAACCCACAGGGCTTCAGTTCCAGGAAGACAGCTTCGTTGTTGTGGTGCCCTCTGTCCTGTTCTTGTCACTGCCAAGGAGGGAGTCTCTTTTCTGGCGTTCATGATTTTGTCTGTCTCCCAGCACGGTACTTTATGAAGGATTTGAATGTAATTTTTACCCTTTTCTCCCCACCACCCAACAGATTTATTTTTTCTTTCCCAAAGAAACATGTAGCCTTTTGCATACTTTGGGGCATTTCCCATTGACCAGTGAACTGATCAGATAGATGCCCCAGTTTCTCCTACATCCAGAAAGCAGACAGTTTTCCATTTGCGATCAGCTGTCCTTATTCTTAGAATGGCTTCCACAAAGCAGTGAGCGGGCTGTGACGGTTTATCACTCTAATTGGTCCATTAGATGTACTTGATGTTTCACAAGGTTCTAGGGAGAGGAAAAAACGTTCACCCGCAATGGACTTGTGGAGCCTACTAATGGAGTTTAATATCTATTTTTGCCATCTGTAAAAATGCATTATGGATTCACATTTTAAGAATTAAAAAAAAAAACTGTAGTGGTATTGATCATTAAGTCATCAAATTTAGTTACCTCCTATTAAGGCAGTCAGGTGACCTCTGAATTTGATTTCCCCTACATTTCCGATCAGTGCGCTTATCCCAGTACATTTGACCAACACAGAATTTACTGCTACATTGTTTTCATTTTATGAGAAATGTTATGTTGAAACAATGTCATTTGTCTTTTAAAGAGAATTCTGCAGTCTTATAACTTATAAACATACCATAATGACATTTGTAAAGTGTGTCCCAGATTAATAAATACTGCCCCCCCCAAAAAGTCCTTTGTCAGGTAGGTTTGGGAGACCATTACTCCCAAACTTTACTTGCTTCTTTACTACAGAGTTCCTCAAATTATTTGGTGTAATTCCATATGTTATAATTCCTTAGGAGACACAATTCCTACCATTTTCTAGCTGTATGTACAGTCTGAATGCCACTTTTTGGGAAGCATCACTCAGAGCCTCCTCTTGCTAAACCCTGGGCCATGGAGTAAGCTTTTAAATAAGCAGTTAAGATTATCATTATGAGGGGCACCTGGGTGGCTCAATGGGTTAAAGCCTCTGCCTTCAGCTCAGGTCATGATCTCAGGGTCCTGGGATCGAGGCCCACATCGGGCTCTCTGCTCAGCAGGAGGCCTGCTTCCCTCTCTCTCTCTGCCTGCCTCTCCGTCTGCTTGTGATCTCTGTCTGTCAGATAAATAAATAAAATCTTTTAAAAAAATTATCATTATGACTCATAGTTTAAGAAGCATTTAATGTGGTTAAGTTTCTTCTTCAAGTGCACAAAACATGTTTCTTTGTGCAAGATATTGATAAAGAAAGAGGAATTTAATCAAAGATTTGATAATTTAGGTAAGAAAGCATTAAATAAATAAACTTAGAGGATACTGGAATGACCCTTTTGGGGAAGAGAAGGAAATGGGGAGAGAGAAATGAAGTTCTTGTCTTCGGGTACAAATGGCTCAGACCACGGTAACATCAGGTAAGCCATGCTAGGGTCCAACTAAAGAAGCTTTTACTCTATTCAAAATCATGGTATTTCACTCTTTAATCAGGTAATATTTAGAAAGTTTTTATTTTACTTGTGGGGGAAAAGTGTGAACCTATTTCTTTTTGTTTTTGTGTTTAACAGCAGTGCCAGTTTCTTAATATGGTTTGAGCTACCAAATCACGAGGTCTGCCCTGGTCCAGGGAGAGAAATGCTGAGCTGTTAGGGATGGATCTTTCAAGGTGTAGCTTGACCTGAGAATGAGAATCTGAAGTCAACTGATCCCATTTGTAGGGAGATTGCTCCCTGAAATTCCTGGAGAAGACAGATTCCTTTTCCACTTGCCACACAGGGCCAACTACTTTCACTGTCAAATTGTTCTTGCTCGATTTTCATCTTGACTTGTGGCCATTTGTATTGTTTTACTGAATACATAATATAATATAATGTGACATGCAACATCACATTAGTTTTTACAACTCTCTATATTACGATATGTTCTCAAGTGTGGCCATCGTCTGTCACCATACAACACTATAGCAGTACCTTTGACTATCTTCCCTCTATGGTACCTTTCAGCCCTGTGACTTACTCATTCTCTCACTGGAACACTATACTTCTCACTCCCCTTCACCCATTTTGCCCAGCCCCCAGCCCTCCGCTCACCCCAGCAACCACCAGTTTGTTCTCTATTTATGGGTCTATTTTGGGGTTTTGGTTTGTTTTGTTTTTTAAATTCCACATATAAGTGAAATCATGTGCTATTTGTCTATGACTTATCTCACTTAGCATAATACCTTTGAGATCCCTCTGTGTTGTCACAAATGGCAAGCTCTCATTCTTTCTATGGCTGAATAATATTCTATTGTATGTATATACCACATCTTCTCTATCCATTCATCTGTCAGTGGACACTTAGGTTGCTTCTATATCTTGGCTATTATAAGTAATGTTGCAATAAACAGGGGTGCCTATATCTTTTCAAATTAGTGTTTTTATTTTTTTTCCAAGTAAATAGTAGTGGAATGTGGGGACCATACAGTATTACTGTTAAGGAAACCATCAACAAAACAAAAAGCAACCTACTGAATGCAAGAAGGTATTTGTGAATAATATGTCCAATAAGGGATTAATATAAAAAATAAAAAACTTCTACAACTCAACATCAAAAAACCAAATAATCTAATTAAGAAATAGTAGAAGACCTGAATAGACCTTTTTTTCAAAGACCTGTAAATGTCCAACAGACACATGAGAAGCTGCTCGGTATCAGTAATCATCAGGTAAAAGTTAAAAAGTCAAAAGTTGTTTTATTAAATTTCAATCATGAATAGGGATTCAGTGGCCTTGGTTTAATTATTTTTCCCTGTAAGTGTCTAACCTACAGAAAAGCTGAAAAGTTACAAGAGATTACAAAGAACTCCCATGGGCCCTTCACCCAGATTCCCTGAATCTTAACATTTGGGGAGATTTAATTTTAATTCTTTCCCTCCTAAGAAACAAGCACAGTCGTTTATATAACTGTAGCACATTTGTCAAAATTAAGAAATTATCACTTATACCATACTGTTGTCTAATCTATAGACCTTACTCAGCTTTCACCATTCAGCCCAGAGATGTCCTTTATAGCAAAAGACATTCCAAGATCATGCGCTGTATTTAGTTGTCGTTTCCCTTTACTCTGTAATACTTCCTTGGAGCCTTTCTTTGTAGTTCATAGTGTTGACATGGCTGAAGCATTTAGTTACTTTGAAGGATCCCCTTCAATCTGGGTTTGCCTGACAGGTTTCCTCATGATTAGATTGAGGTTCTATACGTCTGACAGGAATGCCGTAGAAGCGATATTTTGTTCTCAGGGTATCATGTCAGGAGGTACATGTTGGTTTGTCCCAGTCGTGGGGATATTATCCTCTGTCACTCTGTGAAGGTGGTACCTGCCAGGTTTCTCCACTGTTGCATTACTGATTTTTGTTATGTAATTAAGTATCTTATGGGACTGTGTAAATATCCTGTTCTTCCTCTTATATTCACCCATTAGTTTCGGTATCAATAATTCTCATCATTTAATATGTTAGTTGTCAAATGATGATTTTCTAATTCATTGTACCCTCTACATTTCTTAGTTGACTTTCTGTGGTAAGAGGGAGCTTTCCTTTCTCTCATTTGTTTATATCACTGTGGACTCTGGAATATTTAATTTATTCTATGGATTATAATGGTTTTCACTAATTACTTATTTTGATGGTCAAATTGTCCCAGATTTAGTCGGTGGGATCCTGTTCAAGTTGACACTTGTATCCTTTTTTTTTCCTTTATTCATTCATTTTAGAGAGAATAGGGGGAGGGGCAGAGAGAGAGAGAATCTCAAGCAGACTCCCTGCTGTGGGTGGAGCTCTACATGGGGCTCAATCCCATGACCCTGAGGTCATGACCTGAGCCAACTGAAGAGTTGGACACTTAACTGACTGAGCCACCCAGATGCCCCAAAGCTGTGTCCTTTTGATGTGTCTCTTTCAATTCTAGAGCACATCCTCACTTTCTGGAACAAGTTGTTCCAAACTCATCTTGCACTTTCTTTGACCCAGCCTTGGAGACAGCCATTTCTTCAAGGAGCTCCAGTTCCTTTCAGTGGAGAAATGAGGTTTTGAATCTGGATTTATGTATAGTTGTGTTCATCACTATCACTGCCGCAGGCAGAGCTAAGGACTAGGTATGTGAAACAGGTGTGCACACACACCCTTCTAAATCCTGTATATACATACTCAGTGGCCTTTGTTTTTAATGTGACGGATTCCTTTTTCTCTCTAGACCATGAAAATAACACTGGGGTAGGAGTTTGTAGAACAGTAATCATAGATTCTGGTTTGCTCATTTGCTCACTAGTCCTAAGGCCTCAACCTCCTCCTCTTTAGCTTCTTCCTTGTTAAAAATTAGGAAATAAATAAAGGGTGATTTTTTAACAAAAATTCTATTTCTGAAATTCTATGATTTTATGAAATTCAGATTTTTACAGATATTGTGATTAAGTTTTCAGGAAACCAGAAGAGTACCTAAAAATTTCAAAGTTGCCAAATTTATTAGAATTTATATCTAGGAAGCTACTTTAAAAAGTACATACTTCGGTGTCCCCATTTTACAGTGAGATACCTAGAACATCTACAATGACAGAGTGATTATATTCTGTGCTATCTAATATATCGAATACAGCAGCTGCCAGCCACCCGAAGCTGTCGAGCGCTTACTGAATCACTAATGTGACAGAGGACTGCATTTTTAATTTTCTTAAGTTTAAATAGCCAGGTGTGGCTGCTGGCTTCTGCATTGGACAGTGCACTGCAGAGAGCAAATGACTCGCTCCGTATCACACAGGTACTAATGGCAGAAGCTAAGACGGTCCCTTTTGATAGTGCATACCAGGTTAACCCAGACTTATCCTAAACCTTGCATAGTAGCTAATTATAATTTTTTTGACACTAAAACTTCTAGCATCGGGGCTCCTGGGTGACTTAGTTGGTTAAGCATCAGACTCTTGGATTTGGCTCAGGTCATGATCTCAGGGTTGTAGGATCAAGCCCCTCGGCGGGCTCTGTGCTCAGCAGGGGGTCTGCTTGTCCCTCTCCTTCTGTTCCAACCCCCACTTGTGTGTGTGCTCTCATTCCTTCTGTCTCTAAAATAAATAAATAAAAATATTTTTAAAAAACCCTCTAGCATATTAATTTTGTAGTAGATTATTTAAATCTCCAAAACTTCAACATGATGGTCTATAGCAATATGTTACTATATTTAAGAGAAAATTTAAAGGCCAACAACACATCAAGAAGGTTGACCTGTTTTTAGAAGTTATTGTGACTGAGAGTAATAGCTTTAATTTGACTTCTTAGTCTGTGGAACTACTATCAATACAAATGCTTTTATTGAAGAGTGTAAAATGCTACTGGTAACATATTTAAATGGTAATACTTTCTTCAAAAATGCTAATCCCCTTATAGATTCAGTTATACTACTCATGTTTACAACCTTTCCTAATGCTATACCAAGACTTTTGTTTGTTGGTAATGACAATATGCAGTGCAGTTAGCTAGTAATTCTCACTCTGCTGAGTCTGGAAATTGGTAGCCCCTTTAGGAAATTATTTTTGGTGCTCAGTATCAAAGCCTTAAAACTGTTCTTACCTTTGACCTAATAATTCCTCTTAAAATCTAATCTACAACTAAAGCTTTAAGTATAAAAATAGGGTGAAGAATTGGAATAAATTGGATGTGCAAGGAGATGAAAATAAGCATACTTGAAACATCAGTGAAGAGCTTTTTTTGACATAGAAATAATTACTAGAATTTTATATTAAAATGCTCTATAGAAAGCAATATACACAGAATAATTTGTGTAAAGTACAGAAAAACAGTGGGATCACAGCTCTCCTTACCACAGTGACACAAATTTTACTTTCTGTTACCTCTTCCAAGTAGGAAGTCTTGATTCTTTTCCTCACACCTGTTTGGTCGTCTGTCAGCTTTGTGTTAATAAATGTTCAACCCATGCTGAATGTCCTGTTTGATTCTGCCTTTCTGTCTCCCCCATATCTAAGCTAGGACAAGCCCTGTCGACGCCACCTCCAAAGTGTGTCACCTCTGCCTCCTGATGTCCAGCTCCACTACCATTCCTGGTCCAAATCATAGGTGCTTTCGCTGCATCAGTGACTGTGTTTGCACTGTGTACCACGACCCCCTGCCCCAGCCAGGTTCTACACAGCAGCCAGAGCCACCTTTTAAAATTATGGACCACCTGGCACTCCTCTGCTTAAAACTTTTGTGTGGCCGATGGCTTTTCATTGACCTTGGCAGAAAATCTGTATTACAGGTGGACAGTCCCCTGCTTTTTTTCTTTCTCACCACATTGTCACCCAATTGACTTTCTTTTCATTCTCTTAATACTCATTGCTCACTCTGGCCTCAGGGCCTTTGCACTTCTGTACCATTCACTCCCTTTTTGTCTGAAACACTCCCTTCTTGGCTTTTGGACTCATTCAGCCTGCTTTGCTACTTCCTCAGGAAAGCCTTTCAGGACTCCCCACTACCTAACATCTCCTACTGTACCCCAAAGATTGTTTTCATAATGCTGATCTATAAGACCTAGTCTTTCATATGCTGTCTATCTACATCCACTGGATGGAAGAGTCTTGAAGGACACCTGGCACACAGCAGGCACTTGGTAAAGGAATGATCTAGTGACTGAAGACCTACCATGTCCGAGGCTGCAGTGAAAGGGGCTCTCTTTGTTTCCAACCAAAGATGTAGAAGTTCCCCTCTAGGAACATATCCTCCACACATTGATGAGATCTATGGAACTCTATGGGCAGCCTTGTTTACAACACTGAAAAATTGGAAACAACCTAAAGTTTGGGAATCTGCCGCATAAACTGTGGTGTTTTCCTACAATTCAGTATTGTGTGATCATTAAGGGTGCTTTAGAAACATAGCTGTTGATGCAGAAAGATGTCCAAAACATAAAACGTGTTCCAGAATTTCATATGAAGATCCCATTTTTTGTATTCTAGGCATTAATATACATATTTTGAAAAAAATCTACAGGAACAGATACTGAAATATGTACAGGGATTATGCCTGGATTTTGAGAATGCAGCTTTTTAAAAGTTTTTGCTTATTTTTCCATTCTCTGCCCTTACTATTTGTCTATTTTATTATTTTTTTGAAATATACACACACACACCCCAGTACTGCTAAAAATGACCCCAATACTGGAAGCCAGCTCATTGCCATGTAGTATGCTGCTGGAGAACCAGTTATGCATGGAGCCTTGCACGGGGTAGACGGGGGGTCTACTGACTCCCCCACTCTTACGGTAGCACTGTCAGAGGAGTGTCAGCAGCGTGTTTGTGGCTTGGAAGAAGGACAGGCCCTTCCATGTGGGAGAACCAGGGTAGTTTATGGGGGGGATGAAGGCATTTGCTTTGGCCCTTGAAGTATGTAGAAGATTTGACAGATGGTTGAAGAGACAAACCCCATGGAGAGAAGAGCGGAAGCAGAAGAAGGGAAGGCTAGAAACAAGGAGAGGGAAGGCAGTCATGAGGCCTGTTAAAGGAATAGCAAATGCAGCCATTCTCTAAAAACAGGGGGCTATCTGGGGGAGTGTTGGGAAGCAGTTCCTGAAAAGTAGGGGAAACACCTTGCAGTGGCCTTCTTTTGGCAAGTAACTGGGAGACACGGTAGATGTTTGAACAGGGAAATGATGGGCAAGGAGAGCTGGTTTTTCCAGCCCCTGATCTGACAGTTCCCAGGAATTGAAAGGGAAAGACTGGCCTTGACGAGACCTGTATGGATCCAGGCTGAAGGTGGGAACAAAGCCCTGAGGCTGGTTAAGCCCAGGCTTCTTGCCCAATGTGTCCCACAGGCTGCTTAGCCTGACTCTGTTTAAAAGGGGGAAAAGCACACACTTCTTGACTGCTCTTATTTCCTAGTGACTTCCTGCGGAGTCCTAAATCTCCCAGTCTGGCTGTGTGTGTAAATTAGGTTGTAAGATAAAAATTTGCACTTTGGACGTCCTCTTGACATCTTTACTTCTCTCTGTTCCCACACTTCCTTATGGCATTGCTCCACACCGAGGACAGCATAATGTCTGGGGTGAGTGGGCGGGAAAGAAAAGTAAGAAAAATAGTCATAGGCTGGGATATCCAAAAAAGGAAGCCTCACGTTGTGGAGTTTTTAAAGTGCAAGATGTAAGGTGTTTTGTACAAGAGTTTCGTACATATATGGACAATATATTTCCGTTCCCTGAAATAACAGAGACATTTCAGCCCCAAATTCAGAAGGTAAATACCTGAAATACTACATTGGTTTTGGGTCAAAGAAATTAGTAAGTGTCCCTTTTGAAACCAGCTCAGTTTCCTTAACTTTATCTTCCCCTCTAACTCAGAAATCCAGCTGTCAGGCTCTCCCATTAATCCTCCATGTCCATGAAATCCCGTTTGAAACACTGTAATCACAGAAATTCACAACAAAAGATGTAGAGCTCAGATATTATTTCGTTGCAAATCCCTCATGTGGAAGTGGACATGTAAACCTTTGAGAAGTCATGAAAATAAAACAACCACCACCAAAAACAAACAAGCAGATAGTAGCTACGCAGAAATTCTTCTCCTTGAATGATGCAATTGACCCTTCCTAGCAGCTTCAGCCACAGTGATCCAGACTGGGCAACCTGCCTCTGCTGAAATGTTTAGTAAGGACTGTAGCTTCAAGTTTAAAAAAGAAAAAAAAAATTAAATAACTTCCATGTAGTTATCCCAGAACTACTGTCCCTCACAGCAGGTACCCCCAGAAAAGCCGGTTATAGCTGCTGACATGACTGTAGTGGGGAAGGAAGAAAATTGAGACAGTTTAATCACCAGCAAAATGGAAAGGTATCCGTGCAAAACAAAAGTATCTCATGAGTTTGGTAAGATGTAGAGTTTTGGACATTACTGTGAAGTGCAGGCAGAAAGGAAACTTGTTGGGGCAGTTCGAGGTCAGCCCAGAGGATTCCGGGGTTACATGGATATGGATTTTGAGAAACGAACAAGCGTGTCGTGCTTCTTTAAAGCAAACATCGTTGGGCGCCTGGGTGGCTCAGTGGGTTAAGCCGCTGCCTTCGGCTCAGGTCATGATCTCAGGGTCCTGGGATCGAGTCCCGCATCGGGCTCTCTGCTCAGCAGGGAGCCTGCTTCCCTCTCTCCCTCTCTCTGTCTCTGCCTGCCTTTCTGTCTACTTGTGATCTCTCTCTGTCAAATAAATAAATAAACAAAATCTTTAAAAAAAAAAAAAAGCAAACATCGTTGTATGGAATACATTATTTACAGAACTGATTGAATTTCTTGAATGATCAGCCTGTGTATCTTTTGTCACTGTCCAAGGTACTTTAAAAAGGAGGCTAAAAAAGCAGCATCTTCCTGGATTTTCCAGCATCTCAAAGATTGCTGCCTCTGGGGACTGTCTAAAGGGAAAAGAGAATGGAGTAAGATAACTTTGGGGAAGGAGAGTAAAACAGAATGCTGAGTGCATTGTAAAGGTTGAACATAAACAAATCGCCTCCCAAAGCTACACTCGATACTTTTGAACACAACACAGAGGAAATGGAAGAATCAAGAATTAAGGGTAAGATGGGGATCTGGAGGAAAGGTGACAACATGCAATATTGCTGGATTGACATTGGGATTAGAAGCAAGTTGCTATGGGATTTGAAGCAGTTCACAAGTCTTCGAGTAAGATCCACCATGATCAGAATCAGTGTGTGGCAGGCGGTCTGAATGAACTGGGTCTTTTCATTATGCATACCGAATAATAATTATGCATACCGAATAATAATAACGCATACCAAATCTGTATGGTTTTAGCTTTTAAGAATTTTAGCAATAAAAGGTAAATTCCTTTATAAGACAAATCTCTGCTTTTACTTTTCCAAAACTATAAAGCATAAACAAAATCTCTTTCTTAGTATTTGCCTCTTAAGATAATAATAGCCATCATCCCAGCATTTTATACTAAACACTAAATTCTGCCAAACACCAAGAGATTTTAAACTGTACCATTTTGATAGCTATGATTACAAATCTAGTATTTGTGATTTTTTTATGTAAAATATTTGAAAGTCTGCAGGAAAACATTTTAAATTCTTATAAACAGTGAGAATACTCTGTAAGTACTGTGTTTTTCTAATCTGAGGGTTTAGCCTGTCCATGTTCTGTAAACTATTGGTAGAACAACTCAATCTTCATCTCATATCTTACTATATTCATTTATATATGTGTTATGATGGTTTTTTGTGTTATTTTATTTTTTAAAGATTTTTATTTATTTATTTGACAGAGATCACAAGTAGGCAGAGAGGCAGGCAGAGAGAGAGAGGAAGGGAAGCAGGCTCCCCACTGAGCAGAGAGCCCAATGTGGGGCTCGGTCCTGGGATCATGACCTGAGCCAAAGGCAGAGGCTTTAACCCACTGAGCCACCCAGGTGCCCCCCTTCTGATGTTTTTTAAGGAGGGCAGAACAGTGTTGGATCACACAATTGTCTATGGAAAAAAGCTTTGTTAAAAAAAAAAAAAAGAATAAAGGCAGAAAAGCTACCAGATATCTCATGCAATCCTTGATGCAGCTTAAAATTCCCATGTTATAAGAACTGGTTTTTTCTGTGAGTAGCCAAAGTTAAGAAGGAAAACTAGGAATGAACAAAGGGAAGCAGGGTGCCAACTTAGCACATTTGGTGAGGGAGAAAATGCTAAAGGGCGTGAGCTTCTTCCACACTTTACCACATCAAGACAAGGTGCTCTGCGGTGTTAAGGGTTATGGTAGGGACTCAGGTTGGACCAAGAACTGGTGAATCATCGTCTCTGCTCCAGAGGAGTTTTCGGGGGCCTCTGAGGGAAGCAGTGGGGGGTCAGTGAACGGAAAATGAGGAAGTAAACGAAAGGGAAAAGGCTGGATTCCTCAGATTTGTCCTAAACTCTCTGTGAAGTTGATAATTCACCAACTGTGCCATTATAAAATAAAACTGTGCCATGTTTTATACTAAGTATGCTATATACTAAGTATATATAGTATGTAATATAAACTATACATACTATAATATAAATAACAAATATTAATTTCCCTTTAATGTTTCAGGATGTATTTATTACTTTTTGGAACTTCCTATATTTTAGAAGGGATTTCCATTCCCTTAAATTTGAATTATGAACTGGCATTTGTGCCTTCCTACATTGGCCGGTCTCCTGCATTGAGGCAGTTTTGGGGTGTGGGGTGAGGATCCCTCTTTCTCAGACAGCCACGGGGCAGCTACAGCATGAGAGGCTGCGTCGCCGATGGCGGCCACTGCTCCACACGCTGGGGCATCCATGTCTCCTCGAGCCACTTGTCATATAAAACCCTTTATTCTCTTCCCCCTTGTTAGCATTCAGCTGTTTTTTTCTGGATGAATGCATCACCATTTAGTTACAAACTGTTGTTCCCAGGGGAAGAGTGGCGCAGTGTCTCCACACAATGTCATCTCCTGTCTTCGCCGCCTCCCTCCTCTCCTCGTGGTACCGGCCTTTTCCCATCAGCAGACAACCCTGGCCTCGTGCTTCCTGGGTGCTCGGAAGTGAGAAGCCACCCCCATGGGGTGCAGGAATTAGATCATGCTGCGAAGGTTAGAAATCTGGTTCTACCTGTTCGCCCCTCCGGATAACATGGGGTTAGGAAAATGGGCGTGACAACAGGGACATTGTGAGATGAGACCAGTTTCTTAGTGTAAAGGCCCTTAGAATAATCTTGGGCACATAATAAATGATGAGGAGTTTAAGGAGTTATTTTTATTTGCTGTGGCATGGCGGAAGGAATCTGTGCTTCAGAAGGCAAATTTTTCTTCTGTTACCCCTTCTCCTTCCCACCTGGCCATCTCAGATTCGTGCGCAGCTGATCACAGGGCGGGAGGGTGGATGCGAGGGCGGGGACAGGCTCTCTGGATCATTGCTGAGGATGTGATGGGAAGTAGAGCCAGAAGAGGCTAAGGGGAGGAGATAAGGGGAGGAGACAGGTTCTTCCAAGGAGTGGGGGCAGCGTGCGCGACACTGATGGTGCCAGGAGAGCCAAGTTCAGGAAAGCATCACTCACCACAGCCGTCTGCGGGGCTGGAGAGGAGACTGCCAGGTGGGCCCGCAGCGGGTGATGCTGTGGGTCACAGAGACCAAGACGTCCATGCCAAGGGGGCTGGAGTTTATCCCAGGAAAACAGAGGCACTCGAAGAATGGTCAAAGTATGAGTTTCAGAGCTATGTCAGTGACTGGTTTTGTGGGTCAAGACTTGGAAGGCCATCCGTCACCAGTGAGGACACCCTCGTGACAACTTCCTGCCCCCTCAAAACTGCTTATCTTCTATCAACTGGGAAACAGATAACCGAGCTTTGATTCTGAAATATGAATTTCTAGATTGAGAGAGGGAAAGAAAATTTTTTATGTTTGCTGATAGGAATTGTGTTTTGTTTGATACCTTCCTGGTTTCTGTCTTTGTTCTATTTAAATGAGCTGTCAGGTAATTTAGGATCTCAGTCTTAATATTAATGGAGCCCTACAAAAATATGACTGTGGGATTAGGGAAATAAGTTGGTATTTTAGTAACCTGCCTCAAAAATTCCTAAAAGTCTACATTCTCTTTGGTTAGCACTTACTACTGTTTCATGAACTTGGTTGCTTTGATTGGGCCGAATTGGACAATTCCTCCACTTCTTTAGACATTCAGGCAGTATTTGAATATTAATCGTACCCCAGCCGTTGTTCCAAACATGAGCCTGGAGAAGTTTGTAAGGCTTGGTTTGTAACTTCCAGTGCCAGCATAGTGAACAGGGACCTGCATTTTCTGTGGCATCCATCCCATATCCCTCTAGCAGCATTAAGGTCTGCTGGAAAACAAAACAAAACAAAACAAAACAAAACAAAACACCAGTGCAACAGTTGAAAGAAATGGGGGAAACAAACAGACACGCAGCAGGAGAAGATGCCCTATGTAGCATCCCTACTGCACTAGCCCTTGCTTTCCGATTTGAAGCCATTAGAGCTGTGATTTTTTTTTTTTTTTAACCAAGGGTAATTTTTACCCCCCCTCTATCTTCCCAGGGACATTTGACCATGTCTGAAGCCATTTTTTGATCATCTTAACTCTGGATGGGGGTGCTTGTGGTGGTGGTGGTGCCATCAGCATAGAGAATGTTCTAGAATCCTGCTAACTACTCTGTAATGTCCTACAGAGCTCCCTCCCTGTCCCCTGCCATCCACAGCAAAGACTATCCAGTCTAAAATGTCAGTAGTGCCAGGGTTGAGAAGACTTAACACTAGATATGTTGTCTCTGCAGGCAACTTTTGAAAAAGTAAGCAGCTGGTTGGGGAAGAAGATAGCACTCAGGCAGCTCTGGGGATGCCGGGTGGGGCAGACTGTAGCTGGCATTCCGCTGGCTCCTATTAAGTGGTCTTTCATCCTGAGGGCATTAAAAAGGTTGATTGCCAAGTCCGGAGGGTGCTTGACCCACAGACATCTTAGAAATCCGATGTGTCTGGCTTTCTTGTAGGTCAAATCCTACTCAGAGAGGCTTTAAAGGTTTTATTTTATTCTAAAAATCATATTTATTCCAAAAATCATATTTCTTTCTTCAGATTAGGCCAATTGCTCACCCAAACTCATTAACTTAATTGGTTTTAATGGAAGTATTCTGGCCCCCATGCATTTAAATTGTATAGCGGCCCAGCAAGGACCTGACAGGATCCTTTTTCCTCAGTTTCCCCTCTGTGCCCTTAGACAAAAGCCATTCTAAAGATAAAACTAAGGTAAAATTACAATTGAAATGTTGAGTTCAAAGTCTACAGTGTAATTTATCACCAGCTTAAAAAAAAAAAAAAAAAAAGATCAGTATAGGTCCCCAGAATTTATCCAGAAATCATTTCTCAGACTTCAGTATTTATATTCATTGATTGTTCCTCTCCTCTGGGAAGACCTTCAGAATTTCCAAACCTTGCTGAACCAAGCCAGTCTTTTGGAACGTCCTAAAGCTCTGCAAAACTTCATTTCATGCAGTTTTTCAGCAGCTCCATGTATGTTCTCAGTGACAGGAGAAAAAGAACAGAGGTCTCTCTGCTTGACTGATTCTAAATGATCGCCTTTTGCAGATGCTTTTGGTATGGGAACAAAATCAGCCATAATCTTCAGGGTTTTCAATGTCATTTTGAATACATCAGGAAACCAAAAGGCAGAAGAGTCTGTGAAGAAAAAGAAATAACATGTAGATGGTTTTGGAAAACAATTAAGTTTGTAATGACGTGTTTAATGTACACCCTGGTTGGGGCCCCAGCTGAGTTTGAATCCCTGAGCTTGAACTGATGTTTAGCAAGCATTTCTTATCCGGGGAAGGCCTCCCCTACTCCCAGCCCACACCCATTTGAGCTTCACTGGCTCTTTTGAACTGAAGCCATTCTCACTTTGTACTTGGTTCAGTGAACAAGGTTACTGTTTAAAAACAGTGGCTGGGGAGTTGCGGTTCTCACTGACCTCATGCCCCCGTCCCCCAACCCCGAGTGCACCTCAAGCTGTGTGAGGCCAAATACTTAGGACAATTAAAAGGGCCCTTCACTGATTATTTGGTGTTTGCCTGGCACAGAAACTCAAAGCAAGAAGGGGGAGTCATGCAGATATGTTGCAGCCTATTCAAGAAAGAAGGATTTTAGGATGGAAGACACTGAGCCGGACTGTAAGTTCTTGGACTCAACATGTGTTTTTAAACTCTGAATAAGGGAATTCGGGAATCAGGCAATCTCTAAACCAGTTTTTAATGCTTAAAACAGTCCAAAGTACACACCAGAAAATCTTTTGTTTTCTCTTGGGGGAAAAACACCTTACTGGTTTTAAATGTTCTTAATAAAAGGAGTGGAAGTGTAATTAAATGGAATGAGCTCTGTTATGTTCTATAGATGATGGATTTGAGTACTGTCTTTGTTTATCCTGGAGCCATGTGACAGCTGCTGTGAAAATTATAGGCAGACTATCATTATTCTCCGTGTTTCCGTGTTCCTACTTTTTTCTCTTTGGGGAAGAACCAAAATGAAGGAGCTAACAATACCTAGGGTCTTCTTCAAGTCTGGATGTAGGCTGTAGCAAGCTATACATTCATTTGTGCTGCTGTCCAAAGAAAATTTTGGTACATAATTTATTGTTGATTCTTTTAAAATATTTGACACTTTGGTTGTTTGTTTTTTAAATAATCTCTACGCCCAGTATGGGGCTCGAACTCACAACCCCAAGATCAAGTCATACGCTCTACCAGCTGAGCCAGCCAGGTGTCCCTGGTGATTTCTAAGTGCTCTTAATATTTGTATCTGGACCGGATCAGGAGAATTTGGGGAAAAGATTGCTTTCCTATTTAGAGGGGTATATTCGGGAAGTGTTTTTTCCCTGCTTAAAAAGTCCTACTTCTCTTGCCTGCCTCTTGGTTTCTTAGCTTTTTAATCAAGCAGTGCCTGTATTTTCTTAGATTTCTCCTCACCAGAATGATTTCGTTTTCGTGGCATATAAACAGTGAATCACGTGGGCCTTACAGAGAAAAGCACAGACAATGGAATCTTACATACTGCATTTTGGAGTTATTTTTATCTCCTTATTTTCTTCTCTAGAAATGTCTTTATGTAGCTCTTTTATCCAGTTTAATTCTTAAGAGTAATAAAGATGACTTATTCAGTAAGTTATTTGTTCTCATAAAATACTATGGCTCTTCATTTCATAGGTAATATTTGCAAATTTTATAATAAAAACATATCTGATCTAGGAAAGAAATGTTACATATATGTCAGGACCCAGTAACCATTAGGAGATGGATTGCAGTATGACTAAATGGTTTGCTTTTGTTATTTTAGGATTATAAAATAAGGAATCAGAGTAGCATATTAGACAGTCTTTGAAACTGGATCTGACTTTCCTTATAGCTCTGTGACGTCAGACAAGTTATTTATAGTCTTTAAGTGTATTGGTGTCATTATTATACAATGGGAGTAATCGCTAATTTGCAGGATTGCATGTACTTGAAAGAAGTAGTAAAATGCCCTACTTTTCCAGTTTTCCAGAAAAGGCCCAGTTTTCCAGAAAAAAAGTCAGCGTTATTAATACCTGTATTAACTCATTTTCAGTTCCGTTAACTCGCTTTCAAATTTATTTTGTGCTTAATGACTCTATTTTACGGTGCCCTACCTTTCTGTGTGAAAAGCATATTTACATATAGTACTCAAGTCTTAGGATTAGACACAGTTGCATGCCTAATAAGCAGTGGTTTCATAATGAATTATTTAAATGTGATAGAATAAGATTGCTTCAGTCAAATGAAGTACAGTTTACTCAGTAAGAAAATTGGATCCATGTCTCTGTACACTTTAGGTGTCTTCCCCTCTGCCCATTCATAGAAGCCCATACAGCTGTGGGTGCAGAACCACCACTGTAATAAGGTTTACTCTGTTTTCCCATGCTACAATGTATGCTTGATGACAGCAGGGAATTTTGTCTATATTGTTCACTGCTGTATCCAAGCACCTACGGACAGTGCCTGCCAACCGGTAGGCACCCAGTTTACAAATTAATGCATCGGTGCCTAGTCTTCAGTAGGGCCACACCTACTCTTTATAAAACACACAAAATAACAAACGAGGGTACAGTTTTATATATAAAATAAAGCGTCTCACTGCATGAGAACCTAATGATTATTTCTGTAGTTGATAAAGCACTAGAGGTTGGTTCCAACTTTTGGAAGAAAAGAAAAAGTCAGCAGGAAATGTTACTGTCTTCTGTTACAGATGATTAACTGTGTGCCAAGCAGAACAGAAAACCAAAAAAGTTTGCTTCTTTTGTGAAGAATTGTTAAAGGAAGGACTCTCATGAAATAATTTCAATAATAAAATGCCAGGCCACAGGCCAGATAAGCTCCTTCTTCCTCCAAAACCCTGGGGGAGGTCCCTGCTGTGTTCTGCAAGGCAGCCTCTTCCACACACTCAGTGACGATCCACACTGCCTGGTAAACTCAGCCTCCTTCACCAGGAGTTTTATGTTGTCCTATTTTTTAAAGCTAAAAATTATGTTAAGTGGGGCTTTGGAAAAACGCTAGGCATTCTTGAAGTTACGTTGAATCTCTCCTTCTCTCAAGAAGATAAAATGTTGCACTTGAGAGTCATAAAACCAGATTTCCACACTAACCTCTAAAACTCCCTGTGCGACCACAAGCAAATCCCATTTACCCTCCCAAGCCTCCCTATCCCCTACCCTAGCAACAGTCATGCCTGCCCTAGTCAACATGGGCAAGTAACTTTATACCGAAGAAGTGAGTTTATAATCCATAAAACAAGTTATACAGTGGTACTTAAAGAGATACTAAAAAAACAAAGCAGGTTATTTCCTTAAATGAAAAATTTATTTATGACTGTGTATATAATCTGTACTTGTCAAAGTATCATTAATTAGGGGAGGAAAACCCCATCAAGAGTAAGAAGACCAAAGTACAGTTTTTAATGCCATATATATACATTTTTTAAATTTAGAAAACACTGTAGCATAGTGGTTTAAGATACTAGATTTTAAAGTCAAACTGATGATGATTTTACCCATGGTTTAGCCATATATGTTGGACAAACTTCTTAACTTTTTTGAGCTTTGACTTTTGCCTCTGTATAGTGGGGAGCATATTACCTAATGTAGGCTACTGTGAGGAATAAATCAAATAGGAGACAAAGTTCTTAAAGCATCTAGTATAGTCTAGAACATAATATAGATTCAGTAAATGGTGATTGTGTTTGTATAGTTATTATTTTTTAATTCTCTATAAACATGAATATATGACTTGCCTTTTAAATCATATAGTACTAGACTTTTAAAAATATACTAGTTAGCCACTATTACTCTGTATAGAAATCTGGTAGAGTCTCTGATTTTACATAACTTTTACTTTTCTGGGTCTAAGGATATTTCGATTAAGTGGTCTTTGAAACAAACATCAATACAATTAAAGTTTCCAAATACTAACATTCACTCACCTGAACCTCCCAAGATCTCAAAGTATGTTAAATGGGGTTTAACTTATCCCTCCATAGCAAAACATGCAGGTGTTCTAAGGGAAGAGCTTGGGCAGGGGTGTTTCAGGAGCAGAAGTTAAGAATTCTCTTTCTTGAGAAATGCATGTTGCCAGTGAATCTTGTATGCTGTACAGCCAGAGTTTCTCAAGTTAAACATAAGAATCTGCTGCATATGTTCTAGAAGTGAAATAGCATGGAAGGCCAGGGAAGAATGTAATCAACAAGAAGGGCATCAAGGTAGTAATGCATATTGTCACACAACCTAAAGATGTTAGAGTTCCAGGATGGACCTCGCATAGTCTAAAATGCACATCACAGGGGCACGTAGGTGTCTCTGTCATTTGAGCATCCAACTCTTGATTTCGACTTAGGTCATGAGCTCAGGGTTGTAAGATTGAGCCCGGCGTCAGGCTCCACACTCAGGGGAATCTGCGTGAGATCCAGTCTTCCTCCCCCCGCCTCCGCCTCTTCCCCTACTCTCTCTCTTATTCTTTCTCTAATAAATAAATAATCTTTAAAAAAATAAATAAAATGCACGTCATATTAAAAGTCACCAGTCCTTTCTTGGAGCATTTCACTGAGTCATTGTCTGGTGAATATTTTTTGAACTGAAGTTTTAGTACTGAATTGCAAGCATTTGTATACTGTCTTGACAATATAATTTACTTTTCTTATCAGAACCTCAAGGTAACATGAAACAGATAAATTTCAATTAACTATAAACTAATTTCAAAACTTGGGTCAAATTTTTAACATGGGGACTCCTTCTCCATTAGAAAAACTTTTTTCTATGAGATCTATTCTATTTAAAAAGATCATGCCATAATCTGTTTCTGGGTTATAATCTGTTAGGTTATGTAAATAAATTTTTAGTATCTTATCACAGAATAAAATAATGTTGCTTGAGCAGCAAGTTAACATGTGATGAAAGACCCAAAAAGGTAAAGTTAATATTTAAGCTTTCCATTTACTTAATCGGTACTAGCAATGCAAAGTTGTTCTGTTTTTCTGTAACACAAGAGTTATAAAGTACTATCAGAGATTTAACATTTTTATAAAACACTTTATTAAAAATTCTTTGAATATTTGAATATTTGAATTTGAATAAAAATTCTTGGAATATTTTCTGGTAATCAAAATACATAATTTAGATATATAAATATTTAAGTTTAATGTCTTTATAATTAACTACTATCAATACTAGCAAACAGTTAACGGTCAAAGGTAAAAAATAAAACAGTGTGTCAATCAAGAATTTTAGTTAGATTAAAAAATTATCAAGAACTAAGTGAGAGCTGTTTAACCTACGTGAATTCTATCTGTGCATATGGTAGAGTTCTCTTAGTTCTCAAATACATATTTCTTAAGCATTCTTAAGTACATTCTTAAATATTTATGTATTTTTTAAAAAGTATTTTTGCAGGTATATGGTCGGTATTAGGAATAAGATGGGGCCCTTGTACTAAAGAGCTCTCAATTGTTTCCATTTTGGATGGTGTTTTAGATTTCTCATATAAATTATAAGGTCTGTAACCAATTGCAATAGAGTAACTAAAATCCTGCTGTGGGAACTTAAGAATACACACACCTGAGAATACATGAATGGAAATGATGTGATTCATCCAGTCTAGGGAAAGGCTGGGTTTTTCAAGAACTGTTAAAACAATTGTGCTGAAGACTTAAAGCAGTTTGTCTTTTTTTCCCCTCAGTTTTGAGATGGATCTTGGATTTTGCTTTGTTGAGCTGTATATCACAATACCTAATGAAACAGCAATCCCACAGCTACCTCATAGCAACAGTTGAGTTAAATGGCCCACCACAGTGGGTGAGGCTGGGTTCTTCAAGTCACAGCCCAGGATACTGAATGTACTGGTGCGGACGTGCCTCATTTTCCGGTGCTTTGCAGATAATGCTTTTTTTTTTTCTTCTTCTTTTTTAACAAATTGAAGGTTTCTGGCAAATCCATCAAGTCTATCAATGCCATTTTTCCCAACAGCATTTGCTCAGTTCATGTCTCTGCATTACAGTTCAGAAATTCTTTTAATATTTAAAACTTTTTCATTTTTATATTTGTTATGGTGATCTGTGATCTTTGATGTTACTATCATTATTTGGGGGCACCACAAACTCATCTGCACAAGACAGTGAACTTAGTAAATGGGGGTATTCTGACTGCTCCTTGACCAGTCATTCCCCATCTCCCTCCTGTTTGGCCTCCCTATTCCCTGAGATACAACATATTGAAATTAGGCCAGTTAACAACCCCACAATGACCTCTAAGTGTTCAAGTGGAAGGAAGAATCACATGTCTCTTACCTCAAATCAAAAGCTAGAAGCCATTAAGCTTAGTGAGGAAGGCACGCTGAAAGCTGAGATGGGCCAACAGCTGGGCCTCTTAAGCCAAACAGTAAACAAAGTTGTGAATGAAAAGGAGAAGTTTCTCAAAGGAAATTAGAAGTGTTACTCCAGTGAACACACAAATGGTAAGAAAGTGAAACTGCTTTATGCCTATAGGGAGAAAGTCCGAGTGGTCTGGATAGAAGATCAAAGCAGCCACAACATTCCCTTCAGCCAAAGCCTAATCCCGAGCAAGGCACTAACTCTCTTCAATTCTGTGAAGGCTGGAGAGGTGAGAAAGCTGAGAAGAAAGTTCCAAGCTCACAGAGGTCGGCTCATGAAGTTTAAGGAAAGAAGCCATCTCTATAACAGAAAAGTGCAAGGTGAATCAGCAAGTTCTCTAGAAGATCTAACTCAGTCATTCATGAAGCTGGCCACACTAGATTTTCAGTGTCGATGAAACAGCTTTCTAATGGAAGAAATTGTCTAGAACTTTCACAGCTAGAGAGAAGTCACTGCCTGGCCTCAAAGCTTCAAAAGATAGGCCTACTCTAGTTAGTGACTTTCAGTTGAAGCCAGTGCTCACTTATCATTCTGATTATCCTAAGGCCCTGAAGAATTACACTAAATCTACTCTGCCTGTGTTTCATAAATAGAACGACAAAGCCTGGATGACAGCCCATCTGTTTACAACAAGGTTTACTAAATATTTTAAGCCCACTGTTGAGATCTGCTTAGAAAAATACTTCTTTCGAAATATTCCTGCTAATTGACAATGCACCTGGTCACCCAAGAGCTCTGGGCGGGGATGGAAATAATTGTTTTCATGCCAGCTAATACAACAGCCATTCTGCAGCCCATGGATCCAGGAATCATTTCAACTTTCACATCTTATTATTTAAGATACACATTTCAGGGGCATCTCAGTGGTTCAGTCAGTTAAGCATCTGCCTTCGGCTCAGGTCAAGATCCTAGGGTCCTGGAATCAAGTCCCATACCGTGCTCCTTGCTCAGCGGGGAGCCTGCTCTTCCTTCTGCCTGCTGCTTCCCTGCTTGAGCTCTCTCTCTGACAAATAAATAAATAAAACCTTTAAAAAAAATAAAAAACATTTCATAAGACTATGGCTGCTATAGATAGTGATTGCTCTGATGGCTCTGGGCAAAGTCAGTTGAAAACCACCTGGAAAGGATTCACCATTCTAGATGCTATTGAGAACATTTGTGATTCATGGGAAAAGACTGAAATACCCACATAAACAGGAGTTTGGAAGAGGCTGATTCCAACCTCATGGATGACACTGAGGGTTCAGGACTTCAGTGGAGGAAGTAACTGCAGATGTGCTGGGAACAGCAGGAGAACTAGAATTAGAAATGGAGCCTGGATTGCCGAAATCTCATGATAAAACTTGAACAGATGAGGAGTTGCTGCTTATGGGGAGCAAAGAAAGTGGTTTCTTGAAATGGATTCTACTCCTGGTGAAGATGCCATGAGGATTGTCGAAGTGACAACTCAGGATTTAGAATGTCATATAAACTTGGTTGATAAAGTGGCGGCAGAGTTTGAGAGGATTGGCTCCAATTTTGAAAGAAGTTCTACTGTGGGTAAAGTGCTGTCAAGCAGCGTTGCATGCTACCAAGAAACTGTACATGAAAAGAAGAGTCAGTCGATGTAGCAAACGTTATTGCTGGCTCATTTTTAAGAAATTACCGCAACTCCCCCAGCCTTCAGCAACCACCACTGTGATGAGTCAACAACCATCAGCGTCCAGGCAGACTCCTCTACCCCCAGAAAGATTAGGATTCACTGAAAACTCAAATGATCTCTAACATTTTTTTAGTAAGAGAGTATTCTTTAAATTATAGTAAATATTGTTTTTTTAGACATAATGCATTGCACTCTTAGTAGACTATAGTGTATACATAACTTTATGTGACTTTATGTAACTGGGATTTTATATGACTTATATATGACTTTATATGACTGGAAAAGCAGAACATTCATTTGACTTGCTTTGTTGTGATACTGGCTTTTTGTGATGGTCTGGAAGGGAACATGCAAAGTTTCTGACATATGCCTGTGTTGAGAGTTAGGGACACGACTGAGACCCTTCCTACCTAGACGGTTTTGCAAATGAACAACAGTAGGATAGACCCACTTCCTTTTGCTCTCTATGATATGTAAATAGATTTTTGGTGGGGGCACCTGAGTGGCTCAGTGGTTAAGTCTCCTACTCCTGATACATGCTCAGGTCATGATCTCAGGGTCGTGAGATCAAGCCCTGCATCAGGCTCTGTGCTGGATGGAGACTCTTTGAGATTCTCTCTCTCCCTCTGCCCGCCCCCACCTCTGTAGGCATGCTCTCTCTCAAAAAATAAAATAAAATAAAAACAAACTCAGTGGAAGTTCAGAACTTCTCTTTAGAACAACACAGAAAAAAATGGTTTTTGGTGAAGAATTAAGAAGATCAACTGATTTCTAGTGACAAAAGTGTTTATTTTTCAATCTTTTTGTAAACCTGCTTCCTAGGTGTGAGATATATATATATATATATATATATATATGAATTTATCAAAGTCTGATAAGGCATTACAGAAAGTTTGGCACAAATAGAAGGAAAGATCACTCATAATTCTGTCACCCTGACGTAGCTATATCAATTTTCATGTGTTCCCCTTCAGCATCAATGTGCACATGTATCATTTCATTATTCTCATTAAGGGTTACATTATGAGCATTGTGGTGCCTTACTTTTAGTACTTCTATTTTTACTGGTTAGATAATAACTCACAGAAGGAACATTCTCCCATTAACTATTGCTGCTTTTGAGTTTTGACAGCTCTAAGAGTTTGTTGGGGAGGAAAAACATTTCCTTTACTCTTTTAGGGTTAGTCCCTGAGGGCCTGTGAATTGAACTAACAAAGGGCAGATTAACCAGAGAAAAGGTTCACAGTTTTTACTTTTACCTACACAGGAGTTCACAGAAAGGAAGTAAAACTCAAACTAGTGAGTTTGGACTCTGGGACATGTTAACAAAGGAAGGGGGGTTGGGCTTCAGGGGCTGATAAATTGTGCAGTGGCAAGGAAGTAGAAGATGTACAGAGAAGATAAGGGTTAATTAACATAGTAAGGTTTGTTTTGCAACTCATCTTCGCACTGACGGACTGTCTCTGGGGATAAGAGTCACTCTTCTTTTTCTGGTGCAGGAGAGGGGGATACTGTCACAGGGGAAATTTAAGCCCCTGATTTTAGGCGGATGGGGGTGGGGAACAGGCTGAGAATTCTCCCTCCATCTGTTGAGGCTCAACTCCCTTTGGCTCAAAGTAATATCTGATGCCCCAGTGACATCTTTGGGAGTGGGATATGCGCTCCCCTTCCTGGTCCTCTGATGGATATCGTTACGTCAAAGGCTTTCCATGTTTTAGATTATTTCCTTTAGAGACTCAGAAGTAGGACTGTGGAGTTGATAATTTGGGGCTTTTTAGCAGCAGTGGGTAGACATGGCTGGACTCCTTTCCTGGAATCACGCCGATGTGCCAGTGTACCAGGACTTGGTTTAATACTGCTTCTTTGCTCCTTACAGCCTTTTTGCTCCTCACATCTTCAGTGCTGCGTTTGGAAGCACGTGTCTGATACTTCTCTTCCGGGTACATCCTAGATGAAGAATCAGGAATAGTCTGTTCAAGGATCCAGAAAGGGATAATTCTAACCATAGGCAAAGCTGTTTGTGATATTCACGTGCTGTGGTTTTAACGGTTCGCATATCTTGAAGCAGGTGTTTGTCTCCGTGTTGACCTGTGGGTGAGGGGTAATTAAAGATGTTTTTTAAATTATAAATCGATAATTTGGGTAGGGGTCAGTCTTCATGAGCTATTCACCCTCTAAACCCAAATTAACATTTCATTCCCAATGGGACTGATGGGTCAGATGATAAATAGATTCTGAGGGTGAGATGTGGCTGAGCATTGTGGTCAAGGGTTGGAACTGGGTTGGCCCTACTTGGTAAATGTTGGTGGAGTTGCGGGCACTTTAGGACAATCCAAGGAGCTCCATGTGCCTGGGTAGACAGGAAGAGACCAAGAGGCTAACACAAATTTTGGAGATTAAGGATTGAAAAGCAACAATTTTGTTCATATTTTTCATTGTTTCAAAACAAACACAAAACTTAAAAAAAAGATCACATGCATACATATATAGATAAACAACCAAACAATTGAAAAAAATAGTTAATGTCTCTCGGTGACACTTAAAAATTAAGTGGTCTGTCTTTGTTCATATAAGCAGCAGTTATAAATTATAAATAGTTATAAATAGTTCGGGGCGAGTGCTCTGAAGCTATTTCTCCACGTTTTTTTTTTTTAAAGTTCATGTTATTTTACTATATTCAGTCAAAATTTTTGATCCAGCGCTCCATATGGACATAAGGATAAGAAAACCAAAGAAATGCCCCAGAATTTATCTTACAGGAAAGAGCAGGTGAGACTCCTGATGACTAAAATAATCGTAATCATTAAATTTTTCTCCTGTTCATGGCTAATGGAAGGAAGTCTCTTTATTCCAGCATCCATTCTAATTGTAAGGAAGAGCCTCTCATCAATTACAGCAAGTAATTAGATGTCCAGATCGCTTCCAGATTCCTTAAACTCACTCCTTGAACATGACTGGATTTTTCAGAGGGCATATTATGACACCTGTGAATCAGGGAGTTTGAGGCTCGTCCCCATCAGCTGGTTACTCCTGGGTGGGATTCGTAAGCAATGCATTTGAAAACTCTGAAATGGCTCCAACGTATTATAATTAATGGCATAGGATGTTCATTAATTATTAAGCTGGGTTGAAATATGCTGAATGTTGTTGTACACAGATTTTACAGTCAATAGATGTCATCAGAATGTTTTGAAATTATACCCATGAGAAAAGTAGAAAGGGTTTTATCACTGTGCATTTGCAGTTGCTTGTTACTTTTGCAGTAACCTTCAAAACAGGACACGGATATATGCTGTTTAGTTTCTCCTCTTCCTATAGAAAATTTAGCCACTTTGGGGGGAAAAAAAAAAGCTGTTGTATTATCTCAAAACCCCCTCTAAAAAAAATCAATACTTAAGTTACTGTTTTTATCCTGAAGTATTAAATTCTTAATATTTTAGTAAGATAGTTAAAAATATTCCTTGATGGGAATTATATTCTATTAAAAATATGCACTTAAAATGGAGTAGGGGTAAACTCATTATTTAAAAAACAAATTAAATGAAAAAATCTCTCTGGAAATAAATTTTGGATCCTAAGTTGTTTTGGTTATAGTATTTCTCTACCTAGAGTTGTGTCCTAATTCCATTGGTGAGAAGGACAAAAGACTTAACAGAAGCCACATGGAATTTCAGATAACATCTATTCAGATCCTTTTGTTATAACCTTCCATAGAACTGTATTCTTCTCTTTGGGAGTCCTTATCCCAGTTTACACTGTAACCTTCGTTAGTGTAATCATTTTGCTAACGCATATGTCTCTGTTGCCTGTTAAGCTTCATGTCAGCAGGACCTTCCTACTTCTGCCCACCATTGTACTCCCCAGTGCCTGGCACATTGGATGTAGGCACTTGGTGAACAGTGGAATGATAGGACAGGTGATGGAAGGGGAAGGATTCTTTCCGATATTATTCTAAAAGTCCGTGAAGCTTTTTTAAAGATAGCGTGTTGGTTGTGTTGTCCTTACTCAGCAACTGATTGAAAGAATTGCTTTGTTACTTTTTCATTCAGCATCTTGTATCTGTCAGGCGATACTGTAACACCATTTTGCAGCATGGGAATGCTTTATAAGAATTCATTGTCCTTTAACAATTGCAGCTTTTTAAAAGTTTTCACTCCCCCATACAAAGGTTTAAATAATAGTGTCACCAAATAGACCTTGCTGCAAACTAAGCTCATATAGAAAGATTTTCTAGCAACCTACCCCACAGAGCACTGTTATATATTTCCTAGAATCTGCGTATTCTTTCAGAAGTCTTAAAGCAGCTTCCTGTTTCCAATTGCTTGAACTTCCCTTGCTTTTTATTTTAGCACAGCACCATATGAAGATTATTGCTTAAGTCTTATGTGATAAGTTTCAAGACAAATTAAAAGCAGTGTTTTTTGCAATTTTCTTAAAGCCCCATGTAGTTAAGCATGTTTTTCAAATAATGATGCCTTTTCAACCAATATTTGAGGCTTTCTTTTGCCTTGTAACAGTTTAAAGACTTATTACAAAGTGTTATTTCTTAATTGAAATAATATTAAAACATCTCTTTACTTTCTGCTCTTACTGCATAAAAAAAAAAAAAGGAAAGAGAAGCTCTGGGGGAAAAAAAAGCCAGAAATCTTTACTTTTAACTTTTTAAAAAGTTTGTGTTTTGGGAGGGTATTTGTGAGAGAGAGTGCGTTTTACTTTACATTACCCTGGTTATGGTACAAATAGTTAAGGGTTTTGTTTTGCTGGGATTTTTTTGTTTGTTGTTTTGTTTTGTTTGTTTGTTTTAGCTTTGGCTGTTGTTCATTGTAGAAATGAATATTAAAACATTAAAAACATTGAGCATCTAATGTATACAATACAAATTAATTTTCTAAAGTGCTGAATTTTTGAATACGCTAAAGTCGGGGACTAACCTCAAGAGCAGATTCAATGATGACAGTATGGTTTACTGCAGAGCTGTTAATCTGACTTACTGTAAGATTTTAGAATATAAGCATAGTCCACCTATAAATATAGCTTCTTGAGACTGAGCTTGTGCTATCTCTTGATTAACAATGAGTATAAGACCTGTTGGTCTTTGGCAGGTTCCGGAGTGCATTCTGGGTTGTCGTTATTAGTAGAATCACATGAAGTTGACCTTGGGTAGTCTAGCAGCTGATCTGATCACATGGAAACCTGAGAGACCTAACGGAGATATAGACATCAAAAGTTAGCCAACACATCTTGCCTCTAGAGAGTACCAGTGGTGCCGGGGCCAAGCTTCAAGAATAATTTTAAGCTGGGTCATTTGCTGAATTTGTTTTCATTTAATCGAAGCCCAACATCGCAGCTTCACGTGGTACAATTAATGTAATTGCAGCCTAGGAAACTTTTTAAAAATCTTAAGAATGCATGCGTGGAATGCCAAATTGCCTGAAGCTTTAACCCTCTTTCTGGCAGTAATTAAACAATAGGGACCACTGTGTAAATCTATTATTAGATCATGTGGTAGGGTGATATTTGCATAAAAGAGCATACTTGACTTTCTCTTCTGCAGTGGGGCTAGTTTACAGCTTATGAAAAATGGTACCAAATTTCTGAGAAACACAGTAGAGAATACATCACTGTTCTCTACCACACCACTATTCTATACCACGGAACGATTGCATAAAGAGATAGCTTCCATTGCCCTTGACTCTAACATACAAATTCTGAGTAGCTATTAGTAGCCTGTGTTGAGTTTGTATACTTTAGCTTATAACAATCGCCTTTGCAGAGAGTCAGAGGACAAATGAGTCTCCTCAAATGCCTCAGACTTTATTGGTTTCTGGAAGATTTCACCATAAAGCAATACAAAGTATAAAGTATCAGTTCAGTGTCAGTATGAACAGTCATCTGTGTCATACTTATGATTTTCTAACCAAAAAGTCTAACCTAATTTTTTAATGCAAATAAGTGTTAATTTATACTTTATGACAATGGCATCAATATAGATAGACAAGCAAAACCTTTCTTTTGTGTAAGGGGTAGAAAAACATTCTCTCTACCCTCTTAGGTATGTTTCCTGAGGCCTGCAAATTAAACTGCCAAGAGACAGAGTTAACAGGAGAAAAGCATATGATTTTTTACCAATGTTAGTATTTTTACATGCATGGGGCTTCATACAATGAAGTAAAAACCCAAAGAGACTTTTAACCCAGAGACTTGTATACCATCTAATAAGGCCGTGATAAGTAGTAGAGAAGTGACTAGACAAAGGAAGCAGGTTTGGGCATGTAGGGGGAGGCCATTGTGGGAAAGTAACTATGTGGGAGAAACTAATAGTAGATAAAGTTATTTAGTAAGATTTGTTAGGTAGACTCAAGTTGTCTCTGGTGAAGTCATCCTCTTCCGGAAAAGGAGAGCACCTTTGCAAATGGAAATGTGTCACTTTCACAAGGTGAAATTTATGCCTTGCCTTAGGCAAAAGGAGGTGGGCAGAGTGTTACTCCTTATCCATGTTCTCCGTTGCCTTCAGCTCAAAATACATCCGTATGCCAAAGTGGCATCTTTGGGGTTGGTATATCCTGATCTCCTTCACTTTACATAAAGTAGGGCCTGCTCTCCTAGTTTCTCTTGCCTTGTGCTCAATGGATTCCTTTTCTGGAGCACTGCATTTTCCCCTTGTTCCTTGTTCCTTCAGTGACACTTTCTAGGTTGAACCACGTATCATTCAGGATGCATAAGTGGTGTGCCTTTCTTACTGTAGTAGGAGAAGGGAAATGTGAAAAGAAAGGTGAAAAGAATTTTAGGGAAAACTCTGGAGATTTTTTCTTATCTTAGTAAGAATAAGAAGATTTTATCTTACTACTGGGCTTTTTTTTTTTTTTCTTACGTTTGACAGTTTTTGTTATCTTTGGACATGAGCCCTCTGTTCATCATTTTAATAATTCCTGGGTCTTAATTCTTATTTTACTATAAAGCTTAAAGCTTTCTTTTCACATTCTAAAATTATGAAGCAACAAATATCATATAGGAAATGTATAGAGTCCTCCTTGCAACAAGTGAGAAAAAGTTCTATATTTTAACAAAGCGGTTTAAGGATATAAGGTACAATCTTCAAAAGACATTGACAGCTTTTCTAGTTGCTGATTGTAGGTTGATGTACGCATCTCTCCGTTTTCTCTGATCGATAAATGCCTTCCTGCTTTGGGTTATCGTGCTTTCCCCTTAGCCAGAAATGCCCCCTACCCACATATGTACTCTTTAGAGTCAGCGAGGTGCCCCTACTCCAGGAAGCCTCCCTTGCTTTTCTCTGTGCTTCCATAGAACCCCTCTGTCATGGTACTTAACCACATTATATTTTAATTATGTTTCTTTGTCTGTATCACTTGGGGGCCTTTAGCTTCGGTACCATTATTTTTGCTTTACCATGGCTGGCACTATGCCTGCTCATTAAATATTTTGCCGAGTAATTACCTGTGTAGCCCCTAGCTCACACCCCTCACCCATTAGTCATCGTACTTGGCTTTGAGTGTGCCTCACCTGGCTGCACGAGGATCATGCTTTGGCTTTCAAGCTTCTGCCCTCACCAGCCACGCTAACCCACCCGGCCTGACTGGCAGCTCACTGTCATAAACTGAGTCCAGAGAAGATCAAACAGCATGAGACTGGCCATCAGCCCAAGATTACCTGCAGAGTCCGAGCGAGACCAGGCATGAAGCTGAGCGCTGAGCTCGCCACTCCCTCTGTACGTCAGCTCCAGACTCTCAACTTGCCATTTTATTACGGTCTTACCAACACTTCTTTTTTCTTCCAGGCCTACAATGTTTTGGGGGGTGTGGGGTGGGGAACTGTTTAAGTCATTATGTCTGCTCAGTTTTTAATCTACTCCGAGCTTAGTTCTGAACTTGAAAACAGCAGTTCTAATGACAGCCCAGTGACTTAGTGGGAAGCGAAATACAGAGGGTCTGAGAGCAGTGCGTGCATATTTGAAAAGGTGAAAAAAGGGGTGGCCATGAAAACAGCAGGGGGCCTGGGGCCTCTGGGTGCTTCCCGCACACAGGTATTAAACACTGATCACAGGGTCCCGTTGAACATAAAACTTAGTTATGTCTCCCTTTGATGAAATACAAATCAGTAGGATTAAGACCGAGCTACATATATCTGTTGTACTCCTATAGCTGGTTGAAACATTTGTATCTACTATCAGATTGCTACTATTTATTTATGCCTGTCAGTTAAGCTAAGGAAGGAGGGGTAAGAAAGAGAACCATGATTTCATCCCATGTGGATTATTTTCTGTCTTTTTCACTGAAGCTCTTGGCTTCTATTTCTGTTGTCTTGGAGACATCCCAATTTCTCTTTAAAAATAGCAGCATTATCAAGAATTCATTAGTATTGTGAAGTCTTGTGAAATTGTAGAACTCCTGTGATTTTGTGTCTTTACAAGTGCATGGTTGAACTTTCACGAAGCTGAGAGGAACATTTTCCTTACGGCCAGAAGACAGAACATCAGAAGCACAAAGTCACCTGTTTCTTTCCCTCATCAGAAAAATAATAATAATTAAAAAGCCTCTGGCCTCTTAGGCTCAGGACCGGGTTATTCCCAGGTAGCTGAGCAGGTGAGCTTTCCAACCCTGCTCTCAACCGTCAGCAATTCTGGAGGTAAACCAAGCCAGCTTCATACTCCATTCCAAACCATTCATTATCCTCTGCCCCTGTGTACTCAGTATAACACGGGGACACTAATTGCCTGCCTTGCAGGGTGACCCGAGGAGTGAGACCTGCTGCATGCAAAGCCTCTGACCCAGGGCTTCTTACGTGGTGAGGCCTGGATGAATGGCTCCCACAGTTCTCGTCCTTTCTATTGTTGCTAATACTAAATTTTTTCCCCTCTGTGGTGGTTCTATCTCACTTGCTTTTTTAAAGCTCGGATTTTACAACGAGCAAGCAGTCTGTGTTTCTCCTGCTTTACAGGGTCAATTATGAGTGTTTCAGTGGTATTTGGCATTGCTGACTTTATTTGGTGTGTTAGCCTCAGGCCACTTTTCCCTTCCTCCTGGAGTTAATTGATACCAGCAGAGAGAGCAAATCCCGAGTCTGCTGGGCAGGAGTTGACATGAGTAGAAGAACCATAGACTAAATTGACATTTTGAATTAGAATTTGAAGTGTGGTTTTAAATACTATAAAAAGGTTTATAATAATCTGAAGCCAAAATATAAAGATTTAGAATCAACATTTGGAACACTGCACAGTATTAGGATAGTTTTTCTAGCTTTTATTTTCAACCTATATTTCTTGTGTAAAGTTGAGTTTTATAAAAGGGCTAAGATTTTTTTTTTCCTAGTGAAATGAGAGTCAACAGGTTTTTCTTTTTTTTTTTAAAGATTTTATTTATTATTTGACAGAGATCACAAAGTAGGCAGAGAAGCAGCAGAGAGAGATTAGGAGGAAGCAGACTCTCCGCCAGAGCAGAGAGCCCGATGCGGGGTCTCGATCCCAGGACCCTGGGATCATGACCTGAGCCGAAGGCAGAGGCTTTAACCCACTGAGCCACCCAGGCGCCCCATAGAGAGTCAACAGGTTTTTCAAGCTGGGTTAGAATAATTTCCAGATCAGTGGAAACTGAAATGTGTGCTAGCAGGTGTTTTTATTGTAGATGGCTATGAAATGACTGCATTCTGTCTGCATTTCTAAAAATTTAGATGAAATGAGCTTTCTCACGTGCAGACTTAGCTAAAGGACTGTGGATCATTATGAGGCAGATCCAGTATTGGTACTGTGTAACCCCAGCATGGCAGGACCTTTACTGACAGCTGCAGGCAAGCCGCAAGTTTTAGGGACCTGCTCACAGAGACGGTGCTCAACTCTACTCCAGGGGAAGAACTATGCAACATGTCACTGTGTAGCTAACTAAGCTCTTGGGAACCAAATCACCTGGCTTCTGGGCATCTCAGTGGAGTTGGCCAAGGACCCTGGGGATAGAGGTAGGGAAGCACCCACTCCTGTCCATACTGAGTGAGGTACTGAGAAGCCGTCACTGCGGGACAGGCCTTTCATGAGTGGCTCCAGACCGTATCCAGATCAATTTGGAAGGAATTTGAGGTAGGCTCTTGGCATTCTCATCATGGGAAGTCTCATTATGATGGAAACAGCAACATCTCCACAAAAACTGCACAGTGTGGCAGGGGGTCATGGAGGGAGAAAGGGATGGGGCGAGGGAGCAGTTCTTTGATGAAACTTAGATAAAAGAATGTACCTCCTGCATTATTTTGCTGTAGGCAGTAATGTTTCTGACAAAGTGTATGTTCATTGCAAAAACTTATTGATATAGAGAGAGTATTCTCTTGATATACAAGTAAAATGTCAGTTAACCCCAGAGCTCTCAGAAATTCACCTCTGAACCCACCTGTGCTTGCCCAGCACAAAGCAGGTTAAGGTGGAGGATTTAAAAAATCAGCCGTAACTATGGGGCGCCTGGGTGGCTCAGTGAGTTAAAGCCTCTGCCTTTGGCTCAGGTCATGATCTCAGGGTTCTGGAATCAAGCCCCACGCCAGGCTCTCTGCTCAGTAGGGACCCTGCTTTCCTCCTCTCTTTCTGCCTGCCTCTCCACCTACTTGTGATCTCTGTCTGTCAAATTAAAAAATATAAAATAAAAAAAATAAAAAGTTTGGAAAAAAAACATCAGCCTTGATGATGAGACTAGAACACAGTGATGTCATTCATATTATTTCTGTCTCTATAGAGTGGAGTTACATCTTTGGGTCCCTAATGCTCATACAGCTGGGGTGGAATGTCTTATTATAGAGGGTACCCATTAAGGCAGCAAAATTGCATATAACCAGTTATTCAATGCAGAGACCTAGGTCATCATTTTTAATGTGGTCCATGTACCACTTTAATGTGATTTTTTTTTAAAGATTTTTATTTATTTATTGATAGACAGAATCACAGAGAAGCAGGCAGGGAGAGAGGAGGAAGCAGGCTCCCTGCTGAGCAGACGAGCCCGACGCAGGGCTTGATCCCAGGACTCTGGGATCATGACTTGAGCTGAAGGCAGAGGCTTTAACCCACTGAGCCACCCAGGCGCCCCTGTGATTTTTTTTTTTAGATTAAGATGTTCTAAAGTCAATCGGTGAGTTTAGAAAGAGAAGGCAATGTTTCCTTGTGTGAAACACATCCTCAGTAATGAGACAACATGAGCTATTTTTTCATCCTTCCTATTGCTGCTGGAGGGAAGTGAATGCTTGTCGACACTGTCTTCAGTGATGAAAAAGGTTGTCTTCCAGACCAAATGTAAAATGGGGTTTGGGGGCATCTGGGTGGGACAGTTGGTTGAGCATCTGACTCAATTTTGGCTCAAATCATGATCTCTGGGTCTTGGGATCGGGCTTTGGGCTCCACGTAAAGTCTGCTTGGGATTCTCTCTCCCTCCATCCTTCCTCCTCTCTCTCTCTCTGTCTTCTCTTTCTCTCTCTCAAATGACATGGATAAATCTTTTTTTAAAAATCAGTTTTTTGTCCAATATCAATATTACAACATTTTTTGCTACTGAATATTTGTTTACAAATTCAAGGTTCAGCCTGCCTGCTAGAAAAATCTTGCCTCACAAAATTGAAGAACATATCCAGAGGAGCTAAATTGAGAACATGTGAATGACTGTTTCTAAGACAACATATTTAATAATCTAAATGACTAATTATACTTGTTTATTAAGTGAACTTCCTTTTCTCAACTAGCTCTAAAACATGATCACCTGTGACCCTTATCTTATACAATTATTTGCTAGACTATTATAATGTTTTTAAAAGAGCAATTCCTGATGTCATATGGGTTCATTTGTAAATTGGCTGGTTGAGAACTGGGACACATATTCACATTATGATAATACTGCATGTAGAACTGATAACCCAAAAAGCCTATTTTCACCTATTACGTAGTAATACTGTCATAGAATCTCCATGAAACAAATATGACCAGAGTTATTCAGCGCTTTCTAAACATCTGTACTGATTAAAAGGATCCTCCCTCAGATTGCTGATATTCTGTTTTGAAAGCTGATGTTCTCACTCTCTCTTTCTCTCAATCCTTGCTTCCCCCGCCGCCCCATCCTCATTGTTTTTCTCCTTAGTCTACGTGGAGATGAAACTCCATATTACAACTCCTCTCTCCTTCACTCTTTCTAAAAAGCATGCACCCTTTGGACATTTCCTAAAGTTTTCGTTGCCGTAAAACAGTAGGTAAATAAGGTTGAAGAAGTCTTGGGCTTATACTTCGTCTGTAACTAAAAGAGACCATATTGCTGTATTGTTCACGGGCTGTTCCTGGTACATCCAGGGAAAGTGTCTGGTGTGAGGGAATGCTCAGAGGCTGCCCTGAGATTCCTTCACGTTTCATTAGAAATCGGAGACAGTTGGGGGCACCCAGGTGTCTCAGTCGGTTAAAGGGCCTACTCAGGTCCTGATCTCAGGGTCCTGGGATCAATCCCATGTCCGCTCCAGACTCAGTGCAGAGTCTGCTGGAGATTCTCTCTTTCCCTCTCCCTCTGCTCTTCCTGCTTATGCACTATAAATAAGTAAAATAACATCTTAAAGAAAAGAAGAAAGAAAGAAAGCTCAACAGCTCTATAAGTATTTTCCTTTCTCACAGTGACTCTGCTGGAATTTGAAGATAGAACGAGTTGTCTAGGAACAGGTTCTTGGATAAAGAGCAGGGTGGGGAGACAGGCCAGGCCCTACGACCAATATGTGCTCCCTGGGATGGAAGTAGCTGACAGTAGCTCCTTCCTCCCCACCTCCACTTAGGGTTTGTTGATTGTTTTTCCCTTCCTCCAGGAGGAGTTAGCTGTGCAGATTTACCCTCTCAGTCTCTCTCACCCTCCTTCTGGCTTCTCCCACTGCTCTAGATACCAACTCTCACATGGAGATTGTCAGCTGAGACATGGTCCCAGAAAATTTCCAAGGCACTTAGAAGACAGGAGTCAGTTTATCAGCTTACTTTTGGCTTAGCTTTTGAGGACCCCAAAGGCCCTATAGCTTGGGCAGATTTAGAATTTGTAATTGGATTCTCTTATTTGAAATGGGTGTAGCATACTTGAAATGAAATGTATGGTTTGGAAAATAAGTATAAACTGCTTGGTCACGAGTGCTTCGCCCTGGAGAGCCTTTCCATCTGGCCCAATAGTGCACTGGGCTATGCCGCCTGCCACACGGTTGTCGTTGTGCTTTGGAGAGTTGCACAACCCCGTGAAACCGCTCCTTGCCTTGCGGACTGGCCTCCTTCCCTTTCGTTGGCTTTGTTTTCATTAGTTACTACATTTAGGTATTTGATAGTTTACAAAAATCAGAGATCCTCGGTTTGGGGACATTTTGAGTGGGGTAAATTAAAGAAATCCAACAAATAAGTTGCCATTCTAGTGAAGAGAAAATAAAAAGATGAGCAGAAAAACATGCTTTAAATCTCGCCTCTTATTTCTGTAGAGGATGGAAGAAATGCTTTGTCATCTGAGTCCCTTTTCTGGGCCTGAGTCTCTGTTTACTCGAAGCCAACTGAAGTCCTGGCTTAATTGCATTTCTTTGCACTCCAAGAGGATTGTCTTAATTATTTAATAGATTCGAACGTATGTTCAAACCACAGCTACACATTGCAGAAAGCCGGTGGTGGTGTGAGTCCCAACGCAGCATGTGCGGGGAGCGCCGGGCGGGAGTCAGGGCTGTCCTCCCCAGTCTGTCTCCGATGTTCAGAGGGAGGAGCAGCCCCAGCATTCTGCTCTTCTCCACTCTCCCCCTGCCTCAGAGTCTGTGATTCTGGCTTTGAAGGGGGCCCTGGCTGGCCAGGCCATGTTCAACCCTTTTGCTGCACTGCTCCATTTCCTGTGCAGAGAAACAGCTCGGTCCCAGCCCAGCCCACAGTGTCTCCATCAGAGCTGGCAGAAGCCCCCACTTGAACTGATATGGGTCTGGTTTGCAAAACTGATCAGGGAAGGAGTCATAATGTAGCCACCTAGAACAAAACCTAATTTGTTTTTTTAAACTTAATTTTTAAGCGTCTAATTAGTCCTAGTGCTGTGGCTCCTTGCAGACCCCATTCTGCTTTTCCCCAGATGAGTAAAGCTACCTGGATGTGGGGTTGGTTTTGCTTTGTTGTTTGGTTTGGTTTTGGGTCGTCCTCTTCCTTGGAAGTGGTTGCCTTCTTGGCGGTGGCCAGACTAGCAGAAGCAAAAGGCTTAAACTGGAGGAGATTAATACACCAACCCCAGGGGCGAAGGAGCAGTGCTGGTGATAATATGAGGGGTTCATAGCATTTGGGGCCATAGTTTCACACATTGACAGAGATGCAGAGAATTTCAGGTTACAGAGAAGGTGAGATAGGGGTAGCTGATGACTGAGGGCGTGTACTGGAGATGGTGGCATCCATCACAGTGAACAAGAGAACTGGAAAAAGCAGGCAAAGTAAAATTATCAAATGAGAAAAGAAAGGGACCGGAGAGTAAGTAGCATGATATTTTGAATAAATAGAAAGCAAATACATGTCAACACAGAAACTTTTTTTTTTTTTCCAGAAATAAAAGAGGGAGGGAAGAGGCATTTTATATTTATTTTACAGCTTTATGGACTATTTGAATTTCCTAACCACTTGATAGACATTTCTTTTTTAAGATTAAAAAAAAAATAGGGGGGCACCTGGGTGGTTCAGGCGTTAAGCATCTGCCTTCAGCTCAGGTCATGATCCCAGGGTCCTGGACTCAAGTCCTGCATTGGGCTCCTTGTTCAGTGGGAGCCTGCTTCTCCCTTTCCAGCCTGCTTCTCCCCACTGTTTGCTCTCTCTCTCTCTCTGAGTCAAATAAATAAATAAAATATCTAATTAATTTTAAAAAATGAGTTATCCAGGTGATGGGATTATAGGCCTTGCATTTTTGTCTTCATAGTCTTCCTATAGTATAGAAAAGCTAATAGATTGTTTTTTTGTTTTTTAAAGATTTTTTTTTATTTATTTATTTGTTAGAGAGAGAGAGAGAGGGAGCGAGCATGAGCACAGGCAGACAGAGTGGTAGGCAGAGGCAGAGGGAGAAGCAGGCTCCCCGCTGAGCAAGGAGCCCGATGTGGGACTCGATCCCAGGATGCTGGGATCATGACCTGAGCCGAAGGCAGCCGCCCAACCAACTGAGCCACCCAGGCGTCCCGCTAATAGATTGTTTTTAAAGTTTTTATTTTTATTTACTTGAGAGAGAGAGAAAGAGAGCGAGAGCAAGCAGGGGAAGGAGCAGAGGGGAGAGGGAGAAGCAGGCTCCATGCTGAGAACAGGGCCTGATGCGGGGCCCAGTCACAGGACCCTGAGATCGTGACCTGAGCTAAACTCAGGAGTCTGCTGCTTAACCGACTGAGCCACCAAGGCACCCCAATAGAAATGGGTTTTTTTTTGTTGTTTTTTTTTTAATGAAATTAAGCCAAATCAGTTGAAATTTTTATAGGCAAGTGTGGACTTAATATCTACTGTGATGCTGCATTTATAGACTAGCTGACAGAGAAGGTAATGCAGTCCTATCGTAACCAATGCGGTGAGTCCATTGCGATGAGGAAGCAGTTGGCTTCAGGCCCTTTCAATGCTGGCAAGAGCTCTTCTAGATGACCAGCTTAGCTGGGGGGAACCCTGCATTTTCTCTTCAGAAATCCACTGCTTCTAAATTGTTCGGAGCTGATTTCTATCACAAATGATGTTATTAAAACCCTGATCTGGCATCCTTTACTTTTTTTTTTCCTCCTGACTTTGCTCTTCTACTGCTTTCAAAGCTAAATGCTGACCAGCTTTAATATGATGAGCCAGCATGTGTTGTGCCTTCTGACGTCTGGAAGAAATGAGAATACGTAAGATTCCTGATGCACCAAATAGGAAGTCAATAGGAAGTATGCACAGAGCTCCTCGATGTGTCCAGCCTGCTTTTGAATGCCTTGAATGGAAAGCCGTTCTCTAAGTAAGACACAACATAGGAGATAGTCTTACCATCTAATCATCACTTGGTTTTGTACGCATTGTTTTTTCCCTCGGTAGTTCACACGTTGTCCTTGGTAGCCTTTTATTGTCCCCATCCCCACTAAACATCAAATCTTCTGCCTTCCTCTGAGTCTCCTCACCTTCAGACCCCACCTGGGATCTCACCACCAGCCCTCAGTGGTGCCATCTCCCTGAGACAGAGGTGTTGCGTGTTGCAGGCTAGAGGAAGCGGAAGCTGGAAGGGTAGGCAGGGGCCATATTTCGGAAGATATTTGGTAGGCTGAGGTGCATGCTTGGACCTCATTCTGTAGTTAGTGGAAACTCTGTCAGATTACAGATTACTTTTAATTGTGAATACTGAAAAAAAAAAAACAATAACCGTGATTTAAACAAATTTGGAGTTTTCTTTTTTCTTACCTACAGGAAATACGGTAATAAACGATACAGCAGTTCAACGATGTCAGGGCTGGGTGTCTGTTACTGCCTTAGCTTTTCCCTCATGATAGCTTCCTGGTTACAAGGCAGATGCTATACCTTGAACATCATACCCTCTTCAAGACAAGAGAAAAAGGCAGAGTGAGGAGCCATGCCTCCTGAGTACACCTCCCCTTTAAGGAGCATTCCCGCAAACCCGGCCTAACAACTGCAGTGTTCAGCTTCTTGGCCAGTAGTGTGCCTTGTGGCCAGTCAGGGTTCTGTTAGGGAAGAAGCCTCGTATAGGCCTTTATTAGGTAGGAAGCATGGAGCCACACAATTTGCCAATGCAATTGGCAGTATGAATTTCCAAGAGGGAAAGGCTGCAGCAAGCATTCCCCAACTGTTTTTGTTTCTGTTTTTATTTTGTTTTTTACAAAAAAGTACCTTTTTTTTGGCCTTGCTTCTGTGTGATGAGCAGTATTTGGAACTTGTGGAAACATACATTCTAAAAATGACATAGGACGCAATGAAATCAAGTGCCAGCCGGTGTGGGACAGACTGGGGAGTGTAGGAGAATTCAGAGAAGGAAAGTGTTGGGATAGCTGGAAAAGATTTCACGAGAAAGAGAACTGAGTGGGGCCATGAGAAGTGGATTGGACTCTTCTACCACGCTGTAATGGCGGATGCATGACCTTCTATGTTTGTCAAATACCAGAACAACAGAATGAGCTCTGTGAACTGTGGACTTTGGGTGATAATGATACGTTGTGAACTGTGGACTTGGGGCGATAATGGTATGTCTCTGAAGGTTCATTGATTGAAATAAACGTACAGCTCCAGTGCAGGCTACTGATAGTGGGAGAGAGTGCGCTCTGTGAAGGTGGGGGCCCATGGGAATGCCTCTGAACTCTCCACTCAGCTTGGTGTGAACCTGAAACTTCCATAAAACAATAAAAGCTATTAAAAGAAGGAAGGAAGGAAGGTAGGAAGGAAGGAAGGAAGAAAAGATAGGCAGATAGATTGGATTTAAATATTTGAAGAAATGGTAAGGCTGGTGTTCCAATGAGCGGGGAAAATGAGCAAGGACACAGATGTGACGGCAGCATAGGACAGCATGGTGACATGGGGTTGCCCCTGATTTTAAACAACCTTGAGGTTAAACATTCACTTGTTACTCAGAAGGAACTGGAATCATCTTAACCTTCCCTTATTTACCACTCATCCTATCGCATTTTTCTGACTTTGCATAAGAAAACTTAAAGCTGAGCATTTTACTACTATGCTCTACAGAGGAGGAGGAGTGAAATATTGATATTCTGCAGCCTTGTATGTCTGGGTTGTTTTCACAGATTAAACTCAGTTGATTAATATTCATAGGATTAAAATTATACTCATTTCTTTGCAAAACTGGTATTTAAAAACTGACTCTGTTGTTTATTTGGGATTTAAGAACTATACATCTTCTACCTTGATCATTTTTTTTGGCATTTAAAGTATGAAAACTTTTCTGTTTTGTGGCCTATAGTAATCATTTTGTAAAATATTGGTATTAGCAATTTTAGTTTCTTTTTAAAGTAAATCATTATCCTGGTAAAAGCAAAAGCACCTTCTTTCAATTGGTTACTTTAATTAAACAGAGTAATGAAGTTGAGTTCTAATTATTTTTCCCCAAGTTATTTGAATAGTTGATTTTAATTACACACTGAACTTAATTGAATTCGGTCTAATTTGATAAACTCCCTATCCAGCTGTTGAAACTTAGAAAATTAGCTACAGTCTCCATCATTTACCATTTCTTAGTATAAAGGAAAACTTTTAATATGGTTAGGCTTTCCCCCTCCTTTCTGTCCTTTGCTCTAATCTTTGCTTAGTCATAAACATTACTCATATTATGAAGCAGAGCTCATTTGTATAATAGCTAGCCTTGTGACTGGTGATAAATCATGGAGAAGGGAGAAGGTCCGTCACCCATAGGGATGAAGAGGCGCCTTTTAATCTGGTTTATGTTAATGCAGGTGGAAGATACAGCCTTTCCTCTTCTATTTATAATGTTGCCATCTGGCTGAAGGAAGGTTTTTGCTTGTTCTATTTATTTGTTTTTAGATAAAAATGTTTTGGGTTGGATTTAAAGTATGTAATGTTTGTTCCTGTCTGCTAACTACATCAGAAGGACTTTGTACCATGAATCAGCTAGCTGCATTTATTGGTAAACAAAACAGCTTGAGAAATGATTCCCAATCACTTATACACAAAAAATATATGGGGCACATGGTTTTTTGAAATACAGTTTTCTTCATTTCAGCTAAAACGGATGTTTGTCTTTTTAACAGATTACCATAAGAAATCTATTAAATTGCTTTGGGGGAAATATTGGGGTTTACAAATCCCTCAAAGCTGAAGTGCTTCTTTTGTAGCTTTTCTGGTATTTGCAGCCAAGGCTGTCATGTCTTCATGCTTCTCCCCATGCCGTATAGACAATATTCTGTCGTATTTGGAGTCTGTCTCTAGTTCTGTGATATTCACTATAAATGATACTGAGCATACCTTCCTGTTACGTGGCTGCAAATGCAATGATTTGATTTTGGGGCTTGCCTGATGTCACATCAAAACCATCCTAAAATCACAATATTTTCTGGTTTTTCCCCCACCTGGAATGGACACGACAGTAATCTGACAATTCTTTTGGTCGTGTTTTCTCTGCAGTCTTAGCAGCCTTCCAAAAATGAGCAAATGCACCCTTTTTTCTTTCTACTTGTCATGAAAACTTTATCTTTCTGGGCCTTGGCTACCATTTGCTCAGAGTACACCACCCACCCTCCAGCCGTCCCTCAGCCTCTTCTTCAGCCATTTATTCAGCATCACAGAAGTGCCAGATAGTGAACTAAACACTAACGATGGAGATCCTGAGGATGAAACCACAGGCCCTGTCTTCAGGTTGCTCTAGTCTCGTAGAGCATTACCTCAGAACTGCACCTGTCCGAGGACCAGAGACGAATGCCTCAAGCTCCATTCCATTGGAGAGCATCTCTGGTTCTTGAAGCTCAAAACCATGATGACTGTGATTACAGCTCTTTGGAGGCAAACACGTAGCCCACTCCTTATCCCTTAAATGTATCCTGATAGCTTGTTTTGACAGAGTTCTCTTTTGCTGTTATTTAGTCCTATTTATGCTATCCCTGTCATGTGTAATTTAACAAACAAAAATGGAATTTTTGGTAAAAAGTTACGGTCATGTCCATATTTTTGCCGTGGACATTTCGGCACAACTGCCTCAACTTTGCTTAGGAAGTTGAAAGAACATTATAAATCATTAATAAATGGCTCTGTGTGCCTGTCTCCTTCTTCATGCCTTCACGTTATAGTTCAGGATGAGGAGTGATGTTCTGGTGCGTTCTGTTCCCATGGATCACGTAACTGTACACAATGCTGGCTTGTATTTATAAAATCAGTGTCTTTGTGTTGGGTTAGTATTATCTCAGTATTGGACAAATTTCTTTGTCTTTCGGTTGACTATCCCTTTCTATCACGGTCATAAATTTTTCATTTTTTTCATTATGCAGAAATGAAGTAATTAGAAAGTGACTTTCAGTCCCTGTTCATTGTGGCCAAATGAGTTCCCCCTAAACTTAAAAATCTCCACGTGGTCTTATAAGCCTCTGGTGCAGTCTGTTGTAGCCACCAAGTCATAACTTTTTGTTGTATCTGGAGAGCACGAAATACAAAGAAAAAGTAAGAATTG
The DNA here is from genome assembly GCF_902655055.1 of Lutra lutra. Lineage (NCBI taxonomy): Eukaryota > Metazoa > Chordata > Mammalia > Carnivora > Mustelidae > Lutra > Lutra lutra. The sequence continues at coordinate 87,850,005 of NC_062283.1, read as the reverse complement.
AATTGTTTCTTATCAGAATGAATAAGGACGAAATGGGAGACTTATAGACATTATCAAATGTTCTTAATTGCATTTGTCTTTGCAACAAGAAATGAGCAATAGATTCTTGAGTAAAGCAGTTCCTTGTTCTTATTGCTGTGTCACGTTAAACATGGCTGGGTTTTTTGGTTGTTTTTTTTTTTTTCAGATTTTATTTATTTGACAGAGAGAGCGAGAGCACAAGCAGAGGGGAGCAGCAGGCAGAGGGAGAGGGAGAAGCAGATGCCCCGCTCAGCAGGGAGCCCGATGGGGGGCTCGATCCCAGGACCCAAGGATCATGACCTGAGCGGAAGGCAGCTGCTTAACAACTGAGCCACCCAGGTACCCTCATGGCTGGATTTTAGACCATAGCACACGGTGGATTATTCTGGTGTAGAAGGGCAAATTACAGGTCTGCACTCTTTCTCAGCATCTGTAGTTACACACGTCTCCAGGGCACAATGCCTGTAAATCTGCATGGTGACGTGGCTGCTTCCCATCCTGCGGCAGTCTGTGAAAGATTAAAGACACCAGTGAGCCTCTGTCCACATTTTATTTCCTTGACCCTCCTGCAGAATGACCTTCAGAGCACGCCACTTGTTCCCCAGCCAGGCACATTCCCTCCATTCTGTGTTTCCTCATCCTACCCATGGCCCTTGCTCCATGGAGTGGGTGGCTGGGGTCCCATTCCTGCAGGATCTGAAGCAGAGGAGAGACTGAGGGCTCAGTTTCCCTGCATGGTGCAACCTCGCTGCCCCAGGCTCGGTCCTGGATGGCCACAGTGACGACTCTTCTGGTTCTGTGATGGTACAGTAGCAGGCACAGTTTTCCCCTAGGTCACTGGAGTCACTGTTTTCCCTCGAGGTCAGATACTTATCTCTTGGTACCTGTTATGGGTAAATGCAAAGCTCTGAAAAATTATTAAATTAAATAGAAAGCAGAATTCTTAAGATGTCTGCTGTTAGCCTGGTTTCCTTGTATTGTTTTCATTAAGAAGATAAGCACATTTATATATATACTTCCAGCAGGTTTGTTACAAGCTTCACTCTTTGTTTACCCAGAGTCCCCGCCTGAAGTCCCACGTGATGTATCACAGTGACTTGCATTGCCTTCAGGGTAAAGTCCAAACTCTTGGAATTCAAGGGGGCCTTGACCTCAGCCTTATTTTCAACCGCCTACCTTCCTAAACCCACTGTTCCAACTACATAGTGCCTTGTTTATCTTTTCTTTTTTTTAATTGCCCAGGTAGTTTTGCTTATGGCCTCCTCCAGCCCTCTCTGCTTCACTCTTTGCTTTTACTGATTCTCTCCATTCTTCAAAATCTTTATGCAATAAAGTCTTGTATCACTGCTACCCCCGTAGCACCTTCTCCCACCTCTGAATCTCTGTAATACTACCTGCATCATTTATTTGGTTATCCATCTTCTATGGTATATTGATTTTTAAAAAACTGATCCATTGCTACAATTTCACACGTTTTCATATTGTCTTCTCCTACGTTCATAAGCATCTTGCAAGTTGATGTTGTGTCCTTTGATATTGGTGCTTTTAGTGTATGGTGCAGTGGCTGGCCCATGAGAGTATCTGTAAATGTTTATTGATAAAATTATTTAGGGGCACCTGGGTGGTGCCGTTAGGCGTCCAATTCTTGGTTTTGACTCAGGTCATGATCTGATGGGTCATGAGCTCGAGCCCCACGTGGGTCGGGTGCTCAGTGCACAGTCTGCTTGAGATTTTTTTTTCTCCTTCTCCTTCTGCTCCTCCCTCTCTCTCTCAAATAAATCTTTAAAAAAAATTTTTTTAAAGAAAATATTATTTGGCGTTTCTGAGCTTGGGAATGTAGTGGTTCTGTTGATACTGTAACAAAGAGACTAACATCAGGTTTGGCTGACTTTTTGAGGACAGTTTGTTCACCTTTTGACATAGTTTCCAGTGACTACAGAGAAGAGGAGCATAGATTCCCAAGAGGTGGAGACAAATGTATTTGACAGAACATATTATAAATGCACTTGAAAATGATTGACGTAGAGCGCATGCTTTGGGCCATGAGAGGAAGCAACTTTTCTAAGGAGAAAGAAATACTGGCTAATCAGCAGTTCCAAAACACAGTTTGAAGAAGTACCCAGAAGTAAGGGTTCCGGAAAGGAAAGGTGTAGAGGGAGGACACATTAATATTTCTTCTCATACTGAGCACAAGATGTCCCGAGTCAGATACTGTCTGGGCACTGCCAGTAGGAAGAAAACCGAGGGAAAGTAGGAAATTGAACCCAGGTTTGTCCTAGGGTCAACTCCCATGAGCTCTATCATTTCTTTAATTTTCAGGTACAGTATGAGGCATTAAACTGAGAAGCTCTCCATCCTGTGAGCTAATCAGAAAGGTCATTAGAGAAGTTGCATTAGGGCCTTATTCTAAGGCAAATTTCATAAATAATGTTGGATAAAACCTTAAAGATCTGTGTTACAATACTCCAGGCAGCTCTATTAGAATCAAATGTAATTGTCAAGTAAATAAGCAAAAGGATGATAAATAGAAAACTTTAGGTGAAACACTGAATTGCCTGGAAAACTATTCTGTAATCACTCTCTGTTTAAGTTTTTTTTTTTTTTTAATTTTTTTTTATTTATTTATCTATTTGACAGACAGAGATCACAAGTAGGCAGAGAGGCAGGCAGAGAGAGAGGAAAGGAAGCAGGCTCCCTGCTGAGCAGAGAGCCCAATGCGGGGCTGGATCCCCGGACCCTGGGATCATGACCCGAGCCGAAGGCAGAGGCTTTAACCCACTGAATCCACCCAGGCGCCCCATCTCTGTTAAGTTTTTAAACCAAAAACATTCTTCAATTGCCATAACAGTGTTCTGCAGCCAAATTTTTCAACTAAGTGATTTGTTTAGTGTGCTGTGGACCTGGCAAGACCACCCCAGGCTCTGTGATTTACGAGGAAGACTCAGGACTCAGCATGGAGTCAGACTCCTGCTAAGATTTTATTGGAGCAAAAACCAGGCCTTCCTAAGGAGAGCTCTCTAACGTCTGTGTGTGAAGTCTTTTCTGCACAGATAAATTGAAAACTATTAGGTTGAGACCTATGAAGTTGCAACTATTCAAACCATTTTTCACTACAAAAACGGCAATTGCTGGGACCTATGGGTGGCTCAGTCAGGTAAGCGTTCTGCCTGCGCCTTAGGCTGTGATCCCCAGGGGACCTAGGATCGAGTCCCTATATTGGGCTTCTCGCTCTGCCGGGGGAGCCTGCTTCTCCCTCTGCCCCCTCCCCATGCTTGCGCTCTTTCTCTCTCTCTCTCTCTCCTATGTGAAATAAATAAATCCTCAAAAAAAAAAAAAAAGGCATTTGCCTGTGGTTTCAACCTCTAGTTCTGTCTTCTAGTTTACTCCTCTCCCAAAGCTATTTGTATACCCTGAACTGCATGTCCACAAGTCCAACTGAACAATATAGCAAAGAGCTCATACAGAGCTGGGCCTAATGGCTAAACTCTGTTAAAAATAGTGACAAAAAGGGGCACCTGGGTACATCAGTCGATTAGTGCCCAACTCTTAATTTTTGGCTCAAGTCATGACCTCAGGGTTGGGAGACCGAGCCCCATCTTGCACTCAGCACTGAGTCTGCTTGATATTCTCTCTCCCCCCTCTTCTTTTGCCCCTCCCCCCGCTCATTGCACACCCATTCTCTGCTCTCTAAAATAAATAAATCTTTTTTAAAAAAAATGGTAAAGAAATATATTATCCTTGTGGACGTCAAGGCCACATACCATTCAGTGAGATTTAAACGCAGGCTGATTCCTAAGATTGTAATCCTAAATATCTTATTAGAGTAGCTTTTTTACTAAATTAAGCCTTTGTTGAACCAGTTAATTCTGATCAGTTGAGAGAGACTCTTCAGCCAGACCATATAGCCCAAAATAGAAACAAAGCAGCAAGAACCCGTGCCCTTTATGGGAAGACATGGCAAGGAATGCAGTGACTCGTAGAGGATATGGATTTCACAAGCTCGGTTTATGGCACTTAGGGCTGTAGGATTTTTACTAGGTGAAAGCTCCAAATGTCAGCCATCTCTGTATTTTGTTTCGGAGCGGTTTGGAGAGAGACAGAGCCCCAGACCACAAGGATGCTTCTCTGCATTCCTTCCTCTTGCCTTTCACACTCACACATGTGACACTAATGGAATAAAGCTTTCAAGCTAGCAGGAAGATCAATAGAGACTTTATAAGGCTAGCAAAGACTTATTGAGCTTTGTGCTATATGACTCAGGTTTCCTTATAAAAAATGAAAGAGATTCAAATAATACTGAAAAGTCACCTGAGTCATTTAAAAAATGGTATTTTTAATGGGGGGGGAGGTCTATATTCAATCCTGTCTGCAAGTTACCTAGAATTTCCAGTTTTTTAAATGTTGGAAATCTTAAGTAAATTACTTTCGTCATGTTCTCAAGTAGTGAAATTCCCTGTACTTTGTTTAAAAAAATAAGAAAAAGATTTTCTTTCTCATTATTACAATGGAGTGTTTGGGTTTGGGGTTTTTTTGTTTGTTTGTTTTTTTTTAAAGCTCATATTTACTTAATGCAGTGGTAACTTTGAAGGGCATTCTGTCTCTTGAAGCTGTCATCTAAGTCTCAGAAACACTGAGGATTACCTCTTCCAAGCCAGGTTGTACCTAAAAACCATACCAATAAGCCCCACCTACTACCTTTAGGGTCCCCAGGAGGTGTGATTGTTGCTGAGTTGGAAAACCTCTGAAACCAGCAGCTGAGCCAGACTTTGCTCCCCAGGACCCTGTCACCAAGTTTGACATAGGTTTACTTTCCCCATTAGTGCTGCATGAGCAAAGCTCTGGGGAAATGGAAACCCAGTTTCCCACATTTGTGTAGGGAATAAGGGAGAGAGCAAAAAAAAAAAAAAAGCTTTCTACCAGTTATTGAGCCTTGTGGTGGGCCCAGTGCTCTCATTAATTTCACAACCTGAAAATTAGTGTTGTCCCTCTTTACAGATGGGAAAATTAAGGCTGAGAGGTTAAGTGATGTGCTGAGATTTGAAACCCGGTTAAGGGCACAGCCAGCTCAGCTGACTCCAGAGCACACACCACCTCCTGGAAATTCCAAACACACTGCTACACCATGCCAAGTGTGGCAAGTACCGTGGTTGAGGAAGGCCCAGGACCTCATCAGAAGAGAGAAAGAGAGAAAAGGAGTGTGTTAAATACCTGTTGTGCACTAAGCTCTATGGCAGATTCTTCCCACGCATCTTCTCCGTTAATCCTCCCATCCTCCCAGCAGCCCTATGAGGGAGGTCATGTCCCCCGACACACACCTACTCAGAGAGGTCGAGAAACTTTCTGAAGGTCACCTGAGCCCAGATCTGTTTGAGTTTATATCTTCTGCCTTATCACAATAGAGTATTAACCAGAGAGGTTGTTGGAGAAGTAAAGATTCTTACAGAGGCAGAAGGAAAAGTGGACTAATAGAAAAGTAGAAAGATAACCTGAAAACTTTAGATGAATGTCCAACCTAAAGGGTAGACATTAGCAATTATTTGTAATTTATAATTGTTAGAGTTGTAACAATCTATATGAACAGACTGACCGTTTGTAAAATTACTTTTGCTTTACTAAGTTAAACTGTCATTTTTACATGAGCATTAAAAAGTTATAAGATTTTTTTTAAAGATTTTATTTATTTATTAGAGAGGGAGAGTGAGAGAGCGTAAGAGGGGAGAAGGTCAGAGGGAGAAGCAGACTCCCCATGGAGCTGGGAGCCCGATGCGGGACGCAATCCCTGGACTCCGGGATCATGACCTGAGCCAAAGGCAGTCGCTTAACCAACTGAGCCACCCAGGCGCCCCTAAAATTCTAAGATTTTTCAATGCATCTTGTTGTGAGTAGGACGCAGAAGGTCTTCTGGGATAGCAATGAATTCCTGGGATCCGGGTGGTAGGAGGGCAGCGAGGTATATGTTCCACTAGAGCAGCTCCAGTAGAAATCAGGAGTAGATAAACTGGCATTCAAGTAACCAGACCTCCAGTTAAATTCAAGTATATTTTTTACATTTGAATTTCAAGATTATGAAACAATTATAGCTCCCACCCCCCCAGAAAAAGCTTTTGTCAGGGATTATTTGGAAAAGTCACTGGGACTGAACATGTGTTACCAGTCTTTTTAATCTCCTTCATAGTGGACGGTTACATAATATCCAGTTAGGATTGATGTTTGTTGTCAGGACCTGGGGGGCCCTGCGGATATGCAGTCACCAGAGAAAGATTAAATTATGTCAAATATAGGCAAGAAAGGAATACATTTGAAATATGTTCTAGACAAATGGTTCTAATTCTTTTTCAGTTAAGTAAAATAATATATAGCAGATCCATAAATAGCTTCCTAATTAAGGCTTTACTTACTGTGTGCCGGAGGTAGCTATATAGCAAAAAGAAAATTATAATCCTAGTACTCCAAATATGTGATACATTCTGCTTCTTCTGTTATGTTTCTAATAGTTAACTTTTTTATGAGTAATTTAATAAGATTGACTTGCAGAATAAGGAGAAAGTGTCTTCTTTAAAATATGTACTTATTTTATTATTTATTTTTAAAGATTTTATGTATTTCTTTGACAGAGATCACAAGTAGGCAGAGAGGCGGGGGGGGGTGGGGTGGGAAGCAGGCTCCCCGCTGAGCAGAGAGCCCAATGCGGGGCTCGATCCCAGGACCCTGAGATCATGACCTGAGCCGAAGGCAGAGGCTTAACCCACTGAGCCACCCAGGCACCCCACGATGTATTATTTTAGAGAGAGCATGAGCACAAGCATGAGCAAGAGGGCCAGATAGAAAGGAAAAGAGAATCTCAAGCAGACTCCATGCAGAACCCAACACAGGGCTTGATCTCACGACCTTGAGATCACGACCTGAGCGGGAAACCAAGAGTCAGGTGCTTAACTGCGCTTAACCATCTGCTCCACCCAGGAGCCCTGTGAAAGGCTGTTCTATACACAGCGAGTTAGAAACTTTCCTAGTTTTGAGTTTCATCAACTTTTTTGTATCTTTAGGGATCTCTCTAAGTTGTGAGCCTAGAGCCAAGAGCATGTTAGCCTGGGTTTCACATGCCACATGGTGACAACTGGCAACTCCTTTTTAGTAGGTGGGATGAGAGGTTACGTGACAGCATTAAAGAACCGAGCATACTTGCTGATTTCCCTTCTAGATCAGTATCAGAATCAGAGCCTATCCTGGTCCACTCATACTCCTTTCAGTTTCCCTCCCAGCCACCATCCTCCAGTGTAAGCACATACACACCATATAGCCCTTTTCCAGTGGTAACTTGCCTGGTAAAATTTCAAGTGACAAGGTCCTATCAGAAGACACCAAATGAGGCCTTTATTTGCTATCTGCTCATTTTTTACTGTATGTTTACAGAACTTTCCTTGAAAATAAAGCCGAAAAAAGCCCAATGGATAAAACTTAAACCAGTCAATGTCTGTGTTTGAAACTATTATTTAAAGCAAACAAATCCAAAGTAAGCAATATTAAAAGATTTGTATAAGATACTTTTACTGTTTAGTCTATGATTTTATCTATATTAGTTAATATATATCAATTATAATATATAGTTAATAATAATAAGTATAATAAAATATAATGGTTAATATCTACTGATTTATTTATTTGAGAGAGTGTGTGCATGTATTCAGGGTTGGGGGAAGGGAGAGAGAGAATCTCAAATAGACTCCCTGCTGAGCACGGAGCCCATTGAAGGGCTTGAGCTCAAGACCCCTGAGATCATGACCTGAGAAATCAAGAATCAAACACTTAACTGCCTGAGCCACCCAGGCACCCCATTATCTACAGTTTTCCATGCTAATACCACAAAAATTTGGTGTATTGCTCTCTAGAGGTCGAAGATAAATTTAGGGAAATTTTTTTAGTAATTTTTCTCAGTATGTCTTAGGAACAGTTTTTAAATTATTTACTCTTCTTTTTTTTTTTTAAAGATTTTATTTATTTATTTGACAGAGAGAGATCACAAGCAGGCAGAGAGGCAGGCAGAGAGACAGGAGGAAGCAGGCTCCCTGCTGAGCAGAGAGCAAGCCAAAGGCAGCGGCCTAACCCACTGAGCCACCCAGGCGCCCCATTATTTACTCTTCTTAAAGCATAATTATCATCCCATCTTTTCTGGTTCAAAAACATTGATCAAGTAATTCCTATTGTCTAGATAATGTCCAATTTCCTTAGCCTAATGAAGAGATAATGTGTCATATGTCAGGGGCAAGGGCTCCAAACAAAGCAGGGAAGGAGTGTGAAGTGCTGAGTGGTGGGGTTGCTATTTTAAACAATTCAAGAGGATTTTCTTATCTGTCTTATTTAAGCAGAGTCCCAGAGGATGTGAAATCCATGTGGGTATCAGAGACAAGAATGTTTCGAGTCCTTGCAAGGTTCTGGGATGGACTAAGTCAGGATGACTAGAACAGAGTAATTCAGAAGGAAGGGGGCACCTTGTGGGCCATGATGGAGACCTTAGGTTTTACTCCAAGCAGGCTGGAAGCTATTGGAGAGTTCTGAGCAGAGGAGTGACCCCACTTGTATTTTAAGGGGATCACCCTGGCTACTACGAAGAAAACAGACTAAAGGTGGTCAGTGGGAAGATCAGGTAGACTGGGTAAGAGTATATTGTAGTCACACAGGGAGGAGATGATTAGAGAGGCAGCCGGAGAGGTGGTAAAATGTTTTATAAGGTAGAGGGGAAAGACCTTACTAACAGATAAACATGAGGATCAAGGGTGAGTCAGGGTTGGGGCATGATCAGCTGGAAGGGCAGAATTCTCAGCTGGTGAGGAAGACAGCAGAGCAGGTTATAAGGCAGAGAGTAGGGGGCAGAAAACTTATGGGCTTGGTTTTTGACATAATTTGTATCTGAGACAGTAGCAGACATCTTTTAAGTATCCTTTGAAATACAGTGAAGTAATATGGGTAAAAGGGTGCCTGGGAGCTCGGTGTATTAAGTGTCCGCCTTCAGCTCAGATCATGACCCCTCGGTCCTATGATCGAGTTCTGCATCAGGCTCCTTGCCCCGTGGAGAGCCTGCTTCTCCCTCTTCCTCGAGCTCCCCCTGCTTGTGCTCTCCCTCTCTGAAAAATAAATAAAATCTTTGAAAATACATAAGGGTAAAGAAAGTAATATGTTAAAGTATGGGATCCTGCACTTGACATAACCAGAGAATTATCGGGTATGTCTGCCTTCATTCCTTTCCTAGAATACATTTCCCATAGTCTCTTTAATAATCTGTGTTACGGAACTTTTGCCAGTAGCTGTTTCAAAATCCTAGTAATTTTATGTCCTGGCTCCCTTCTAGTGACCCACTTGGGTATGTTCTTGGAATGTTGTGTCCCTAAAGCGTGAGCTTTCTAAGAACTGAGATCAGAGACTTTGGATACCAGTCATGCTTCACGTGCTTGCTTTATGTATAACTGGGACCAACCTTGAACACGCTACTGCTGGAGGATCTGTTGAGCCACGGGCCTTGAGTTCGGGGTGTGTCCTTCCCACTGAGCCAGCAAGAGTTGTAACAGCCTCATCTTTTTATTTCCTAAATCTAGCCTCGTACCTGATACAAAGGTTCACAGTAAACATTGAATAGGTGAATGTTTCTGAATCAATTTTAAGAAACTAAATATGGTCTTTTCTCTTTGTCTCACTTGTATAGTGGCTGAAAGCTACAAAGAGCAAGAAAAGAAAACTGCTGCCTCCAGCCGTCCCTCTGCTATTTCGGGACAGAATAGCAACTATTCAGGAAGTAAACCAGGTACGATTCATGTCATTTGCTGTAGAAAAAAAGTTATCCCTAAAGCCTTAAGGCATGCTGGAATTTAGGAGCGCTTAGTTTCTATCCTGCTACCAAACACAACAACTCCTACTGGCTTATATGAATTTAAGTCTGAGAACCTCTTACAGCCTTGATTTTCTCTTCTAAAATGGAGATTCAAACACATGCCCTGCTTACTTCTCAGAATCATTTTGACAATCAGCGAGATAATGCATGTGGGTGCATTGTTTACTGTCCAGCAATGTATAAGAGGTAATCATTTTTGTATTCTTTTTTGTAATGGTGCGTGCGCCACAACTTTTTGTACCTGTGTGCCCAGCATTATTGCATATCTTTTCTTGTGACATTTTCAGAAGCCATTTAAGGAAATCTTCATACATAGCAAAGCTGGTACAAATTATGTTTTTGTTCTCTTTTGTCTGCAATGATTGTACACCTACATGGTAATTTCATTTAATAGCCTGTGATTCATGGTCTGTTCCACAGTGATACAAAGAAGCAAACAGCCTGTAAACATAAACAGTTGAAGACAATGAAGTTGCTTCCAGGTGTCCAACAGCCATTGTGTGGCCCTTGACAGAGCCCACTGTCCAGTATGATAGTAAACAAGCAAAGAGAGGCAAAGGCAAATTGACCCCCTCATGAGGGCCTTGGAAGCCTCCTTCATGCAGCATCCAGACCAAAGTCACTCAAGAACAATGAATCAGTGAGAATAAAGATGGAAATCACTCTTTCTAGCCTCAAACAAAACATTCCCCCATTATTCGTAGTTTAGCGGGGGTGGGTTGGTGGGGTTTCCATGTGGGAAAGATCTTAACAGAGCAGATAATCTGGCTTCTTGCTTAAATGAATGGACAACTAACAAGTACTATTGCCAGACTGTATGACCAGCCATTAGTGGAAGATGATGTGTAGTTTCAGTGCAATTTTAATTAGCAGGCTGAGACTCTCCGCTTAGTCAGTTTGCCTTTCCATCTGTTCATGTACCCACCTACCTTTCAGCCACCATCTACTACTTAATGAGTAATTATCCTGTGCCTGGGACCATGACAGGGACTGGAGGAGCAAAGCAGGGCCCCTGTGCTCCCAGGCCTTATTCTAGGGCACTTAGGTTCCTTACACTTAGTGAGGATCCTTTAGCATGGAAACTTCATTTGTCTTACCATGAGAACTGAACATTTGCTAAATGCTATGCACTGTTTTCCCCTTGTTTTGACTGTATTCCCTGTGCTGTACCTTTTATCCTTGTGACTCATTCATTCCATAATTGGACGTCTATACCTTGCACTCCCCTTACCCATTCTGCCCGTTCCCCTCCACCCCTCACCTCTCTGGCAGTCACTCATATTGTGTCTTTTGAGCATGATGTGTCTCCTTTATTATATAAATATGTATAGATAAGCTGATGTACATATGAGGGTCTTGCTTTTAAAACCACCATGTTGTTTTCCTTAGTATCTCCAAAGGATGATAGAAGAGATTTCATGTTGGATGGCTAGGCTTGAGTAAAACCTGTTACTTCTATGAGGTACAAGTCATGGGAATGTCTGACTAGAGCAGTCTATTATTTTCATTCTCTGGAACTTGGGGGGGGGTGGTGAAAAGTAAAGTGTATTCTAAATTTTGGAATATTTTGAATATTGTCCTCAACCCAAAATGGGCAGTATGACCAAATGATTGCTTGGGGTCTCTTTTAACCCAGTAAATTTTAATTAAATGTTTTCCCATCTTTTACCTTCTGATACTTAAAATTATTAAAAGACTCTAGAACATCTCTTTGATATTAATAATATTCAAGTTGTTAATATTTTATCTTGGAAACAGGCATAGGAGGCCCTTGTGATTTATAAGTATGGGCATAGTATGTCTCATGTTATCTGGGAAAGACAAGTGCTCTCAGCTGTGAATACTTGGACCCACACAGAAAGAGACCATTTGTAAAGTCACGGATCTGTCCATGTCTACAGAGTGGGTGAGGGCTCTTGAGGATGCCATCAGCTGCCTCCAGATGATTCGGAGTGTAACCTAATTAGATGAGAACATTGGCATTCTCTTCATGATCAGTACATACCTAAAAAAAAAAAAAAAGCAGAAACTTAAATTCATTTAAAAAAATCCCTCTTAATTTCTATCCCTTTATCACGCTCCACCAACAAGTCTTTAAAAGAGCCACGAGGGGCGCCTGGGTGGCTCAGTGGGTTAAGCCGCTGCCTTCAGCTCAGGTCATGATCCCAGGTCCTGGGTTCGAGCCCCACATCGGGCTTTCTGCTCAGCAGGGAGCCTGCTTCCTCCTCTCTCTCTGCCTGCCTCTCTGCCTACTTGTGATTTCTCTCTGTCAAATAAATAAATAAAATCTTTAAAAAAATAAATAAATAAAAATTAAAAAAAAATAAAACAAAATAAAAGAGCCACGAAACACTTCACTAACATTTATAAGTCATTTCCATCACAGAGGAATGCAGGCCTTGGAATCTTCCAGGACTTCTCTGACTGCTCCATCTTGCCACTGTCTTGCCTCCGTGGGTGCCCTGGTGTGCAGAAGGGCCCGGGGTTGAGCAAGAGATCTGGTTTTAGGAACTAGCTGTGACACTTCACCGTGCCACCTTCCTTGGTCACAGACATTTCCCTCAGCTTTCTCCTTTGGAAAACAGGCAAGAGAACTCGTCCTTGAAGGAGTAAGTGCTTGGCCAGCTTGTAGAGCTATTGTGAAGAACAAAATGTTAACGTTTGTGAAAGTCCTTTGTAAGATGCAAAAGCCCTGGTGAAGTTATTTATTGTGTCAATTCTAGTTGTTTGGATCGAAGTCAAAGCCTGGTGAGCTCTTGAGAAAACCTTGTCCCTGTCAGTTGATTTTCTTTCTTCAAGAGCCCCTGAGTTCCCCCTTTATGGTCTAGGCTCATGCATGTCACTGAAGACAGGATATCAGGAGCACTTCCTGTCACTCTTAAAAGTGCCCCAGTTTGGGTGGCCAGCCCCCCGCTTCAAGTCGTCCCAGCCAGAAGTTGAATGTGGAGGGCAGCTGCAGGTGAACTCACAGCAACGTTCTGTTGCTCTGAAGACTTTTCCTTCTGACAGTGTTAGATCTGTCAGGAAACAATGTGAAATGTACAGGACGTTCATTTACTTCCTGCACCTTGATTTTGTTGCAGGGAAAAGGGACGTGAGGGTTGGAGATGAGAGGGAGACAAAGAATCCTAGAAAATTCACTCTTTACTTGGAACTATTCAATTTTTTTCTTTTTGGAAACCTCGCTTTAAAGATGATTTTTATCAGTTTTTGGTTACTAAAACTGTGACTGTTCAGCATTTATTTTTTTTAAGTCTGTTATCAAATATGAGATTGCTGTTTGTTTGCCCCACTGGTGTATGTTGGGGGAATTTAAAGGCTCTGAAAGTTAGTGAAGGTTGTTTGCTCATTTGTTCAACAGATGCTTCTAAATACTCTCCTTTCTGCCAGATGTGGTCCTAAACACTGGGAATACGCAGTGAACAAAACCAACAAGGCTCTGTTCCTCCCCACCCCATCTCTAATCCACCAGCAGTATTATTGACATTCTGGCACCCAAGTGACTGGATGTAATCAGAAGGATGGAAACAGAATTTAAATGGAATGCCTTGGGGCGCCTGGGTGGTTCAGTCAGTTTTGAGTGTCTGACTCTTGGTTTTAGCTCAGGTCACCATCTCAGGGTCACAATCTCAGGCTCCTGAGATGGAGCCCCACCGTCGGGCTCAGGGTCCTCAGTACAGCATCTGCTTGAGATTCTCTCTTCCTCTCCCCTCCACTCTCTCTAAAATAAATAAATAAAATCTTTAAAAAAACAAAAAACAAAAAATGACCTGAATGCCTTTTTTCCCTCTACAATTCAGCGTTTTTCTAAAGCCAGGTTCCTAAACCAACCAAATGATCTCTAGGATATCACAATCACTGTGCCCTAATTCTTTACTTCCTCAAAATCTGATTCCAAATGAATAGTGATTATCATTCCAGTGCTCAAAACAAGGTCAGCGGGAATCATTATACTTGTAAGCATTGGCCTTATTTTTAGCGATTGATTGATATGTTTGTGTAGCAGTCTATACGTCCTTGTTTCTTATATATTACACGATCAGTCAGGGTGGAGTTTGTTACATATGATGAGCATAATCTTCATATGAAATGATATTATGGAAATTACCTCGTGTAGTGCTGTTTTCCTACTGTGTATCCAAACAGCAACCATTATAGTGTGTAATTGGGTTATTGATATTGTTATTGATTTGGAGCTCTCAGGGTTGGTTTGGGTAGAAGAGGATAGGTGAGGGGGTGTGTGTCCCATACGTTGTTATTAAAATCTTCCCTTTGAAAATTGCTTTTCAAAATTTTTCCTGAAATTTGGCAAGTACTTGAAAGTAAGCTAGAAATGTCACACCCTTCTTATTGATAGTCTGTGACAGAAATTGTAAATGTAATCCAAAGGAATTAAACTATTTTTTAAGATATTTATTAATTGAGTGAGAAAGAAAGTATGGGAGTGGGGAGAGGGGCAGAGGCAGAGGGAGAGAGAGAATGTCAAGCAGGCTCCATGCCGTGCACAGAGCCAGATGCGGGGCTCAATCTCACCACCTGGAGATTATGACCTGAACCAAAATCAAGAGCAGACGTTTAACTGACTGAGCCACCTAGGCACCCCTAAACTATTTTGTGGACTTTCTGTAAAGAGCTTATGTCTTTTTTATATAAAGTCTCTTTTAATAAAGTTGATTTGGGGGTTTATATAGTTAAATAAGTGTTTATGAATGGGTAAACTTCATTGTTTAAGACATATTACTTAAGTCATAAGTAATCATTGAAGGTCTCTTCTAACTGCATTTTGACTTGTTCTCAGATAGTTCTTCCTTGCAAATGCCATTTGCCATGCTGTCATTTCTTTTCACCAGAAACAAATGACAGTAAAACAACCCCGTGTATGACCCATAACCAGGTGCCTGAGTGGGAGGCCACGTGCCCATTTTCAGATTCCAGAAGTAAAGCTTTTGGGGCCAGGAGCCATATTTTCTTACACAAACAATATTTGAAATCTCATAAATAATCAGTAAGTCTGAAAAGTAAGTATCCTAATAAATGTGAGCTACTGGTAGGGGTCCTTTGACCAGTTTCTAAAACTCATACCTTAAAAGAAAATAAATGAGGGGTGCCTGGGTGGCTCAGTGGGTTAAGCCTCTGCCTTCGACTCAGGTCGTGATCTCAGGGTCTTGGGATCGAGCCCCGTGTCGGGCTCTCTGCTCTGTGGAGAGCCTGCTTCCCTACCCCCCTCTCTGCCTGCCTCTCTGCCTACTTGTGATCTCTGTCTGTCAAGTAAATAAAATCTTAAAAAATAAAAAAAAAAAGAAAGGAAAAGCATAAAGTACTATCACTTAGTCTTGCACGTGATTCTCACTGCCAGGTTTTCGCAGGCTCCTGATGGGCCTTCTCTACGGTTTCTGTCCCCTCCATGTACAAATCCTGTGGCATTCAATAGCCTTTGGGATGGAGGGCCTTTCAATTTGTTGATGAACCACCATCATGCTATCTAAAATACTGTCCCACTAGCTTTCTATTTTTAACATGAGATCTTAAAAATATGTCAATTTATGGGGCACCTGGGTGGCTCAGTGGGTTAAGCCGCTGCCTTCGGCTCAGGTCATGATCCCAGGTCCTGGGTTCGAGCCCCACATCCGGCTTTCTGCTCAGCGGGGAGCCTGCTTCCTCCTCTCTCTCTGCCTGCCTCTCTGCCTACTTGTGATTTCTCCTTGTCAAATAAATAAATAAAATCTTTAAAAAAAAAATATGTCAATTTAAGAGAAGAGAAAATAAACCTGATTTTGAGGTAATTATCATCATCATCATTTTGCTTGTTTATATAGTAGCAGAGTGAGCACATTAGTATAGCTCTCTGCTGGGAAACCCGCAGCAGTGTCTCGCTTGGAGTGCCATCCAGAGTCCTCCCTGTGACCAGCGAGCCCCGTGCCATGGCCCCATTGCTTGCGATCTCACTCCACTCCAGGCTCGTAGATCTACCCGTTTCTTGAGCACATTATGTGCTCTTAATCTCAGGGCCTTTGTGCTTGTTTCCCATCTCCTGGAATATCTGCACATCCATGTGTCCTTTCCATCAGGGTTTTACACGTAAAAGTTACACCAGTTAGGCCTCCCTTGGCCCTTGTCTAAAATGTTAAACCGTCCCTTCCTGCCATGTCACAATCCCCTTTATTGCTTTGTTGTCCCCTTAGCATTTATCTCAAACTAACGTTCAGTATATTTTCCCCTTTTTCATTTTTTTAAAGATTTTTTTCTATTTATTAGAGAACGCATGCAAGGCAGAGGAGGGGCAGAAGCAGGCTCCCTGCTGAGTGCAGAGCAGCCACATGGGGCTCCATGCCAGGACCCCGAGATCATGATCTGAGCCAAAGTCAGACACTTAACCAGCTGAGCCACCCAGATGCCCCAGCCCCTTTTTTTCATTCCATATCTCTTATTTATCCTGTTCGTAAAATTCTCCCTGAATAGAATGCAGTCCCCACAAGGGCAGAGATTTTTTTTTTTTCCTCGATTGCTTTCTTTTCAGCACCTAGAACAATGCCTGGTGCAGAGTTGATATTCACCATGTGGTCAGTGAATGAATGAGTGAACTGAGGCTTATGTGTGAGGCACGTAACTAACACCGTTTCAAGCATTTCATTTAGTTCTTACAGTGATGTGAGATTGGTTCTATTTATTCTCGTTTTGTAGGTAATACATCAAAACGCAGGGGGCGCTTGGGTGCCTCCATCAGTTAAGCATCTGCCTTGGACTCAGGTCGTGATCCCGGGGTCCTGGGATTGAGTCTCACATTGGGCTCCCTGCTCAGCGGGAAGCCTGATTCTCCCTCTCCCTCTGCTTGCCGGTCCCCCTGCTTATGCTCGTTCTCTCTCACTCCATCTCTCTCTGTCTAAAATAAATACATAAAATCTTGAGAAAAAAGAATCCATGAAACCCATGCCCTAATTAACTTGAGACTAAGAGAGTTGGTGAGTAACTCAGCCAAATTTACCTAGCAAGTGAGAGACAGGACAGAAGGTGGACTCTTGCCTGTGTGACTCCAAAGCTGGGCTTTTTGCATTCAGCTGGTGAACCCCTATTCAGTAGAACTTCACTTAGGATTCTGTTTGCTGTTGAGGAACAGACTTTTTAAAGCATAAAAATGATAGAAGTTCACTAGCTTAGGAACCCAAGCATCATATCTGTTGCTGGACAGAAACAGTCAAAAGGCTACAGTTATGTTTTTACATCATGGGTTTTGGAGGGGGGTGGGCTGGCTGTGTGTCTTTTTATTTTTTTTCTAGAACTTGTTTCCCATTTTTGTTGAGCTAGAACTGACATAGAGCAGGCTATAAGTTTAAGGCATTTAGCACAGTGACTTGACTTAGCTGTGCTGTGAAATGATCACCACAGTCAGGTTAACATCCCTCATCTCCTGAGGATACAGGAAAGAAAAAAAGGGGGGGGGGTGGTTTTTTCCTTGTGATGAGAACTCTTAGGATCTACTCTCACATAATGTTTTTAAACAGGAGAAAAATGCTTGAAAATTCTCAGAAAAAATCATAATAATAAGGCATATCACCAAAACCATAGTCCTATGTACCAGTTGTCGTAAGACATAGTAATATCTCATTCATCGAATTTACTAGCTAAAAAGGTATTTATCAAAGTATATTGTTAAGAGAAAATCCACTCTTCTGCTTATGTGTTTTATTTCCTTTGCAGACCCTCCTCTCGTGCTACGGGTCGATGACCGGCAGCGGCTGGCCAGGGAGCGTCGCGAGGAGCGCGAGAAGCAGCTAGGTATCCATCCCCAGCCCTCATCCCCTCCTTCAGGGACACTGTCGTTGAGATGTTACCTTTCACCTCAAGACTAATGGCCACTTAACCATTGCGCACACAGACATCACTCTAATGACTATGCTCGCTGACGTGCCTTTGCGAGTCGTACAGATGGATGTGAAACAGAATTTAGTATGTGATAGAAACAGGGGACCAAATCCTAAGTAACAGGAAGGCCCAGCCCAGGGTTAAGGTCCTTTTCTCTTCTTTTATTGTAATCACAGTTTAATGTGGTGCAGGAGAGAATGTATGTTCGACAGGCTCGATGGCTCAGCTTACATTTTACAGCTTTAAAAAAAAAAACAACACACAAGGACAGTAAGCTTATGGTTCTCTTTTATGTGAAGAAGAGTCATGAGAGTGTACACTACTGGGGCACTTCCTGCATCCCATAATAAAATAACCCTGCTGCTGAATTTATAGACGGATGCTACCAGCCTTGCTGCCAGAAGAGTGCAGAACCTAGTGCTGAGCCGTCTGATTTTTCTTTTGCTACCTAAGGTCTTTGTGAAAGGTTAGCAACTGTGGTATTGGCCATACCGTCACCTGGAGAGCTGTGTCCCAGGGATGACCTTACCAGGAAGCCAAGATCAAAGCATCAGTGTCCTCTAGAACACTGAGCAAGGATGCTCATGCTAACTCCTCCTTTACTTTGATGTCCATTTATGCCAAACTGCTAAAACAGGATGCTCTCCTTAAGTACCTTGGAAAGACGAAATGTCCGGTTAGCTTGTCTCAGTGTTGCAGAATGTCTCTGTCATTTAAAACTAGGACTGACTGCGGTTATCAGCATGTTCCCAGTGGATGACCCCTAACTTTTCTAGAGTTCCACTGCATTTTGTAAGAATTCATGTTTCGGTGGGAGAACCCAGCATGTGTACCCCATCTTTTCTATTGTTCTAATCCAAAAACCCAAATCTGTGAAATTGACGGGACGCTGGTTTTCAGAAGTCTACTGACATTACTTAATTCTTCCAACAAGGGCGTTGTTCTCTCCTTTGCCATAATGGGCATGCCAGGTCACTTCTTTTGCTACCAAGTCTTTTTGACACAAATTTCAACAACTTGGTGGAAGGGATTGAGCTCTGCTGCTTTTGTGTGCCTAGCTTTCTGCCCAGGCTTGAAGTTCCCTGTCGCTGATAGGCTTGCTGCAGGCGGGTGGGTTCCTGGTGGAACCTCAGGCTGATGCTTTCCCCCACATACTCTGCAGCCTGGGTCTCTTGCTCCTGGGAGGTATGCCCACTGCTCCCTGATTCAGGTTGGTTTGACAAGTAGATCAGAACAGAGGAAAGGCAGAGCAACCCAAGCAGAAAGCACAAAGAAGCAACTGCCCATCTGCTCTGAGATGGCTGGTATTTGCACTGTCTTTGGATGGGTCCAAGGATTAGCTGTTGAGTTCTCTCCCCTCTCTGTCCCATCCAGCCGGGTCAGGTCTTAACCGTCCTGTCTCTCCTTAGAGTTGCAGCATGAATTCCCACCTGCTAGAGTAGAAGTAACTCCAGAGGATCAGGAGACCACCACTTTATGATTTAAATCCCATTGTGAGTCAGCTTTTACACAGTAACTCAGACCTTTCTGTTTGGGTTTGTCTTTCAAAGCCAAGCACTGTTTGGTTTTTTCCTTTTCCTTTTTTTTTAGTTTTGTGGAATGTATTAACATGCTAGTCAAACAAAAATGATTTCACTTCTTATGCTATGAAGTTACAAGACCTATAGCTTTGAACCTACACAGTCTCCTACAAGTTGCCTAGTTCTGTATGTTGAGTGGCTCGATATTTGTCTTAAAAGGAAACCCCACATTTTAATTCATATCCACAGGGCAGCACACTACTTACTAATTTATAAACTCAAAAACCTTGTTTGCTGGGTATTGTGTTCAAAAGATCGAGATTGAGACCCACCCTTCAAAGGCCAGCTGCAGGATACATGGGGAGGGAGATAAACCCACAGCAATTATACTAGGAGGTGTTATTGAAGGAGTATGCACACGGGTTGGTGAGAACCCACAGAAGCACCCAACCAGCCTGTGGGTGTCACGTGCCACCAGAGTTTCCCACGAGAGGATGTGGAAGTGCTGTCCAGGAGGGTGGAAGAGACAGAGATCATAGAACAGTGACACAGGGATATGTGGGAAAAGGCATTTGCTAAAGGAAGCCATCATGCTTCACGGATTTTATTACATGGGTCGAAGTAGTTTTCAGGTGATTATATTATCCTGTTATTACACCTGGACTGTTATAGTGAGCCAACATATTATAGACATAGTTTTTCTTCTTTTCCCTGCCATGTTAAATGTCATGGCTTCCTTAATTCTGATCTCTTTTTGTTGTTAAAAATCATAGTTTTCATGAAATATATCAGTCTTAATTTTTATTTTTTATTTGCATTAACTGCATTTTCTTTTTAAATTTTAAAGCAATGTCTTTTTGCCTGATTTTTTCCATGTAATCGGTCATAGCAGCAATTAAATCTTGAGAGGCTCTCTTCAATCTTCATAAATACATGAATAAACATACATGTAAGCACACATACATATATTTTTGTAAAAGTGTTACCTAAAGCCTAGCACCTAACTTAAATTGTGCCTTGCAGTCTCTAAAGTTGATTTCTAAAAAAAATCTTTAGTACTAAAAATCGAAGGGCATGCCTGAGCAACTACCCTTAAACTGTGCTTTGCAAAAACTGTAATGACAGTGGAATATTTTTAAAAAGAAGGGGTAAGGAAATGTCAGTATCAGATCTCTGGACTGTGCTTTTTAAAAGCAAAAACAGTTGGTAGTACCAACTGTTACCAGGCTTTCAAACTGTAACGCTTTTCAAGTTTAAGGGGGGAAAAAAAATTGGAGTACACTCCATAAATTCCAGCAAAGTTTTAAATGATTGGCCATTGAGATTGATTACTCAGTGTTGGATGTAGGTTGCAACTGACATTGAAATCATTAACATTTTTTGTTTTAATCCACAGTTTCAAAAAAGCAAAGTGGAGAGGGAGAATAAAGTTCCCTTTGTTTTGGGTGGCATGTCATGTTTGTACTATTCTGTAAATAGAGAGGACCTCCTCATAACTTTCTTTGGGTTAAATCTCTGCTTTAATGCTTTTATGGTGGGATTGGGTCATGTGGCTTAGTCTTTCTACATTATCCTTCAATTTATCACATAAAACCAGGCATAATTCTTCATGTTTGGGGCTGTTCTGTCCATTTGGTTGAGCACAAATACTCTGAAAGCTGTATTTTTCAGTCTTAAACGCTTTCTCCGTGAAGGAATCCCCCTAACCACTCCCTTCTATCTGAGTCTCTTCAGGCCATTCCTTCAAACTCCCTTCTCTTGACCTCTGTATCTTTTTTTCGCCAACTCTCTTCCAAGCTTTAATTTTGTTTTTTTCCGTAAGGGAAAAAAATTTCATTTGTGCACATGGGTTCCGACTCTCCTTTTTTGATGACATGGGTTCTACACATTCATTTGCTCCTAAGGCGGTCGATGCTTCCCCATTATCTAAAAGTCAGCTTCTGTACAACTGGCTCATCAACTCTCATTCCAAAACCAATTCCTCTGGGTGATATTTGCGGCCCGGTCAATTGTACCAGTATTTTTCTGGCCCCAAGCAGTAATGTCTTTCAGCTGTGCTTGGTAATGGTCCTATTGCTGGAGGCACTGGCATCTTCCTGACCACTAGTCTTAGCTGTTGGATCTTTTGCATTATAAAACATTTTTTTCTTTTCCTTGGGGTCCCAGTGCTAGGCCCTCACTAGTCTCCACTCTGGCCTGTTGGGCCACTTGAAGTTGCCAGTGGTGAGTTGGACTCAGCCTAGTCCCGGAGCTGGAGCTTCAGCGTCTGGAGCCTAGTAGTTGGGTGGAAGTTGCCACATTCTCTCTGTCCCTAAGTCCACTTAGTCATAAGAATAGCTGATGCTATCTTCAAGATAAATGTCAGGTCCCTGCCTTCAGATCTGCTGCCTGTGCTATCAGACCCATCCAGGCCTTCATAAATTCAGGTCCAGCTCACCAGAACCATCTCGCAGATGTACCGCATCTCTCCAGCTGTGTTGCAGTTAGGGCCACTCCCTCTTTTTGAAGCCCTTTCTACTCTTCATGGCCTTTCCCCCCTTTCAGAAATTGATCATTTTCTCACTCTGCGGTCGGTTTTGCATAACCTCATATTTTAGCTTGCATTCTAATGCTGTTGTTTGCCCTTATGAACTTTTCCTAGTTGGATTTATATAACCTCCTGGTTGCGTGTATGTTAAACTTTTAAAGGGTGTGATTGACTATAATTTGCTAGTTCTTTGTATCCCAGTACATGGCATGGTACTAATTATTCAACAGACGTGTAGTAAATATTTGCAGACTTTCCTTACTCTGCAGTCTTTTCATGAAATATTAATAATAATAATGGGCCAAACAACATTATACATTGCATTATCACATTTAGCAGCAAATTAACACCATGGTTGTCCTTTTTATTGTGTGGGCCTGCCATAATTGTTAATGTAATTTATTTTATAGAAGGGCATGTGTTTTATTTTTACATTGTGATAAGTAGATGGATTTTCTTTCTGCCAGAGCATATTTAAGCATGTCTTTAATATGTCTTTGATATTACTCTCAACATCCAAGCATGTGTGTATTTTTACTCACTTGTTTATTATCTGTCTGCCCCCACTGGGGTATAAGCTCCACGAGAGAAAGTACTTGTGTCATTTTGTCATTTCTGGAGCCCAGTACCTATTAATAGTGCCTGGCCCATAGTCGATGTCTAACCATTGTCGTCGA
The DNA here is from genome assembly GCF_902655055.1 of Lutra lutra. NCBI lineage: Eukaryota > Metazoa > Chordata > Mammalia > Carnivora > Mustelidae > Lutra > Lutra lutra. Next base: position 87,827,520 of record NC_062283.1, on the reverse strand, counting down.
ATGGTAAATGAGTAGTAAGTCTATGCATGTTAACATAAGCACAGACAAATGTGACAGGTGTACTGCAGATTTGCTAAGACATTACCAAATTATCAGATAATACCTGCCGCTGTAATAGGTCAGTCGAACAGGTCTTGGATTCTTATTCTTAAACATTGTCTCAGAGGGACAAGGTCATCTATACACTAGTTGTGCCTTAAAACTGTTGGATTTTCATGTATGTTATAAAACTGACAGCCCTACTGACAAATTCAAGAGAATATTTAAGAACTCTTTCACAGGTGAAAAATTTTCTGCACCCAAGGAGATACATGGTTCAACCCCTTTTCTTAAAATGATACAGATTAAGCTTGAAGTTTTGGCATGAATGGAGTCACATTGCCAACTGGGGCTTTCTGGGGTTCTGTGACATCATGAAAGATTATCAGAATTGTGTGATTGATTCGCATATCTCACAAAGAAAAATTTGTTTATAAAATCTATCCTTCAGTGTATTCAACATAGGGGTTTTATAGCTAAGTTCAAACTTGTACAAGAGATCTCTCATACTGTGTTAGAAATCACAAAGATAATATAAAAAAGATTTTGGAACTTCGAACAAATGTCAGTCAACTTTTATTTGAGTTTCTTTCTGTGGATAATTTTTACCAGACTTCTTTGCCCTTCCGGTCATAGCTTTTTTACTTTGTCTTTTTTTTTTCTTCTTTTTTAAATCTCCTTAATAACAGTGTGTTTTCAACACAGGGACAGCACTGTTAATCCAAGTGTGGCCAAGAGATAAATGATCATTTCAGCCTGGCTTGAGCATTCATCTCAAAAATATTGATGGGGGATTAGGACTAATTAGTAAACCACCAATAATGCTGTACCGATTAAAGTCATAAGTAAAGCTGCCTCTGATTTCACATTTCACATTATTCGATTAGCCCAGTTTTTGGTTTTGACCAGACTATCCACAAAACAGGGTGAGCTTTGGGAAAGCAGTCTTTCTAAACCAAATTGCTACTGGGTAGAAGTTTGACCGATCTGTGGTTAGTCTTGGCATCGGGTCTCCTGAAGTTGTCACTTAATGAACATAAAGTACAAAAGCCCTCCAGGCCACCAGGCAGGCCGTGAACAGCAATGGGCTCTGACTGCACAGCAGTGGGAGGGATACAGACATGAGCGCACACATACCTCAGCGACTGTATCATGAGTCAAGCTCGGGACTGGGAGGAATAAATGCTTGTTGCAGGTTGGATTTGGTAACTTAGAGCCTGAAGCTTTACCATAAATGAATGAATCATTCTGACTAAGCAGCCATTATTTCTTCCTCTGAAACAGACTTTGCCTTTGAGGCTGAAGATGAAAAGATCTTAAAATCTGAAAAGTAAGGGGTCTTGTAAACAGAAGAGGATAAAGGCTAAGAGTGACATTAGGAGATCAGGGTCTTCACGTTGGATGACCAGCTTGTCCCAATCTAGAACAGCAGGTTAGTCCCTGGGAGGCATTGCAAAGCATGTCCTTCAACATAATGGCTCAGTGTTTGCTTCCAGAAGCAGACAGTCCATAGTTTGAATTCCAGATCCACCACTGATTTACTGTGAGGCATCAGGCAGGTTATACCACTTCTCTGGGTCCCAGACTGCTCATGATAAAGTGAGCTTAATAGCAGCATCTGCCTCATTGAGTGGCTGTAAAGATAATGCCTGCAGGGGCACCTGGGTGGCTCAGTGGGTTAAGCCGCTGCCTTCAGCTCGGGTCATGATCTCAGAGTCCTGGGATCGAGCCCCGCATCGGGCTCTCTGCTCGGCAGGGAGCCTGCTTCCTCCTCTCTCTCTGCCTGCCTCTCTGCCTACTTGTGATCTCTCTGTCAAATAAATAAATAAATAAATAAAAATCTTTAAAAAAAAAAAAAAAGAGCTTTTCCCCTATTTAAAAAAAAAAAAAAAAAAAGATAATGCCTGCAGATCACTTTGGCATGAGCGCAAAGGGAGAACTGAAGACATCTCACCATGGCGGTGATGGTGAGAAGATGAGGATGGCCGGCCATGTGATGCCACAGATATAGACTCCGATGCCTGGGATTGAAGAAGCCTAATGTTTCCGAGCTGGGGGAAGACAAGGGGAGAGGGATATTTGTGTTTCCTGGTCCAGCAGGGCAGGGCAAGGCAGGGCTCAGTAAAGCAGCCAGGTGAGGAGGATAGCAACGCTTAAGAAGTGAAAGTGGATTGGGGTTGAGGTAATAACTAAAAAATTCCAAGGACCATCATTGATTTCTATGCTTTAGCAAAACTCCGTATACTTTAGCAGAGACTGAACCCTCCTTTAAGCCTGGCTCTGGAGACATGAGTCCTGGATAGTATTGCTTTCTTATATCAAAAGTCCTTCAGTCTGTGTATGGGGAAGGCTCTTGGTCTTCCAAGGTATAAACTGCTACCCCAGCCCCTCGATCCCATCAGGCCCGCTGCTGTATGCTGAGAAACAGGCAGAGTGGGAAGACCCTTCGGGAGCAGGAGACAGTGTGAGCGTCCTGCAAGGTCACAGTTGCTACCAGGCAGACCTCTGGTATATCAATCCAACGAGACGGGAGTGGAAGAAGAGTTTAGAAAGCTTGGAATTAACACTAAGGCCTAATACAAGTCTCTTGGCTTGGAAGTCATACAATCCTTTAACTCTTTAGCTCATCCATCAGATCTACTTTTAAACTGGAAATGCAGGTAATCTCAATAATTGTTGAGATAAAGCATAACGATGAAAATGTTAACAGTCAAAATCAAAACAAAAGGAGACCTAATAGTAATTCCACACACCTCCTCCAAAGTAAAAACAAAAATTGAGTTTTGGATGTTGATCGGAAAAGATCTGGGAGATCATTTTGTACACACACTCTAATTTAGAGGTGAATTAGGTTGGCTTATTATCCCAAGGTCACACAAAATTACTAGCAGAACCAAATCCTGAACTCAGAAATTTAGCACTGGTCATTTTCCGATTCTTCAAGGTATTACTGACAATGCTAGTGCCCAGCATTACCAGTAACCAATTCATATCCTTCTGTGTCTTCATGTGAAACGGAGACAGCCCATCTGCATGTTTCAGAGGTGAGGTGATAACTTTGCTCTACTCTCTGAATGCCACTTTTTTTTTCTTTCCATCACGTAGTAGTGACACATGTGCTCACACAGATGGAAGCCTGTTCAGAAGGACCAGGCTGGGCACTAGATTGCTGATCGTGACTGGCATGGGGAGTCACCCACCCACGGGTACGCTTCCTATCTTTGTTCTTCCCATTGGCTGTATCCTCTCTGTGGTGTAGGGCAGGAATTGGTTTGATTGTCATAAAGATTCGCTCCTGATAATTATCTACATTTACTGAGCTCCTGCTGTGTACATGGCACTGTGCTAAGCGCTCCACTTGTTACCGTGAGCCCACCAAGACCCTGTCAGAAAGATGGTGCCATTGCCATGTGAGGATGCGAGACCACAGAAATCCCTTGCTCAGTGGCACGTAAATGGTGAGTGGCAGGCCTAAGGCTGGACCCACATTGCTGTGAAGCCCAAGACATGCTTTATCCGTGACAGTACTTGCCTTTCATTTTAAATTTCTTTTCGTACAAGAGTCGCTGTGTGTTTCTAAGTGGAATCCAGACTGATAGTGGATTTCTGCTTTTTGTGGCACTCATACTGTCGCAGTGTCCCCTTTGCATGGCACTGACATACTGTTAGTGTCATTGAAGTATACTCCTGGCAACAGCAGCTCAGGGACAGGACTGATTTATTAACACCCAGTATTTCAGGGACTGCCGTGGACTTTCATTTCATTTTATATCATGATCCCAGAGTCCAGGGAAACATTAAAACTTCACAAGAGTCAAGGTTAATAATATTCATTATGATTCCTTTTCTGGACATGCTATCCTTTTATACAGCTGCATCTATGAAATGAGTGATCATTAATGATTTAAGTAGGAACCAAGTGTTGTGTTATTCTGCTTGGGTTGCCATAACAAATACCATAGATTGGGGGTTTTAAATAACAGAGATTTATTTTCCCATCATTCTGGATGCTGTAAAGTCCAAGATCAAGGTTCTGGCAGAGCTCACTTTCTGGTAAGACCTCTTTTCTGGCTTGCAGACATACCTTATTCTCACCTGGTCTTTCCTATAAGAACAAAGAAAGGGAGAGTGAGCTCTGTGGTTCTCTTTTTATAAGAACACCAAACCTATTGGATTAGGGCCCCACTTATGACCTCATTTAGACCTCATTAGGGCCCCTTATAACCCATTTAAACATGATTACCTCCAAAAGGCCCTGTCTCCCAATACAGTCACATTGAACATTAAGCCTTCAACATTTGAATTTAGGGGCTGAGTGGGGAGGGACACAGTTCAGTCCATAGCAGTTCGTTGATTATTTTCTTGTGTTCAGAACTCTTATTTCTGAATGAGAAAATTTAAGACTTTGACATTACCTATTATCCATAGGGAATATTTTAAATAACTAAACCTCTTAGAATAAACTAACTTGCAGTTATTAAATAATTGAAATATTTTGTATATTATCCTGCAATTGAAAAGAGCACATGATCCAGGATCTGCACTTGGTAATAAACTTGGCAATCACCAGCACACTCTGCAGTCTTATGAGAAACCTTGTTTGCTATTTCACCATTGTTTGCCTGTTCTCTGTAGAAGTGTTTAAGGGCACTGCAATAAGATCTCCACTTCCTGGAAGAAAATTGAAGGAGAACTCAATTAGAGTTAGATGGCTAAAGAAATATTATTTCTTTAAAAAGATTATTTGAGATAAAATTATTATTATTATTATTATTATTATTATTAAAACATCTAACCCTGTTGTGATTTATAGCACAATCTTAAGAACTACATTTAGTTTTCTGAATTGAAACCACAATGATGATGGTGATGACAATTTGGCAGTAACAACTAATATTTACTGAGTGTTTAATAAGCACAGAGAACTATTCTAAAACTATGTTAACCATAATTATTCTTTTAGTCCTTACAGTGATTCTGTGAGGAAGGTCCTATATTTATCCATGATTTACCCTGACAAAGTGGGGCATTGGGAGGTTAAGTAACTTGCCCAAGACCACACATTTATAGGTGAATGAATCAGGAAGTAGTTCCCAATGAATCAGGAAGTAACTATGAAGACCCTTCATAGGTTCTAGTTATGAGAATCACTGTGGTGAGTGGGGGGAAGGAGGGAGAACCATGAAAACCTTTGCTACCTAGAAATTAAAATAGAAGAAATGCTGAAGTTTGTGGTAGATGTCATAAGAGCAGCATTACCCGCCCCCTCACCCCCAGAGGAGTCAAAGCTCCTGAAGACCTTGAAGGCAGTGTGCCTCCAAATCCCATCAGTAGACCACTTGGGACCACCCAGAATCACCTGGGAGGTTTGTTCAAAATTCAGATTCCCTGGCCCTGTCCTAAAATTGGTAAATCTGAATAGGAGGGTTAGAGCCCAGGAATTTGCATTTTAACTAATACTCTCCCCCCTCCACACACACCCCAATATGATTCTGAAATATAAGACCACTGCCTTAAAGGATGGATCAGTTTGGATAAACAATGATGGCAACTTTCTCAACAGGGCAACAACTGGAACGAAGAGATGGAAGAACGATGGGTTGTTTGGGAGGGGCAGCAAGGAAGTAGGTCTAATTAGAATTAAGAGGCCATTTTGGAGAGCAATGCAGAAGCATATTAAGGCCAAGCTTAGGGAGGACTTCAGAAATTGTGGAGCTTCAGTTTAATGAGAAAATAATCACAAATATTCATGAGCAAGAAAGTAGCCTGATGAAAAACATTATTTAAGGAATATTAATCTGTGAACTGATGAGCTCTAATTTTACAAATTTACCTTTGAAAAAATACTTAAAATTCCATAAACTTTTTTTTAATTTTGTCTTTTGGCTTCTGGGATATCTTACAGGAAAAGACAATATTACATTCAGAAATGTCCCCAAAGAATCTGAAGTTTTCCTCAACGTGGGTATAAAAGTCAAAGACTATGTAGTTAGAAACTAAGAGTTAAGGAATAGATCTATCATACTTATATCATACTGCCTGTCTCAGGTTGCAGGGTGCAAATCCATTTCTTTTTTCTGCCTGGGATCCTCATCCACTCTCAGTGGGAGTGTAAATTGGTGTGACCTCCGCAGAGGATAGTATGACACTAGCTATCAAAATTTGAAGTGTATATTCCCTTTGATTCAGCAATTCTACTTCTACATGGATATGTTCATGTGTCTACAGAGGTGGTGATAGTCCAATGTCATCCCAGGTCTGAACTGGTAAAATACTGGGAACTTAGATAATCTATCAATAAGTATCTGGTTATATAAAATAAGATATGTAGATGGTGGAATATTATATAGCCATTAAAAAGGTTGTTGGATTCATGTTTTATGTGTTGCTATGCAAAGATCTCTAAGATATATTTTCAGTGAATAAAGCAAGACACAGAGCAGATGGTGTACTGTGCTACAGTATATATGGATTTTTTTTTTTACATTTATACAAAAGGTAAAGGTGGAATAGAAGAGGGTGTGGGGTTAAAGGAAGACCTTCATTTTGCCTTTAAATATTTTGTACTGTTTAAGCTTTGACAGAAGTCAATCACTGTAAATCCATCTTTTTAAATGAATTAAAATGTGTAATATCATTGAAAGCTTATTGGTAAGGTATGCCCACATATGAAACCAAAAGATATTACATGCACAAGTGTGTTTGATCACAGTAAAATCACCCTTAAAACACGTTAGAATTAGGGGCGCCTGGGTGGCTCAGTGGGTTAAGCCGCTGCCTTCAGCTCAGGTCACGATCCCAGGTCCTGGGTTCGAGCCCCACATAAGGCTTTCTGCTCAGCAGGGAGCCTGCTTCCTCCTCTCTCTCTGCCTGCCTCTCTGCTTACTTGTGATTTCTCTCTGTCAAATAAATAAATAAAGTCTTAAAAAAAAAAAAAGAATCTTCTTTAAAAAAAAACAACACGTTAGAATTATGTTTCCCACCTGTTACTATCAATGTGTATTCTCATAGTGTTTTTATTTATTCACTCACTCGGCAAACATTTATTGAGCACATGCTATGTGCTTCTACTTAAAGTAAATTTTCAGCTTGGGCTTGAGAATTTCTTTAGCACCATGGACTTTTAAACTTGGAAGAAACCTTGAAAATCAATTCCTACATCTTTTAGGCAAGAGAAAACTAAAATTCAAATGAGTGTGTCTTAAGATCTCACCACCCATTAGTGACAAAAGCTGCTGGGAGAACCCCGTTCTCTCTGCCACCACCATGAGTGCTGTCACAAGATAAACTCATCTTGGATTTTTCTTGACTTTTCACACAAGTGAAGTCAGTTCAGATGGTTTTCAGTAGATTTGTCTCCTCGAATGAACATCTTTGGAAACATTTATTGGTAGCAGAAATGTAGGATCTTTAGTAATAAACATTTAGAGGAAATTGAAATGTTCTGAATTTTGATTTTTTTTCTCTTAAAAAATAACATTTTAACTTATATGCCATGTATTATCCTCAAGGCTTGTGCTCTAAATTTGTTTGGACACTTTTTCAAACAGTGTTAATAGCTCATATTAAAGATCTGTCTAGTTATCACGGGTCAAGGAAGCATTGTACTAAAAAAAAAAATGAAGAAGAAAAGAAGAAGAAAAGAGTTTTGTTGGGTATGTATTCCCCTAAGATGAGGAAGAACCATGTACATGTAAAGGAGAAAAGAGTCACTCCATCCCTGAACAATACTTTCTGAATTGTGTATTTTCATTCAGTCTATGATATTAATAGTCCGATTTATCTAACCAGAATAGAGCTGCTTCTTTACTCTCTCACAGCACTTAGCTGACTCAGTGCGATAAATCTGTAAGGCGTTTAATATATCTTTTATCAGCTATCCATTCTGGGGATTTTCTCCCAAATTCTGTTAATACTTTCAGAGAACCAGTTCTCTGTTTAAACAACTGTAGTCATAGCTTATGATATGACAGATATCACATTTTTTAAAAGAGAGATGAATGGTACTATTGGTTTTGAGGGCATTGTATCAGGGTAACACACCAAACGAGAGGACTGTAGTGATTCCTGAAGAGTAGAATTCAGTGCATCTTCTTAGACCTCATTGCTAGCATATCAGATTATGCTATAAATTAACAGTGGCCTTTTTTTCCTCAAAATTGAAGGAGAGCAAAGGCCAGGCTTCGCAAATACAAAACCAAAGAACCCATATTTGTTCAATGTGGCCCATTTATACAGTACTACCTATGTACACTTTCTTGTTTTTCTGTTGGGAGTGCAGGCAAGCAGGGGGAGGGGTGGGGGGTGAGGGCAGAGGGACAGGGAGAGACTTAAGCAGGCTCCACGCCCAGCGTAGAACCCCAGGGTTCAATCTCACCACCCCGAGATCATCCCTGAGCCTAAATCAGGAGTCCACCATTTAACCGACTGAGGCACCCTAGTACCAGTCCTAGTTCTGAGCCAGCCTGTGCATGATTACCCTTGTTTTCCCTCCTGAAGCTGCAAGAGAAATCATCTGGTTAGAAAGGGAAGAGCGAGCCCGGCTGCACTATGAAAAGCACCTGGAAGAGCGGAAGAAGAAGCTAGAAGAACAGAGGCTGAAGGAGGAGCGGAGGAGGGCTGCTGTGGAGGAGAAGAGGAGGCAGAGGCTGGAGGAGGACAAAGTAAGAGGCCGCCCCGGGCAGTGAAGGGGAGGTCTGTCTGCTCCAGAAATGCGGCACGTTTACCGTGAAACCTTCCATTGCGGCACTGGGATGCCTAGCAGCATTAAGTCATCAGTTTTATAGATAACCACAGCTTCTGGAGAGGTTGGGGTACAGAGGGCAGGTAGCAAATGGTATGATTGCTACAGTTACTTCCCTAAAAACTTCAAAAGCCCAGGTCCGTGGACTAGAGCGGTAACTTACTTGTGTTCTGTTCATTTGTGTGAAACTATCAGGCTTTCCCACGTGCAAAAGTTTTCACATAGATTGGCTCATTTAGTCGTTACTCAACCCTTGAGTGTTTATATGTCAGTTTCTGCAAAAATGAACGTGTAGACTCAGAATGAGTAAGTCACAGCTTCGTACGTCAAGGAGTCGGGCTTACCCACCCGCTCATATTCTCAATGCCGTTGTTTTTTAAGATACGGTACCACATTTGTTCAGCATCTGCTCAAGCTAAGACCTGCGCCACCGTGCCTATGTGAATGCACCGTGCTCTGGGTAGTAATAACAAGGGTTGCTGATTTAAGTACCCATCCTTCCCCAGGGGCTCTGGCAGCTGGAACCTGATGCTTTTCGTAACCCTCCCAGGCTGATGTTATTCCTGTCCTGAGATAAGGTGTAAAGGTTAGGAGGTAGGAGTCCTCCAGTTAAAATCTCAGTATTGCCTTTACTCCATTCTGCCTTCAGTTGAAGAAGCCTCCAATAACCAGGCTGGATCTGATCACTGCTCCTCTGTTCCATTTAAGGAACGCCATGAAGCTGTTGTACGACGGACGATGGAAAGGAGCCAGAAGCCAAAACAGAAACCTAACCGGTGGTCATGGGGAGGCCCGCTCCATGGGAGCCCCAACATCCACAGTGCAGGTACACAAATCTTGATTGCTTTGGAAAATCACTCCTTTCTTCCTGGACATCAAAAGGGCAGTTGCTTTTCTCTAAGCCTGTGTTTCCAAAACAAAAATTGTGCTGAAATAATTAAACTATAAATTCTGCTCCTACTTGTTTGAGGATAAGAGGGTGATGGAGGTAAGAAGATAAGGTTCATCTCCTTTAACACAGGCTGCTTTTCTCTTCTGTTACACAATTCCTTGAAGAGATAGAAATCTATGCAGTATTTCTAAGAAAACATGCAGTTTGCACACTTTATTATTTTAAATAATCATTTGCATTAGGATTCCAGGATGATGGAATAAGTTAGCCGATTTTATCATCTTCTCTGGAAGAATCATAGCAGTATTGACTGATCAGAATTGATACTCTGAGCCTGTGTGTTCGGACCATAAAGCGTGTGCAGCGTTAATGTTCTGCAGGAGAAAGCGCAGGTTCTGAAACCAGAGCCAGGAATGTCTCAGCCATTCCCTTGTTCTCGAACAGACGTAAAATCACACTGAAATTTGGACCAGTGAGAGGCTTTATTTTTGTACTGTAAATTCAATACACCTTGAATTTTATATAGCGTGTGAGTTCTTTTTCATCTGTGTGAGTCTAATAACCTTTTTTTATTATTATTATTTACTTTGAAAAATCATTGTCTTACATTCTGTCCCCAGGTGGTTTTGTTGAATCATCATTCACCTTTCTCGATTTAGCAGGCCTGGACCACCACTTCCCAACTCTTGGTGGTACTAGAAAAGCTGGTACAGACATCCCCGTGGTTGCTGATTGCCTGACCCGTAGCTAGCACCTCCCACGTAGGGCCGGTCTGTCAGTAGCTGAATCATCACTTAGTCATAATGCATGCTTAATATCCTGTCACATAGACCTAGATCTGGGATATGGCACAGTGTTTCTGAAGTGCGATGATAGAACTCCGGTGACTTGAAGGTGTTGAAATAATGTAATGACATGTGATGTGTTTACTTTCTCTCTAAGTGATCATTTTGGAGAAAACCTTTAAAAAGTGTTTTATAGTTAATAAATTACCTGGGATCAAAGTACATCCAGTTTGTACTCCCCAACCCCATCCCAGCCCCACCCCTGTCAGTACTGCTGTTCTCTGCTCTTAGTTTTAATCTAAATACCGTGGATTTTTGTTTGCTCTATTCTTACATTCCTGACATTCAGTGCATCCAATAGAATCCCTTTATTTTAAAAATTCTAAAACCAATTTATCACCGCTTACTTTCCTCTGATGTTGAACCATATTCAAAAGCACTTTTTTGTTTTTCCCTTGGCTCTTGGGGACCCAGTGGTAGTTGGTGGAGCAGGTGTCAAATCTGTAATCATAAGGCTCATTTATGTGTGCTGTTTTATTCTAGGGGCAGTTTTGCATATATATTCCATGCAGGAAAAACTACCATGGTGTATATCTTTATAACCTTACTTTTTCTTGCTTCCACACTCAGAGTTTAGTATATGGCCTTTAATTCTGCCACTCAGAACAAGAGAAGCTAGTGCTGTATTTGTTAGCTCTTGGGTAATATCCATTTTTATATGGGCTGTGAATTAGGATAAATTGCTGCTATACCAGAACAGAGAAGGTTGGAAGTAACTGGAATTTGCCTTCTCCAAGGTCGCAATGATCTGCTGTGATCTGAAGAGCAGTGACCTGGTCTTACTCCTTTATGACAATGCCTCACTCAGGTTGGGCACTCAGTCAGTGTTTGCTGACCAAAAAATAGATCTTAGAAATTAAATTTAATCCAGGTTAAATCAGTGTGTTGCCTTACTGTCCACACATCCACTAGCACTGCTTTGTAAATTTTTTTAAACTCATTCTTCCTTTTCGTGAATTTGTATTTTGTTCAGTGAGCAAAAGAAATGATTAAAAACAGTCTTATTATATTAAGTTATCAAAGAAATACATGGCATACCTCCATCATTTTCACCAGGCAGAGCAGGCCTGCATGGAAACACAATGTCCCCCAACTACAGCTGAACATGTAAACATAGTATCAGGAAATGTGTCGCTGTCAGTCACCCAGAAATGGCTTTTGTTATCCTTCCTTGTGTCCCTGGACTTTACACTTCATCATTAAAATGTTCCTTTTGATATTTTATCCTAAATCTTCAGGATTGCCCCAAGAGCCTATCAGTTAAGGGTTAATTGACGTCACAGGCTTTGTCTGGGTTTGTTTGTTTTATAATTCGAGTGGCTTCAACCGTACAAATGCATCCCAGTAGAGATTGGAATGTCTGATGTTGCTAGAAGACTAGTTTATCCCCCATACGCTGTCAATAGTGGTCACAAATGGTTATTCTGTGGAGGGACGTTTACTGAAAAATTTTTGACTACCACTGTTTCTTAGACCAATGGGAACTGGGTTTTAAAGGCATCTACCACAAGGAGTATTTTTTGTGTTTAGTTTTAGAAGAAGCTAGCAATAGAAAACAAAATATGGCAAAACCCTTTTCACTTTGGTCATAGGTCAGAACATCTACTTGCCCTCATAAATAAATACAATGAGACTTTTTGGCTTTATTCGATGAAGTTTTATTCACAGAACATGATCTCTCCTAATGAGCCTGGCGACAGCTGGGTTCCACCGTACAGACAGCAGACTAACAGAGCTGATTTTTGCCTTGTATCTTCTCTCTGAATTTTTAAGAATTACTCGGAAATTACTCACCTACAGGATCAACAGTATTGTTAATAAACTTAAAGAATTCTGATTTTCTTAATATTACCGTCCATTTCGTTGGGCAGGTTTGTGGGCCGGTTCTACATTTGTAAACACCCGAAACTGCGTGCGACGGGCCCAGAGGTGTGATTACTTGCAGACTTTTTAAAAAGAAATTCTGCAGTGGCCTTCAGTTCCACACCTAGAGTCTTTCTTCTTCTTTCTTTTTAATTTGTTTTTCTGTAATGAACTTTAGTGCCCTGGGTAAAGTAACTGTGTAAGAAAAAGCATCAGCAAAGCATAGAACCTGGAGTTCTTTTTTTTTTTTTTTTTCTTTTTTCCTAGTGTTTGCATTCTATTTCACCAGCCCCATTACTGCCCCCTTGTTCCTGGCTGGGGAGATTCTAAGGGCATCCACTTTCACAATCCCTTCCTTGCTGTATGGTCTGCCCCATTATCTTAGCTGCCCTCCACTGGCCTGCCTGTGGTCCTCGTCTGTATGTTGTATTATAACCGTATGCTTGCATTTCCCTGGCTGACAAACTGGTGTGCTACATATTTATTTTATCCTATGAGAAAAATGAATTGTATTTCTAACCTTTAAGTTACCTTTAAGATGTCCACTTAGAAAACTGTGCTATTATGTAAGATCTAGTAATAGAGCTGAAAGCATCCAATCCTAGTTTCTCCTCCCGTCAGTAAAGTAGGAAATTGCAATCCTGCATGCCGGCTGTCAATTAGCATTATCTCCATTTGTTTTAGATCCAGACAGGCGGTCAGTTTCCACCATGAATCTTTCGAAACATGTTGATCCTGTCATTAGCAAGCGGCTCTCCTCTTCATCTGCAACTTTACTAAATTCTCCAGATAGAGGTACAGTCAAAAGGAAAAAAAAAAAAAAGTGTTCTGTTATTTACTTAATGCTTTTTTTTTTCTGGATGTTTACAGCTAACAATAAGCATCTGAAGTTGCTTTCCCTACGTTTCTTAAATAGGAAGAACAAAACTTCAGAGTAAAAAAGCAATAAACGGCTGAACAGCATTTCCCTTGCGACAAGAACTTGCTCATTTTAGAACTTGGCTGAATGGTTGCATTTAGCAGTGATGAAAGCGGTGCTTCTCAACTTTTTAGTAAATGAGTTTACAGCTCCAGAAATCACCCACTTATCCACCAACATGCCAATAACCTTTGTTACGAACATTTATTTCACTTCAATCATGTTGTCTTTGACTTTTCATCTGTACTTTGGGAATTCCAAGCTTTGACTTTCTAAAAAATCTTAAATGATTCATGTTGGTAGATTTCATTTTGCTATTTGATTTCTCATTTAACCAAACCTTGCTTACTGCATTTCTTGTGTGTGCGTGTGATTGATTTTTGGTGTCCATTCATTTTGCTCTTAAGGGATTTGGCCTAACTTCAAGAATATCATCATTGAAACTTCCTACAACTTTTAATAATCATAGTCCTCCAGTTAATGTTTTATTTGAATTTTGAGTTTTATTCATCCCATGGATTTACAGTACATGAATGTTGAGTTATTGGTAAAATTTAAGTTTTATTTTACATATTTATATCTCATAGAAGCAAAAATCAAGTTTTTAAGATAAGCTGTGGCTTTGCAGAACTTAAATTCATTTTAAATTAGAAAGCCAAAGAATTATTGTGCAATATAAAAACACATGCTCTCTAAAAGTAACAAATTGTGATATTTTCAATGCTTTATAAGAAACTGGGAAACGTTCAGTGTTTATAGTCTTTAAAAAGAATTCAATGTGTGCATGTTCTGTAGGCGTGTATGTGTATTGATGTATTTTGTATTGTATAAAAGTTGTGTCATTGTAATGTATAATATTATATGTGTTGATTTTTTATAACTAATAACTAATCTCTTAAAGCACTACATGTTGAACAATTTCCTATTCTTGCCTTTTAACCTAAACCATTCCTTTTCTTTTTTTTTTTTTAAGTAATTTGCCTAAATCATGGATACTAGACTTAGGGGCCTTCTATATGTTAGAGAAAAGTATTATGAATTAACATCTTTTCATAAATAGCCTTTATTTTCAAACCCACCCCCTTAGTATAAAATATAACGTACGAGTGCTGTTCTTACTGTTGTCCACTCATCTTTTCTTTGGATTTGATCACTTACTCAGCACTTCAATTTCATACTTTTGTGAACCTCTATCTAAGACAAACTACAATTGGGATTTTACAGCACTTTGAAGTCAAACCTTACCTACTGCCTCCTGCAGTTCCACAGCTGCAATTGGGGTAGCTGGGCAATAAACCGAACAATATCCTACCACCCTTCTATGGGACGACAGTGATTTGTCAACTAGCAACAGGATTGTTTAATAGATTCTGCCTGATCGTGTCTGATTGGATATTCTTTTTTTCTTTTTTTAAAGATTTTATTTATTTATTTGACAGAGAGAGATCACAAGCAGGCAGAGAGGCAGGCAGAGAGACAGGAGGAAGCAGGCTCCCTGCCGAGCAGAGAGCCCGATGCGGGACTCGATCCCAGGGCTCCGAGATCATGACCTGAGCCGAAGGCAGCGGCTTAACCCGCTGAGCCACCCAGGCGCCCCTGATTGGATATTCTTAATAGGATGTTAGAACAGGGAGAGTTTTATTGGATGGCTCATCTGCTCCAGTTGGGGTAACAGAGTTCCAGAGATGATGGGCAGAGGGGAAAGACCTGATTTAATATCCTACAGACTAACTGTTGGAGAAAAGGGTCTAGCACAGAGATCACCAGCTCCTAACCCATGTCATTGCTACACCGAATCTTCAGTTCTTGCCTTCATGGCGGTCCTTCCTTACATCAACCCCGACTGTATGCGTTCTTCCTTTGAGTGAGCTTAAGGATCACGGGACGTTCAATAGCCAGGTCCAGGAAACTGCCCCTTGAATCATGGGGTCTATCAGTAGAATCCTAAGCTGGACTAATAGGATCGGAGGGAGAGCACTAAATTTGGGAGTTCTGCTTCTCTGCCCCCTCGTCGAAAGAACCGTGAACCACCAGCTCTGGGTCCAATAGGCAAGGTCAAGTTTGGCCAGGAAGGAAGATTTAGTTCATCCAGGGGTTCCCACATGGCCCAGGAAGCTTTTTTTTTTTTTTTTTTTTTTTTCTTTTTAAGTTAACCAAAACCTTCAGTGGGACAGTGAGGGGTCTAGGCCTTTTAATGAAAACAGAAATTCTTCTGAATTTGAACTTCTCTAATTGATAAATTTAAGTAATTTAGTTGATTTTATTTTCTGCTCTCTTTATTTTTTTCTGCTATTTTTAAAAGTTGGTTATGCTTTATTAAATTAGGAAGCATTCTTATCAAATTATTAAATTAGAGGCTTTTACAGACTCATCTAAAAGGGTGTACACCATTTACTAGATTGTCTGAGCTTTCTCAGCCCTACAGCACAGGCCTTCAAGCTGATGCTAAATTGAGGCTCTGATGCTATCAAGGTTGACATTCAGCCGGAATGCTCTCCTGGTTATAAAAATACTGAAATATTCCCATACTATTTGGTAAATATCCACTTCCCCAAGCTCTGCTTCCCTAAGTCCTCCAGACCTAATGCATGGCATCCATTAGCTCTATCTATGCCTGTGCCCTACTTGTTTTTAAATATTTGGGTTGTCACACTTGAATATAGTGTTACATAGACTGAGAAAATGACCTGAATTAAAGGAAACCTCTGATTAGCAAAGATTTTTATAAGTGCTGCAATAGAGAGAATTTTGCCACTGGAAATTTTTGTGTTAAAAATATGTGTTTCTTAATATTCTTTTTGTTTTGTTTTGTTTTTAATTTTTTTTTTTTTTAATTTATTTGACAGAGAATACAAGTAGACAGAGAGGCAGGCAGAGAGAGGAAGGAAAGCAGGCTCCCTGCTAATCAGAGAGCCCGATGCAGGGCTCGATCCCAGGACCCTGGGATCACGACCCGAGCCGAAAGCAGAGGCTTTAACCCACTGAGCCACCCAGGTGCCCTATTTCTTAATATTCTTAAGCTACCTATTTAACCAGATTTTTCTCAAGGAAAGATAAGGAGTTTCCAAAAAAGCAAGAAATGAAATTACTAAAATTACTCCATACATTTTCCCCTAGAATCTAGATCACAGGACCTGGTGGTAGAGCTGCATTCTGTCCAGAGGCAGGTTCTGTTGGACCTGAGCAGGGTTTTTTGTTCTTGTTTTGATTTGAATTCACTGCCGTCATACTAAAAATGGAGTTATCTCCTATAACATTTGGGTCTCCTGCTTTTCTCGAACTATCAGGATCTGGCGACGCTCGCCTGATCTTTGCACAGCGCCCATCTGAAACTGAACAGTGACTTCCTGCATTTGGAAGAACCCCAGAATACAAATATCTGTGTTTGTGTGCCTCCCCTGGCCCAGATGGTCTGTTATAGGAGTTGTCAATATCTTATTGTGCTTAAGTAGGATCAGTACTCAAATTTATTTCATGAAAATTAATATCCCTTTCTTCAGAAGCTTGTCATCTTAAAATCAGGCACCTCTCAGGTGGTGGATGGGAGGGCATAAACTAACTCTCCTGTCCTAACCTTTACTAAAAAGTTATCTTACGAAAGAGATCTCTCTCTCTCTCTCTCTCGTTCAGGGCATAGTAATGAACGCAGAAGCGGAAACATGTTCCTTCTGGCAAAATCTTCCATTCAGGCTGTCAGATCTATGAAACAAATCTCTTTGGATTTGCTTTAAACACAAGTCAAAAAGGGTTTTGAATCTTCATTTGAGGCAGATTCTTTGGTTGATGCTTTAAAGACTCACAGAAATAAAGTTAATGAACTTGTTAATCCAGGGGGCAAGAAAAGACATGTCTTCCCAATAGTAAACCATCTCTGCAGTTGTGAACCAGTCATCCTGCAGAGTTTATAAGGAAAGGAAGCATTCCTCTCTTCTTCCCCTTCTCATCTACTTGAAAAAATATAATTCTGTTGAATATTTTCATTTCATCCTCCTCACTCTTCCCTGTTGGCTTTCTTGTGTGACTGTATAGTACTTTTAGTTAACAGTCAGTGCCATTGTTGGTGCTCACATACACACACGGCCATATTACAGCAGCCCTTGTTCCATTGTCGTTCTACCATGTAACTGTTACTCCGTTACATATATAATTGTATATATATGACATGTATGTATTGATATAATCCTTTTATTTATGTCTGTCAGGTAAGATTTAATTTAACTGTGAAGACTCTCCTAATAACAGAAAATCTAATAAATAATTCACTAATTCTTAAATTCACCGCAGCCTTGATCAAAATAACCACTTTTTAAAAAATAAAGTCAGGTAATTAAGGTACTTACTGAAGATTGGTAGTTCCTTTCACATGGGAGCAGATATTTCTTATACCAACATTTCACATCAGGTAACTTCTGTTAACTAAAACTAGTTTTTTTTAGAATTTAAATGTCATTCCTTTAAAATACAACATACAAAAGATTATTGAAAGAACAGTTGCTCTAGAGACAAGAGGATTTGCACCTACTGTTTATGGTATAGATCAGAACTGGCCTTGTCAGGTTTAGACAGTTTTAAAGACTTTTATCAGTGACTAGGGAGTGTGCCCTAAATAAAGATGTATGGTTACCTTACTTTAGTGGTACTTGTAGGATTTTGCAAGCTTCTTCCCTGATATTTTCAGAAAGTAGCTTCTATATTTTCATGGGCCATCACTGGAAGCTAACAATATTAGCAAAGTCATTAATTTATAATTAGCATGCATCTCCCAACAGTGGTCTTGCCACCCAAGCCCCAGTATAGTTTGAGACTATATTCACTGCATTGTTCTAAATTTATTTTCTGGAATGTTCGCACACCCACTAGTAATTTCTCACATTAGGTTTATATTGGATTTTGGTTTTTCTATTTAATTTCATCTTGCTTCAGTTTTACCCTTGTCCTCCACCAAAATGTTTATGTTGTTGTCAAACAGGGACCTGGCTTGCTGAATGGAAAGGAAATCCCAGACAGAACTTTGCCTGAGCCCTCTATCCTTTTATTAGATCTAATTTCCCCCCAGTTGACAAAGTAGCAGTTCATGGACATCTAGCAAAATGTGACAGAGACCCTTTCCATCTATATTTGTATAGAAGTGCAGTCTTGCATTAAGCTGCCAAAGCCTGTGTTGGAGCTGATGATTCAGGATACTTAGGAAGCCCTTTGGCTGAGGTGTGTGCCACTTAGTCCTCTGCCCATCCCGGTGAGGTCATAGATAGGTATGACTGCATGCCTAACCAGACGGTGACATGATATTTCGGTTTTGTTACCTCTTCGCTCCTAAAGGGGATGGTTAGCAAAGTCTGCATCCATGAAACTAACATAGAGCCCGTCACAAACTTAACATCTTGAAGAAAAGCAACATTTTGGAATAGCTCCTCCTTTGGGCAGAGTTCACGTCTCCCAGACCCTACGCCAGCTGTCCTCCCTGGAGAGCCTTGTCTCTTGAAGGCCTGGCATATAGAAGCAATAAGTATGATGCTCTTGCCCCCTCCTGCCCCCCGGAAAGAATTCGTCTAACATCTTGCTTATGTGGTGACGTCTAGCTCGCCGCCTGCAGCTCAGCCCCTGGGAGAGCAGCGTTGTTAACAGACTGCTGACGCCCACACATTCGTTCCTGGCCAGAAGCAAAAGCACAGCGGCCTTGTCTGGAGATACAGGTAAAACTGTCAAGGTACCACTTTCTTGGTGAGGTAAAGTCTTCCTTTTAAAGCACACCTGAGCCACCCCGGTCCATCCGATCACGTCTTGGTTTTCCTCAGTGTGTTCGCCTTCTCTCTGCCTGGGTGCAGCAGCTCTGGAAATGTCTGTTGGTGTTGGTTTCATGCTCCTGGTACCGTTTCCCCTTCGCATCTTATCTGGACACCAGATGCCAGGCAGACAAAGGATGCCCTTCCTTGGGATCCAATGGCTTTGGATGCTTCTGCGTGTTTGTAATGTCACCAGAAAAACCTACCCTGTCCCCGCCTTTCTCTCTGCCCCTGCATCTGAGCAAACCATCGGAGGTAGACACAATTTAATATTTAATACTAGTAGATGAGCTGGAGACTAAAATCAAAGCCCAGGTTGATTTAAGCAAGAGTTTCACAATGTGGCTGTGGGCTAGCTACTTCTGCCTGGGCCAGGCTTTTGTAGGTAATCTAGGAATTAGTACCCTTTCAAATCTCTGGGAGCTGTGGAGAAGGCTAATTACAGTCTTCTTCTTTGTTACATACTTTGAAAATATGGAGAATGTGCCAAGTACTGGTTATTATAATTAGTTATAACTCCTCTGCGTTTTTGAAATGCAAAGCATGCCTGAATGAGCCAATTAGTTTAATGAGAAGTTAGTGTAGAGCCTATATCTAGCTGGAAAGAAAGATACATACGCAGCTTTTCGCAACGGCTCTTTCATGGTGATTTGGTTTTTCCCTAATATCTCTGGGCACAATTGGTGTATCTCTGTAAGCAGCCAAGCAGCCCTTGTCTTCGGCACTTGGGAAATTACACAGCCTCTTCATAAAGTTCCCTTTCAAAATGCTTTGCCTCTGCAAGTCTCTTCATGTTCATTAGCCCTCTTTGCGAAGAATTCTTGGTGGTTTTATGATTTTTTCTTTACTTCTCTGGTGCCCAGTGAGCTAATAACAACCCTAATTCTCACAGTACCCCCAGGAGGCAGTCAAAGAAGCAAGTGCAGACATTCCCACCACCTGCTTGTGGAAACCAAGGGCAGTGACAATAAGTGACTTATAGAAGAGCCCCTTAGAATTCGAATTGGTGCATTGGATCTTATACGTGCTCCCCCGCCTCCATCCTCAGTGCCTGGAGTGATGCTCTGTGTACGGTTGTGCATTCAATTAGCTGGACCACAGTGTTCTATGTTTTCTTTGAAGGAACTCTCCTGTCAGCTGTCACATCACATCTGAGATTTTTCTGGAGGAGAAAATACAGCTAATTTTAAGATAGTTTATTTTCTGAGAATGTCATACTCTTACACAAGTCATGAAGTTTTTCCATATGTCCAGCTAATTGAAGAAACTGTAACATTGCTTTCAGTCCTGTTTCATAGGCTTTAAATAGTTGAGGGCTCTGATGCTTTGGAATCTCCACCCCATATGTGGTTTCATGCTGACTGACTGCCTCACAGCTGAGAAAGTGTCTGTCTTTGCTGTTTCTGTCACCACTAACTTGTGTCAATTCTTTTCGTCCTCCTCCAGTCCTTTACGACATCATTGGCTCATTCTCCACCCACTCTGCCAGCCCATCTTCCCACATTCCCTCTTCACTGTTCTACTCTATCGGGGTGCTTTTTGCCTGCTGGCTGCCTGTTCTTTGCTTTGCAACTTTTCCATTCTCCTTCTCACAAATGGATACATTTCTGTAATTTATGTTACTGTGAAGCAATGCATAAGCCTTTATTGAGTTGCCACTCTTATTAATGCAATCCTTAGGTGATTGTTACTTTATTATTGCCTTGATACACCTTATATTTAACCAACCAGAACTGTTGTTTTTCTTTATTTTCCATTTGAAATTATATATGTTAATTACGTTTATCTTGTCAAAAACACTGTATTCATCACTTTTCCTTTTTCCATCTGCTCTCCACAATTATTCTTCCTTGTCTTTCCATTTTACTGTTGTCTCCTGAGTTCATCTTAAATCTGGTTGCCACTGTCAAAAGGATGACCTATGTCCAAATACAGGGTTACAAGAGCAGATCACAACAGCCATCCTTACCCATAGGGTGTTTGGTGATGGCGAACTCCCAGAAGAAGCAGTAAGAGCATTTGAAATTTTCAGGTCCCCTACCTCTCATTTGTGGCCACTGCTTTGGGTTGACTTCTCCGTGCCCATTTTTTAAAATACATTTAAAATACATGTGATTGTTAGAGCTCAGGGTTAAATGAGTTGATACATGTAAAATATTTAGAGTAGTACCCGCACATAGTAGACACTCAATAAATTATTTTTAATTTTATTTTTATTATTATTTTATTTTATAAGTTTTCTATTCTCTGTGCTATACTCTGCCTACTTGAACTGCATTTTCTTTTCTCTGCACCTTTTCATATAGTTCATTTAGAAGATTTTGAGTAAGTTAAATTAATGCACCCTTGCTACCAAGAGTAGAAGGAAATAGAGATAGAAGATTGTCTACTGGACACTCCCTAGAAGAATGTTCATGTTTAATAAAACTACTTTGGGATACCAAGAGCACTCAGGGAAAATCAAAATACTGTATATTATTGCTCTTACTCTCTTCTTCGGAAGGGCAAGATAATTCCAATAAATGATTGAAAGGTTTCAGGTTTTTTACTAGTTGCAGTTCTGAACAACCAATTCCATGAAACAGAATGTCTTTAGAAAGAATTTACAGTGTTTGTTTTGGCCAGACGATATTCCTTAAACAATTAAATTTGAGGATTCTTGTACAAACTTCACTAGATGGATTGAAGGATATTTTTCTTCCTTTGCTTAATATGACCTCAGTGCTACAATAAAGAATGAACCAAAGGCGTGATGAGATTGGCTTACAGCCATAGATGATCATCTCAGGAAGTGCTCCCTAGATACCCCCGAAATTATCTTCTGCTGGAGGAAAATGAACTCCTATTTCTGTGTTTCCTTTTTTCTGTTAGATCCTGGCCTCAGAGCAGGGCTGTGGTCTAAGGTCTCTTAATTCTGGAGCAAGGTGAATGGCCTCTAGTTGTGCCCTGGGCAGTCTGTGCCTCTCCTGGTCATTAATCCCCTGGAAGTGCCTTGTGCCAGGATATTTTTCTTCAAATGCATTTGACTGGCTTGCAAGAATTTTGCATCATTGAACTCTTCTGAGTCTGGGAAATGCAAATGCTTTGTTGTGGTGCTTGAAAAGGGTTATTTTCAAGTAGTTTCCCCTGTGATCACAAGAAGCCAATTGAGACAAGGTTCTTTCTCCTTTTTCACAATGAAAGGAAACTTCCTTCACCATTAAGGTCTAAAGCAAAGTTTTAGGTCAACTCCCAAGTTAAGATACACATATTCTTTTAAGGAGGGCTGAGAGGGAATGCCAAGTGTTTTAGTTTATCTTGAAGCAACAGAGTTCTGTTTTGAGAGGATTGGAAAAGAGAATGTAATTTCTAGTCCATTCCCTGCCTTGACCATTTAGCGATAACCAGAAAATAATACAAATTGTTTAATAAGAGAGCACGTGAATAAATAAGCAATCGGATCAACTTTCTGTCTGTAAATGAAACCAAAATAACATTTTTAACTCTATAATTTCAAAATTCCTAATTTGCCTTGTGAACTTTCGAGTTTTTAATTTACTAATAAATGCCATTATACTTAGCTGAAATAATGGTCTTTTTTTTTTTTTTTTAAGATTTTATTTATTTATTTGACAGAGAAAGAGATCACAAGTAGGCCGAGAGGCAGGCAGAGAGAGAGAGGAAGGCAGAGAGAGAGAGGAAGGGAAGCAGGCTCCCTGCTGAGCAGAGAGCCCGATGCGGGGCTCGATCCCAGGACCCTGGGATCATGACCTGAGCCGAAGGCAGAGGCTTAACCCACTGAGCCACCCAGGTGCCCCGAAATAATGGTCTTTTTAAAAGTTTGCTACAATCGCTATAGCTGGGTAAAGTCATTTTATAACATTATCCAAGCACATAGTATTCTCTGCAAGGAGTCATGTTTAATTGTCTTATCTTTTGCTGGAGAAAAAGATTTCTGGGTGAGATCTGAAAAATGAACCTTGGAACCTTAGAATCCACACTTTTGATACTTATGTCATGTTATATGAACTTCCTTAAACTGTTTTTTTTTTTTTGCCCAGAATGACTTGATTAATGATTGTGTTTCTGTGAAGGTAAATATTCAGAAACTGTGATTTAAAAAAACAAAAAAACAAAAACAAACCTGAGTAAAACAGTAAAAGCTATCCACAAATCAACTTTATTTTTGGCCGTTCTAACATGTATATGTTTTGTTCACCATTTGAAATGATTACATTCCGTATCCCCATACCTTCTACTGCTTGTTATAAACTGTCAAATGCTTTGGCTTTTGGGAAAACCCAGAAGTCACGCATCTGATCTGGCTTTAAAGAGACAAAACATTTACAGAATTTGTTTCTGGAAATTATCAGTTATCCTTGTAACAAGCCTGAACACCTAGTACGACTTGGTTGTTTAACATTGTAAAATTCTGTTGCGTTTTCCACTGGCTGTTGAACTTTACTCCTGAAATGGCTGGAGTCCACCTTGCTTGCCTGCTTGCTTACTTCCTGTCTCTACCTTTCGTTCCATCTTAAAGCTAATTAGGAAAAATCTGTTTATAAACAGTCCTCATATAAAATGATCTGTCACTAATGTCGTGTTTTACCAGAACCATCAGTTCATAGGAATATAAGCCCATTGCTTTCCTTAATTATTAGACTACATCTGAATCTTTAATCACTATTACAATAGCCCAATAACTTACATAGTCTAGATTTTTCACTTGGACATGGCTTCTTTTTGGACACACTGTAAACCGATAGGACTGTGAGAGGAGAGTCGGCTGTGATGGTTCTGGACACCTTTAGGTAATAACTTCTTCTCCCTGCTTTTCTCTCTGTCTCTGCTTTGCTCCTTTTCCTGAACCCGCTTTTGGCTTTCCTTCAACTGCTCCTCTGGCGCTCTTGTGTGTAAAACAATCACCTACACCCTAGTTATCCCCATTTGTCCTCGTTCAGCATCTCGCAGCCCCATCAACATCATGCCCTACAGAGCTGCACACTCTAGAAATCTGACAGAGCGACCCAAATTCTCGGTAACGCCACCGGAGGGCTCCGCGAGAAGGAGGACGGTTCCCGGCACCGCGGTGAGTAGCCGGTGGGAGCAGCCTGGCGAGTCTGTGCTGTTTCTGTGCAGAATGGACACCAGCCCCAGGTGGCCTGTGGGTGTCAGAGCGGGAGGTGCCCGCACCTGGGTGGTGGCGTCCCCATGCTCCCTCTAGAAATGTGAGTTGGGCTCCCCCTAGAAATGTGAATTTGAGAACGAAAACTATTCTCTGTTCAAGTGTGTGCGTGCCTGGGGGCCTGTGTACGAATAAAGGTCACGCCAGCAAACTTTTTCATGTTTGCCGGTCAGAAAGCCCTGGAAGGGCATGTGAGCCTGGACGGCTGCCTCTGCCTTTTCTTACACCGTATCCAGAAGCTTGCTGAACTCTGAATGTGGTTCACCAAAAAAAGCAAAACAAAGCATTTTTGTCTGTCTAGCTTCTCTCTGTCAAGGCCCAAATCTTACAATATAGTAAGCAAGTATTTTGAAAACACTAGTGATTTGCTCGGTAACAAATTCTTGAAAGGCAGTTGGGCTGTGTCAGAGACTCGGATTTTGCAAGTGAAGAATATAACTTGTACTTGTGATTACCGGCAAGGTGGCTGAGCCAACGCAAGTTTTCACTGATAATGAATTTCATGCCATAAATGCAGTGAGGTAACTTTTGTGTCTCTAAGCACCTTTCTTCTTCACACTGTGTGTTATTTGGTATCTGCTGAAAAAAGTAGATACTGTTGTGTGGTCTTCAGTCATTGTACTTACTCCTAAAGGACCAGAAGATCTCATTCCCGTGGGAATACCGTGACCTGTTTAATGAAAGGCCGAACAATTTTTTTTTTTAATCCTAACTTCGCAGAGCAGTTCAGATTGAGGGTTGTGAGAGCTTGATGGCTTTTCCTATAGGCAGTTTTCTTCCAAGCCCCAGGTTTTCAGGAATCCGCGTTTAATTCCTGATTGAGTCAGACCTCCAGACCTCCAGCGCTGCAAGGAGGTCTTGCGAATGAAGCTTGAGGTGAAACTACCTTGGATGTCTGGGTAGTTGTTCATCATTAGCCTGTTAGCCTCAGAAAGCCTAGCTGTGGATAAAAAGCCATAGGTAGAACAGCTTTGTCCCCAGAGGTTGGGGACTTCCTGGAGGGGGAGAAGCCCTTAGCAAAGGAAAAGCATCTTGTTATGGAAAAACACAACCTAACATGCCAGGAGGGAAGGATCAGAGCAGACCCTTGGCTAACAGATTAAAGGAGAGGGATTTGTCATCACATGATTCAGAAGCTCTGCTTTCTCACCCATTTTAATTTTTTTTTTTTATGCCTTCCTCTTCTGTATTTGATTTATTGGTCATCTTTTCACCTCCTTACCAAATATTAAGGCAAATACCTGTTTCCGGAAGTGACTCACAATTCCCTTATACCCCAGAGCTGCCCCTTGGAGTTCAGCTGAACCACCAGCCACCAGTGGTTATGGAACACTTGAGAAGTGGCTAGTGGGGGAAGAAAAAGAAAAAGTCACTAGTGAGAATACCAAAAAGAACTTTAAATTCCATTTCCTTTTTTAAAAAAATGTTTAACTATAGTAAAAAAAAAAAGGTAACAAAATTTACCATCTTAACTATTTTTAAGCATCCATTTAAGTAATGTTATGTCTATTCACATTGTTGTGCAGCCTATCCCCAGAACCAATTAAATCTTACAAAACTGAAACTATCCCCACTGAACAACAACTCCCCATGTCCTCCTCTCCCAACCCCTGGCAACCCACCATTTTACTTTCTGTTTCTTTGAATTTGACTACATTTAGACATGCCATATAAATAGAACCATTTGTCCTTTCGTGACTGGCTCGTGTCACTTTGTATAATGTCCTTAAGGTCTGTCCGCCCATGTTGTAGCATGTCACAGGATTTCTGTCCTTTTTAAGGCCAATAATATCCCATTTTGTGTATGCATGCATGCACATACACATGAACACACACGTACACATATACCAGATTTTGTTAATCCATTCATCTGCTAGTGGACATTTGAACTGCTTCTGCCTCTTGAATCTGAATAACACTATGATTAGCCCTGCTATATATGTGGGTAGCAAATTATCTCTTCAAGGTCTTGCCTTCAGTCTTTTGGGATATATACCCAGAAGTGGGATTGCTGGGTTTTCTGGTAATTCTATTTCTAGTATTTTGGCAAACTGACATGTCATACTGTTTTCCATAGCAAATGAACCATATTACTCATATTCCCACCAACAGTATAGAGGGGTTCCACTTCTTCCACATCCTCACCAACACTTGTTATTTTCTGGGGTTTTGTTTGTTCTATAGTGGCCATCCTAATAGCGTGAGGCTCAGTCTGATTGTGATTTTGATTTGCGTTTCTCTAATGATCAGTGATGTTGAACATCTTTTTATATGTTTGTTGACCATTCCCATATCTCTTTTAGAGGAAAATCTATTCAAGTCCTTTGCTCATTTTTTAATCTTGTTTTTTAATTTGTTTCATCTTAATTTTAATTTTTGAGTTGTAGCATATGTACATATTCTGGATATTATGTATTCTGGATACTAATCTCTTATCAGATATATGATTTGCAAGTATTTCTCTTATTCTGTAGTTTATTTCCTTACTCTTTTGATTGTATCCTTTGATGCATAGGAGTGTTTAAGTTTGATGCATTTCCATTTGTCTATTTCTGCTTTTGTTGCCTGTGCTTTTGGTGTCATATCCAAGAACTCCTTCATTATCAAATCCAGTGTCATCAAACTTCCTGTTTTTTGGCAGGAATTTTATAGTTTTAAGCACCACATTTAGGTCTCTAATCCATTTAGAGTTAATTTCTGTCTACAGTGTAAGGTAAGGGTCCAGCTATGTTCTTTGGCGTGTGGATATCCAGTTTTCCCAGCACCATTTGTTGAAGAGACTGTCTTTTTCCCCATCGAGTGGTCTTGGCACCCTTATTGAGGATCCTTTGACTGTGAACGTAAGGATTTATTTCTGGGCTCTTGACTCCATTGGTCTCCATGTCTCTCTTCATGTCAGTACCACACTGTTTTGATTACTGTAGCTTTGTAGTATGTTTTGAAATCAGGAAGCGACTTTGTTCTGACTTTGTTCTTTCTTTTCAAGATTGTTTTGTCTAGGGGCGCCTGGGTGGCTCAGTGGGTTAAAGCCTCTGCCTTCAGCTCAGGTCATGATCCTACGGTCCTGGGATCGAGCCCCGCATCGGGGTCTCTGCTCAGCAGGGAGCCTGCTTCCCCCTCTCTCTCTGTCTGCCTCTCTGCTTACTTGTGATCTCTTTCTCTCTGTCAAATAAATAAATAAAATCTTTAAAAAAAAAAAAAAAAGAGGGGCGCCTGGGTGGCTCAGTGGGTTGAGCCGCTGCCTTCGGCTCAGGTCATGATCCCAGGTCCTGGGTTCGAGCCCCACATCGGGCTTTCTGCTCAGCAGGGAGCCTGCTTCCTCCTCTCTCTCTGCCTGCCTCTCTGCTTACTTGTGATTTCTCTCTGTCAAATAAATAAATAAAATCTTTAAAAAAAAAAAAAAAAAGATTGTTTTGTCTATTCAGGGTCCCTTGAAGTTCCATATGAATTTAGAATAGATACTTCTATTTATGCAAAAAATGACATTGGATTCTGATAGGGCTTGCTTAGAATCCGTAGGTCCTTGTGGGTAGTATTGACATTTTAACAATAAGTCTTCTAGTCTGTGAACACAGAATGTCTTCCCATTTGTGTTCTTTTCATTTCTTTTAGCAATGTCTTTTAGTTTTCAGTGTACACATCTTCTGCCTTCTTGGTAAAGTTTATTCCTAAGGATTTAATTCTTTCTGATGCTATTATACATAGAAATGTTTCCATAACTTTTTTCAATTTTATCTGATTTTAATTCATTTAGATCTAAACTCAAATGACCAAATATGGGTAGTGGTTAGCTTATTGGACAGCACAGATGTAGGACATTTCTGTTATCACAGAATATTCTATTGGACAAGCAGGGTCTTGGAGTATTGGTCTATATTGTCTCTTTCGAGCATTATTTGTATTCTAACCCTAACTCTAATGGTAAAGTCAAAGTCTTTGTCCTGCTGGTCTGGTGTCCACTGACATGTGCACCTTGCTGTGTGTGTTCCACATTGACCTTGTGGAGAATGTTAATAGGAAAGATTATTGTACAGACCACTGGCTATTAACTCAGATCGGGGGGGTGGGGGGGATGAGGAATGCCTTTACATGTATGGTACCCAGACAGGTGATTGGGTGACAAGACCAGTGAAAAGACATCTAAAAGATCTAAGAGGGTAAAACCATCTACCTGCCTGAGGATGTCATCTCAAGTATTCAACATTTTTCTCAACCTCTCTTTGCCTTTTTCCCTACCTCTTTAAGGTGAATAAAGGGAGGGCAGTTTTAGAAAGAATTGGTTCAGTGGCACTCTAACATTTTTTTTTTTATCCAAAAAGAAGGATTATACAGTTCTTGGTAGGTTCTTTCCCTTGATGCCTATCTTATCAAGACACAGATGATGAAATTCATCCCTGTTTCCTCTGCATCACAAATTACCCTGAATTATTTTCCCATTCAGATCACTCCTTAATTTGACTTCAGCCAAAGTAAAATGTTTTGAAAAAAAGGAAAAGAAAAGTTACTTGAGGTGCTTAATGCCAGCTTCCCTTGGGAAGAGCCCCAGGCCTTCCACTCTGGCACTGATATGCTACAGACATGATTGCCACCCCTATAGCGGCCGGAAGGTTCCCTGGTGCTGACTGCCACATCTGCCACCCAAGGACAACAACTGACTTCTGAGGCCTCACCTCCCACCTTCTGGGACCAGAAATCAGGGCAAAGGCTGGTCAGGCAGCCACAAGTGATAGAGAACTGACACGCATCTTGTAAAGTTCTTCCCTGCCCCAGTGTTCGTTCATTAGTTTTATTTAGAAATTCTGGGAAGACACTGAGTATTATTTGATACTCATGTTTTCCCCCCACCTCTAGCCCAATCCATCAACTAGGATGCTACTAAGGAAAGTGGAGAGAAGCAATTAGAAGGGACGCTGAAGGGGAGTAAGAAGGAGGAAACAAAGAAAGGAAGAAGGGAATTAATGCTTGTCCCATGCAGGAAGGAGAGAAAAAGGGGACACTACCAGCTTCTTGGCCCTACAGCTAGATAAAATAAATGAAGTTCTGTCCCTTGCCTTCGACTCCCACAGTCTGCTTTCCTGCAAGGGTCGCATGGAGTGGGGTACTGACAGGTGCTCACACACATGCCTCTGGCGAGCATCCAGTCCCATCCTAGGACCTTGTTGGCGTGTTTTAGATACATAGAATGAGTCTTTCTTGCTCTGTGCGGTTTGTTGTTGTTGTTGTTGTTGTTGTTGTTGTTGTTGTCTTTTTTGTCACAGTTGGCTATAGATTACCAAACAGTTCTGGGTTTCCTTTTGTTCATTTTGACTTAGAAAAGGTATCACCTCCTTGGCTGAATTTCTAGTGCACCATTAGAAGAGGAATGATGTTTTGACCCACTCTCCCTTTTCCATTTTATCCTCAAAGAAGATTAAAAATAACTAAAATTCTTCACCTTGAACCTGACTTTTCCTTCAAAGGCCATTAGATGAGAAAGGAATTACTTATATAGTATCAGTATAAAGGGAAAAAAGGAATTAACCTCTGATGTAGCAGACACATAAATTTTTTTAAAAAGTAAGTCTTGAATATGTTATGTTCCAACATAGGAAAAAAAATGCTGAAGAATTAAAATGGGGGATGGGCAGGGAGAAATGGAAGTCACTTTTATTTTGATACTTGCCTGGGTTAAAAAAGATAATGAGAGAATTTCCCCCAGGTTATTGTAGGCACATAGTAAGTATAGGTGCTAAGAGTATTAGTGTATTTTTTTTTAATAAATGTAACTCCACCTCAGACATTCACAATTTTATTATCAGTGTCAGATGGTGTTAATTCAGTTATATGGTTCAGGTTTGAGGTAACAAGGGCTTTTTGTGGCAGTGTAATGGATATAAATGACAAAGGCTGGAAATTTTCCAAAAAGTCACTTAGTGGATTGCAGCTCCACTATTGATACTGTGAATGGGACTGTTCCACTCATAGCAAAATCTGATTATTGTGTTTCTCCAAACTTAGGGCTATAAAAGAGAGAAGGAGAGAGAAAACCTACCATTCCACTCCACATCTGGCATTCGGAGGGCACTGTCTCCATCTCATTCCAAAGCAAGATCACCAGCTCCCTCCCGACTTTGGTAAGTGAAATTTAAGAGATTGGCTGGGTTGCCGCATGTTGAAGCATCTGTAGTTTCTGTTCTCTGAAAGCAAACTATTTATTCTCTCCCCACTGTTTGGCATTGACTTAGGGAATAACATTTTTCCTTGTAGGAAAGGAAAAAGGAAATAGGAGTGAGTCTCTAAAGTGAATATTTCTCTGTTTGCTACATAAAAAAACAAACACATCAGCTTGGTATCTTCATTTCTTTTCCTTCTTGGTGCTGGCATGCTAGGACTATCACATGGTAGAGGAGTGGGGAAAGGAAGGGTCTGGCAGGTTGGCTCTGATGGCTCCCATTCTCTTTCCCCAATGTGTTGCCCAGGTTGCCATCCAAATCCTTCCCTCATCTGCCTGGCACACCCAGACCAACCTCGTCCTTGCCTCCCGGATCAGTCAAAGCGGCCTCTGCTCAGGCCCGGCCCCCATCCCCTGGCAACATCCGCCCTGTCAAGAGAGAAGTCAGAGTGGAACCCGAGAGGAAAGACCCTGAGAAGGAATCCCAGAATGCTGCCAAAGAGCCATCACTTAAGGGCAGAACACCTTTAGTGAAGGTGGAAGAAGCCACAGTTGAAGAGGGGACACCTGCTGAGCCGGAAGCTGCTCCTGGTAAGGTTCATCTGCCTTATGATGCAGCGTGTGTTGCCTGCTCTTCCTGGGGGACTTAGACATTTCCTCAAAGGTTAACTTCAGGAGCTTTTCCTGTGTGCGATTTTCTTATGTATAAAGAAAGGAACATCTGATCAAAAGCCTGTCATTGGAGGCACAGCACATTAATTCAGGTATGATTTATGAGACCTTCTATTGACTGAGTCCAGATTTTCACAAAACGTGGTGTTCAGAGCCCCCACATCAGGATTGCTTGTATTAGTTATCTCTATTGCTGTGTAACAAATCAGCCTAAAACTTTGAAGCTCATAAAAACAGTTATTATATCACACAGATTCTTGGGTCAGGAATTTGGAAGCAGGTTAGCTGGGTGGTTGGACGATGGCGCACACATATGGCGGAGCTCCATTTTCTAGCACACGAACCTCTCTGTGGGGCTGCTTTATGTCCTCACAGTCTCTCTGCTGGACTCGCTTACTGGATTTCCCCAGAAAGCGTGATCTGCGAGAGAGCCTCACGAGCATTCCACACCTTTTATTCCTGATCTCAGAAGTCATACACTCAGAAGTCACAATTTCTTCATAGTCAATTCATCAGAAGCAAGTGACTACATTCAACTCATACTCAAATGAAGGGGATTAGTCTTGCCCTTTTACAGTGAAGATCTTCAAAGGGTTTATGGAAATAGTTTTAATTCACCATTTCTGTAATGTTTCAAAGGACAGAGCCCTGGCTCTGTCTTAGATCTACTGAATCCAAGTATGTGGTAGACCCAGGGACCCTGAAAGACGACAAGCTCATCAGTCAAGTCCTGTGCAGGAATGTCAGATAAAATACAGAATGGCCAGTTATACCCTGTGTGTAGTAGAGCCCAAGGACCACTGACTAGCCTGTGGTGCTTGACAGAGGTCAGAACTCATTTCAAAGGACCCAGTGGATCTCATCTCTGCCAGACTAAACCAGATGTTTAGCCAGAAGCTTAGAATCACCTGAAACCAGGAATTCAATATTTTTTATTGAAAGTTGTCTTCATTCAAAAGTTTTCTCCTTACGGCCTAATTTGAAGATGGGGGTAGGGACAAAGAGATAATAGATAACTCAGACAAGTGACAATGTTGTTTGACAGTGGAAGGGTCCAGTATTTGTTTGCATGGAAAGAGAGAGAAGAGAAAGGCTGAAAAGTGTCCCGGGGGCAGAGCAGAATGCGTTAATCTTGAAGGGAGGGTCTAGAATACCAGAGATCACACCTCCCAGTGGAGCATCTCTGTGGGACTCCTGGCCTTCTAGCATGGCTCTCTGGGCCATTTCCTCAGTGTGGGTCAGGTCAGAGGACTTGTACTGCCATCTTGCATCTTGGCATCAAGATGGACAGGGGAGGCCCAAAAGGGTAAGGAATACGAGCGCTGGCTCCTGAAGAGGACCTAGGGTCATCCCGTCTCAGACCTAGAGACAGCTCTGGGTAGACAAAAGGGACTTCTTCATCTTCATCGGGTGTCATCTTCCCAGCCTGAATCTGGGCTCGTGGCCGGGACCCCTGAGGATGGTCGTAGAAAGGCTTTGGTCCGCTAATAACAAATAGTCACTAAAGAGAAGGAATTTTTTAAATGTAATGAAAGGCAAATGGAAGATTTCCTCTTCTTTTTGTTCAGAGTATAACTTCCCACAGAACCTAATGTGAGGCTCTGTACTGAGTACACATTTGATATATGTTGTTAACTGATTAACTTGTATAAAAATAGGAGCTGGTGACAGAGTGTCAGCTTTGTTGGATGTCTCCCTTACACATGCACCTTTTTGTATCTGTTGCCTGGTTACAAGCAGAATACAGTGAAACCGTGAGAACACCCAGTAATAAACATTCTCTTTTCTCTTATAATGATGAATTCTAGGCCTGGGGTGTGGGGAATGCTAGTTTTTGTTTTGTTCTTTGGGTTTTGTTTCCAACTGGTTTTCTCCTTGTACCTGTTTGTACAGCTGCTTCAGCGCCAGCCTCGGCTCCAGCATTGGCCCCTACTCCAGCGCCGACCCCAGGCCCAGCCCCAGCCTCGCCATCCACTGTGACTGCCGCCACTTCCCCCAAGACCTCCGCAGGCACCACTGACCCAGAAGAGGCCACGAGGCTGCTAGCTGAGAAGAGACGGCTGGCCCGAGAGCAGAGAGAGAAGGAGGAAAGGGAGAAGAGGGAGAGGGAAGAGCTGGAAAGGTAAAGCAGTGACATTGTTCAATGAGCAGGGACATCCTAGGGATACCTTGGATTAAGTCTTTAGTCTGAGAGACAGGAGCTGGTAGTAGTGATGAAGGTGAATGGACTAGTTGCTTCAGAGTCATGCCTCTGATCACTAAGTGATTTTTTTTTTTAAATCACGTTTTCTTGCTCTGATGACAGTATAACAACATTGATGGAGAAAGGTTTATAGAAAGAAAAAAATCTATGCATAGTCTTACCAGTTTTCAGTCATTGGCAAAGTGGATTTTGGGTCATCCTTTCTAGTCTGTGAACACAGTAGGGGTTTATAGACATACATAAATATGTACACACACAGACACCTATTTACATAATTATAGTCACAGTATCACGACAGTAGACGTACAATTGTACAGTCTGATTTTTTTTTACTGAAAATATTTCTAATCTCCATATATCCTCATTATCTTTCTAATAATCCTTTTAAAGCCACAAACTAGAAGCTTGTGTTTTCCTCCTAAGAGAACTCTCAGGGAGTAGCTGGGTGAGATAGTTCAGTGCCCCATGACTGCCTGCTGGGCCGGATGGGAGGGATCCTTGGCTTAGTCGGCCTCCTTCTCCAGCTAATACAACCAATGCCAAAGACATTGTTCTCCAGACAAGCAGAGCTGCATCTTGGGGGAGGACCGCAGCCCCAGTGCCAGGCAGCAACTCTGGACACACTTGATCACAGCAGGGAGCTTACGTGGTCTGTCTTGTCCTGCCCTGTTAACGGAACATTGTAACCTTTATTAATTTCCAAAGACTTCCGGGGGTTGGGGGGTGGGGGGGGGATGAATGTTCAAACTCGTTACTAAACTGTCCCATTATTGGATAAAACTAGTCTGAGCCTTTAAGGGTAGTTCGGTTGCACATCCTTTCCCAAGACAGGCTCTCCTCAAAGCATTAGTGGTTGCACGTTCCTTCTGTTTACCACGAGGCAGCGCGAGGCTGGGGAAATGGAGGAGGAAGAATAGAGGGTCGCTTCTCCTCTTGGACCCCGAGCCATGCTGTGAGCGCATCGGGGAGGTTTTCCCTCCAGCCCTCAGGCCCCAACCACCAACTCCAGCCTTTCTTCAGGGAGCGCCCCCCGGTATATCTCTGCTTTGTGTGTGTCTTTTTCCAGACAAAAGAGAGAGGAGCTGGCGCAGAAGGTGGCGGAGGAGCGGGCGCGGCGCGAGGAGGAGTCCAGCCGGCTGGAGGCCGAGCAGGCCCGGGAGAGGGAAGAGCAGCGGGAAGAGCAGCTGCGGCGGCAGGCGGAAGAGCGCGAGAGGCGCGAGCGCGAGGACCAGGAGCGCGCCCAGAAGCAGGTAGGGGAACCCCCTCCCCCCGCCCAGCCTGGGCCTGGGTCCGCGCCGAGGAGAGGAGAGCGCCGGGAGGGGGGTGGGGTGGGGTGTGTGTGTGTCCGTCCGTGTGTCCGTGTGTGTCCGTGTCCGTCCGTCCCCGTCCCGGCAGCCCTTCCCGCCTGAAGCACAGGCCCACTTCCTGTTTCCAGAAGGAAGATGAAGCTCGCCTTCGTGAGGAAGCAGAGAGGGTTCGGCAGGAGCGAGAGAAGCATTTCCAGAGAGAAGAGCAGGAGCGCCTGGAAAGAAAAAAGGTGATTGTGTCTAGACAGAAGCCTGGGGTGCTCATTGTCCCCATTCTTCCCCAGCCTTGAAGCCCCAAGACCAGGAGACTAGCTCACCGCTCTCAGAAAGCAAACGCGCCATGCGCATTCCAGAGAAACGGAAGTCGCTCCGGGTTTAATCATCATCTCCAAAGAAATCTGTCCGCATGGTGCGGACCGCACCAAAAACCGTTCCTTCCGGTGCATGTGGCTTAAGTCAATTCCAGCCTTGATGTGAATAATGCCCATTAAAAGGGAGCAGTGGGCATTATAATTGTCCAAAGTAACAGAGGTGTTCGGATGACCCATGTGCTTAGTGAAATGTGCCAGGCTTGCCTTCTTTGCCTATTTGACCCCTTTGCTCAGTTCTCTTTCTGGGGTGTCTGGGTGGCTCAGCCTTTGGGTGTCTGCCTTCTGCTCAGGTCATGATCCCAGGGTTCTGGGATCCAGCCCCGCATTGAGCTCCCTGCTCAGCAGGAAGCCTGCTTCTCCCTCTCCCACTCTCCCTGCTTGTGTTCCCTCTCTCGCTGTATCTCTCTCTGTCAAATAAATAAATAAAATCTTTTAAAAAAATTCTCCCTTTCTCGTAGCGACTTGAGGAGATTATGAAAAGAACAAGGCGAACAGAAGCTACAGATAAGGTACTGAGGAGGCCATTTTTAAACTATTCTTAATGTTCTGTTATTTTTTTTTCTTTACTTTCACTTGCAACTTTAACATTAAGAATCTTTTTTTCCTCTCTTTTTTTTTTTTTTTTTGGTAGAAAACTGTTGATCAGAGAAATGGAGATATAACCAAGGGAATTCTCACTGGAGGAACAGGTATTTACTTCAGTGAATTCAAACAAATTCAATTGTAGGATTTTTGGATTAACTGTCTAGAGATGAAGATGTTCATTGATTGGGGGGAAAAAAGTACTCATTGGCTTACAGAAGCTTAGGTGTATGTCCGTAGATTTTCCCCTTATGTAAAACTCTCACACTTCTCGAAGATGTTTTTTCACATTTGTTTATACTCTAATAGTGTGCTTAATATTTTAAATCATGTTATATTACAAATATCCACATGTGTGGATATATGTTTGTATATATCTGTGTGTATATAGATACATGCCTATATAGAGAGATAATAGACACATATAAATATTTATACACACATGATTAGAAGAATTTTCTTTGTGTTATAAAATTAAATTTCATTTGTCATTTATTGTCTGCTAAAGTAGCATGTATTTATATTTGCTCTTAGGCACTCTAAACTTGCACATTTGACAACTCGTATGTATGGCAATTCTCACAAAAAAATTTAAACCTTTTTAACTTTTGACTTCAGAGTAGAGTTAAAATTAGAAATTAGTTGAAATTTCGTTGGAAAGTTGTTGATACCTCTAGGCTTTGGACAGAGATAATATCTTGGTGATTTTAAACCAAATTTGCTTGAAATAAAATTTACCTTAGTGCGTTAGTACCCAAATTCAATTAATATTCATTAAATGGTCTCTCTGTGTCAGGTACCACCTGCATACATTTTCTTCTTTAATTTCCGCTGCAGCCTGTGGGGTAGAAGTGGTTTATCTTGAAGTCAGCAAGCATTTTCGGAGACCTGCCAGTGCCAGGACTTGTTGCAGGCGCTGGGATTCAGTGTGAACAGGCCAGGCTAGGTCCCTTCCCCCCGAGGAATAATTCATTCGAGTGGCAGGCCCAGCTCATACAGCTGGAATCCAACCTTATGATTGTTCTACGATCCCCCATGGTCTTCACGATCGTACGTACAGGTGGTTGGTACGCAGCTCATCACACACTTCCTCTTTCCTCACTTACAGTATCAATGTGACAAGAAAGAACCAAAGATACCTCACTTCCCTTGGCTGTTTTTTTCTTGTAAGACTAAGGATCAAATGAAATGATCTATGTGAAAAAAAATTTTTCTGTAAACTCTAGAGGCTTTCAAAAGTTAATATGTTGGTGTCTTGGGATTTGGTTTTATTTCACAGAGGCTATCTGAGTTTCTCAATGTCGTGATCCCTTCTTAGTGAGCTTTCCATGCTTTTTTCAAGATGCCCTAATTATATTTGCTCAGAGAATAACCCTAATGGTTGCCTGTTAACCCCATTGCATTTTTAATAGGTTGTCTCCACAAGTGTCGTAATTCAATTCACTTTACGCAGGCACGGCCCTCTGTGAGTCAGAATGAACATTTTAGGGTGTAAATTGCACCAGTACGGGGGTTTTTTGAATGTAGTTAGCACAGGGCCAGGTTCCTTGTTTATTTGTTTGTTTTTCCATCTTTCCCCCATCAATTCTTCCAATATTCTTTCTACCTCAGCCTGAGAACCAACAAAACCAAAAGGGAAGGTGCAACTTTTCAGTCATATCTGTGTTTATCAACACTCATAATAAATCTAGTTTGAGTTAATACTGCTAAAAGGAGGCCTGAGGGATTATCTAACAAATATTCCTCTTTTCCCTGTCGCATGTGTGGTTGAGGGCTAAATGGTTTTACTAGTGCTCCAAAGAGAATTCTGGGGCAGACAGACAGCCGAGCTCACAGACCTATCAGAAATCTCCAAGGCTGCCTATTACCAAATTTGTGTAATCACAAAATTGTGAATTTTGGCTCCTTTAATAAAGTTATTAATCACTTCAGTTATCAGACTCTCTGGACCTCTGGCAGCTTTAGTGCATTTGTGCCAGGCTGTGAAATAACACTTCCTTGGAATTATGTTTCAGCTATTTCTTCATGTCGAGCTGAAACCATAAACTGCCACAGATTTCCCTGAAACTCTAATCAGTATGAAGGTTTACAGGACTTTAAGTAACCCTGGCTTAGATTGTGGAGTCTGTCGTCAATATTGTTGGCGTAAGCTGGACTACATCACTGAGCATTGAACGACAAGGTGGCTTGGTAAAGTACAATTCACTGGCCTTCCATTCATGAAATCCCTTTCATTCTAAGTGTGACTAGAAGTAAACTGAGTTTAAAAATTATTTTTTATCACTTAAGGTAGGTCATGGTGATTTGCTCTAAATTCTTCAGAAGATACTCACCACATCAGCCTAATCAGGTCAGCTTACTGCTGTCTTCATCAGTTGCTTTGGTTTCAACATTACATACTTTTTGTCCACAGTCAATTTAGCACAAACAAAAATAGTAACAACACTGATTTCCAGCCTTACACGGTTCTAAATACTTTGCATATGTTAATACATTTAATTCTCCCCGTGGCTTATGAGGTAGGTATTCTTATTCATGAGGAAACTGAGGCACAGAGAGTTTGTGGCCTGCCCAAGGTCACACAGCCGGTAAGCAGCAGAGCCATGTCATAAATCTAGGCATTCTGGGTCCTGAGGTTTAGGGTTGATACTAGAGCCGTAGTAACCATTTGTCCCATCTTCTTTGCTGTGTCCAGTGGTATCTGCACTTCCGTGTATGACAAACTCTCCAGGAAATGGAGAACCAGTGGCCAGCCCACAAGCGGTTACCTCACACCAATCGACGACAGTGACTGTGGAGAGGTGAGTTAAACAACTGGGCCCTTTTTCCTGATATACATGAGAGCAAAGTGCTAACCCCATCAGAACTTCTTAAGCCTGACAGAATTTCAAAGTTTTAACATCAAGATTTATTTTCCTTTGTGTCCATTAATGTTTGGTAGAGCTAGTAATTCTGTAGTCAAAGAAAGGGAAAATGTTTTTTTTTTTGAGTCTTTAAATATGATAGTTAGGTTTTTGTATGCCTATTAAAGAAAATTACAGGGAAGCATTTTATTTGTATATATTTAACATGATCTAGACCATATTCACACCCTTTAATAGCATATTTTCACCATACGTAATATTCTCGTCTGTCACAAGTTTGCTCTACAGTAAAATAATTTGGATGCCAGTATTTCTTATATTGGTAGTGAGGCTTTTTTTTTTTTTTAAAGGTTTTATTTATTTATTTGACAGACAGAGATCACAAGTAGGCAGAGAGGCAGGCAGAGAGAGAGGAGGAAGCAGGCTCCGCGCTGAGCAGAGAGCCCGATGCGGGGCTCGATCCCAGGACCCTGGAATCATGACCCGAGCCGAAGAAGGCAGAGGCTTTAACCCACTGAGCCACCCAGGCGCCCCTTGGTAGTAAGGCTTCTTATTGAAGAAACAAACAGTTGCTAACGACAGTCAAGAAAGAAGTGTGGGCTAAAAAAAGATTGCATTGCCTTTCTCTTCTTTGGTGTTTATATTGACAACATCCTAAGAACACTCTCAAAAATAAAAAAAATCAGATTAATCCTAGCCTGTGCCTAAAATTCCAGGCATAAAAATCTTTAAGAAATATTTGTAATACTGTTAAAAAAAAATTGAGCTATGACTTTTTTTCCAATTTACTTAATTCTTTTATGTTTTCCTGTTTCTAATGCCAGGTGTTTGCTAACATCAGAGAATTAAAGGTCCTCAAATTAACTTTTTTCTTAGTCTAAAAACACACACTGCACAGTGTTTTACAATATTGGCCGCGATGCAAAGATAAGTCCTTCTAAGACGTCCATAAGTCATAAGACATCCATTGATATCTTTCTAGGACAGTAAAATCTTTTATTTTTCCCACTGTAATACCAAAGAAAAGAATTTTCCTGAGAGAGAGCTTATTAATAAGCTTTCAACCATGTTGAATAAATTTATTATCTTCATTAACTAAGATATATATTAACTGATATTTTACGCTTTTAGTTTGATTTTCAAATAAAATATTCATCCCCAACTGCTATAATTTATGATCTTAAATTCACTGACTTAAAAAAAAAAGAGACTTTTATGAAAGAATAAAAAGTATCACAGAGAGAACCCCATTACTATAAGGGCCAGGTTTATTAAACCGCTGATAATTTTATCTGATCAATAACATTAGTTTACATTAGCTGACTTTTTTCAGTGGTAAAATCATCAAGTAGTTAATCATTGTCTGAAACATAATTTTACTCTGTGAAATGAGATGGTAAAGTTCTATTTCTGATCATTGATTTCACCCATTGCTTTTCTCTATTTAACCTGCCTTCAGACCTCAAATCTCTTTTCATAAAGTGTACCATGAGATCACTTGGCTTTTACTTGGCACTGACACAGTATTTGTGTACCCAGTTCAACCTAGTTCATTTGTCATCAGCCCGTGCCACGTAAGCTCTGAAATACGAATGTAAAATGAAGCACTAAATCATGTGGCGAAACTCAGCTTTATGGTAAACTGCCATGTAGGTGATGAAATGTTCTATTGGAGTTTGGTTTTTTGGTTTTGTTTTGTTTTTTTTTTTTTTCAATTTTTATCAGAATGAAAACATAAATTTGTGAAGTTCATCTAGAGAATTGGATCCCATTTTGAGAAACACAATGCATTTCTGAATGATCCTGGCCTCTAGGGATTGTTTAATGCGGTGTTCTGTTTGTTCCCCATGGCACGATACACGGTTTGTGATTATGTAGCCCAAGAACCCCTGCTTCCCTCAATTATTTCTAAATTTATCTTCC
Organism: Lutra lutra; assembly: GCF_902655055.1. Taxonomy (NCBI): domain Eukaryota; kingdom Metazoa; phylum Chordata; class Mammalia; order Carnivora; family Mustelidae; genus Lutra; species Lutra lutra. The sequence continues at coordinate 87,787,199 of NC_062283.1, read as the reverse complement.
TTGAATTTATCCACACCAATCTTAAAACAGCGTATACCTCCACTTAGCATCATCTCTTTAGTAACAAAAATAAGTGTTTTTTTATTTTTCTTATGCCTACTTATTTGCAAAATTTCAAAATTAAAACCTGTGGTTGTAAGAAACTAGGTTTTAGGGGATAAGTCCTTTCTCACAATTTCCATACCTTTTGTAACTTTATAGATTTTATTTCTGTTCTCTTTGTGCTTTCATCTGATAAAGCGAGTAGTCCTCCTATGCTTAGTCTGTCAGTCAGGGTCCAATCAGGAGAGAGAAACCAGGCAAATTAATTTGAACAGGGAAGTTTAACTTCAAGAATAATTAACTATTACTTGGGATGAAAGTAACAACAGATTGCTAGTAAGAAGTGAAGAGAACTCCAGAATACGGTCTAAGGCATGGCCACATCCCTGAGCCATACCCAAGCAAGAGTGCCCTTCCCCAGGCTTCCATCCAGACCCTGTTGGTGAGGGTATGGCTGTGACCCACTGGATGGTGGACAAGTTCTTTTATGGAAGAAACTTGGTGGTGGAACTTACCAGATATCTACCCTCTAGAATGCTTAGGAGAACTGTTCATGAGGAGGTGTCTCAGTTCTGCCACAGGTTGGCCCTGGCAAGGTGCTGGGGCAGCTGCTTCTGCTGCAGGGGCTGGCGCTATGCCAGCCTCACGTGCACCAAGAGCCGGACACTGGGAATACCACGAGGGTGTGCTGCAGGGGCCCGCTGAGCAAGCACAGCCACCACAACAGGAAGCAGAATTTTCCTCACGCCATGTCTCTCCAGCAGCCTTAAAGGACAAACCTCAAAGATTGTGCCAGCTGGCAAAGGACGATTATTTAATTTATTCCAGTTTCAGAGCAAGACTGAAGGTTGAATTTGGAGCTGAGAGGCCAAAAAAAAAAAGAAAAAGGAAAGAAAAGTAAAGAAAAACCCAAACCTGACAGGCTCACCTTACCTTTAAAAAGGCTCCTTCTCCAGCTCTTTGTCATTTTAGTTATATTTTCTGAAGATTCTTCAGCACGAGCATGAGGTTGAGGACGAAGAGCTTTAGAACCAAAAGTCCCAGGCTGGATTCCTAGTATTACTTCAAGAAATTCAGTGACTCTGGGATTAACCTACTTAAGTAAGATTTAGTTTTGTTGTCTGGACCTGAAGAGGTCTTTCCCCAGGGTACCAAACGGTCCAGTGAGATATTGCCTGTGAAGGAGCTCTGAAAACTGTGTTGTACTCTGCAAATGTTAGATGTTATTCCTCTTTGTCCTTCTAAGGTGCAGTGTCCAGAAGACGTAGCATGCTGGTGTAGCTGCAGTATGGTATTATAGGAAAGTGCTTTTACATTGTATCTGATGTCCCATCTTCTCCTGCCCTGCATTTTATTGGCTTCTTCTTTAACCATAAAAACATGAGGAATCACTGTTACCTGGATCCGTTTTCTGGTGACTGGCAGATCTCTCACGTCTGTTGTCCCTGAGAGCTCTTCATCTTCTGAGGATGGTTCCGCTTACAGTGGTTCTCTAAACCCACTGCCTTTCCATCCCTGACATTTTGACAATTTTTGCCCATTATCCTCCAGGACTTGCGTTTCCCAGAATAATCATTATCTGGATACTTAAATTTTTCCTCCTGCTTGTCTTCCAGATTATTATAACCTGCTGTTAGCCCGGACCCCTGAGGCTATCTGCCACTCATACTCTTTCCGCCAGGAGAAGGACCACTACTAACCTTTCATACCCTTCCCTAAGATGGTTTCCTGTTCACATTCCCTTTGCTTCAGCGGGGACTCACAGTTTTACTTCTGGAAGCCTGTGAAAGATTTTTCAAGTGACAAATAAATGGCATCCACGGATGTTCCCTTTACCCCCAGTTTCAAGCCGATCTTGGTACCACTTACCAAGTCGTTTTTTACCTCAGTGTGTTATGGCTAGTGAAACATTCCATAATCCTCGTCATCAGTTCACATGTTTATTAAATACCCTACCACGCCTGCTTACTGGGAGTTGAGTCACGGATTGGAGGTCCCCAGGGTCCCTTCTGAAGACCGTGAGATGGGTGGTCCCCTGTGGAAATCCACCATGGCGAATGCTGTCTGCATGCGGCAGGGTGTTTTCACTAGAAAACACCACTCCAAAGAATGAATACTTTTAGTTCAGAATTGGAGAAGTGATCTTTCCCTAATGCCTCAGCTATGTACTATATTGGTTTGCCTTGCCTTCAGGAAAAATAAATGAGTGCCATAAACTCGGAGACACTCTCCCCCCACCCACCCCTGGGGCGATGTCAGAGCGGGTCCTCCTAGTATTTTCTAGCAGCGAGGAGGAGCAGCAGTTCCTGGTGTAGAGAATCCCTACACCAGTACCACCCTGAACCTGACTTCAGCCCCGAGGGGCCTGAGTGACATGGCTGGCCCCTGTGGTTTCTAGTGTTCTCAGTCTTCCGTGTGCAATGCCTTTTAAAGCCTGAAAGCAAGTCGTCTTGCCCCGCTGACAGTAGATAGACTGAAGAGGGTTGGAGTTACCAAAAGTCTGGCCAGCTTTTATAGGTGCAAAGAAATATATGAGCTTGGCCAAGATGATTTCTTACTCCGGAACCATTTTGGGTTCTTGAGAATGAGTATTTGTAGAGGGAGGAGCCCATAGAATGAAGGAGAGTGTTTATTTGTGGATAAGAAACTTGCTTTGAAACAAGAAACAGAGAACACAGATGAATGTGTGAGTACAAGTGTGTGTGGGGTGTGGAGGAAGGAAGACATTATTTTAAGTTTCTCAGGTCATTCTGATACAGTCTCCCACCCCCAGCAGAAAATCTGTTCTAGAAACTGAAAACTTCTCATGGGCTATTGTCTGCTAATACCCAGAAGACATTTCATGCCTGTTCTTTGCCCCAGGCTAAGATCCTTCACTCTTAAGGGATATGTAGTAATTTTGGGGTATGTTTTTTTTTAATATTTATTTGACACAGAGAGAGAGAGATCATAAGTATGCAGAGAGACAGGCGGTGGCGGGGAGCGGGGGAAACAGGCTCCCTGCTGAGCAGAGATCCCGATGCAGGGCTTGATCCCAGGACCCTGAGATCATGACCTGAGCTGAAGGCAGAGGCCAAACCCACTGAGCCACCCAGGCACCCCGTAATTTTGATTTTTGACCTTGTGGTTTTCCTTCAAACTATAGGAATTTATTATTTTTAGTTTGTCCTGAAGGAAAATAACATTCCCAAGCCCCTACCATTCAAACAGAAAGAGAGGCATCACTTTTAATTTTAAAGTTACTTGTAAAATAAATAATTTTTAAAAATTTTAAATAACAATAAAGGTACTTGCTATACCATGATAATAAATATCAAGAAGGAATTAGGTCCTGGCTATAGCAAGACATATGGACTGTCAGATTCCCACCATGATCCCAGCTCCTTCCCCAGGTAGATTTTATTTTTCATTTTGTTTTTTAAGTAATCTCTACACCCAATGTGGGGCTTGAACTGATGATCCTGAGTTCAAGAGTTGCATGCGCCTCCCACTGAGTCAGCCAGGTGCAACCCTAGGTAGATTTTAGCAAGCAAAAGGCACAGTTTTGAAGATGCTTGCATCCAGCTTCAGCTGCCAGAGTATAGCCAAAGAAAAGGACTTCAAAAGCTGGTGTTCTTACCCTAAGAGGACACACAGATGATATTCCCTAATCCCAGTGACTTCAGTTTCAGTTTTATAGTTTCTGCCGGTCACAGTGTCTTCTGAACATCTAATAATTGGCCATCCAAAGGTATAGCACAATTACTCCTCTAATTGCTAGCAAGAAAGAATGGGTGGAGAGGTCAGGTAGGAGTGGGAGGGGAAAATGAAGTCAGCTGTTGACTCAAGTCTGGGTTGGCATAGCCATTAAAACTTGTTAGCACATGCAAGCCTGGAAGGTGAGGGCAGTTGAGGTGGCCAAAAAACGGGACTTGGAAATGCATTCCTCTTCTTTACCTTTTGCCAAAACTTCTCCTGAAAATCACTTTAGGATGAGAATCAAAACCATTTCCCTGGTTACAGAAAGCCCATCAATGTTTGGAAAGAACCAGGAGGGTGGGGGGCACCTGGGTGGCTCAGTCGGTTAAGCATCTGCCTTCGGCTCAGGTCATGATCCCAGGATTTTGGGGATCCAGCCCCTCATTGGGCTCCCTGCTCAGCGGGAAGTCTGCTGCTGCCTCTACCCTTACCCCCTGCTCGTGATCTCTCTCTCTCATGCTCTCTCTCAAATAAATAAATCTTTAAAGGAAAAAAAAAAAAAAAGACCCAAGAGGATGGGTTTGGTGACTGGTCCAAGCACCTAGAGCAGCGGGTGGGTATTGGGCAAGCCGTGGGTGTCGGGCGTGCACACGCACGCCTTCTGAATCACTACTGTGATGCCAAGCCTTCTTGGTGAAATAGCAGAAAACCGCCATCATGCTCTGAGTTTGTATACTGTTTTTATGTTATTTTTCACAGACTTTTACAAATAATACTTTCAATGTACCCTGCAGTACCTTGTGAAGCATTTAGGACAGATATTTTTTGTCCCTAGAAGAAAAGGTCTATAATTTTATGTATTTATTTGACAGAGAATGAGAGGGAGAGAGAGAGCACAAGCAGGCAGAGCAGCAGGAGGAGGGAGAGGAGAAGCAGGCTCCCCACTGAGCAGAAAGCCCGAAGTAGGGTTTGATCCCAGGACCCTGGGATCATGACCTAAGCTAAAGGCAGACGCTTAACCAGCCGAGCCACCCAGGCACCCAAGAAAAGTTTTTGGCTTTGTTGTTGTTGTTGTTGTTTATTGTTGTTTTTAAGATTTTATTTATTTATTTGACAGATCACAAGTAGGCAGAGAGGCAGGCAGAAAGAGGGAACCAGGCTTCCCACTGAGCAGAGAGCCTGACGCAGGGGGCTCAATCCCAGGACTCTGAGACCATGACCTGAGCCAAAGGCAGAGGCTTAATCCACTGAGCCACCCAGGCACCCCAAAAAGTTTTAATTAACAAAAATATACCAAAATATCTAAATCAGAAGTGCTTTAGAATGTGTTCCGAAAATCATTATTTCTTGTGAATTAGGTAAACTATTTCCTCAACAGGGTAAAAAAGCAGATTCCTCAAAATAAACAAAAAGCAATGGAAAAACTGGATGCATATTAGCTTTATGTTACCATTTGGGAAGGAGACAGAAAAAGATGAATTGAGTTGCTAAAGTTCAAGCAGTTGGCATTGTACTACAGACCTGATTTTCTATCTCTAGCCTCTTTCCATAGACCTTCCTATAGTTAAACATTCCTATAGTTAAACATGAGAATGAAATAAAATCTTTAAAAAAAAAATGGGGGGGTGCACCTGGGTGGCTCAGTGGGTTAAGCCTCTGCCTTCAGCTCAGGTCATGATCTCAGGATACTGGGATCGAGCCCCACATCAGGCTCTTTGCTCAGCAGGGAGCCTGCTTCCTCCTCCCTCTCAGCCTGCCTCTCTGCCTACTTGTGATCTCTGTCAAATAAATAAATAAAATCTTTAAAAACAAAACAAAACATGAGTATGTATTAGAAGTTAAGACCTTCACAATTTTTGTTTCATATGGTTAGTCTTTTCCATTTGGAAAATTTAACTCTAGAAATTTTGTCAAATAGGGGTTTTTTTTTTTTTTTTTGATACATGAGCTGAGCACTGAACAAAATACGAAGCTTGTAAATATATGCTTATTGCAGCATTCCAATAAGGTGAACAATCTAGCATCCATTTGTACAGGCATTGTTTCTGCTGCCTTGTAAAGCAGAATAATGAACATATATAAGGCTTTCAAATTGGTTATGGAGCTTCTAAAGAGAGGAAAAAACCTAAGAGGAACTGTAGGTAGAAAATTAAGGATTTGGTGGCCAATTAAATGTACCTCAAAAATAAATCCAAGATATTGAGCATGAATTAATGAAGAAGTAAGGTGGGGTCAGAGGCAGATTTAAGGGGTAAAGATAAGGTTGGTCTTAAACAATATACCTGTAAAAAATTTGCATGTAATTTAAGAATCCAGAGGTACCCAGGAAGGGCTAGCATCCGAATAGCCAGGTATGTACAAATGGCATAATGAGCAGAACACAGGACCAGAGCTCGGAAGATCATACATTCAGTTTGAACTATATGTGTCAGTCACTCTATGACTCTACAGATTATCCCCCATTCCCCTGAATTTCAATCCCCTCATCTTTGAAGTAAAGGACCTGATATGGGCTACTGGTTATCAAACAAAAGGTGTGTGAAAATACCTGTGGTACAGATTGTTATGTGTGTGTTGACAACGATGATCTATTCTGATAAATGGTTCCATTTGGTAAATTTTTTACAACAAAAACGGGTTTTTAAAAATAAGAGAGTAAAATTGCAAATATGTCAAAATTCACCATTTTTGTGAATGATGTGGTCCATCAGTGTTAACATTTGATTCTAAAATTCTAAAATGATTTATTACAAAACAGTTTCCAGTTGTTTTAAAAATGTTTTTTTTCCAGCTTTAATGCTAACTCCTTTCAATTTTGACTTTTCAATTTCCCTAGTACACCCAATTTGGAAAAACAGCCAAGTGAAAATGGAGTATCTGTTCAGAATGAAAATTTTGAGGAAATTATAAACTTACCCATTGGATCTAAACCATCCAGATTAGATGTCACCAACAGTGAGAGCCCAGAAATTCCTTTGAATCCAATTCTGGCCTTTGATGATGAAGGGACACTTGGGCCCCTGCCTCAGGTAGACGGTGTTCAAACACAACAGACAGCAGGTAAGCTTGCCTCGAGCTCCCTTCAGTAGCCTTCACAAATATGTGACACCACCTAAGGGAACAAACCTTGTTCAGTGTGACTAGGGCAGCTTTGTTCTTCTAGGGACCACATGGAAAAGATTGTGTAAGGATCATAGAATTTGAATTTTGAATTGCATTGGGCAAATTCTGAGGCCCGTCCTGTTCCCCCAACTGGGTGTACAAATCTAGTCGGCATCACCTGCTGGGTGTCCATCACCTTCTCTTCACAGAGCAGTCCTCACTGCTCAGAAACACTCACTGTCAGAACAGGCTTCCTATAAACACAAGCACTTAATGCCTCACCATAATGCAGGGACCTCAGGCCCAGTTCTGCCCCCTGGTGTTTGTTCCATCTTTCCAGCTCTTCAGATGTATGAAGACTGCCATCACATTCTCCCATTTTTCTCTTGTCCTGGTTTTTTAGCAGCTTAGATGATACGCCATTGACCTTTTTAAACGTAATAAGTTGGAATTAGATCATGGGACCCATATTCAGAACTACAAGCATATGAACCCAGTGGTGGTCTGTCCTCCGTGGAGTGACTGCTGTTGTTGAAACGACCAGCGACTCTCTGGGACTCATCCTTGACCTGAAGTCTTTGTGCAAAAAGAACAATAGCTTTGTGTGACGCAGAGAAATAAGGAGCAACATCGAAAGTTACCAACTCAAGGGTCACTAGCAGCTCAACAGCACAATCTCATCAGTCTCCGACATGAGTGGAAAAATTTCAGCTCTGGCTCTTCTCAAACCTCTTTGAGTTCTGTCAAGTTTCTCTTCTCAGCAGTCGCTTTCATGTATCAAGCAGCATCCCTTTATAGTATTATGGACAGAGCTGGCCAAATTCAGCATGTTTAATGGAGTCAGTGCAGAATTATCGGTGGTCAAGTTGTTTTGTGTTTCAGATTTCTGTCTGTGAACTTGTTAGTCCTCTTCCCCACTTTAACTGGCTGGAAAAGCCAGTGTTGGAGCACCTGTCCAAATGAAGCTAGCCTTTTTTCCTTCTCTAATAGACTGACCTTGGGAGTCTAACGTCACTTTACGGTGCCCTTCTCTAGACTGTAAAAGGAAGTTATACATCCCGGCCCAGGTCTGCCATCCTCATTCTTAAGACTCCAGGAATAATCTGCTGGCATGTATGTTAGTGGAAACACTCCCTCCTTGTCGTGTCGCAGATTGACAGAGAGGAGAGCAACACCCAGATGACCTTTGGCGTCACGTACTAGGCCTCACCTTTTGATTTATCTGTCATCCCATTCTCACTGTTTCTGCCCTTCTGTAACTTCTGTAGGAACAGAATCAAGTGTCTGTGATCTTAAGTGCTGTAAGGGTTCTTTTGGGGTCATGATTGTTTTTCGATAAACGTTGATTCAGCCATATGTTTGGAGCCTAAAGCATCAGGTGCTGAGGGTAAAAGACCAATGAACATCAGTCTCCAACATCAAAGGAGAGTACAAGTGATGTATGTCCTTTAGAAAAGTGAATGATACAGCCTAAGCTGAAGGTAAAGAAAAGAACACATGTTTTCCTGCCAGTGGTAGAATTCACTAAAATACAAGATTCTGATGAGATCTTATATAAGATTCTCATGAGTTCTTATATAAGACAATGTATAAAAAAGCATGGTACAGTTTTAGAAATGTAAAATATTATATGATCTCCCTGATATGAGGGAGAAGAAATGCAACATGGGGGGTTAAGGGGGTAGGAGAAGAATAAATGTAACAAGATGGGATTGGGAGGGAGACAAACCATAAGTGACTCTTAATCTCACAAAACAAACTGAGGGTTGATGGGGGGAGGGGGGTTGGGAGAGGGGGGGTGGGGTTATGGATATTGGGGAGGGTATGTGCTATGGTGAATGCTGTGAAGTGTGTAAATCTGGCGATTCACAGACCTGTACCCCTGGGGATAAAAATATATGTTTATAAAAAAAAAAAAAAGAAATGTAAAATATTACCATAGTATTCTTGTCATAAACTTTTAGGTAAATAGTAATCTGTTCTTTTTTGTGTCTCCTAATATAGAAGTTATATGAGCATCTCTTCGGAAGAACCAAAGCAGAAATTTAAAAAGAATTTCTACAATTAAAGGAATTCCTTCCATGCTATAAAGGAGCAACCCCTCCTCCAGTTTTCTAAAGATTTCTTGACCATCATTTTGAAAAGACTTTATTAAACCAGCTAAAGACAACAGACTGGATAGCTTTTCTAATAATTTTCGCCAATAGAGGAAAAAAATGTTCCTTATTCTTCAGTACTTTAAAACGGCTTTTCCAGTGTGCTCCTTCTTAGCAAATCATATTTTTCTGCATTCTCTAAAGGATGAGAGCATTTGGCTATTAAAAAAAAAATCGGGCTGAACAGGCATGATTTTTCACATAAATATTTTGGTCTTTAAAAGCTAACATAAAATTGGCACAAAAAATTTACCTTTTACAATATAATACTTGAAAAGTAAGGTACCTCTTTGCTCTACAAGTAGAGTGAACAGGAGAGGTGTTTAAATTAAGCCTGTTTAAATATTACTGCAGAGAGTTCTATTTGTAGAAGCAAACTATAGGCAGGTTACCAGGTTCTTGTAAATGCAATTTGTACATGGACATTCTGCAAACCCAGCTGTCACATTCTTGCATCTCTTTTTGCAAAAGCATACTAAACAGTTTTAAAATGTGAAAAAGAAATTATTTTTTCAGAGCAAGAATATAGACTGTCCTCTTAAATAATGTATTTATAAAGTTTTTCCAGATAAACTAATCAAATAAATTAGAACCACGTGACAACATTGAAAACTTTGATTTATTAGATGCATTCCTTATGTTACCATGAGAGAATGTTCGTGATGATTCAGGGCTATTTCTGATGTCTGTACATTGCTGCTGTCCCCAGTGATGGTGGGACTTACCTTTGCCTTACCTGATCACTAATTATGGGGGGGGGGGGCTGGAAGGGGAGTAAAGATTTACTATTTCTTTAAACAAAAAAAGAATTTGGTTTTGCTCGTTTAAGAGCAAAGAAAACCTGATGGGATGTTGACTATGTTTGGCACACAGAGCACTGTGCAGGTTACCTTCACAAACATCCTCCTCCTGCATGGCTCCCATCAGCTCTGACTTTTCACTCTTCACTTTTGCTGCTGAGCTTAGCCGTGCAAGCTCGCACTTTCATCTACTAGCATAATTCAGTTTTATTTTACCATTTCAGAAGCTACTACTAACTAAATGTTGAAGGAGAGGGGACTCGGAAGGAACGCTTTTGTGTGTGTGTGTGTGTGGAGTGTTTGGAAAGGTAAATGTCTAGCAGTGTAATATGTTGGCTTTATTAAAAGAGGGATTGGGTAATCTATATTGAATGAGAAACTATTCATTTATTAAAATCCAGGCTATAGTAACAGCTGTAATTTGTGAAAACATTAATTTGGGGGTTTTCCCTATTCTCAGTTGTCCATGTACGTATGTGTAGTCCTATTAAAAAAAAAAAAATCTGTTCAACAAAGTTGTTTTATTTGTTTAAGTTGACCTAGCACAAAACACCAAATAAAATGTGTTTGACATAGTTTTACTTTTAGGTTTCTCATATGTTACAACTTTACTTGGATTGAGTCTTGAGTTTTCAAATTGCCCTTCATTCAATCGCCATGACATTTCCCCAGCTTCCTTTGAATGGGAATACAGAAAGGTTTATTTAAAATTTAGAACAATAATTCTATTTTGGCTAGGTTTTCCTGGTTTTGTTTATATTTTTAAATTTGAGCCATCATTAACAAAGCCTTCTAAGTAATCAAGTTTTAATTAAAAGTGACATAAAATTAACTATTTTTTTAAGATTTTATTTATTCGAGAGAGCTAGAAAGAACATGAGCAGGAAGTGGGGCAGAAGGAGAGGGAGAAGCAGGCTCCCCAGGACCCTGGGATCATGACCTGAGCCAAAGGCAGATGCTTAACCAACTGAGCCACACAGGTGCCTGTAAAATCAACTATATTTTAAAAACAATAGTACCAGAGGATGACCTGGACCTTTACAATGTCTTGATTGCTTTTTCTCCAGCCCTTAAATGTCAATACCCGCTAGTCATAAAGAAATCTTTAGTAGGTACTATATCAAGGGCAGTACTCAGGGATCAGATATGATCCTCAGCATGAAGTGAGGGTGGATGACTTTTAGTTTCTTTTACACACCATTGTGGACTGTCTAGGCCAAAGTAGTCACCAATCACAAGTTCCTTTGGTAGAGAGTGGCCCACCTCTCCTGGAAGGGGTAAGGCCATATGTCTCCTTTTGCCTAACCTCATTCCCTGGTGGAACATTACCATAAAAGCGAATGTAAAACAGAGTTCTCGCACGTGAACAAACGTATATTATCAAGCAGTGCCTTTGCCAAGCTTGGATAAATTTCTTCTCTCTGCATAATCCCACAAACGCCTCGATCAAAAGATTCACAGTAACACCGAAGCAGTGATACTCTTTTTTTTTTTTTTTTTAAGATTTTATTTATTTGTTTGGTAGAGACACAGCGAGAGAGGGAACACGAGCAGGGGGAGTGGGAGAGGAAGAAGCAGGCTTCCTGCTGAGCAGGAAGCCCAATGTGGGGCTCGATCCCAGGACCCTGGGATCATGACCTGAGCCGAAGGCAGATGCTTAATGGCTGAGCCACCTAGGCATCCCCAAAACAGTGATATTCTGAAGGCGGAAGTAACCTAACTGAAACAGCCAGTGCAGTCTTAAATGTGTGGGGTCGGGGGAAAGATGGCACAGGAGCAAACAGCTCTAGGTCTGAAGCACTAATCAAAAGTCTTGAACTTGGATGGTCTGCCATATTCTTACACCTCGTTTTGTGTATTTTGCCTCTATCTTTCTAGGCAACCACTTACCTTTCAAGTTCCATTTGCTAATGAAAAATTACTAACCTCCCTTATGCTGACTAACACTGGTATAGATCTAGATGACAATAGCACCCAGCCACCAGATTGGAGTCCTTCAAATGCTATCTGACCTAGCCCCCAGGGTAAGACTAAAGTGACATGGACATCACAAAGTTGATACTAAACCATTTTGGAGTAAATTATTGCATATTAAAATATAACAGGAACCAATAAATTCTCCCATCTTTTGCATTTTTTGAAAGGTTTTATTGAGAGCAAGAGAGTGCATACAAGCTGGGGGGAGGGGCAGAAGGACAAGCAGACTCCCTGCTAAGCACAGAGTCAGACACGGGGCAGGATCCTAGGCCCCTGAGATCACGACCTGAGCCAGAGTCCGCCGCTTCGTGGCCTGAGCCACCCAGATGCCTTTTGCATTTTCCAGATGGTTGGAAATTATTTCACTATTGGCCTACATCCGATGGTACATAGAACATGAAAAGGCGTGATGGAACGGCTATTGGATCAAGTTACAAAAAGCATCTAAAACATTTTTTTTTAAAGGATTTTATTTATTTGTCAGAGAGAGAGACAGCACAAGCAGGCAGAGTGGCAGGTAAGGCAGAGAGAGAAGCAGGCTCCCTACTGAGCAAGGAGCCTGATGTGGGACTTGATACCAGGACCCTGGGATCATGACCTGAGCCGAAGGCAGTGGCCTAACCAACTGAGCCACCCAGGTGTCCGCAACTAAAACATTTTTAAAGATGCCCTTCGAAGAAATTTCAAGTCCCCGCCCAACTCCTTTTTTTACTCAGCAGACACCTAAACCCGCTCAGAAGTACCCAAGATTGTCACTTTTTCACATCCTTCAGCACTTCTTTAGTTTGGGGGAGAAGCTCCAAAGACTTTGCAAGATGACAGAGGAAAGGATCAGCATGTGAACTGAAGATACAATTTCCAATTGTTACAAATAAAACAATTTGTTAGTAACTTTTTCCTTGTTGACTATCACTTGGATTTTTATGTTGAGTACAATTCTAGAAGTCAAAATTACTTTTAGTAGTTAGTGCCAAGATTGGTGACATTCAAAAGAGAAAAACATTTTGATTCCTGTTTAAAAATATACATGAAAAAGTAGTACTGACAACCACCTTTGAATTATTGGCTCTTTAACACCTTATAGAAGACCGAAAGGAGAAGGTTAGGAGATGGGACAATGGGGAAGAGCCAGCGCATAGTGTTACAATACATCTGATTTCCAGGTCTGCGCTGATGGGCGTCATGAGGCTTGGTAAGTTCTCCATGTGCTCCGGGTCTAGATTTCTTCATCCAGATGTGGGAGACAATGCCCATCTCATTGGGTTGTCTTAGTAGTTATCAAGATTGGATTGAGAGTAGATGTAGGTTTCTGACACTTAGTAATTATCCAATAGATGTTAAGTGATTTCTTTAGTCTTTAGTCTGAGATCCCTGTGGTAGGCAGGACCCTGTCCTGGAAGGTGAGAAACTTCACTCTTTCCAACAGTAGCCTTGAGTGCCACTATATATATATTTTTTTAATATGTTGCCTGTTCTAAGTATTATACCACACAAGCTAAACAGATAAGGATTCATTTGTCTAGAACAGGATAACAACTTTGGAGTTTCTGATCATTTTTGAGTTGTTACAAATTACTATTTAATGTCATAATTTCCCCTTTCTCTGCCCCTCCCACAATGGTTTGTTTCCAACAAGAATTATATTATTACTTCATAGTCTTATACGCATGGAGGCACTCCTTGACATCCTCGGACACAATTAGACTGGTCTTGTTGGCTGCAAAGCCAGGGTTGATTAAATGTTCCTCTGGAAGCTGCCATCAACAGTGGACAACCTTCGGGAGGTGCTTGCAGGAACTGGAGCAGCAGGAAGTTTGCAGAGCTGTGCGGAGACCTGGAGAGCAAAGCAAGTCATCTTCAGACCTTAGCTAACGACTCCTTTTCCTCCCCAAGTAGAGCTGCCTAACCAAAAGATGTCAGAGAAGAGATGGATTAGGAAGGTAAGAATTTGGAGGCCCATGTCAGATTTGAAGGTCACGAATCTTGGTGTGTTCTATTGATTGTTCTGGAATCATCCTTCCTTCTCCGGTGGAGGGGGGGGGGGTGGTGGCAGGAATTTGCCTCTTCACGCAGAGCTTCTCCTGCCCTGCACTGTGACTGATGTTGCCAACTGACAGGCTCTCCAGCTGAATGTCAGTGTCCCAGGCTTTCGGATATTTGGATTTAATTGGGAGAGCATTAGGAAAGGTAAGAGGGGAACTGACATCGGTGACTAGCGTCATCAATTTTGCTAGGGTAAGAAGAGTACAAATAAAACCACTCTGAAGGCCACTGTCAGTGGCCCATGCCGTCAGGCCACACATCTGAGGAAACTGGGAAAAGATATGTATCTTTTCCTCACTGGATTAGGCTGTTACCATGGTACCTCTCTTGATAACACTCCATTTTTTGGTTGTCTTCCTTCCTTGTCTCCTTCCTCCATTCCCTTGGAGGAGTTCCCTTTACCAACCAGATAAACTACTTCTGCTCCATCCGTGCCATAGGGTGTGCTTTCCAGGAAACCAAAACGAAGATTATGCTGAGGTCTATTAGCAAGATGTTATAAAACAGAGTTTTATTTCCCAGAAAATTAAAAAAAAAAAAACAAAACAGTTTTCGTTCATAAATAAGTGCATAAACATAATTTTGTCACACCAGTCAGTGAAACATATTAGGGTTAGGGTTAGCATAATTCAGTTCTAACCATATGTAAATGAGCAGTAAACGTGCTTCAGTTTCTGGGTGGATCCAGGCCTGTGGTCATCCGTGATCACCCAAACACTCTATCATTGTCCCAACTGTTTATGTTCAGACAGGTGGTTCCCAGCTGTTGGATTCTCTTTCCTCACCTTCTCACTTATGTCCCATATTCTTTTCAGTGAGGTCTCAACATGTTTCGAACTCCCGCTGTCCTCCACAGTCCTCGAACCCTCTCCTCACCCCCACAGCACGATCTGTGCTATGACTACCAAGTTCTGGAGGAGTCGGAAGTACTGAATGTGTAGCATTTGCTGAAAGAATCTTTTAAAAAATCTGATAGCTTTTCTAACAATGTGATAAACTCAATATTATCAAGTACTTTTAAAAATTAAATTGCTGCTACTACTTACACAAATTGCTCGTCAGGGAGGGATTTTCTTTCAGAGACTTTTATAGGAAACCAAGTGGAAGTGGGAAGGAAATATGAAAGGTAATCCAGTAAGTGTGTGCTTTTACAGAAACGTGAAAGCTATCGAGATGTTACATAAACGTGCACATAAGGCTCATGAAATGCGTTTAGTTGGTCTCTTCATTTGCAATTTTTATATCAAAATGCTTATTTTACTCTTATAAAGAAATTTTAGTTACAAAAGAGCATGGCAGATCATTTCAAAATCATATTTTTTTTAGCCAACAAATTTTTTAGAACAATAATTTGGGCACTATTATAAACATAATGACCTACCAATTGTCTGTCTGTTGTCTGTACATGAAGTACTCCAAATGTAAGTCTTCTATTGGATATTAAGGTGATATATTAGGAATGGAGATAGAGGAAATACAAGGCCAAAACCTTTACTGGTAGGAAAATAATCTATTGGCCGTGTTCTCAACAGAAAGAATGAAATGGAAACCTAGCATAGTTTAAAAACTAGAAATATACTAGAGATGAAATGGTATTCTATCCTAAAAGGCCTCACGGTCGCTATGTAACTTCTAGGTTTCCTGCAAATCATGAATGATATCACCCTCTTCTTACCATTTGAATCAGTCCAGAAAAAGTTCACATATCCTTCAGATCTCTCTTCTAGGCTAGAAGCACACCCAGCTACGTTTGCACTTCACTCAACCTAGAAAGCCCGTTGCTCGTAGCCAAGCCACTTGTTCTTGACTCAGCCCCAACTATAGAAGGAAGCCAGCTGTCCAGTAAGGGGCTGTCCTGAATGTTCCTGCTGCCTGTTTACGTTGCTGCTGCCTGTGGATCTCTGCACTTGGTGGCTTCTGCTCTGTGGTGACACCGTCTGCCATGTGTCAACTGGATGCTTGGATACTTGGTGCAAGTTCTCAACAATAATGGGACTCAAAGTCCCTACCCTTACAGAAACTACAAAAGTCACCCTGAGACAAAGAGGCCACTCCATCCAGAGGTGTCTGCAAGAACTTATGTCAAAGATAAAGCCAGACACTAAAGTAGTAAGGACAGATTTTACTCAATAATATACTGTTGTAATGAGGAGGAGGGGAGTCCAGGTAAAGTACATCCAAATTTGTGCAGAGGTGACTGGGCATTTTAAAAGGAGAATAAGGGGGCAATCTCATTGTGACGTCTGTCACCGCATCAATCTCTGGGATTGATCTGACCAATCTGGCTGGCTAGAGATGAGTGTCCTTTTCCTCCTTCACTGCTCCATGTGTGTCCCTCCCAAAGCTGTGTACTGGGTGTAAGAAGACAACCTTTCCTGTAAAGGAGGACAAGGGTATACAAGGAGCTTCACGCCCCTGCTGGAACCTCCAAGGTCCTTTTGTAGGACAACATGGGGTAGTCAAGCTTCCAAGTCTCCAGACAAATGCAAACAAAATTCTGCATGTAGCAAAATAGTAGTCTGGCTTTCTAAGAAAGAAAGAAAGAGAGAGAGAGAGAGAGAGAGAGAAAGAAAGAAAGAAAGAAAGGAAGGAAGGAAGGAAGGAAGGAAGGAAGGAAGGAAGGAAGGAAGGAAGAAAGGAGGAAAGAAAGAGGAAAGAAGGAAGGAAGGAAGAAAAGAAGGAGAATGAGGGGATAAGGAGGGGGCTAAGCAGGCGCTCAGAGTTAGGGAAGTGAAAAATGAAAAGCTGAAAGGGCGATGTTGTTCCATGTGAAACCCATCTGAGTTTATTAACTGGCCTTTACTGAAGTTGGATTCATACCCCGCCACAAGAGCTGGGGGATGGGCCCTACTTTCAGCTGTTGGCTAGAACCAACCGTGTGTTTCTCACCTGTTCCCTCTGCATGGAATGACCTGAAGGAATACCCTTCAGATAACCTGGAGTCAGACCTTAACTTCAGTGTCCTTGTTTGTAAAATGCTGATAATACCCTGTACTTCAAATGATGTTTGGAGGATTACACACAATCTAGAATGTAAGATCTTAACATTACGCTCAACCCCCAATAAACATTCAGTATTTATTGGCTAAATAACAGGCTCATCCTTCAATATTCCACTCGTGGAATATTCCACTTCCTTCAAGAAGCCTACTTTCTGGGGCACCTGGGTGGCTCAGTGGGTTAAAGCCTCTGCCTTCGGCTCAGGTCATGATCCCAAGGTCCTGGGATCGAGCCCCGCATCGGGCTCTCTTCTCAGTGGGGAGCCTGCTTCCTCCTCTCTCTCTGCCTGCCTCTCTGCCTACTTGTGATTTCTGTCTGTCAAATAAATAAATAAATACTCTTTAAAAAAAAAAAAAAAGAAGCCTACTTTCTGGACGTAATACCTACCATTTGCATCCACGTGGATAGAACTGGAGGGGATTATGCTAAGTGAAATAAGTCAAACAAAGACAATTATCATATGGTTTCAATTACGTGTGAAATATAAGAAGTAGCGTAGAGGACAATAGGGGAAGGGAGGGAAAACTGGATGGGAAGAAATCAGAGAGGGAGACAAACCATGAGAGAATCTTGACTCTGGGAAACAAACTGAGGGTTACAGAAGGGAGGGGGGTGGGGAGGGTGGGGTAACCAGGTGATGGTTATTAAGGAGGGCATGTGTAGTGGTGAGCACTGGGTGTTATATGCAACTAATGCACCATTTAACACTACATCAAAAACTAATGGTGTACTATATGCTGACTAATTAAATTTAAATAAAAATGCCCATTTTGCAACCTTAAAAAAAAAAGTATACTTTCTTTCTAGAGTCTCATTCCAAGTTCAGTACCCTTTCCTCTTTCTCATGCTGGCTCCCTGAATCTCTCCGTCTGTGTGCTTGCCACAATTTATTCCATTGATGTTCATGATTCGAGTCTCCCCTTCTAGACCGAACACTTGAAAGACTGTTTTATTCATCTTTTTACAGTATTCCCAAATGTCCAGCATGGTACCTGGTACACATTGTGGACTCAGTGATAACTACTTTAATGAATCGAAATGGGTGGATGGATAGATGGATGAATGAAATCTTCATAACTTTTTGGCAGCTTTTAAATTATTGATTAGCCCTCTATTCTTTAAAAAAAAAACAACTTTTAATTCCAGTATAACAAGTGTAGTGTTATATTAGCTTCAGGTGTACAATATAGTGATTCCGACTTGCCCCTTCTTCTGGAATATTCTTTATCCATTGGATTTTGTATCAGTCAGAGTTCAGTTTCAGAAAAGAAGAAGCACCGCAGTATTTTCAGCTGAGGGGGATTTACATACTTTTTAAATCGATAGGAGGACTGGAAGAGCATGCTGCAGACTGGACCTCCAGGAATAACTCTCAGGTCACAGCAGATATCAACCACTGGGAGAGAAGCTGCCTTTCCCACATTAGAGACATGAGAAATCAGGAAGCTGTCCCTGGAACCACTGACTTCAGGGACACTTTTTTTTTCTTTTTTTTTTTTAACGGAGACACAGCGAGAGAGGGATCGCAAGCAGGGAGAGTGCGAGAGGGAGAAGCAGGCTTCCTGCAGAGCAGGGATTCCCAATGTGGGGCTCGATCCCCGGACCCTGGGACCATGACCTGAGCCAAAGGCACATGCTTAACCGGCTGAGCCTCCCAGGAGCCCGGCATCCTTGATTTACATGCAGGGACCACACATCATCCCCGTGTATGCCTGCTGTACTGGGGTATGTCCTGCCATCACCCCCTTTTGCTCTTCCAAGGAGCTCAGGACACGGATTCTTTCATCAGCTGCTAGAGCCCTCCCTCCTGATTCTGGCTGTCAGGGCCTCTCCTGGGCCATCTGTCCACGAGGCCGCCCCCACTTCATCCCCATCTCTAGCCAGCAGATCTCCGACCAGACCATGTCGTGTTCGATCCCCAAGACTTAAAGCCACTTAGAGTCTCACGAAACACCCATACAGGTCAGCTGGAGAACTGAAGGAGCTTCGTGCACTCTCTCTTAAAATCACAGACACAGGGATTTTGCTCCTAATGTCAAATTTTCAAAACTCAATTCTTTCCTTGTCAAAGAGGGCGTATGTTTGTTTACATAAAGCCCGAGCATCTTATGCCGATGGCTTCTCTCCGTGTCATGATCTGTTGACTCAGAAACCTAATTCTCTGTAATCCTACAGCTCAGGCGGGGTCCCAGCCTGCTCCCCAGTCCTCTCTCCAGAATGACATAATCACTCACTCTACAGCTGGAGGTGACAAGTGTTGCCATGACAAAACAAATAGGCTTTGCTGGCAGAGGCTTTTGTATGTGAGTGTGTGTCCCTTCTGTGTCTTTGGCTTGGGGGGGGGCGGTGGCTGATGAAATCAGCCTGTCTGACAGCTGGATAGAACAGTAAAATAGAGAAACACAGGCAACATAAGATGTTTTTAAACCCAAAATGGAGGCAGTACTCCCTGGAAAACAGGACCATTTACTTATGCTTCTTATGCACGAAGAATCCAGATGTTTTATTATAAAACATTTTCTTCTGATTCAAGATACAGGCTCTGCTGATAACATCGAGCTCCGCTGCAGAGTGTACTTTTTCCTTCTGTTCCTTATCCCTACTTTCTCTGTTAATCAGAATGTGACAAGAACCATTTATGTCAGCAGAAGGTCAGCCATAATATAAATAACAGTGATGGTTCGTGAAGGGCTGCCTCATTTTCAATCACCCCAACAGCTGGTAGAAGTACCATTATTCCCATTTTAGAGGAGCCAGGGTCGGGATTTGAATCCTTGTCCCCTTGGTTCTGAAGCCTGTGTTCCATCCACCAAACACAGCCCAGGGAGGATTGTACAAATAAACTCTACAGCTAATAACTCTACTATTTGTGTTGACATCTTAGGGATGGGTTGAGAAGGGAAAGGAGAGAAAGGATTTGGGAGCTAAAGTAGCTGTGGGACACAAACTCTGGTACTCACTGCAGCCCTGAGATAACTTAATGAATAAAGGCAGCACATACAATCAACGGCTCTGAGCTATAAATATGAACTTTATTCCCCATTTTGTTCTCTTCAAGCTGTTCCCATGGAGACACAACCCCTCGATTGATCTGGAATCCCACGTGCTCAGGGCATATGACCAAGGAGGCTTGGAGGGACCGATGAGAAGCCAGTCCTGCCTGCAGACTCACTCCATTTCCTTCCCATTCTCTCACCCTTTCTCATTTTTCACTAGGAAATCACAGTGGGATGGATTTTGTAAGGAGATGCAGACTCAGTAAAATACTTCTCCGTCGGCAAACATTCCCAGGGAGAAAAAGAAACATCTATGACGACTAATGGTTTGTGGGTGAGCAGCAGGCACCACTGGTCCCAGCAAAGCTTATCTCTCAGGGCTGGGAACCATCCCTCAAATGGTAGACATCACTGATACCCAGGGGGTCTAATTAGACATCCCACGCCCAGTCTGGGTGCTTGCTTAATTAAAACACTTATCCTGCCATTTTAGCACTGAGATACATCCCATTCCCGCAAACAACAGGGATTCTTGAAAACAGAAATTACCCTCAGATAAAATGTTGTGATTGAATATGCCGCCAAATGCTGTCTTATGTTTTCTTTCAAATGGGGCTCCTCGTTTGACCGTCCTGGCACTAGTTTTTCCCTTGTTTCTTAAGACAGGTGTTGGGGTGGGGGGAGAAATTTAGGTCAAAAAATAAATTGTAGAAATTTACCAAGTTCCCTGGCCAGTTTCCTATAAAACACAGACCATAAAAGCCCTCAGTGGCAACCCATTGGGGACCCCTCTCACTCTAGAGAGCTTTTTATTTCCTTTGTGTTCTCACCCTCACTTAATAAACCTTCACTTCACTTAAAAAAAAATTGTTGTCCTTCAAAGGATTAATATTCAACGTATGGAAAATTATTGAGCTAAGAACATTAGTATTCAAAGGCAAAACCTAATGAAAGTGTTAAATAAAAGTTATATGGAATTATTTTGAAAAAAAGAAAAAGAAGAAGAAAAAATTAAGGAGAACTCATGTTTGTCTTCATTTTGCTTGTCGGTTCCTCTCTTTTCTTCTTCTTCTTTTTTTTTTTTTTTTCCCACTCGTCCTTCCAGGTCAGCAAAGAAGACTTTTTCTGAGACAGAGAGAGAACAGGCACGTGCACATGCACACACATGAGCAAGGGTGGGCAGTGGGGGGCGAGGAGCAGAGGGAAGGAGAGAGAAAGAGAACCTCAAGCAGGCTCCACGCTCAGCACTGAACCCAAGCCAGGACTCAAACTCACAACCCTGAGATCATGACCTGAACCGAAATCAAGAGTTGGATGCCCAACCGACTGAGCCACCCACATGCTGCCAAAGAAGACTGGAAGGAACCTTTGGCTGAAGTTCCTTCCTACCCTCCTTTGCCTTGCTAATGAGATAAATTACCTTAACACTGGAAAGGAAGTGAGAATCAAAGGTTAGTCCTCACGTCCTGTATAAATATATTAAATAGGAAAATGAAAAATACTCGCAGCTTCTACATGTTAAATGCTGTGACCACAGGCCAGACTCTTGAGCTGTGCATTTGCTGTTCTCCCTGGATCCTTGCACCACTCCTGCAAGACGAGCAACAGCAGAGCCATTTACCATCTCACCGGCGCGGAAACTGGACTCTGCAAAATGGAAGAACCTATTGGGGCACCTGGGTGGCTCAGTCAGTTAAGGGTCCAGCTCTTGATTTCAGTTTGGGTCACGGTCTTGGCAGGGGGTGGGGGGTGTCCATGCACAGCAGGGAGTCTGCTTGAGGATTTTCTCTCTCCCTCCCCTGACTTGCGCTCTCTCTCTCTTTCTCTCTCTCAAATAAATAAAAATAAATCTTGAAAAAAAATTAAGGAACCTATTGAAGTCTCACATTTGGCAAACCCAGAGGCAGGGCTGGAACCTAGGTGTGTCTCCTCTGAAACATTATTCTTTCTGTACCGTTCCATGATGTCACTCAACTGTTCACCTTAGGCATCCAGAGTATAAGAAACATGGTGAGTAATGAGTGAAAATGTTTCTTCTAAACCCTAAAATCAGGTATGTTTAAAGGGAATAGAGTGAAAAGACTTTCTTCTAATACCATAAAGTGCCTTACACACAACAGGAGTGAAGCAAAACTTCACTCCCCTTCCCTCAGGGGAAGGAACCTAACTTGTACTAGAAAGTCCCACTGACTTAACAATATTTTAACATTGTGGCTCCACAAGCTTGAAAGTCTCCTCATGGCAGGCTGACAGAACAATTCTGGAAAATACGGTACTCACCAGTTCACTGCCCTGCATCCCCTATAGCCAATACCTCCTTCTATGCCTCCCTCCAAGCCCAGGGATTACCTATTCAAGGCCACAGAAAATGGGATTAAAGAAAATGCAGCCGGCAAAGAAATCCTTTCTAACCTTCCCTTCAACACTGGACATTTTCCGAACACGACCTATAGTCTTAATTAAGTACCGTATGCCCTTGTCATCTTGGTAGTTTCTACACTGGGATTTATCCTCTCAGGAAATGTGTAACAAAGGGCAGAATGAGAAAGAAAGAATAGGAATTGGCTGAATGTGTTATTCAAGCTTTAATGAATGAAGTTTGAATGAATGAAACAGCTTCCACAATTACATCAGGTAAATACCCCTGGTTTGCAATTATGTGCTATGTAAATGCGTGTTTTCAAAGACCAGGTCTGTACCACTCAGGGGACTCATAAGACTTTTAAATAAGCACAGTTTCATTCTAGTCATTAATAGGATTCCACAGTACCAAAGGCCAGGCCAGTATTTCTCAGCAATTCTGTAGCGGGCTTGTCCCTTGAAATACATGCTGCTTTCTCAGGCTTATTTCAAATGAGAAATCTGTATTCTTCCTTTATCCCTACAAGCAGATCATTTTTTTTCTCCTCCTCTTCCTGCTCCTTGCTCCTCCTTCTTTTCCTCATTCATCTTCCTCTTCTGCCTCAAATTTTATTAAACTTCTTTATACCATGTAGTTAGTATTTATCGATTTTAAGTTTGCAGCATTGTACCATTGACCTACTATTTACCCTTCCACTTAAATACCTTTTCATAAAGTCAGATAGTAACCAGATACCTAGATAACCAGTCACATAAATGACTATCTGGTTAGGTCTTTCTAACTAAAAACAGCATTTTTAATTAATGCAAATGTTAAATCCTATTTCAGAGAGAGAGAACGGCAGGACATCTAGCCCAACTGTAAACACCCGCAGAATTCAAGAAAAAGCAATTTTTAAAAATCCACAAAGAGAATGAGCCTCATTATGGAGTGATAAGAATACATTTCACCTCAAAAGAAAATCCAAGTTTTTGTTCACTAAGGACTTAAATGTAAGGCTTACAAACTCTAAATGGTTTGTTCGGATGCCGGCCAAGGAACATTATTAGGACCGGCAACTCAGATCCAAATGGGGCCAAAGCCGCTCAGCAGCATGACCTCAGAGCCATCTCTGTCCTTAATGCTGTCAATCTAAAAGATCTCCAGACCTAACATCACACTAGCAAGGATAAGCATCCCGTGGGATGTTGGGGCGACAGAAGGGCTAATCCTATCGTCGTAATTAGCAGTGCAGCATCTGGAGGTCTGATCTTTGCATTTGGATTCTGACTGTGTTCCTCATAAACTGCCTGCTAACTTCTCTGTTCCTGTATTCTCATCCGCGAAATGGGCACGATAGGGGTACCTGCCTCCAAGGGTGAATAAGGTCTAAATGAAATAAGACTTGGAGAGCAAACAATAAATATCAGCTGGCATAAATATTAGCTGCTGTGATTATTGCCCCCAGTATTACTGTATCAGGGCAACAAGTGGAAGACCGAAGCTGTTGTGCCAGGCCTGAAAATATGGTGTCTAAATTTGGGGGAGTGTTTTGCAAAGATCATTAGCGTGAGCAAAGTGTACATGTCTGATGGTCTTGCCTAGGATTTTTGTATTGTGACATAAAATGCACATGCAGAAACACAGGTAAAATATTAATTACAGCAAAAAAAATTATTTGAAACCTAACGCCCATGTATATCTCCCAGGTCAGAGAAAAACTTGAGAACCCCCCAAAACCTCTGCATGCCTTTTCCAAAACACGAATTCCTTCCTGCTCAAAAGTAACTGCTATTCTTATTTGAATATCACTTGTTTTGCTCTCTTTTTGCTTTGAACCTAAGTACACCAAAACACACTGTGGTTTTGCAGTCTTTTCACAGCAAATATAAATGGAATAATACAGTGTGTATTCTTTTATGTCTGGTTTCCTTTGATCAACATTACATTTTTAAAGATTCCACATTTTATTTCTTTTATTTCTTCTGCCATACGAAGATGCCACAGTCTATAAATATAGTTTCTGCTCTCGAGGAATATTAGTGTTGCTTCTAGTTTGGATTTTTAAAAACATTGCTATTACACACACTCCTGAACACGCGTTTTGGGGTGCTCATTTTGTATATCTGGAATGGCATGGCTTGGTGACAGGAATACCAATGTTCAAATTTAGTGGATGATGCCGAGTTGTTTTCTGAGATAAACATACCAGTTGGCACTCTAACCAACGGTGATGAGAGTTTTGGTTACTCCACTTTCCCACTCCAAACTGGTCTTGTTAGACTTTCCAACATTATCCATTCCAGTGGTAGCCCATTGCATTTCATGGATGACTAATGAGACTGAGCACTTCTTCAATTTTTATTGGCCATTTAGAGATGCATGTCTCTTGCTCATTTTTCTTCTGGGTTTCATCTTTTTCTTATTGATTAGTAGGAGTTCTGAATACAGTCTGCATGCAATTTGTTACCACTTGTGCAAATGCCTTCTCCCAATTTAGACTTGCATTTTTACCCTCTTAATGGGCTCTTTTGATGAATAAAAGTTCTTAATTTCAATTAAGAGTTACCAATCTGTGGGAATGCAAGCTGGTGCAACCACTCTGGAAAACAGCATGGAGTTTCCTCAGAAAGTTGAAAATAGAGCTACCCTACCACCCAGCAATTGCACTACTGAGTATTTACCCTAAAGATACAAACGTAGTGATCCAAAGGGGCACATGCACCCGAATGTTTATAGCAGCAATGTCTACAATAGCCAAACTATGGAAAGAACCTAGATGTCCAGCAACAGATGAATGGATAAAGAAGGTGTTGCATATATATACAATGGAATACTATGCAGTCATCAAAAGAAGTGAAATCTTGCCCTTTGCGACGACATGGATGGAACTAGAGGGTATTATGCTGAGTGAAATAAGTCAATCGGAGAAAGACAACTATCATATGATCTCCCTGATATGAGGAAGTGGAGATGCAAGGTGGGGGGATTGGGGGGTAGGAAAAGAATAAATGAAACAAGATGGGATCAGGAGGGAAACAAACCATAAGAGACTCTTTTTTTTTTTTTTAAAGATTTTATTTATTTATTTGCCAGAGAGAGAGCACAAACAGAGGAAATGACAGGCAGAGAGAGAGGAAGAGAAGCAGGCTCCTGTTGAGCAGAGAGCCCGACGTGGGACTCGATCCCAGGATCCCGGGACCATGACCTGAGCTGAAGGCAGAGGCTTAACCCCCTGAGCCACCCAGGTGCCCCCATAAGAGACTCTTAATCTCACAAAACAAACTGAGGGTTGCTGGGGCGGGTAGGGAGAGGGTGGTGGGGTTATGGACATTGGGGAGGGTATGTGCTATGATGAGTGCTGTGAAGTGTGTAAACCTGGCAATTCACAGACCTGTACTCCTGGGGCTAATACATTATATGTTTATAAAAAATAAAAAATTATTTAAAAAAAGAGTTCCAAATCTGTTTTTTTATGGTTTTCCTGTTGTATGTCCTATTTAAAAACTTCCCCAAGACTAATGTCAAATACTGATGAAGATATCCAACACTGACTTTAAAAATCTTTATTTTCTTTATCTTTCTCAAGAAGTTCTTCATCTTAGTCAGCTCAGACTGTTATAACAACATACCTAGACTGGGGTGGCTTAAACAACAGATATTGATTTCTCACAATTCCAAGGGCTGGGAAGTCCAAGATCAAGGTGCTGGCACTCGATTCCTGGTGGGAGCCTTCTTCCTGGCTTGCAAATGGCCATCTTGTCGCCGTGTCCTCACATGGCAGAGAGAGTGCAAGAGCTCTGGACACACTAATCCCATCATGGGGACCCTACCCTCATGACTTCATCTATACCTAATTACTTCCCCCAAACCCCACCTCCAAACACCATCACATTGGGGATTAAGGGCTTCAACATAGGATTTTAGAGCGGGACACACACATTCAGTCCATAACAGTCTTACACTGGGAATTTGTTTTTGCTAGCCATCTATTTTAACATTTTCTCTTTTATTTATTATTTTTTTTTAAAGATTTTATTTATTTATCTGACAGAGAGAGATCACAAGCAGGCAGAGAGGCAGGCAGAGAGAGGAGGAAGCAGGCTCCCTGCTGAGCAGAGAGCCCGATGCGGGGCTCGATCCCAGGACTCTGAGATCATGACCTGAGCCGAAGGCAGCGGCTTAACCCACTGAATCACCCAGGCGCCCCAACATTTTCTCTTTTAGATAACCAATTGCCCCAGCACTATTTGTGGATAAGCTGCCCTCTAGCAGCTCCCCTACAATACCCACTTTTGTCATAAACCAAATGTCCATTTTATCTCTTGATATGTTTGTTTCTCTATTGTATCCCATAGTTGGTGTGTCTATCCTTAAGCCAAAACCACCTGATATAACAATATGCAGGTGAAGTTAGTCCTCCTTTAACCTTCATCAAGTGGGTCTCTGACTTTTGCATTTCCATAGAAACTTCAGAACGAATTTCATTTCTTTTTTATTTATTTTTATTTTTTTAAGATTTTATTTATGGGATGCCTGGGTGACTCAGTCGGTTAAGCGTCTGCCTTCAGCTCAGGTCATGATCCCAGGGTCCTGGGATGGGGCCTCACCGCATCTGGCTTCTTGCTCAGCGGGAAGCCTGCTTCCCCCTCTGCCTCTGTGCTCTCACTCTCGCTCAGGTAAATTAAAAAAAAAAAAATCTTAAAAAAAAGGATTCTATTTATTTCAGAGAGAGAGAACACAGGAGCAGTGTGAGAGGCAGAGAGAGAAGCAGACTCCCTGCTGAGCAGGGAGCATGACTTGGGGGGATCCTGGGACCCCAGGATCATGACCTCAGCCGAAGGCAGATGCTTAATGGCTGAGCCACCCAGGTGCCCTGCAGAACCAATTTCATTTCAAACATCTGTAGGATTTTTGTTTGAGTTTGCATTGCATTTTTGGAGAGAACTGACCCATTTATACTATCTCATCTTCTGATAGTACTATAAATGGTTTCTTTTTAAGATTTCACTTTCCAACCATTAGTTGCTGATAAATAGACATATAACTGATTTTTAAAAATTTATCTCCTATTAGGACTCTTGGTAAAGTCTCTTACTAGTGTAATAATTTATCTGTAACTTAATTTTTTTCTTATGTGTACAATCAGATAATCTGTGAAGAATACCTTTTATTTATTCCTTCCCAATGCATATGACTTTTTGTCATTTGTATTTGTCAATATGCATTGGCTAAGACCTCCAGTACAAGGTGGAGTACGATTAGTGGTAGGAGACAGTCTCTGCTTGGTCCTGGACTCAAAGCAAAAACTTTCAACATGTCACACTTAAGCATGGTGTTTGCTATAGGGTTTTTATAAATGAACTTTGTCACATAGAGGTAGTTCTCTCCTATTATCTTCTAAAAGTTTTATCATGGTTGGATAGTACATTATTCTTAAAAATATCTGGAAGATATTTTAAAATACCTTATTTTAAAATAAATTATTTTAAAATAATTTTAAAAAATTAAAATAATTTAAAAAAATTATTTTAAAATAAATTATTTTAAAATAATTTAAAATATTAGAATTATTTTCAAATAAAAATATTTTTAAATATC
Source organism: Lutra lutra (assembly GCF_902655055.1). Taxonomy (NCBI): domain Eukaryota; kingdom Metazoa; phylum Chordata; class Mammalia; order Carnivora; family Mustelidae; genus Lutra; species Lutra lutra. The sequence goes on along the minus strand of NC_062283.1, from coordinate 87,759,463 downwards.
TGGAAGAGAAAATACCATAAATATTTATGATGGCAGAAGTCCTGTGTAAGTGTGGAATAGAAGGTGTTTTTTGACTTGATCTTTAGCTAAAAATGGAATGGACTATTGATTATAAAATATCTATACTACGGGTGCCTGGCTAGCTCAGTCGGTACAACATGTGACTCTTGATCTCAGGGTCATGAATTCAAACCCCCGTTGGGCGTAAATCTCACTTAATTAAAAAAAAAATTCTAAACCGGATAAGCTGTGTGAGCAGAAGAGATTCTATATAGTCAATTATCTGTTTTCTTAGATATAAAAAAAAAATGACTTAAAAAGAATGTGGACTTTTTTTTTTAAGTCTTCAAGCAACAGGATCTTGACATGGTAAGGTTTTGGTTGTTTTTATCCCAATATTAATTTTCAGTGTAAGAGAGGTGATAAGGAATTATTAAAGAAAAAAATGCCTAACCAACAGCCCTGTTATGTCTCCAAATTTCCAGAAGGTGGAGGCAGCGAGCCACTAAGAAGATTTCAGCTTCGTCTGTTTCCTGCCTTTCAACACCTATTAGTAATTTGAATTGTAGAGAAGTTGGCCTATCTGTAGCTATTTTATCCTTATTTGCTCATTTAATTTGTAGCACTCCCAGGCAGAAATAATCCTTATTAAAGCAGCATCATGTAAGGAGGGCTGCTTCCCTGGTTTGACCTCACTGGGCTAGAATACTCAGGGGTCACTCAATCCAGGAGGGGTCTTTAGTTTTGGACTAATGACAATAAAATTCATTTGCAATGACTGAGCCCATGTCCTGGAATGAATAAACAGAGGTAAGTGTATTGCTACAGGCTGTCTCAGTCTGCTCAGGCTCAAGATGCCCTTAGGGTGGCTGGCGTAAACCACTGCAAATTTATCTTCCCACTGCTTTGGAGGCTGAGAAGTCCAAGGTTTCGGTTCCTGGGGAGCGCTCTCTTCCTAACTAATTGCATCATAGGCCTCATTCTCATGACCTCATCTAACCCGAATTATCTCCCAAAGGCACCTCCAAACACCATCAGACTGAGGGTTTGAGCTTCAGCATGTGAATCTGGTGGGAGAGGGAAGACAAAAACGTTTAGTCCCTAATGCATAAGTGCAAAGGGTGAACAGTGGGTCTCAGAAGAAGGAGCTGCTGAAAGCTCTGAGCCCTAAAGAAGACAATCGACACATTCCTGGTGGTCTGTATCTTTTCTTCTCTGATCTCCACTGTGTGTCTCAGCCTATTTCTGTCTTATGCCATCTGTCCTGAGCCTGGAGGGTTCCTTTATCAGGGTCCTTATTACCCAGAACAAAGAGATTTTATCTCCCTCCTACCTACTCTCAGACATCACTTTAAAATAGACTTGTAATCACATTATGGTTAACTGGGTTTATTTAGTTCACTAAACTCTGCAAAATACAAGCCACCTACTTTTGTTAGTGTTCTACAACAGTAGCTTTAACAGTTTTTGTTACAGTTTATTTTCTCTTAAAGTTTTTCATTGGACCTTAAAGTTCCTGTAATTATAATCATGGGTCATGACTCACTCTTAGCCTTGGCTCAAGAAAAAGAAGCAGTTTCTGGAAAAGAGCTGTTCTTTTGGGCACTCTCTTTTCTCTTTCCCTTCCCTATTGTTTCTCTTGTATTTATTTATCTTGTGTTTATTTCTCTCTCCTTTTTCCTCTTTCCCTGAAAAGCAAATGCTTTTTTTTTTAAAGATTTTATTTATTTATTTGACAGAGATCACAAGTAGTCAGAGAAGCAGGCAGAGAGAGAGGGGAGAAGCAGGCTCCCTGCTGAGCAGAGAGCCCGATGCCCAATGCTTGATGCTCGATGCGTGGCTCTATCCCAGGACCCTGAGATCATGACCTGAGCTGAAGGCAGAAGCTTAACCCACTGAGCCACCCAGGCGCATATATATATATATATAATACATATATTATATATATATAATAATATATATATAATATAACATATATAATAAATAAATAACATTACGTGACGTAACATAACGCAACATAACATAGCATAACATAACATAACATAAAAATGAGCAGTGCAGGGAGACTCTTCAGCTGGGAGGTGGAGGGGTGTTTCCTCAGGGGCACTTAGCATCATTTCACGCACCAGTGCCACTGCCCTGGGGATGCCAGAGAAACTGGACTCACTTGCAGACATTGAACCACTCCTTTGAAACTCTATTGTTGTTATTAGTTATTTCAATGACTTCTTTTTGTGTTGAATCCCCTTTTCAGCTACTCCTACCATTCATAACAGCAATACCAGTAATGGTGGTGGTGAGGCAGCAGGAGGAGGGGGAGGAGGAGGGAACAGACACTGAGGACTTACTCTGGGCCAAACCAGATGTTAAGAGCTTTATAGGTGTTATCTCATTCTAGGTATGTATGAATTCAGAACATTTTGGATTTGGGTAAAGTAATGTATTGTATGTCCTGTATAGTATGGCACACAATCAGCAGGGGCGGGGTAAACTTGTAATCAAATAAATTTACACACCTGCAGCTTAGTCTATGAATATAGTAAATTCCATGGAGGCTACATAGGGAGGCTCAAGTCACTTCAGATTAGTTTTGTGGCCACTTAAATTAGTTTGGTTGGATTTTTTTTTCTTTTTTTTTCTTTTTTTTTTTTAAAGATTTTATCTATTTACTTGACAGAGAGATCACAAGCAGGCAGAGAGGCAGGCAGAGAGAGAGGAGGAAGCAGGCTCCCCGCTGAGCAGAGAGCCCGATGCGGGGCTCGATCCCAGGACCCCGAGATCATGACCCGAGCCGAAGGCAGCGGCTTAACCCACTGAGCCACCCAGGCGCCCCAGTTTGGTTGGATTTTGACACCAAAAGTTTTGGAAAGAAACGTGTGGTTTTCAATTTTGGATTTTGGAACCACAGATAAAGGAGTTGTGGACTGACAGCTTGTTTTTTTTTTTTTTTTTTTTTTTCTCAGATGATAAAATTAAGACTACCAAAGTTCAGTAAAGGTCAGGAAGTAATCATGATCAAGGTAAGTTTTTCCCTAAATGTGTGTCCACTTGTTTAGCAGTATTTATTCAAAAAGAATTTCTTTTCTTCATTTAGTTATATTGGTAACTTTGTTGAAAATCAATTGACCATATATGTTTGGATCCATTTTTAGGCAGTCTATTTTGTTTCATCTCTTTGTCGATCCTTACACTGAGGCCACAATATCATAATTACTGTGGTTTGCAGTGACACCTGCAATCAGGTAGTACAAGCCCACCACATTTGTTTCCCTTTTGGTTCTGGCTTTTCTAAGTCTAGTACGTTTTCACATAAGTTTTGTAATTAACCTGACAATTTCCACAAGAATGTTTGTTAGCTACTTGTGGATGATACAATGATATATCTGGAAAATCCTAGAGATAGATAATAAAATTAACTCAAACAAGTAGAGTAGGATGTAAAGTTAACATGTGGAAATCAATAGCATTCATGTATACAAACAGTAACCAACCGGAGATATAATGACAGAGAAAAAATCCTAATTACAATAACAAAGCTAAAATAATAGGCATACAGTGAATCATTGATGTACAAATCTATATGAGAAAAACTTTAAAACTCTCCTAAAAGAGACAAAACTAATTTTTTTTAAAGATTTTATTTATTTATTTGACAGAGAGAGATCACAAGTAGACGGAGAGGCAGGCAGAGAGAGAGAGAGAGAGGGAAGCAGGCTCCCTGCTGAGCAGAGAGCCCGATGCGGGACTCGATCCCAGGACCCCGAGATCATGACCCGAGCCGAAGGCAGCGGCTTAACCCACTGAGCCACCCAGGCGCCCCAAGACAAAACTAATTTTTAAAAAAGATTTTATTTATTTATTTGCCAGAGAGAGAGAGAGAGCACGAGCGAGCACAGGCAGGCCGAGTGGCAGCAGAGGCGGAGGGAGAAGCAGGCTCCCTGCCAAGCAAGGAGCCCGATGTGGGATTCCATCCCAGGACGCTGGGATCATGACCTGAGCCGAAGGCAGCCGCTTAACCAACTGAGCCACCCAGGCGTCCCTAAAAGAGACAAAACTAATTTTGATTAAAGGACATTTCTCATATTTGGATAGGATAACTCACCATTATAAAGATGCCAGTTCTCCCTAAACTTATTTATAAATTTAACTCAGTCCTCCTACCAATAAGTTCTAGCATTTTCATGGAGTTAGGCAAGCTGATACTTAACTTCACATTGAAAACCATTTAAGAACCATCAGAGAAACACTAAAATAAAAATATTTATGAGAGGGCAGTAGTCCCCTTGCCTGCCATATTAAAAACATATTATAAAGACACTAGAATTAAAACTGTAGTACTAGTATATGAATAGGCAGGTATACCTATATATAGAATAGAATAGAAATAGTAGAAGTAGAAAAAGTCTAGAAATAGATCCAAGTTCATATGAAACCTTAGTATATAATACAGGTGGGATTTCAAGTTACTGGGACCAAGATGGAATTTTAATAAATGGTGCTAGGACAACTGGTTGGCCATTTGGAAAAAAATAAAATTAGATTTTTACTTCATGCCATATATAGGAATAAACTCCAAACGGATCAGTGACCTAAATGTGAAAAATGAAAGCATACAAGTACTGGAGGAAAACTTGAGTGAAATTATCTTTGTCTTGGGTGAGAAGAAAGACTTTCTAACTATGACTGAAAGTCCAGATTGCAGCAAAAGAAAAACTGACACATTTGATAATATAAAAATCAAAACCATTTTCATGACAAAAATGCCATAATCAAAGTCAAAGTCAGGCTGGTGACTGGGACAAAATATTTGCAATACGTATCATAATTAAAGGTCCAATATGCTTAATATAAAATTTTTTTAAGTGAGGAGGGAAAGACTTGGATGAAAGATATTAGGATAAAAAAATCCATACGAAGAGATAAAATAGTGATCCTTAATTAGGCCAAAGAGCAAGAAAAATCTCTAATAAACAACTTAATCTTACACTAGAGGAGCTAGAAAGAGAAGAACAAAGGCCCCAAATCAGTAGAAGGAAGGCAATAATAAAGATTATAACGGAAATAGGGGCGCCTGGGTGGCTCAGTGGGTTCAAGCCTCTGCCTTCGGCTCGGGTCATGATCCCGGGGTCCTGGGATCGAGCCCCGCATGGGGCTCTCTGCTCAGCGGGGAGCCTGCTTCCTCCTCTCTCTCTCTCTCTCTGCCTACTTGTGATCTCTATCTGTCAAATAAATAAATAAATAAATAAATAAAAAGATTATAACAAAAATAAATGAAATAGAAACTATAAAAACAATAGAACAGTTCAATAAAAATAGGGGCTGTTTCCTTGAAAAGATCAACAAAATTGATAAACCTTAGCCAGACTTATCAAAAAAAAAAAAAAAAAAAAGGAGGGAGTGCTTCCTGGCTAGCTCAGTCAGTAGAGCATATGACTCTTGATCTCAGGGTTGCAAGTTTGAATCCCAAGTTGGGTGTAGAGATTACTTAAAAAAATAAAATCTTTAGAGATGCCTGGGTGGCTTGGTTAAGTGTCTGCTGTCAGCTCAGGTCATGACCCCACGGTCCTAGGATAGAGACCTGCGTCAGGCTCCTTGCTCAGCAGGGAGCCTGCTTTTACCTCTGCCACTTCCCCAGATGGTGTTGTCTCTCTCTCCCTCTCAAACAAACAAATAAATAACTAATCTTTAAAACTAAAATCTTTTTTAAGAAAGAAAAGAAAAAGAGCGAGGACCCAAATGAACAAAATCAGAAATCAAAGAGGAAAAATAAAACCAACTCCATAGAAATACAAAGGATTATGAGAGAATATTATAAAAAATTATATTTCAACAAATTAGACAACCTAGAGGAAATGGAAAGATTCTTAGGAACATATAATCTCCCAAAAATGAATCAGGAATAAATAGAAAATTTGAACAGACTAGCATATATAAAAATAAATCCCACAGCTAACATCATATTCCATGGTGGAAAAACTGCAAGTTTTCCCTTAAGATTAGGAACAAAGATTCCATCCTTACCATTTTTATTCAACATAGTCCTGGAAGTCCTAGATACAACAATCAGATAAGAAAAAGGAATAGAAGGCATCCAGATTGGTAAGGAAGAAGTAAAACCTTCACTATTTGTAGATGATGTGATACTATACATATAAAACCCTAAAGACTCCACCAGAAAACTACTAGAACTGATAAATGAATTCAGTGAAGTTACAAGATACAAAGATCAATATATAGAAAGCTGTTGCATTTTTATGTCCTAATAATGAAGTAGCAGAGAGAGAAGTTAAGAAAACAATCCCATTTACAATTGCACCAAAAATAATAAAACACCTAGAAATAAACTTAACCTGGAGGTGAAAGACCTATAATCTTAAAACTAGAAAACACTGATGAAAGAATTGAAATGACACAAACAAATGGAAAGATATTCCATGCTCAGTGATTGGAAGAACAAATATTTTTAAAATGTCCATACTATCCAAAAGCAATCTACAGGTTTAATGCAATCCCTATCAAAATACCAACAGTATTTTTCTGAGAACTAGGACAAATAATCCTAAAATTTGCATGGAACACAAAAAACCCTGAATAGCCAAAGTAATGTTGAAAAACAAAACTGGAGATGTCAAAATCCCCAAGATACACTACAAAGCTGTAATAATCAAAACAGTATGGTACTGGCACAAAAATAGACACATAGCTCAATAGAACAGAATAGAAAGCCCAGAAATAAACCCATGCTTTTTTTTTTTTTTTAAAGATTTTTATTTATTTGACAGACAGATCACAAGTAGGCAGAGAGGCAGGCAGAGAGAGAGAGGAGGAGGAGGCAGGCTCCCTGCTGAGCAGAGAGCCCGACGTGAGGCTCGATCCCAGGACCCTGGGACCATGACCCGAGCCGAAGGCAGAGGCTTTAACCACTGAGCCACCCAGGTGCCCCTAAACCCATGCTTTTATGCTCAATTAATTTCTGACAAAGGAGGTCAGAATATGCAATGGGAAAAAGATAGTCTCTTCACTAAATTATGTTGGGAACACTGGACAGCTACATGCAAAATAATAAAACAGGACTACTTTCTTACACTACACACAAAAATAAACTCAAAATGGATTAAGAATCTAAATGCAAGGGGCACCTGGGTGGCTCAGTGGGTTAAGCCTCTGCCTTTGGCTCAGCTCATGATCTCAGGGTCCTTGGGCTCTCTGCTCAGCAGGGAAGCCTGCTTCCCCCTCTCCCTCTGCCTGACTCTCTGCCTACTTGTGATCTCTTTCTCTGTCGAATAAATAAATAAAATCTTAAAAAAAAAAAAGAATCTAAATGTGAGACCTGAAACCACAAAAAATCCTAGAAAAAAGCACAGGCAGTAATTTCTCTGACATTGGCTGTAGCAACATCTTTCTAGATATGTCTCTTGAGGCAAGAAACACAAAAGGAAAAACAAACTATTGGTACTACATCGAAACCAATACACAGCTTCTACACAGCAAAGGAAACAATCAACAAAACTAAAAGACAACCTACTAAATAGGAGAAGATACTTGCAAATGACATATCCAATAAAGCGTTTGAATCCAAAGTCTATACAGGACTTATACAGCTTAATGGCAAAAGAACAAAAAGTCCAATTAAAAATTGGTAGAGGACATGAACAGATATTTCTACAAAAAGGAATGGCCAACAGACATATGAAAAGATGCTCAATATCGCTCATCATCAGGAAAATGCAAATCAAAACTGCAGTGAGATACCACCTCACACCTGTCAGAATGGCGAAAATCAAAAACCCAAGAAAAAACAAGTGTTGACAAAGATGCAGAGAAAAAGGAACACTTGCGCACCATTGATGGGAACACAAACTGGTGCAGCTGCTGTAGAAAACAGTATGGGGGTTCCTTAAAAAAATTAAACTTGGTGCTCTATTCTTTTTCTGGCTCTTTCATTTGTGTGTGTGTGTTTTATTGTAATTTCTATCGACTTGTCTTCAATCTTAACCGACTCCTTCCTCAGTTCTTTTAAAGTCCGTGATAATTCCAACATCTTGGCCGTATCTTTCATGTATGGCCATACCCTGCATCTTGGCCATCCCTTGGCCATTCCACTTTCTTGCGTGTCTCATAATTTTTGATTAAATGCAGGATGGAGCATATATAAAGATTGAAGAGACCAAAATAAATAAACTTTATATTCAGAAGAGGGCACATCTCCTTCTCTGTCAGAATGTTAGTATAGGAGGATGAGTCAATCTGGTCTGTAGTTGAGTGGGGCCTGGGCTTTGTTGTTATTTTAGATAGAGTCAATTCACCACAAGCTTCAAATTATTCAAGGGTTGAATTCAAGCATTTTATTTTTTTTAAGGTTTTATCTATTTATTTGAGAGAGAAAGAGAGAGAGATAGAACATAAGCAGAGGGAGTGGAGGAGGGAGAGGGAGGAGCAGGCTCCCCGTTGAGCCTGGAGTCTGACATGGGGCTCGATCCAAGAACCTTGAGATCAGGACCTGAGCCAAAGGCAGATGTTTCACTGACTGAGCCACCCAGGTGCCCCAAAACATTTTCTTTAGTATATTTGGGATCTGTTTGCCAGAGGAGTTCATCTCTGCTCTTCAACAGACCCCACATTTGTACCTCAGGGGGAGGAGGTCTCTCTCTCATAGTTCCTACTCTTCCCCTAGCTGTCAATGACGCCTGATGTGCAATACAAGGGCCAGAGTTCCTATGACTCACATTATTCTCTCATCTTGCCATCAGATTTCAGCAGACCCCATCCACGGACCTGTGCCCCAGCACGGGTATCTCTCAGCTCCTATTTGGGCCTCAGTCTTTTCCATGAGCACTGTGTGAAAGCCTAGGGACAATCCCATGGATTTTAAATGACCAAGTCAGCCCATAGGCAGTCTTCAAATTCTCATTGTAAGTTCAGCTGTTTTCTCCTTACCTGCCTCTGTGGAAGCTTCCTCCTCCCCTGAGCTGTCCTGCTCACCACTGCCCTGTCCCTCTTCTCGGAGGGGATTCTACTTTTGGGGTTTGAATTCATTAGGTTTTCTTATGACCTTTTCTTTCTGGTGGGCTTTAAGAACACTAATTCTGTAGTTTATATGGTGGGAGCAATAGATTGTGTTTCCTGTTCTCAAATTTCCATTTCTTACAATTGATTCGAATTCTCCGCCAAAACTTTCGATTTTGACTTTTATCACCTTGACACGTTAAATATAAAATATGTGCACAATAACTTCAGTATCCAGAACACTTAGAGCTCACTCTCTTTCTCTCTCTCTCTTTCTCTTTTTGCTGGCTTTCTTATGCTGTTTTGTTTCTCATGTGCCTATTTGAAATTGAATGTCAGACACTGTATTTGTAAAATTGTTGCCAAAACCAGTTTGAGACTTAGGAGGCCATCTTCCTTGCCAGAAGATTTATGTTTGCTTCTGTCAAAAGTCTTGGGGGACCAGATCCTGGAATATTTGGACAGCTAGCTTTGTTCCTTCATTCAGTAAAAGAACAGGATGTCTTAGCTGAGGGGCAGTCCCAGGGCCAACCTACTTCTGATTCATGCTTAGTCCTTGGTGAAGCCCTCTGGGTACTCAACCCCAAGTAAGGCCCATCCTTCCGAGGGAACTCTTGACTCTAATCACTTTCCCTGAGAGGCTGTCAAAAGCACTTCTCAGCATCTTAGATACCTCCTTCAGAATCCACAAATGCCCCCAGGTAAAATTATTCAGGTATCAATGCCTGGCTAATTTCCTTGCCCATCATCTTCTCCAGATCTTGGCCTACTAGTCCTTCTCTATCTTTTTACTTCTTCAATGCCTTTAAGCAAAAAAGGGAAAAAAAGTATTTGTCCAATATTTTAGTTGTCATTAGTGAGATGGTTAATCTAAACTTGTTGGCCCACAATTGACTGATAAAAGTAGAACCCCCTTCTTAGTATTTTTCTCTCAGTTGTTGGCAGTGTTTTAGAGAATAGGAGTCTGGCTTTTGTCTCCCCAGCATCCTTTCCCATCACCACTCTTAATTTGGTAGACTTTCTCTCTCACTCCACATGGACCTGGCTGAAGTGTCATTCAAGATGTCCTAGGGTCCCCTTCCCAGGGAGTAGGCATGTCACCACAGCTAGACAGTCAGAATTTCCCTAGCAATGACATTAGTTTGAATTGGCTACTTAAATTCTCTCTTCTTTTTCTTCATTGTGTTAACTGATGAGTTCATATACTTCTAGCTCTTTAGAGCAGTATTATGTTCTCCATTTTACAGATGAGGACACTGAAGCTTCAAAAGTTTAAGTCACTTGCTCAAGATCATGCTGTTATTAAGGGATAGAGCATGACTTGGAACCTCAGTACCCTGGCTGTAGAATTAACACCACATACTATTATGCTATATTTTCTTTCTTTGCTGAGACAAACACCATTAAGCTAAGGACACAGTAATGGGGAGAATATGGAGGCATGCTCCTGAAAGAGATCCCAGGAGCTACTGAAGATAACTCTGTGAGCAATCTCAGTTTCAGTTTAGCTAAATATACTATCTCCCTTACCTAGACACCCTGACCATAGAGGTGGGCATGTGACTTCAGCCTGGTCAATCAGAGATGCCACATTAATTTGTGCATGGAGTAAGCATGTGACTTCATTTGGGCCATTCAGAATCTTTCCCTGGGATTTATAGATAAACTTGGGAAGAATCAGCAGCTGCTTTGCTAAGCTTCCAACTTATGAATCTGGGGTTGTCAATAGTCATTTTCCCCACATCTCAGAGGAAACACCTATCTGCAGAGTGACAACATAGAGAAATGGGAAATACACAGACAGATTAAAAATCAATTCCTGTGATACTGAGTATGTGTTCTTGGAGATTTCTCTTCAGTCCTAGGACATAAACAAGGATCCTCAGATATCTGATCCAACAAATTACCTTTCTCTTGAGGCTAGTTTTGTTTTTCTGTTACCTGCAGTTAAAGGTGTCCTGATAAATAAAGTCTGCAAGAAACCTTTTGCAGGGTGCCTAGGACTTGAGGTGCTTAAGAATTACTTTATAATTTGGACCAGAAAGAAAAGGAGTGCTTCTAAAACTCTATTTGTAAAATAGCCCATACAATTTACTTTCAAACATCTTGATTTAATGTATTTGTTTTGTTTTGGGGGCAAAATCCATCCTTTGTATAGTGGATATAGTTTTGTATTTTATTTTTAAGTTTTCTAATAAGTCCTAAGTAACACTAAAGTTAAAAGGATTGTAGAAAGGACTTTTGGATCTTCCAGATTCAAGAACTCTTAACATTTTACAACTGTTACATTGAGTTGATCATTTTCTTTCTTTCTTGTTTTGTACTAGCTGCTTCAGACTACTGAGCACTTAAAATATGGCTCGTGTCACAGAGGAACTGAATTTTTAATTTGATTTAATTTAAATGTAAATGTTAAGAGTGCTAATTGATTCAGTTATTGGAGAAAATTTTTAGTATGTTAGGAACAACTTGGTTATGAGAATCTACTTTTTTGAGATGTTAATTTTATGACATCTAAATACAGACTGAGTATTTCCAGCAAAAATTTAGCTCCCAAATTGAGATGTGCTGTAAGTGTAAAATATATAATGGATTTCAAAGACCTAGTGTGAAAAAAAGAATATAAACTCTTTCATTGATAATTTTAAAATATTAGTTACATGATGAAATTATATTTCTTTGGACAGTGCTGCTATTCTATCCGTATAAGAGTGCATAACAGATGTCCTACTTTCTTATCCCTGAATCTTTTAGAATGCATTTCCTAAGCAGAAGGACATTTTCATATATCACCAATATGATACAGGTTTTCTTTTGTACTACAGATCTTGATTGAAAAAGGATGAATGAATCTGCCATTTCATAATGACTTGACTTAGCAAGAATTTGACTAGAGGCAAAAATGGCTTCTGAAGAATCTCTATAACACTACATTTTAGCGAAGTATAAAATATTTTCACATATTTGGTGGAGAGCTAGAAGCCTATTGCATAAGCTAAAGATAGTATAGAAATAGTTCTCCTGGATCTGAAATCCTCTAGGAAAGCAATGATCTGGAATTTTCTACAACATCATCATACTATGTTGCGAAGGGTCATTCTAAAAAGACGTGCACTCTTAAAAATTATTTGTATTTTGTATTTCAATTATCTGTATTTTATATTTCAATTATCTGTATTCTGTATTTAAAAGTAATCAAATATTTTGAATATCTGATATACAGTTTGAACATCAAAAAGGTACATGAAAAACACATAGGAGGTATGAAGCAAGTTATTTACTTACCCTACCAGTTTGCATGTCCATAATAGAGGAAATAAATGGTTATGATACTGTATTTTCAGAACAAGTTTTTAGAGCTTCCAACATTTTCCAGCTAGGAGGAACTTAAGTCCTAAAATATGTGGAGTGATAAGGCAGACTTTCTATTGACCGAAAAAGCTTGGTCTCAAAGAGAAATAAAGCAGACCACATGTAAATGTGTCTTTGGCACACACGTTTGCAGTCATGCTCGTGGGCATGTCAGGTAGGCTGATCCACAGCCTTGATTTCAGAATCAAGAACTAGAGGACGTCCAGATCTGACTTGTGGCTAGCTGGTGCCATAGGCTGCTGCTTTTAAAAATATTTTGATTGTCAGTGGCTAGGGATGAGGAAAATGAGTAAGTTTCCCAGCGATGATCCCCGAGATGAGCCCTTAGTATGACTAGTAAGAGACCATCAATTGATGGGGAAAAAGCTGCCAAACAGAGGGCAAAGCCACTGTTGGAAAGAGGCAAAGAAGGAGAACAAACCATTCTTTTGGCAAGGAACATCAGATGGAAGTTTGAAGAGAAGCGAAGAAAAGAGCAAAATAGGCAAGGAGAGAAGCTATTTATTTCGGTAAAAATATAGGGATCAACCAGCAGATAACAGCAGTAAAAACAAAAAGGTTTCTTGCATTGACAAAGTAGCCCTGAGAGTGGAGAGCTTTGGTGCCTTCCAAGACTCAAGAGTCAGAGTTGAGTCTAAGGCAGAACCAGCAAATTCTTTCTGGAAAGGGCTAGAGAGTAAATAGTTTAGACCTAATGTGGGCCATACGTTCTTTATTGCAACTACTCAACTCCGCTGTTGTAGGATGAGGGCTTGATTTCGCCCATGAGCTTCAGCTTGTCCGCCCCTGGTTTAAGGCAACATCTAGCCTAGAATTAGCCTTCTCTGTGAATATTCTCTTTTCCGGAATTGCCGTTATCTTTCACTTTATTCTAGTCCTAAGTAAGCTTGATCTGACAAGAATAACATACCCCCTTTCCAGGGTACCCAGGCCCATGCTGGACTGTCACTGACTTCTAGAATACGCCGCTCTCTGTGGAGGGAGAGGCTGAGCCCTGAGACAGCAGGACGTGTGAGTATTCAGCAGGACAAGGTCATTTGGGGTAGTGCCATTTATTCCATTTCCTTCACAGAAAACGACGAGACATTGCTGGTCACAATGGTCAGTCAGGGGCAACAGTCTACTGGCCCTCTGGGTTATGAGCTGCTGAATTTTCAGCTTGGGGTGTGAGAGTGAGAAAGCCCTTCCTATGATCAGAGAGCAAGCAGAGCTGTCTTCCCGGATGGAGTCCCATCTCGCCTGTCTTCTCACAATGAACTATAGTGGTGCTCTAAGCAGTTTGTTTCTACTGTAAAATCATTCCTAAAGCAATTGAATTAGAAGAACTGGAATCTGTGACTTAAACTCTACAGATAAAAATCCCTCAGCTGTTCAAGGGATTCCTGATTTGCTTCAGAAAACTTTCACTGCCAACCCCTGTTCCCACTCTTGCCCCGCCCTTGCTCTAAGTCCTTCTCAAGCTCTGCTCTCTGGTGTGCTTACACCCACCCCCTGCCTGTCCTTACTGGAGAACTTTCTAGAATAGATTTCTTCTTATGCCATCGACCATACCCTTCATGGATGCTGAGAGTGGCTTCCGTCTTTCAATGTTTCTCTGGCTCTGAAGGAAAGAGGGGAGAGCTGTGGTCCCATGCAGCTGTTGCAGGAGGCAGATGTTGCTGGCATGTGCTCAGATTTCAGTTCAATCTTTACACCAGTGAGGGCTGCAGGCAATCCTCCCTCCCCGCCTCAAGTTACTTAGGGGTGCATACAAGAGCCTCTGCTTCCGCCATTGTCTGGACTCATTCTATTCCTCCTATTAACATGAATTTTATTCTATCCTGTGAAAGAATAGTGCAACCTAGTGTGTTCAGGAGCATTTGATTCTTTCCCGAGCTTATTCACAAGACAAGGGCCATTTGATTAAGTGGGCCTTGGTCTACCACAGTGGTTCTCAAAGTCAAGCATACATTACAATCCCCTGGAGGGCTTGTTGAGCCGTGGCTTGCTGGGCCTCATCCCAGAGTTTCTGATTCAGTAATTCTGGGGTGGAAAGTTGAGAATTTGCATTTCTAAGATACAGTGAGGCTGCTGCTTGTGGTCCTAGGACCATTTGCTCTATTAGAATCACCTGGGATGAATGATGACCCCCTTCTTTGGTAGAGGGGGTGGAGGGAGTATCTCAGTTCCTATCATGACCTTGGTAATTTTTAAAAAGTTGCATTCAAGAGCTGAATGTGCCTCACCAGTGTGTGGGCATCAGGCTTGAGAACCACGGCTTTAAACTGAGGGTATGGATTACCCATCACAGAAGCAAAATCTTCCTAAGCGTCAGTCAGATCCTTTTGAGGAAGAGCTCTTAAAAATTAAATGTTTCTTTAAATAGAACTGCAATAACCACTCACTCCCTTATTTTTTCTGATACATACAATAACGAAGAGTGATGTTTTAATTAAATATAGATTCTAGAAGTTTCTGGATCTCAGGTTACTTGTGTTCAATGAGATCATTCATTTCCTATCATATATTTATTGTAAGTGTATACTTCATTATTTCAGCCAAGGAACAACTATCAATAAATATCTGTTGACTGAAGAATGAATATTCAATGTTATGCAGCTGAATATAATTCCTACATAATCCTGTTGGCTAACTAGGGAGAATAGATGTGGTGCTAGGAACCCCAGGTTGCTGAGGGGGAAGAAGAAAGTGACAGGTGTTCAGAAGGGGAGGGTAGTAGGGAGAGAGGTGCTGTTCTGTGAAGAAACTTCCAACAGGGCCTCTGCTTGTGACTGATGGTCGTATGGATTATTGTCTGCATTGGAATGTGCAGCCTCAGGTTCAAACGGGACTGAGAGCCAGCCTGCACTCTGTTTCCTGCTCATCAAGCTATGTAACTGAGCACGGGGCTGACACAGTCCAACAAGGAAAAATTAATTGCCTAATCTTCCTAAATAAGACACCTGGCAAGCTACTGGCAGCCCAGGTTTCCTTTGTCCTGATTTTTCTCCAGGAGTCATTCGTCACCGACTGGCTTCTCAGTGTTGGAGAGAACACAGGATAACTCATTTTTCACATGATACTATGTGTATGGGACCTTATGGTGGACTTTTAAGAATTCTTTCTTGCCATTCCCCCATCAGCAGAGGACTGGAATCCTTTTTGAAAGCTTTCTGTGAACATGGAGGAATAGCTTTACTTTGTGGATTCAGAGATCCTGGGAGTGGCCCCATAAATGATCCCAAAGAATTACTCTATTTAACAACTGGAGCCTGACATTCCAATTTAATATCATGTTTTTAGCCCAAGGCATGTTGAAATTAAAAAAAGTAATTGTGAATTATTCTGCTATTAGCACCCTGTGGTTATGTATGCCACAGTACACAGCAGAGAACATTGTATAGGTTGAGTTGGCTAAGCCATTTCCTTCATCATTAGCTCTAGAAGGGGAAGTCTTATTTTTGGCAATCTCATTTTCCCCAGTACTTACGTTAGTCTCTGTTACATAGTAGACTCTCAGCAAATGTTTACTGAATGAATGAATGCACACCATGATTGTATTCCATTCCTTACTTCAGAAAAATTAAGACAATATTCACAACCTGACAAAACTCATTCTTAAGGACAACTAAAGAAAAATTCCACTTCTGACTTTCTGATCCAGATGCTGGACTCAGATTAGTCCTCTACATCTTCAGATCTATAGATGTCTTATCACTTGGAATAAAAATCAATTCACAGAATATGATTTATGTCATTACCATCTGCTTCTTTCATTTGACTGTGTTTATTTTCAAATTAGCTTTAAGATTTTATTCTAGCAGGTATCGTTTTCCTTGCTTTTCTTCATATTTGGGCATTTGCTCTGGCACAATCTATTAAAATATATCCCTCCCCTAATATGGAACAATGGCTAGCAAACGTTGTTCACCGAGGGCTACGTTTCCCAGCCACCACTGCATCAAGAATGTTTTAAGAACACATGAAATAAAATATTAGAATTATAAAGGAAAAAATTTACATTGAATCCAACTATCAAAATATTTATAAAATTAGTGATATGATAATATACAGGTATATTAGTGATATATTTCTATGGAACAAATTACCCCAACACCTAACTCCTAAAACATACATTTTCTCTAGGTTTCAGGAGCCGCTTAGCTGGGTGGGTCTGGCTCAGAGTCTTTCAGAAGGCTACATCCAAGTTGATAACCAGGGGATGCAGTCTTCTGGAAGCTTGAAAACAAAAAAAATCTGTGATTTCTATTTGCCACAAAGTCACGAGCATTGCTAAGACTTCTATGAGTTTTACCTACATTCATAGCCAAAGGAAATGATAAGTTCTGGTTCAGAGTTCAAAGGGGTGTAATTTATCCCATATAAGTATACTGATAACTTGGAATTCTACTCATGGATCCTTTGGAAGCTTATGGACCTTTGAGTCGCAACATTGCTTAGGGCCCCAATCACTGCTCAAGGAAATATCTATCAACCTGTCCTTACTGCCTTAAGATGTTGAGAGAGAAAAAGCCTTTACTGCACGTGAGCCACTATGCATTTTAGAGTCATTTGTCCCAGCAGCCCAGTCTGTACTTCCTAGTACCTTTGTCAATTAATTATGATATTGTTACTTTTTTCATTTTGTCCTTCATCATCTACTTTTGGGTAAAATTTCAACTTACCTTTGTGTTAAATTCCATATATGTTTCTGCTATACTAGAGCACCCATCCTATTCCATTAACAACTAACCCACTAACTTAATATGTATTAAAGATGTATGGAGACTATATTTTCCAGTGATTTTTACTTTATTTTTTCCCTTTAGTTTTCAGTTTTATACACCAGATGGTTGCCAGCTGGATCCTTATGAATAAATTGCAAATGACCAATAATGATAAATATTTGTAAGGCTGCTGCTCCTGAACGATTTTTAAGCATGTTAATGGACTTGTTTTCAAACAACGACCAACTCATTGTGGGGGCAACAGATCATCTAATATGCCATTGCCAGAAATATCTCCCTCAAATCTCCTTGAAACATCTCCCCAGACATTCTGTGTCTAGGCAAAGCTACTGGATGGATTTGTGTTGGCAGAAATTAACCTAGCTACAATACAGTATTAAACTCTATTTTTTTTTTTTTTTTTGGTCATAGACATAAAAACAAATAATGGCACAAATGCTAGAAAAACAGAGTCTGGTCCATGATTTTACAATCTTTTCTTAAAACTGAATTTAAAAATGAGCCAGTGGTGTTAACTTTTAACCCAACTAGCCAGATTCCACTATGACAAAATGAATTTTGAAGACAACTGTCTTGCAAAAGATCATGCCATTTTTAGGCCTATCTATCATGGCTTGTTGGAATTCAGTATGTAAGTTCCTTTTAAAAGATTTATTTATTTATTTTTAGGGATGGGGGAGGGGCAGAAGGAGAGGGAGAAAGAGAATCTTGAGCAGACTCCCCGCTGAGCATGAAGCCCAGTGCTTCATGCTCAGCATGGGCTCCACGCAGGGCTCAATCTCACCACCCTGAGATCATGACCTGAGCTGAAATCAAGAGTCCATTCCTTAACTGACTGAGCCACCTAGGCGCCCTTTTAAGTTGCTTTTAAATGGAAGCAATTTAACATAACATTTTCTCACTGAACTACAGTATTTCCCTTAATTGCTCAAGAGAAGGTTCATTAAGCAAAACAGAGCATTGTAGGGCAACCAGGAAAAAAGAAAAAAGAAACTAAAAAATTCTTTCTGAAAGCAAATATCCCCCTCGAAAGTCATTTAGAATTGGGTTTATCAAAGAACATGATTTAGTAGCAGATATTTTATTCTTTGTTGGACTTTTGACATCTGATTTATGAGAACCACATATAAAAAACATCTTTTCTTAGTTCTTAACTCAAGATCTTCCACAATTCAAATAAAATTAAGTGATATAAATTTTAAAGTTTATTATAAAAGTAAAGCTTATTGTACAAATTTTATTAAATGCAGAAAAGCAAAGGGAAAAAATTGTTTAAAAATAACCTATAACATGTTCATCCAAGCGGAAATACTGTATCATTTTGAGGTTTATTCTTGTCTATTTTTATACAAATACAAATAATTTTTTAATGATTTTTTTTTAGCGATTCTTACTAGGATTAACAGATAAGAGACACCCTTGTCTTCTTAAAGTTTTCCAAAGAAGCTTTGTTTTTTTTGTATTTTCTTTCTTTGGAATTTTCACAGGGACAAGGCCTACATTATTTCTGCTCTGAAGTTTAGTGATTGTTTTCCTGAAAAGCTAGAGCTGAGCAGCCATAAAACCTTTGTCATTTTGGAGCCAGACTCCTATCATTGCCCTAGTTTATTAGTCAGGATGTTGTTATTGTAGAGGAGAGGCCTAAGCAAACATGAGGAAGGCCTCTATCTAAAAACTCACCAATACTGGCCTTGCTTTCAGAAGACAGGCCATTTTCCAACAAGAAGATAAATGATCAAGTGATATTTCAAGTGATATTTAACAACAAGGGAAAAATGCAGGCCTTTGATCTCAACCCATCTTTCTCCTAATATACTCAAATATAGGGACAACTGACAGGGCAGTTTTCTGAAAGGTTAGATCTTCTTAGTAATTTGGAAGCATCCATTTGGACTGCTTTCAAGCATAATTGCTCACAAAATATCCCCACAAAGTGTTTTTGACCTCATCTCAGAAACATCCACAAGGTTGGAGTTTACAATCTCCCACTCTACTGTTGCAAATTCTCAGCCAAAAAGTAGTAGAAAGGACATAGACTTTGATTTAAACTTTGGGTTAACTTTGAGTTAAAACCCTGGTTCTTCACTTTGTTAGCTGATAGGTGAATTTTTTAATCCTGAAAAATATCGGTTTCCTCATAAATACAATGGAGTGTTAATACATCCCTTTAATCCTTGTTTGTGAATATTGAACAAAATTACTATCACAGTATGTGCTGCATAGTAGATATTTAATAGATATCATTTCCATTTACTTCCGTTTACACTAACTCTGTCCCCAATCCTTAATGCTAAGAATTATTCTATTTGCTATTCAAATTGACCCTTTTTCACTTTTCTAGAGGAGCAAAGAAAGCTAGTTACCTAGCCAGATTTCTTCAAATATTTTTTAAAATATTTTATTTATTTGAGAAAGAATGAGAGAGAGAGAGTGAGAGAGAGAGAGCATGAGAGGGGGGAGGTCAGAAGGTGAAGCAGACTCCCCACCAAGCAGGGAGCCCAATGTGGGACTGGATCCTAGGACTCCAGGATCATTACCTGAGTCAAAGGCAGTTGCTTAACCAACTGAGCCACCCAGGTTCCCTTTTCAAATATTTTTAAGTAACTTCCCCAATTGTATCTTGAACTTAAGACTTCCCCCACCTCCTCTTTTTAGTCATTTCAATAGGATCAATTTTCTTAATTTTGTAGCTTTTTAATTTATTTTATTTATTTTTAACTTCTTAACCATTTCCAGGGTATAAAATGAGTTGATATCTGGTTACTCTATCTTAAGACAGACTTACTCACTTGTGGCTTTGTTTCCACAGTTCAAGCAGTTTTTCTTTGGCTCCTTTCATGTGTTTTCTTCTTTAGATAGCATTTAGTAAGGAATTATGACTTCATTAAAAGGTTCTTTATATTTTAACTTACATGGAAAACTTATTCTAAATCAAATATATCAAATATATAGTAGTATAAGTGAAGTAAACTCATGACAAATTTCTTATGAGCATGTTTTATCTGTAATGGCTATAGTTCTATGAACACTAAAAATCTAACTTTATGATATAATCAAATACCATATCACATTACTTTTATGATGCATATTTTTATATATTTTAACGACTCTGAAACTGAGATGTATATAATAATTGATGAACACTATTAATGTGCAGGATTTTTTTTTTCTTTCTTACTGGTACTAAAATAATAGAGCATCTTAAAACTGGCTTTTTAGATTTGATGGAAAGGCTATAAACAATTTTTTTATAGAATGAAGGATAATATTTGTTTCTAGGGTAAGCAAGATTTGCTAAATATGAGACATAATATTAGAAATAAGGTAGTTAAGCGAAGCCTCATCCATGAAAAAAAGAAAAAGAAAGAAGTCCATGCTGCATCAAAATCAGTTACAAAGTGATTATAGATGTATATTCTCATTATAAGATTTTTCACTAGTTCATTGTAAAAGAAAATTCAAAAGCAGTTTTCTTTATAAATGGTTAAAGGGTGGAGAGTAAAACTGTTGGGTGTTTAATAATGCTTGTAGAACATTCAAGGTAAATGGATTCAATGTAAAATGAGTATGACCCTGTATAAGATCATATAACTTATGCTGGAAGGCACAGCCATTTGCAAAGGTGGCTAGAATTTTGCTTATGACCTGGATTTATCTCCAGACTCCCAGGAACCTTAAAGCCTAGACTAAGATTTATTCCCCTCCCATACATTTGTTCTTTAAATTGTGTCAGTTTCATGAAGCAAGAGTCAGGCATTTCTATCACCTGAGCACGACCAAATGTTTGGAGATGCACAGAAAGTTCAGTTGTGACACTGATCATTTATTACCTATCTTGATAAAAACTGTGCTGATTAACAGATATGGCATCACAGTTCATCCAGATGACTTTATCTACTTTTCAAAATTCAATCATTTTTTTGACATTAACACAACTGTTTATCTCTGGAAAGCTGACAGGCATACTTTCCATGCAGGTAATTCATGTTTACAACTGAGCCAGGTTCTCAGAGAGATTATTTAATTCTGCTTCTGTCCCACACTTCTCCTGCTATTGTACATACACTTAGTGCCTTACTTTTCTAACCCTTTAAACATTCAGCTTTCAGTTAATGTGTACCTAAATCCATCCTTGAGCTTGAATGAGGATATCATGCCAAATGGTCCCCTTGGACCAGTGAGTCAACCATTTCTGGCCATTTTGTTACCTGTCCCACAATGTCTTTTCTTTTCTTACAGCACTAATACATATACTGACCTGAAGCCCTCCCACAGATTTTCATTGCACATTTATCCCTGTGCAGCACACCATTTGTGGCCCAGATCTTGAAACTACTTAGATTTCCTTAATGTAAGTAGTTTTGTGGTATATGCAATGAGTGGCTCAGGTAAGATCTAGCCTGATAATCCCCAACACTGAGAAAGCCCTGTAGGCAGGGATAAGTGGTAATATTATTACTTATCTAGTGCCTTAAACAAATATCTGAAAAAAGAAATTTGAAATGAAAGAAATCATTAATACTTAATATATACCAAGTAAAATTATATCATGCGTCATTCATCTAATAAGACCACTTAATCATGGCTTGGAGACTATGAAGTTTCTAAATTTGTTTCTTTATTTATGGGTAATAGGAAACTATTCAGATAAACAAATAGACATGTATATGTACATATGTTAGAATATATATTCTATTATCTAGAATAGGACACATGGGAACTATCAATCAAGTTGAATAAAATAGAAACAACACTTGAGGTCAGGCTGATCTAATATTATCTGTATTTTATTTATTTTTTAAAAATTCTTTAAATTCCATTTATTTAATATATACTGTTATTAGTTTCAGGGATGGAATTTAGGGATTCATCAGTTGCATTTAACACACAGTGCTCATTACATCAAATGTCCTCCTTAATGCCCAGCACCCAATTATCCCTTTTCCCCACCCACCTCCCCTCCAGCAACCCTGTTTGTTCAGCATCTCTTATGGTTTGGCTCCCTCTTTATTTTCATTTTATTTTATTTTTCCTTTCCTGCCCTTATTTTAGCTGTTCATGTGTGTAAATACGGCTGTGGAAACAAGGTGGTTTTTGAAGCCAGATGGATCTTTGATAAAATCCGAATTATTTTAATATTATTTATATTTAATGATATTTAATAATATTATTTATTTTAATACTATTTAAAATTACTTACATTTGATACTATTTAATATTATTTAAATTTTAATATTATGTAAATCTAATATAAAATCTGATTTATTTATTTTGGCAAAATACTCTACCTCTCCAAACTTCAATTTCCTTACTGTTAAAATTAGGACTATATACTGGATGTTATACAGTTTTGTTCTAATGCATGTATGTGCTCATAAAAATCACCATGCTATGCAAAATCACACAATAAAGACCACAGGTTTTATGGAAAAATAGGATTGGGGTATGATACTCAAAAACTTAATCAGTTACACATGGAAAAAAAAAGGAACCAACCTCACAAAAACGGTAGCAGAGATGGCTAAGAAATACATAAACACTATAATTAATACAGTATTTTATCTTAAAAATACTTAAAGTATACTTTAGGAAGTAGATGTCAGGAGACTTGTGAGTTGTTAGTTATTGTGATGTTGGTAGAAGGACAGTTTCTAAGATTAAATGGACAGTTGTAAGATGAGAAGTAGATGGGTGTGAACTGAAGTAGCTGGTAGGTGTTTGAGGTGCTTGTATGTGTCAGTATTCTTACCTGGCTCAGTTCAGGCAGGTGTAGTTACTGCATTCTCTTAGTGTGTCCTGCAGGCAAAATTGCACATAAGCATATTTTGTCCTTTGTCTTTTTTGACCTCACACACTTGAAACACTTTTCTCTCTTGGTGTGGTAGTCAGCCTCCAGGATGGTCCCCAATGATCTCCACCTCCTGGTATTCACACCCTTGTGTAGTCTCCTTCCACACTGTACCTGGGGTTGGTCCGAATGAAGTACGGCAGAGCGATGGTGTGTCACTTCTGAGATAGGTTATAATAGACTGTAGCTTCTGTCTTGGGCTCACCCTTTCTTGGATCATTTACTCTGGCAGTGGGGGGAGGCGGTGGTGAGGAGCCAGCTACTATGCAAAGGGGCACTCGGGCATCCTATGGAGAAGTCCATGCAATGAGGAACTGAGGTCTCCTGCCAAAAACCCTGAATGATCTTGGAGTGAATCCACAGACTTCAGATGACTGCAGTCTCAGCTGGCAGATCAAGACTTTAAGCTAGAACCATCCAGATGACCGCTCCCAGATTCCTGACCCATAGACACTGTGAAAAAATAAATGTTTTAAGCTACTAGATGTTGGGGTGATTTGTTATGTAGCAATAGATAACTAATATACTTGATTTCACTATTCCCTACTTCACCAGCTGTTTTTTTTTTAAGATTTATTTATTTTTTGAGAGAGAGAGAGAGAGAACATGAGTGAGAGAGGCAGAGAGAACCCCAAACTCAGTGCAGTCTGATTCTATGACCTCGAGATCATGACTTGAGCTGAAACCAAGAGCCAGTCACTCACTGACTGCACTATCCAGGTGCCCCATTGTTGGCTGTTTTTCTGAGTCTCCTTTACTGGCTCCTCCTCCTCTTTTAACAAATCTCTGAATGTTGGGATTCTTAAGGGTTCAGTCCCAGGTCATCTCTTGTCTCTATCTTTTATCCTGTGATTTTAAGTATCATCTTTATACTTTATCTCCAAGCCAGAACACTCCTTTGAATTGTAAACGCACATGTTCAAATTCTCACCTTGCTTCTCTACTCTGATGTTTCACACACATCTCATACCTAACATTAAAAATGGAGTGCTTGTGTAGCTCAGTCAGTTAAGCGTCTGACTTCTTGGTTTCACTCAGATTATGATCTCAGGGTCGTGAGATCCAGCTCTGCATCTAGCTCTGTATGGAGTCTGTTTGAGGTGCTCTCCCTTTCCTTCTCCCACTGCCCCTCACCCTGCTCTCAAGAGCTTTTCCTCTCTAAAACAAATACATAAAATTAAAAAAAAATGGAATTAGTGATTTCCTTCCCATTTCACAACATGTTCGTTCCTCCTTTTCCTATCATTTTCTCCAATCTTCCCAATTATTGTAACAGTACCAAAATGTACCCAGTTAATCAGGGCCACGATCTAGTTAGCAACACTATTTCCCCCCTTTCTCTAAACTCCTAATCCATTCCATGAGGAAGACCTGTCAATGCCATTTCTAAAATATATTTACAATTTTTCCTTTTCTCAGCATGATCATTACCTCACTTAAATTACTAAAACAACATCCTAACTGATCTCCTGCCCAGTGTCAACCATTCTCACATAGCAACTTAAAGATCATTCTCAAATAGATGTCATACCTTTGATTAAAACCTTTCAACAACTTTCCACCCCCCCTTCCCCCCATGCAGAATAGTAGAGTTATATTGAGCTATCAAAGTTTAGGTTTTTTTCTTTTAATATAGTTCACCCATTCAGCAAATACTGAGCACCTACTAAATGCTTGGGACTTGTCAGTGCACCACATAGGCCAAAGATTACTTTTTCCACATTGGGATGGTGGTGGTGGTGGTAGGGTTAGGGGCAGGCTGTACAGCGAGAGAAAAATGAGAATTTATTCCATGAAAATGAGGTTATTTTTTTCTAGTTGAGCTGGCAAATCGGATTGCGAGGAGAGAATGCCCTAAGCACAGTGTTAAATTCACAACTAGAGCCCAACACTGGATTTAACTGACACAAGATGGTTTGCTAATTATAACTTTGAAATCCTTTAAGGTAGTTTAAGTCCCTAAACATCAAAGTAATAACGGTTTCAGGGCCTAAGGAAGAAAATGCAGCCCAGAGAAGTATTAATAGAAAATGCACTATGGCTTTTATTTGAAATTCTGTCCCAATCAAACGCGGCTTGCCTATTTATAATCTGACTTATATTTCTGGCAGACCAAGCTATATTGGGCTGTTTCTCGGCGGGCACAAATGATCGTTATGCTTCGTGCTCTGTATTATTTTTATGCCTACGCCAACATTCCGGGGTGCCTAAGTGGTAATGCTTTAGCAGCGTCGGGAGGAAAGAAGTAGCGGCTTCTGATGCAAAGCAGGACAGCCCAAGCTGCTCAGAGCTCTGCGGTTCGAACTCTGTTACGGGTAACAGAGTTGGTCTGACGCTACTCTGGAAGGGGACTTAGCTCGTGGCCATTTTTCTACAATCGAAGTGCGTTTGGCACATTTTGCATCAAAGCAAAAGCGACACTTCCAAGTTTCCAGTTCAGGCGTCCGAGAAGAGACTCGGCGCTAGCTGGCGAAGGGAGACTCAGTGTGCCAACATCCCTCTAGCCTCCTTGTCTTTTCCTCAGCGTGAGACTGGCTTTCTGCTTTTGGTCCGCGTCGGCGCCACAGTATGAATAGACCAAACAAGCAAAAAGTGGGGCCGACAGAGAGGTCCAAGGTGCACCTTCAAAGCTAGGTAAAGACTCCGGCTAATTCCACCGTGTGGCCAGGAGACCTCACGGCCTAACAAAACACCCCGCCCACCATCTACTGTCACCACCTCCGAGGCGGCAGCTCTAGGCCGGAGGGCGGAGCCACCAGATCATCGCGCGAGACCTGCCACGAGACTTCCCAGAAAGCCTCAGGCAACATCTTACTAGCTGGGGAGCCAGTTTAGGGCGGAAGGGTGGGCGGGGCTAGTCCAGATATTTAGCGGCACCGGCGGCCACGCCCCAAATCGGAAGTGACGGAGACGAGCTAGCGCGTCGAAGATACCTCTATGGTTTTCGCCCGTTCTTGAGTCGGGAAATGGCCGCTGTGTAGTTACAACGGAGATAAGTCCCGGGAACGGTGCTTTCGGCGTTTCAGGTAGGCCTCATGCTGCATTCAAATCACTCGAAGGGCAGCAAATACCGAGGATGAGTGAATATTGTTGAATCTTTTGTGGGTAGTGACGGGTTGGCGGCTACGGGAGGACCAGGAGACCCTTTCGCCGTTATTTATGCGTTTCTCCCATCAGATTTCCTCAGGTTTTCGGGGCACTACAGGTCGGAAAGGTGGGGGGTGGGGTGAGCAGCGAGAACGGTGCGCGCGCGCGCGGTTACGAACCTGGCTCGAAACCCAGAGACCGCGCGGCCTTCCCGTGCGCGTGCGCATACCTCCCTCTTCCACCCTTCCCCCATTTCCTCGGCCGGACTCTTGCGCGCGCCCGACTGAAAGCTTGCCCGGCGCACGCGCGCTTCCTCCTTTCTCCGCCTACGGCTGCTGAGGCCGCTGGAGGTGCAGTTTGTGTTCGCTTCTCATTGGCTGGGAGCGCCACCTTTCTTCCAGGCTTTGGGGCTTTCATAAAACAACTGTGACCTGAAGCAAAGTGCGTTGGGTAGGTTGACCCGTTTTCGCGTGGTCTTTAAATTCCTTTTTTCCGGCTTCACGCTACTCGTCGCTTTACGCCCCGGTTTTTTTTGTTTTTTGTTTTTGTTACTAAGAACGTGTTCTGCTGTCCCTCGTCTCTGACGCGGGCATCCGCCTCCGGCGTCGCGGGATGGTTTTCTCCGAGGTTAATCTCGGATCCCCCTGGCAACCCACTTTGTTTTGAAGCGAACGTGTGCGCTCGACTCTCAGAGTTGGTGCCTAGTTACCGTTTCCTAGCCTGGGGAGCAGGCCTCAGCTGATGGATCGAAGAGTAGCCTTGTTGTTTCTCCCCCGTCCCCTTACCCTGAGCCCAAAAGGCAGTCTTTGGGTAGTACCCGCGAAACCACATCCTTTTGGCAAGTGATTCAGGTCTTTATATCGAGTCAGATATTGAAACCATGATAGACAGTGGGGGTAATTGGGTGGGAGTGGCGAGTTCAGGTTAGGGACTTGGCCCTCACATTAAGTCCGTAAGTTGGCTTTCTTCACATTAAGATTTATCAGAATCAAGCAGTAGTAGTAACCACTTTCCTATGTCAATTTTTTTTTTTAACGTTTTGGGCTGAAAAAAGGCTAAAGTGTAAATTCTCATTCCAGTTAGACTCCAGTTGGAATGGTTGGGCTACTGTTTCGACAGTAGAGATTCTTTACATAGGAAAAACCGCTACAAGTTTATCTGCATTTTTATGTGATTTTATCCAGTTTAGGGTAAATAATTCTATAAGAAGGATTGTGTGTCTAAAATAACTCATGGTGAACAACCCAAAGTTTATGTACTGATGGCTTATAGCCATTTTAAGGATACCATGTTTTCACTAACATCGTGGTAATAAACGTTGGAATCCCCCTTCATTCAGATAATTGGTAGCTTAGGAGATTTTTCTTTTTTTGTAAGAACAATAGTATTTTAGGACTCAAGAGACAGATCTCTAAAAACCACCTGAAAGACTTAGATCTACATGAGTTTATTGAATTCATCTACCTCTATTAGATTTAACTGTGTGATGAGAAGACTTGTAGAAATAGAGAAAGTCTTTTCAGTTCTATATAGAACTTTGGATTGGGAGTTTCCGGAAACTACATTCAAAATCCTTAGTTGAACACTAGCTGAATTCTTTGTAATTTACGCTGATTTTCAAGGACAAAAGTAGAAACAATAGTGAGCTCCTGTGCTCTCATCATACAGGTTTAGTAATTGTCAGCATTTACCAATTTTAAATTATTTACTTTTTTGGGGAATATTTTATTTTTATTTTAAAGATTTTATTTATTTGAGAGAGTGAGTGAGAGAGCGAGCCTGAGGGGCAGAGGGAGAGGGAGAAGCAGACTCCCTGCTGAAGGCTCAGTTCCCAGGACCTTGGGATAATGACCTGAGCGAAAGATGCTCAACTGATTGAGTCACCCAGGTGTTTCTTTTTGGAGTATTTTTTTTTTTTTTTAAGATTTTATTTATTTGTCAGAGAGAGAGAGGGAGAGAGAGCAAGCACAGGCAGACAGAATGGCAGGCAGAGGCAGAGGCAGAAGCAGGCTCCCTGATGAGCAAGGAGCCGGATGTGGGACTCGATCCCAGGACGCTGGGATCATGACCTGAGCCGAAGGCAGCTGCTTAACCAACTGAGCCACCCAGGCGTCCCTCTTTTTGGAGTATTAAAAAGCAAAATTCCCGTCATTTTATTATGCATTTGTAATGCTGATTAATTTTCTATCAGAAATACTTCTTACAAGAATCATTTGAAGCAAGATTAGATGACCTGCAGGAAAAACGGTCACAAAGTAGTTAACCAATAATGATAGCTGATGTTTGAGTGTGTACCGTGTGCAAAATGCCGTTTACATTCATTAGTTCATGTAACCTTAAACCTGTAAGTACCATTACTGATAGCCTTATTTTATACCTGTGGAAATTGAAGCTGAAAGAGATTAAGGTAGTAACTTTTCCAGTGGTGAGCACCTAGTTAATGGTCAAGTCAGGATTTTTGAACCTAGTCTGTTGTAATAATAGTATTAGGATATTATTTTTAGGATTATTAAAGATGTGAATAGCAGTGATTTGTTTACAGAAATCTGGAAGCCAAACTCTCCGAATCTGCTAAAATGAAAACTTGGCTCAAATATGCTTGATAGGGTAATCTAAAGAATCCATTTTGGGGGGCTTGAGCTTGAGTATTTTGTTGAACTCTGTTCTTTTCATCACTTGTGTTCTAGCTGATCATAATGTATACTTGCATAAAAGACTTTCTTAACAAGAAATAACTTAATAAATATGGCCTGATTTATTCTCTTAATGTTTCTCACTGGTTGGTGAATCAATTGGATAAAAACATATAAAGCAATCTATTCCCTCTCTTTTTACATCTTTTTTTTTTTTTTTTTTTTACAGTCTCTTAGTAAGCAATCTTGGTTGTAATAAAGGGAAGATTGATTTGGCATTTTGAATTCTATATATAGGTTATGGCCACATCAAGCACATGTCAGGGCACTGGAGAGAATGCAGGAGCTGGAATCAAGAGATCTGGGTCAAATTCTGGATTAACCATTTATACTCTAACCATGGGCAACCTGAAAGGGCAAAGAAATCTCTTCTTTACTCTCCCAAACGTGCACATCTCCCAGATACTTGAGCCCAAAACTGAGACTTCAGGAACACTGTTGAAGTCCACCCCTCCCTTCCCCCCACTTCCCTCTGCTCCCCACCAACAACCTATGAACGAGTGTTGTTGACTGCACTTCCACATCTGATTCTCACTTTGCCTCTTTTTTCCAACTTCATTGCTACTACCTTTTCCAGGTAACCATTATATTGAATCTCAACCTTCTAATTTATCTCCTTGTCCTCTCCATGTTGTCCATGCTATTCACAGCGGCCATTTTAAAATGTAAATCTGGCGGTGACCTCCCTGATGGTTGCAGAGCCTTCCCGGTGCAGTTAGAATAAAGTCTACTCTTTATTCCATTCTGGCGTGCTTTCTAGATGCAATTTGATCTGGTCCATTCCTGCCTCTTCCACCTTAACTCCTATCCTCTCCATGATCAGAGTGCCTCAACTTTCTTAGTGGTCTTTCTGTCCTGAATTTTCCAAGTTTGTGTCTTCGGTCTAGAATGCTCTTCTTTCTGTGTAACTTTGCAGTGTACCTTGTCTTTAGCTTTAATGTTTAATGTTAACTTCTTAAGGCCCAGAGACCCACCTTTGTAGTCTTCTCTCCACCTCTTAACGTATCATCTTGTGGGGTTATTTCCTGTCTTTCCCTCCCTTTAACATAAGCTCCAAGAGAGTAGGCAACTTAATGTCTCACTTGAAGTACAGTATTTCCAGTGCTAGAATAATAGTGCCTGGCATGTTATAGGCATCTTGTAAATTCAGAAGAATTCTGAAACCTTACAATTTTCTTCATTTGAGAGATGGGTTAACATGTAGTTTATGAGATTGAGGATTAAGTGAGATGATTTTATTTAAAGTCGCCTAGTAGTTCTTAGCACGTGGTTGGTATTCAGATGTTTTTGGCTATGATTTGTTGCTTTTTATTCCTGTTTAGTTGGCTTTGGAGAGCAAGCACCTCTTCCATAGTCCTGTTTCCCATAAAACTTAGCATAGTGCTTTTTACATAGACTTTTATTTAAAAAATGTTAGAGCTGATTATGGTCTTTGTACTAACTATATTAAATATCATTAATGTTATTAAATGTTAAATATATTTTGCATTAAATATATATTATTAAATATTGTTAAATATATTGTGCATCATACTTCACATATGTTCTTAGGAGTTTTTTTTATAGATACTTAACCATATTTATAGATAGTGAACAAGAAAGTGTATCTTAGTATAACCTACAGCCCCTCCTCTTTTTGTTATTTCTAGTGTCTATTTTTTTGGAATTTCCGAAGTCATGATTTGGAGTAAAGAGGGATTTGGCAGTTGGTTTTTCTTTGGATATGTGGAAATTAAAATTAGCTTTTTAGAATTGGTTAGAGGAAGTGTTGGATAAAATGAGCCTTGTATCACTTCCAGCAGTGAATAGATAGTGTTGAACTTCTAGGTCCAGAATAAAGTTTTATAACAATGCATCAGTATAGAAGATTAATTTCTTTCTGCTCCCTTGGGGGGATTTGATATTTTAAAAAAACTAAATGTGCATTCACTTTAGAAATCCTTTTGTTTCTGTATCTATGGTCTTTTGTTTTAATTTTTTATCTTAGTATGTTTCCCTTAATTAGTAGTTCCTATTCTTCCTAGTTTGAACCTCACATCTCTTAATCTCCCCAACTGTAGGATCATGGGTATATAGGGACAACGTTCTTGATTCACCAGTTTAATCTTACCATTTCTTTTCCTTTGTATTTCCAATTTTATTGCAATTTTTATTGGATCTTCGTTAAGAGTCACAGATTTTCACATTTATGTGTATTTTTTTTCTATTTATAATGGTCTATGAATTCCTCAAAGTTAGGCATATATTAATCTTCTGTTCATTATTTTTTGCTCCCCTAGTGGTTTTTGACTATCCTTTTGCATGTAATTGGTGATCAATCACTGAATGTTACTTACAAGGCTAACTTGTTGGGTGTTGATAACTGGTTAAAATTTGGACAAAATTTTAATTTATTTGCATAATAATGGTAAATTGGGAAGAGTATTGGCTCATTAGATATTTGTTTCATTTATGGCCTGTTCTTTTATTGGAATGTCTGGACATGTATCAAAATGCTTTCAGGCACTGAACTTAGAGTTATTGTGATATCTGTTAATAAGAATTTTAAAAGCCAGTTTCAGAGGAAACTAAACTGTAGAAAGAAAGTAACACAGAGAGAATAAAGAAAAGTAGCAGAGCATTAAAAATAAATTCATACTTTAGGTAAGTTATAATTATAGCATTATGAATACTAACTACTGATGACACATTTAGATATTCCAAGAATACCGTATTTAGCATTATATTAGCCACTTTGAAATTTTTTCTTTCTTCTTTTTTTAAAGATTTTATTTATTTATTGACAGAGAGAGGGAACACAAGCAGGGGGAGAGGGAGAGAGAGAAGCAGGCTCCCCGCTGAGCGGGGAGCCTGATGTGGGGCTCCATCCCAGGACCCTGGGATGCTTAACGACTGAGCCATCCAGGTGCCCCACTTTGAAATTTTCTGGTAGGATAGCAGCACAATTTCTGTTTTCTAAAGCCCAAGTTACTAAAATGAGAATTCAGGTATTTAAATTAAAAAGTAGAATGCTGGGGCGCCTGGGTGGCTCAGTGGGTTAAAGCCTCTGCCTTCGGCTCAGGTCATGATCCCAGGGTCCTGGGATCGAGCCCCGCATCGGGCTCTCTGTTCAGCGGGAAGCCTGCTTCTCCCTCTCTCTCTATGCCTGCCTCTCTGCCTACTTGTGATTTCTGTCAAATAAATAAATAAAATCTTTAAAAAAAAAAATAAAAAGTAGAATGCTGTCAGTTTCATGGTGTACGTCTGCATTCTGATTAAAACAAAAACTATATCTTAAGCTTTTATGGTTAAAAGTTTATTTCCTAAATGAGTTTCCCTTTCCCTGAAATCATTAGTGCTTTTATTAAGAGTTGATTTCAGTGCCAGTATAATTCATTGTTGTGAACTGTAGGTGTTTAATTTACCATAAATCAATTCGTATTTTTTTTTCTTTGCTAGGAATTTGAATTTAGAATTTAATTTCTCAGACCATTTTCTCCAGGAAGAACTTTACAGTATCTCAGAGACTTCATTTGATTGTTTAATCCTGCATAAAACTCAAGGTAAATAGCATTTGTTTTTCTAGTTTTCTAGCTCAGGTTTATTTGAGAAAATGCAACTACTTTAATTCATGAATCTGAGTGATTAAAAGTGATTTAGTCGGAAGCTTTTTTTGAGTTTGTTTTTGGGGTTTTTGTTTTTTTGTTTCGTTTCCTTTTGGTGGCTTACATGAAGTAAACCAGATTTTAAAAGCTTGAGGAAGAAGATTCTCTTTATCTCTTCTGCTTCTCTGTTGTGTGTCTCCTTCCGCTTTTATAAACATGTCACCTTAGACTCAGGCTAATAACTCTTTTTCCCTTATGCATATAAGAGGAATTCCATAAATTAACTTTTTAACACTTTTGCATTAGTGTATTAAGGTAATTAAAGTTGATTTTACATGTATTATTAGCTCATTTAGTCTTCACTACAACTCCAAGGAAGATACTGTTTTTATATGTTTCTTATTTAGAGAAGGTAGGGCTAATATTTGTCTTTAGGATAGTTATGTTTTATTTTGAAATATCTGAAACCTTGAATTTGTCATTTATGGTTTTCGATGAAGTATTTGCAGACATTATGTTGCTTCTTCTGTAATTCAACTCAATCTTAGTACTTTAAAATACTATTTTCATAATACTGACAGCTCCTACGTAGGAGAAACTGGTCATAAGGCAATTGTAGGCTATTAGAAATTTAGTGAGTCCATTTTTATGGAAACAGTTATTTTGGTAATAAGTGGAAATTTGGAAGTAGTTACAGCAGAAAAAACTTGGGAGGCGTGTGTGTGGTGTGTGTGTGTGTGTGTGTGTGTGTGTAGTTTTGAGAAGAGTAGATCTTCTAAATTATTTAGTCCTGTTATTTCTGTACCCAGTGAAGTTTAATTACAGCACTAGATATTAAATAGTGTTTAGAAAAGTTTGAATATTGGTGCCCAACTTTTCTTTTTTCTTGTACTTCCAGTATCTTTCTTCTAGCAGTCTTTCCAGTGTATCTTTTATACTTTTTTGTCTACTTACCAGAAAGCTACAGGGCGAATTAGCGTTGTCACATAAGTCCATTTTCATGTGTAATCATGTAGTATTATATACATGGAATGGTTAATTTAGTCCCATTTTAAGGCCCTAAAGCATTTAGGATGATAGTCTGCTAGGTTTTTTCTTTTCTTTTTCTTTCTTTCTTTCTTTCTTTTTTTTTTTTTTTTTTTTTAGTATTCTATCACTTGTATTTTCTTTGTTTCGGTTTCCTTATCTGATATTATTACTCTGATACTGTTTATCTTTGTTATAAGACAGGTAGGCATTTGTTTTGGACAGGGAATAACATCTAACATGCTGCTATCGTCTTGTATTGCTCTTTCTGGCTTCTGTAATTGCTGCCTTTTTGAATTGAGGCACACAGGTGGTGCAGTCCATAGAAATCTATCTACAATATACAGTACCTGTCATGCAGGTGAAGATAAATAGATAGGGATAATTGTCTTATTATTCATTTGAAAATGGTGATGAGTAATAACCTTTAAGAAACTTACATCTTGTAAAATTTAGTTCTTTCAAAATAAATAAGAATGTGAAACTTCTTTAATTGAATTGTGATTTTTGACTTTTTTGCTCTCTCATTGACTAGGAGAAAAGAAATGGGTCGCTCCAATTCTAGATCACATTCTTCAAGATCAAAGTCTAGATCACAGTCTAGTTCTCGATCAAGATCAAGATCACATTCTAGAAAGAAGAGATACAGGTGAATTACTGTGTTTTTAATTCTTTTAATAATGATAATCAGCTGATATTCATGGAGTGCTTACTGTGTTCAGACACAATGCTAAACTCATTAATATATTTTACTCTTAACTCTGTGAAGTGGATCTATTCTTACCTTCATTTTAGAGTTGGAGAAATTGAGAATTGTTCAGGGTACAATGTGGCAGGGCTTAGGTTTGATTTAAGTTAGTGTGACTTCAGATCTCAGATTCTTACACTCATGTATGGTTAATTTCTTTAAATTTAAAATGTTAAGAGATAAATTGGGTAACACGAGAATTATTTGACAGTAAGCCATCTTTCCATATTATTTGATAGTTTCTCATTATTTCCGATTCTGATGTCTCAGTACTGTGTATGCATTTAGGCAGTAGTTTTTGACTGACAAATATTCTTCTATGCCTTTAAATATTCTTTTACTCTGTTACTTTAAGTGCTTGTATAACTTTACTGTAATTTGTTAGTATGTCCTGTTGTTGGATATTTTCCTGTTTTCTTTGTCTTTGTTCCTCAGGCCTTTATTCTCTCAATATATATCTAAGAAGTGGGGCTTTTTTCATTAAAAACAATAAACTTTACTTTTGTATAAATGAAAGGTTTTGTCTTTCTAATCTACATTTTTGTATGGTCAACCATAAGTATTTAGAATGGTAGAGTGGAATAGTTTATTTTTCTTGCATTGATATTTATTTCATTTTTAGTTCTAGGTCTCGTTCCAGGACATATTCAAGATCTCGTAGTAGAGATCGTATTTATTCTAGAGATTATCGCCGAGATTACAGAAATAATAGAGGAATGAGACGACCTTATGGGTACAGAGGAAGGGGCAGAGGGTATTATCAAGGAGGAGGAGGGAGATATCATCGAGGTGGTTATAGACCTGTCTGGAATAGAAGACACTCTAGGAGTCCTAGACGAGGTCGTTCACGTTCCAGGAGTCCAAAAAGAAGATCCGTTTCTTCTCAAAGATCCCGAAGCAGATCTCGCCGGTCATATAGATCTTCTAGGTCTCCAAGATCATCCTCTTCTCGTTCTTCATCCCCATATAGCAAATCTCCTGTCTCTAAAAGACGAGGGTCTCAGGAAAAACAAACCAAAAAAGCTGAAGGGGAGCCCCAAGAAGAGAGTCCTTTGAAAAGTAAATCGCAAGAGGAGCCGAAAGATACATTTGAACATGACCCATCTGAATCTATTGATGAGTTTAACAAATCATCAGCCACATCGGGTGATATTTGGCCTGGCCTTTCAGCTTATGATAATAGTCCCAGATCACCTCATAGTCCTTCACCGATTGCTACACCACCTAGTCAGAGTTCATCTTGCTCTGATGCTCCCATGCTTAGTACAGTCCACTCTGCAAAAAACACCCCCTCTCAGCATTCACATTCCATTCAGCATAGTCCTGAAAGGTCTGGGTCTGGTTCAGTTGGAAATGGATCTAGTCGATACAGTCCTTCTCAGAATAGTCCAATTCATCATATCCCTTCACGGAGAAGCCCTGCAAAGACAATCACACCACAGAATGCTCCAAGAGATGAGGCTAGGGGACGTTCTTCATTTTATCCTGATGGTGGAGATCAGGAAACTGCAAAGACAGGAAAATTCTTAAAAAGGTAAGCATTAATATATTTAGATTATAGTATTAATACGTTTGTACTTCAAATTCTGTTTGGATTTACAAGTCTTAAAATTGCACCATGATGTGTAGTTAGCTGTTTTCACTCACAATTTTTTATAATTCTAAGTTGCTTATACTACATCTGGTTAACTTTGGAAATTAAGGGTTTTATTTATTTTTATTTTTTATTTTTTAAAGATTTTATTTATTTATTTGACAGAGAGGTCACAAGCAGGCAGAGAGGCAGGCAGAGAGAGAGGAGGAAGCAGGCTCCCTGCTGAGCAGAGAGCCCGATGCGGGGCTCGATCCCAGGACTCTGAGATCATGACCTGAGCCGAAGGCAGCGGCTTAACCCACTGAGCCACCCAGGCGCCCCGGAAATTAAGGGTTTTAATAGAATCTAATGTATATTTCTCTTTTTAATTTTACTCATTTTTAGTCAGTCCAGAATTAAGAATGTAAATAAGAAATTGAGTAGCATAAAGCACAACTGGGTTAACATGTAAGATCTTACAGAGATGAATTTTGTGTTAGAGCATTGAAAGCTTATTTTGTTTTCTTCATTATAAGGTAACATATAAATAATGTAGTTATAGTACATAGACTCTAAGAAATGAATCATTTTCTGCAGCAAAGTATATATGAAATATTTTGTGATTCAGTTAGAGTCTTTAAATAATACTAAGTTCACTTTTGTGAACTCCCTTACAGTGTATTGTTTTACAGTCTGAAATTTTGAGTCTAATTAATAGAATTCTGATAGATGAGTATACTCTTTATTAATGGTTTTTAGTCTCAAAAATTAAACAGTGTTGCATTGTTATGGAAATTCTGGATAATTGGATTTGTTAGTGTAGAATTGTCTATGACTAGAACAGGTTTTTGGGAAAGGCTTTACTCTCTAAACTTCAGGTCTAATATGTAAATTTATTTAAAAACTCAGTACATAAGTGCTGTATGGATGCTTTTAATGTTTTTTAGAAGTGGAATCTGAAGAAAGCACTTTTTCAGTAAGGTTTTTTTTTTTTCTTTATTAGTGGTCCTGTGGTATTAGGCAACACATATAAGTATGCAAGTGATCCACAGTGAATGCAATCCAGAGTTACCATCCTCTTCTCTGCTTATTCACAGGTTCACAGATGAAGAGTCTAGAGTATTCCTGCTTGATAGGGGTAATACCAGGGATAAAGAGGCTCCAAAGGAGAAAGGATCAGAGAAAGGGAGGGCAGAGGGAGAATGGGAAGATCAGGAAGCGCTAGATTACTTTAGTGATAAAGAGTCTGGAAAACAAAAGTTTAATGATTCAGAAGGGGATGATACAGAGGAGACAGAGGATTATAGACAGTTCAGGAAGTCAGTTCTTGCAGATCAGGGTAAAAATTTTGCTACTACATCTCACCGGAATACTGAGGAGGAAGGACCCAAGTACAAGTCCAAAGTTTCACTGAAAGGCAATAGAGAAAGTGATGGATTTAGAGAAGAAAAAAATTATAAACTTAAAGAGACTGGCTACGTAGTGGAAAGGCCTAGCACTGCAAAAGATAAGCACAAGGAAGACGACAAAAGTTCTGAGAGAATAACAGTAAAGAAAGAAACTCAGTCACCTGAGCAGGTAAAGTCTGAAAAGCTCAAAGACCTCTTTGATTACAGTCCCCCTCTACACAAGAATCTGGATGCACGAGAAAAGTCTACTTTCAGAGAGGAGAGCCCACTTAGGATCAAAATGATAGCCAGTGATTCTCATCGTCCTGAAGTCAAACTCAAAATGGCACCTGTTCCTCTTGATGATTCTAACAGGTAATTCCACACTGATACCCAGAAAATAATCTGTGATGATTTAGTTACTATTCTAATTATCTTATTTTGTGAACATACTCCCATTTCGTATTCAAACCAATGGTATATTTTGTTTGTTATGTGTGTGTGTGTTACCGATTTGCTCCAGACCTGCTTCCTTGACTAAAGACAGGCTACTTGCTAGTACACTTGTCCATTCTGTCAAGAAAGAACAAGAATTCCGATCCATCTTTGACCACATTAAGTTGCCACAGGCCAGCAAAAGCACTTCAGAGTCTTTTATTCAACACATTGTGTCCTTGGTTCATCATGTTAAAGGTATGTTTACTATTGTGAATTAAATATTTCTTGCAAATTAAAATGAAGAGTTAGGCTTTAATTAATGTACTCTAGGGCTAGCAGGTTTACATAGATAGCATTAGAAATTGGGAAAAATAGTTTCATGGAAGAGTGATCAGTCTTTCTAGCATCAAGACCCTTGGAAATGTTTAATAAAAAGTGACTGAGATACCAGATAGAGTTGAAACACACTCTAAAAATCTGTATCATGATAAAACTGATAAATATTTAAGGGGAAGTCTTTGGAATGTGTCATTGTACTTGAAGGGCAGAATGCTTACAGATGATTTTTCATTGCATGCATAGGATTTATAATGTGCACTTGCATAGATTTTATAATAAAGTGAGGCCATATTGTTACTGAATATTATTAATTCAATTTTTAAAGAAACCTGAAACCAGCAGAAAAGCAGTATTGATTTTCTACCTATATTTTTGTTACTTAATTTGTTGTAATACTTAGCTTTTTTAAACGGAAACTGGAAAAGAATTTATTGGAATTTTTTAAGGGAAAAAAGTTTAAGAAATTTAAAAATGTGTTAGAAGAGTAGTGATTTTACAAATAGTTACTAATTAGGAATGATAGTTATATTTTTTTAAGTCCTGAGGATGATAAGGGTGTTACATTTCAGTTAAAATAATGATGCTCAATTTTCACCAGTATGTAATTAATTCAAAGGTACTAATAATTTTCAAAGGTTTTAGGGTATGACTTTTTGGGCAATTAGGTTGTTTTCTTTTTCTTATTTTCTTTCTGTGCTTAAAAGGCAGCTTACTATGAAACAGGTTCTTATCCAGGAAGCTACATGGTTGTTGGTCTAAAGCTATTTTTTTAAAAAAGTTTGTCTTTTCATATGAGAACAACTCATTGTAATAGCTGAAACTTGTCGCTAGCAAATTCTTTATGCAGTTGATGTTTCAAAATGGTGAATAGTAAATGAATTTCTTTTTGACTGTTATTTAAACATGGTAACAAGAGTTTTGTTATTTGGCTATAACTAGGTTTGTGAGCCAGTTTATGACCATATTATTGTGGTACATAAAATATGAAACATTTACATTTTTTCTTTTTTTCCCTTTTTTTGACCTGTCTCCACATTTTACAACTTATTGCTGAATTTTGAGATCAGGTTTTGATAAAATTTTTTCTTTTTCATTTTCTTTTTGTTTTTTGTTTTTTTGTTTTTTGTTTTTTTTTTTTTTTAAAGAACTGTAGTTATGTTTCATTATTGGTATTGTGCAACCGATCTGAACAGCTCTTTCTTAATTCAGAGCTGAAAATGCCCAGTGATGTTTTCTTTTTCATTGTAACTAGGTCCTGGAATATGTTTTGAAATGGCAAAATCCATGTTTCAAAGTAAAATAGCGTTGAAAGATACAGGCAAAGTTGAATCTTCTGTCTTCCTGGCAAAAATGGCATAAAAACTGAGTTGCTAGCTCAAATTCCTGGGTTTCATGGAATTATGATTGAGGCACTACCCTTGTAGTGGCCGTTTCAAGTTTTAATGATTGGTTATGAGACATGTGCTGGATATTGGGCGGTAAGTTGACACAGATGTATGTTGACCTGTTAAGCAGATAGCTTGCTTCGTAATGTAACATTTCATGACTTTATACGTCTTTCTATTTTACATTTACAGCGTATCTTGAATGGTTTAAAAGCTAGTATTGATATTACTAATTTTAAAATTTAGAAGAAGGACAAGGGAACAATAGCAGATATGCTGTCAGGTGTGCCAAGATGCCAGATTTTTGGAGTAATAAGTGTTAATTGATTTGAAGAATATTTTTTGAATTGAAATGGTACTATTCAGTTTTTTCTTAAATCCGTTTTTTTGTTGTCAACATAGTTCTTGATGAAATAATTTTATTAGTATACTAAAATCAACTGTGTAGTTATTTCAGTATTTTTGTTTTCTGCAAATGATTACTTGAAGTAATTTCCTTGGTTCGTATTGGCAAGGTATAAGGACATTCACCTACTGTTCCTTTCTGTTCTGTTTGAGGAAGTAGTAGTGCATTACTGAAATTGAGTTAGAGATTCTCAGTTTAATCTGTTTATTGTTCTTGGATTATATGTAGTACTGACAGTGCCCTCTGAGGGGCGTTGTATCGGTGACCAGTTGAGGTGCAAAAAGTTAAAAGGGACAGAGTAGGAGCTCTTAGTAACACTTGATTCTCTTCTGCTAGGTTTCTTGAGTATTTTTATTTTCTTTTCACCTGCCAAATGCCCTTCTGTCGCAAATGAAAATCTCTCTTGAAGTAAAGATAACTAATTGGGCAGTATTTCTCCTAAATCAACAGAGCAATACTTCAAATCAGCTGCAGTGACCCTAAACGAGAGGTTCACCTCGTATCAGAAAGCCACCGAAGAACATAGTACCAGGCAAAAGAGCCCTGAGATACACAGGTATGTGCACTGTTGAAGGGGCATATAAAAATGTTTTGATAGACAGTGTTTAAACAGTATTGTAATGGAACTGTGCTGTCATCATGATATAAAATGAACTTTATTTTTATTTCTGATTCATACCTTGAATAAGTGTATTTCTAGCCTTGAAAAGTTTGTAATTTACTGTTTCTATTTAATTTTCAGTTCACTTGGTTTAAACAGGTTCTTAGAACTTAAAATACTCTTAAGCACTCCCCAGTAAGGAATTCAGTAGATACCACATTTTTGGGGGGAGGAAGTTGGATACCTAGAGTAGCCCTTTATTTAATTTACTACCAGTAAGTTTGTAAAATAAAAATGCTTGGTAACAGGTAGAACTGTTTTTCATAAGAGCATGAATGTTAAAAGTCAGGCTGTTATGTTCACAGCATGGTTTATAACTGCATTGTGATGAACAGGTTAGTTAATCTCTGAACATTTGTTTTTTCCATCTACCAAATAAGGACAGCAGTGCCTCTTTTGCAGAGTGGTGGCGACAATTAGTATTGGTAATAAAATACCTAGTGCTTAGTCATAGTAGGTGGGGTTTTGGTGGTGACTGCTGAAGAAGCTCTGAGAAGTTGAAATGGACACTAGTTTAAAAAAGGCAAGGAAAGGCACAACATAAAACTAAAGATCCACTGATTATGTAAAAATATTGGAGATATTTAGGAACAAATAACCCTATGAGTGTGTTCATTGAGGATCTGGAGGTATAATTGTATGATGGTTGACACTTAGGATGGTAACAGTCAACTTAATTAAAACATGAGTTTTTATGATTAAGTTTGTTTTAAAAGGTTAGATTTATTTATATGTAAAAATATCTGAAGTATTTTTATTTTTAATGGATATAGTTTTTATTTCTTAATTGTTCATTTGGAATTAGATTAATAACCTTACAATGTGAAAGTTCATTTGGGAGAGTAATAACTGTCTAGTTATTTCCTTTATTAAAATGGACATTTCTGAGGAATTTTTTGAACCATAAAGTTAATGTGACTACAAACAGACTTTATTTTACATTAAGGAGAATTGACATCTCTCCAAGTGCCCTGAGGAAGCACACTCGTTTAGCAGGGGAAGAGAGAGTTTTTAAAGAAGAAAATCAAAAGGTATGTTTGGAGTGGACATTTTTTTAAATGTTAATGTTTTCAACTTAGTTAATGATATTATATATTAAGTGTAGTTTGTGTAGACAAAATTTATTTGCACAGGTCATCTATTTTTAACTTGTAAGTAAATGCATTTATGGTTGTGTATGTAGTGTTTTTCCTAAAAGAAATTAAGCTGACACTATACTATATATCTAAGTAAAACCAAAATTAATTTTTAAAAATTATAATATTTGAAAGGAGAAATTCGTTCTAAGCAAAGGGTAAAGAATCAAGCAGTAGAAAAAATTATAAAAGCAAAGATAGACATTATAGTAGGGTT
This sequence comes from Lutra lutra, assembly GCF_902655055.1. Classification (NCBI taxonomy): domain Eukaryota; kingdom Metazoa; phylum Chordata; class Mammalia; order Carnivora; family Mustelidae; genus Lutra; species Lutra lutra. Next base: position 87,717,829 of record NC_062283.1, on the reverse strand, counting down.
TTTCTATAAAGTTTTGGGGTTAAATGAGCCAGAATAAATATTCCTTGATTTATATATGCCTAAATTAATATTTCTAGGTTTTTCACAGCAATAACAAGAAGTAATCCCCATGCTTCTGGGCATTTTTGATCTGGACTAAGAAAAGAGCTTTCCTCACTGATTTACAAATGAACATTTGGAATGAAAACTCACTATTGGAATTTTTGTGGGTTGGGGAAGAATGTTTTTAAACTTGAGGGAAGGACCTGTGAATGTTGGGGGAGGGAGGTCTTTGGAATAGAATGACTTTTTTTAAAGGGATTCTGATACATTCTGTTGATTTGAAATTGGTGTTTTCTAGGTAGGCTAGTCCATATGGCAGGCAGATTAGCGGACTTGGAAATGCTGCTTGGTTTCAGATTTGGCTGTAGCCAAGTATTATTTTTATGATACTTGGAAGATAATTAGCCCTTGGACATTTGGTTTTCTAATCAGAAAAAGGAGACCACATGTTTTGCAGACCTAAATAGTTGTGCTGTTATGAAAACATTGGCACTTTGATTTCCAGAAACTGTTATTAATAGTTGTATGATACAAATATTTTAATAGAGTATCCTGTTCACTTACTAGATATGAAATTTAGAGCTTAAAAGAAAGTGGTCTCTATGTATGGGGCATACTGATTTTGGAAAAACAGATTCTGACTGGTGAATACTAATCTTGGGTTTTACTTTCAATATCTTGGGTTCAGTGTGGGTTTTGTTTCGCCAACAGTTTAGTCTATCCTGGTGCTCTTGACAGAGTGAGTATCTTGTTTCTTTCCTCATTATTCACCAGATTTTCATCTGGAGGAGAGAATATAGTGATGACTTATGGAGGGACAAGGATAGGACATTGCTTTTTATCCTTCATTTTCTGATCTGAATGGATAATTAATATGTGTTAATTAATGTATGTAGTTTTGGAGTTTATAAAGTAGTTTTACTTAAATTATCTTGTTACTTGTGGACTTGGTAATACCTAAGTGAAAAAGGAAGGTTTTTGCTCTTGATTAGACTTGCTTTGTTACCCAGGGAGCAAATAGGTGAGTAGTTGATACCATTCAGAGATATACTTTCAGTCTTATGAATGCTTATGAATATCGTAGCTAGATTTCCCAGAGTAAATACTTCAATTGTTGAATACTAGCAAGGATGTCCACATTGCTTAGCATCTTACTGATGTATAATTTTTCTTCATTCCTAGATGCCTCTTTCCATCTTCCTAAATTATATAGTATTTGAAAAAGCAATGGAACAAGAAGGAGGTGAATTGTGACCCAATTAAACTAATGTCCGTTGCAATACCTGAATTGAGAAAGGGCAGTATATTGGCCCAAGATACTGAGTACAGGATTGGGAATATTCTCTTTCTGGCTTTGTTTCTACCCTTATTGAAGCTTACTTGGTTTTATTAATCATACTCCACTTGCATGTTATGGAAATTACACAATTCTTCCTTTTGAAGTGGTTTTTACTGGGTTGGTCAACTTACTGGGAAGAGCTTGGTGACAGTGAGGCTTAAATAATGAGAACCATTACTTTAGGATCCCTTAATTTTCTAGGTAGAAAGCTATCCCACAACTACAGATCGAGTATAACCTCTGTCATTGTTCAGCTTTTTTTAAAAAAAAAAACCCTTTGAAAAGGATGAGTGATGACAATGAGGATGTGCTGAGTGGAAAAATAATTATGTCATTCTGCTGTACAGAGTTTATTATGAATTGTTTTGAACAAAAACCTACTACACTGTCAAGATAATTAGCTTTTCAAACTTCCCTAGTCCTGTTTCACTGTGTATACAAATGTCTGGTCAAAACAACCTAGCATATTTTTTAACAAAAACTAAAAGTAAGTGTGGAAGTAGTATTTCATGGTCCACTCTTCTCTGATACTAAAATACCAGTTTAGAAGCTGGTATAAAATTTGGCTATTATATATATATTTTTTCTTATATCTGTCCTGAAATCTGTATTTTACATTTGTCTTTTATAGGGAGATAAAAAATTAAGGTGTGATTCTGCTGATCTTCGGCATGACATTGATCGTCGGAGAAAAGAAAGAAGTAAAGAACGGGGGGATTCCAAGGGCTCCAGGGAATCCAGTGGATCAAGAAAGCAGGAAAAAACTCCAAAAGATTACAAGGAATACAAATCTTACAAAGATGACAGGTAATTGTTAAAACTGTGTGAGTTAGGTTTTAGCTTCTAATTAGCCTTTAATAATTGTCAGCTTAATTGCTTTCAATTTTGACTGTGTAATCGAATGTTTAAATTTAAACAATTAAAATTATTTGTTTTACAGCAAAAATGTATTTGTCTTTTACACGGCTTATGGTGGATGAGGACAAAAACTTTGGAATAGCAAGCTAACACTGAAAAAAAAAATGACAAATTAATGTGTCCTATTATCCAGGCTACATCAGGAGGTTGGACTTCAATGCAGTGCATTTCTAGAAACAGTTTGTGTAAGAACTTTGGTTCGTTATGCTTGATTCCGCACTTTTTCAACTCATAACACCCAGAGTACAAGAATTTTAAACTGATAATCTAGTGGTTTAACATGGGAGAGATGGGGGGGAGGAAGGACTAGTTTTTATGAAATAGCAATGTGTATTTATCTTTCAAAGTAATGTTTCCATGGATACTGTTAGCAGTGGTAAGAGTTATCGCAGGTATGACCTTTTCGGGTGTTGCATTAGAACCATACAAAATTGATCATCATAGAGTCAAATAGTAGGAATATTCAGTATCATAGATAATCGTTTTCTTGCTATTCATTAGGTAAATGGTGGATTTTACTCGTGTTTTTTTTAATTTATGACTGGTATTTGTATGTCATATGCTTTTTATTTCTATAATGGAGTTACGGCCCAAACCATACCAACTGTTCTCACCTAGGGTGTACAAACTGCAGTCATTTTGAAACTTGGCCTTAAGAACATTCTTCACTTTTTCCTACTCTTCTTTTCCTTTCCTTAAAATAACAACAACAAAAAAGTTAAAAATATTGAAGAACTGAACCTTATTCTTGAAGTTTCCAGACTGCTAGTTTTTAACTGGCAGGCTATAGCATGTTTTTCAGTAGTTACGTAAAAAAATAACTGAAGGAGAATGGAAACAGACTGTGTCAAAGTTTAACACCCAATCATTTTAGTTATGTAATAATTTTAATAGGGGATAGTTTTTTGTTTTTTTTGTTTTTTTTGTTTTTTTTGACTTGAAAAATATCCCTTTTATTATAAGATTCAGCAGGGTCTTCATCTTTTTTAAAGTAGCACATATTTTTTTGTTTTCTTTGTTCATTTTGCAGTAAACATAAAAGTAGAGAGCAAGATCATTCTCGATCTTCATCATCCTCAGCATCACCTTCTTCTCCCAGTTCTCGAGAAGAAAAGGAGAGTAAGAAGGAAAGAGAAGAAGAATTTAAAACTCACCATGAACTGAAAGAATACTCTGGCTTTGGAGGAGTTAGCCGACCACGAGGAACCTTTGTAAGTAGTAGAAATACCTTTGATTCTTGGTAGGACTTTACTTAATAAGCACTATGCATAAGGAAAGTTAAAAATACGTGATTTAGATGTTGTTGTGAGTCATTACTCCTACAGTCAGAATTAGTCTTGGAAAGTGAAGTGGTATTTGATTTATCTTCAAGATATGCCATTTAAGGGTTGGAAGGAGGGGCTGGAGCTGGGATGATGCTTTCTTTGTATACAGAGTAAAAAATAAGTGTTTTTGTCTAATTCTAAAAAAATTTATATATATAAACTAGATTTTTAAACTTTGGGGTCAGTATCTTTGCATAGTGCATAAAGACCCAAGAGTCAAGTAAAGTTATTGATTGAGATCCAGTTCTTAGTTTTTGAAAAGATACCTTAAAACATTAAAAAAAAAACCCTAGTCTCTGTATTTACAACTATTTTTATTTTGCCTGTTTTGCCTTCTAGTCCTTGCTTATATATGTATAATCATAGAAATCATATAATTTTTCTTTTTATTCTACATAGCATACACATTATCCCCATATTTGCATAAATTTGTTATAATTATTGAATGACTTCATAGTAGTGCATCTTCTTGACTTTTCAATTTCTATATTCAGATTCCTACTCTAAGCAAGTATCCAGTCAGTTATTAGTAGGGTTCATTAATTAGATCATTTAGGAAAGAGAAGAGCTTTGCTTATATGGTGATAGGTGTAGTTGAACACTTGGGACTCCTGTGATTGAAATTCAAAGAAATAGACAACTCTTTCGGCTAGTAAAGGTGAAAAGAACCAACTTTATTATTTAAAAATATTAGTTCACGCCATGAAAGTGCAGTCAGTATGCTAATACTTAGATTGACTGCATTTCTTCTTAACCTTTTCAACTTTCAGTAGGCAGAATTTTTTGCCTATAATATCAAATATCAAATAGCCACTCTTTTTATCCTCAGTGGCTATGAGATTGAAATTTAGGAAGGAAATTAGGGAATATGTTTTTTGTTACTGCAGTAAAATTAGAGTTTGCATGTAACTAAATACCTTTTGATTGCATTACTAAACAATTTTGTTAATGTTAATCAGTTTCGAATTAGAGGCAGAGGAAGAGCCAGAGGAGTTTTTGCTGGGACAAATACTGGTCCAAACAACTCAAATACTACTTTTCAAAAGAGACCGAAGGAAGAGGAATGGGATCCAGAATATACCCCAAAGAGCAAGAAGTACTTCTTGGTGGGTGTTAGAAATCTGTGTTTATTTGGTTTGCATTAATTTTCAAAGCATACTGGGTGAATACATTTGAGTACAGGTATCCACTGCTGTGAGAAGTTTTTACCATAATGCAGGAAACCTTTTAAAAATTCATTACCCAGATGATTTGAAGTTTTGAAAATGTGGGTCCCTTTGGTCCTGTTTATACTTCATTGATAGCACCTATAGGCTGATCAGGGTAAATTTTAAAATGTACCTGATTTGATAGCCACATTCAGAGAAGAACATTAATATATGTTTCATGTCTGTCTATAAGACAATGACAGTTCTAGAAACTGCTCATTAAGATTTACCTTTCACCATCACAGCTGCCTGTTTAAATGAAAGACAAGGAGAATTCTTTCACAGTACACATAAGGATCTCAGGGAGGCTGTTTACTTCCATTGGAAGAAAAGGAAGATGGAAAATTATATTGGAAAAGTTGCTAGCTACACTAATCTGGTGCTTCTTTGTGATATAATGCCTTCTGAGGTAGTTTTCTAAGAGATGGAACTAAAGGGTGTGGATCCTGAGAGAGTTTCTAGGTAATGATGGGCATTTTCTGCAGTTTGACGTGGGAGAAAACGGTTCATGATTATAGACACTTTAGAAAATACCAAAACTATTATCAGAAATACTTACTTTTTATTATAGCTTTTCAGAGGAGTCATGTTTTAGAGACTGGTTCTGAAGATTAGTTGTTTTGCAGAAGCAAGGAGTAAAATAATAGGTTTATTGAATCATGTCTTTTATTTGGCTTTTTATGAATACACCTGAATACCCATAGCTTACCTTATGCCAAGTGAGAGGAGAGAGCTATATACTGAACTAGATCTATATTGTTTGAAGAATGGCAATCAAATTAATTGCTATTTGACTCTCTTGGGTACTTTAATGACCAAGGTCTGAAAAATTTTAAAGTGTATTATGCATAAAGTTTACTCAATACGTGCTCCTCTAAGGGGAAATTTAAGCTTGTTTGAATTGGGTGAGTTGACCATGTGGACAGGGAAAGACATGTTATTCAGTTATAGGAAAGTTTAAAAGATTGATCTCCTTTTTGATTTAAGACTTTATATATTCACAGACTGCTGTTTATGCTAGATACTATGAATGCAAAAGCAAATCATGATTTCAGTTCTTGGCTGGAACATATTTAGAAACAAATGTTCTAAATACATGTGGTTTTCCTCCAAAGCAGGAAATGGAGGATTATTTCAGAGGAGACAGTGATTTGGAGAGCCTTCTTAGAGGAACTGGGCTTGAATCTTGAGCCTGAAAGATAGGCAGGTATATTGCAGATTGCAGGAGTGAAACATCTTGAGAAAGAACTCTATGGCTAGATGGTTGGTTTAAGTTTGGTAAAATTAAGAGAAAGCAGGAGCCAAGTTCTGGAAGGCAATAATATCTTTATAAATTTGGGTTTTAACCAGAGTTCAGAAAAACCATGGTTGTACAGACAGATCTGAGAGTTATTGATTGTCGGAGCTAAGGGGTTAGATATTAGAAAAGTTACGTAACATTTAGGAGAACTTAGGGACCCTGTATGTAGTAGGGTGTTGATAGTGAGATGAAGGGATCTCTGAGATCGGGGATGCAGAGGAAAGAACGCAATTTGAGGAGATAATTAAGTTCTGTTCTTGAAGTGCCAGGGAGAAACTAAGTGCAGTTGTGCAGTGGGTTGTTGATAAGGTGATCTGTGGAGAAAAAAAAATCTAGGACACAAAGCCAGATCACCCAGTCAAAAGAGATTAATAGGCCACCCTGTCAAAAAGTGGGGTGAGGAGTGATAGTAAAAATGTCACATTGTTTGTTTAAAAAAAAAAAAAGCCAGAGGAGACCAAATGTTAAGGGTCAGAAAGTTAAAAGGGAAGTGAGAGGTGAACAAGTAGATGGTAATTATTTAATACTTTTGAATGTGTTGCAAATACTTAATTTAGGCCAGACCTTCATTTTTCTATGGCATTCTTTCAGAATCTGGTATTGTAATTTTTATCTTAAATTGGGACATATTTTAGTTTGGCATTTAGGTGGCAATTTTTCTGATTTTTTAAGAATTTAGCAACTTACAAGTAGCAGTAACATTTTATATGTTGCTATTCTGGGCTATATTTAAAAACCTTCATTTCTATATAAAACATGCATTTTGTCAGAGACTGATGTTCACAAGAAGTAAAATTAAAATGTTAATACATTTTTTCTTATAAATCTATTCCCAGAGTTATTTTTATTCTTAATTAATGAACCATTGAAATGACAGCTCTAGTTTTTTACATGGATATTTAAATTTAAAAGATTTTGCTTTTGCAGAGGTATTTTATAGATTGCTACTACTAAAAGTAGAAATATAAACAAAAATATTCAGAAGAGATGAAGTTGAAAACCTACAGATGTTCCCTTAGGTTCTTTCAGAATAATTGACATAATGAAACTTTTGGTGTTCATGAAACGTTAATGGTAGTAATAATAACAGTGTAACATTCATTGAGCATATGTACTATGCTAGGTAGGTGCCTAAGTGTCTTACATATATAAACTTATTTCATGCTTATAAAAAATCATTTTGAGATGTGTCTTTTATTCCACTTTTACAAGATGAAAAACAGTGGGGGGTACAGAGGTTGACCAAAGTTACATGCCTAGTAGAACAGGGGTCTGGATTTAAACCCATGCCTTGGGCCCAAGAACCAGATTCTGAAAGCACCTGATCACTCGTTCTCCAGTACTGAGTTATAGTAACATTTGTTGCATTCTTTCCTTGAACTTTTCATCTCTGATTTTGGATTTATGCAAAGATATGGTAATGTTTCTAATAATAAGTACTCCAGGAAAGATAATCTATCTTAGAACCTGAAATTCTGTGGAGGGGTGAGTATGTGAAGAGTTGGAGCAAGTGGGAAAGTACTGAAGTGGACAGGTTCTCAGTGTTGATGTTGTCTTCTGAGGAAGAGAAAAATCCCTGGTGGGGAAGAGGATTCAGAAGGTCTTGTTCTTTTTAAGATTATTTACTTGAGAGAGGGTGGGCATGTGGAGCAGGCAAGGGCATAGGGAGTGGGAGAGAGAATCTTGACCAAATTTGCTGAGCGTAGAGCCAGATGGAGAGCTCCCATCTCAGAACCCTGAGCCAAAATCAAGAGTCAGATCGTTGGGGGATGGAGCCACCCAGGCGCCCCCAGACAGTCTTGTTTTAATATGGCCTCCTTTATGTGTTTTGTGTTTTGTAAGTATCTCACTTCTCCGACCCTTAGATCATGTAAAGTAATTTTTAAAAATTGTAGGACTAAAATCTTGGAAGTTAGAATTTGAGGATTAAGAGTTCGTGTGCTTAGCATGAAAATATCACTTAGCTGTCAGGATACCCTCTGAAAAAGTAGTGTGATCTAGCTGCTGTTTTCTTTATGTGGTGTCAGATCATTGGTTATTTAAAGGTAATGGCTAGTTTAACTCTAGTGTTTGGCTATGCCTCTGCTTTTTCTATTTCTGTAGCTATTAATAGCCTTATGGTAATCATTTACTGCCACCAGGATACCTGGGAAATGTATTCTGTGGGTGATGGGCCTAAGGAGTAGTGGAAAGAGCCAGTTTTGTGGCCTTGGACAAGTAACTCAGTTTTTCTGCCTCAGTTTCTTTATATCTAAAGCAGGATTAGTAACAATATTTTGTAGGGTTCTTTGAGGATTAGATGAGTAAATACATGGAAAGTGCTCCGTATTATCACCACTGAGTGCTTGCTTGTCACACACTGGGCTGGGTACTCTATAGATTAATACTATATTCCTTCACAGCTGTCTCCCATTTTTAAAATGAGGAAGTCACACAGCCTCTGTTTAGAAACATTTAAACCCATGCCTCGGACTCCAGAACCCGTTTGCTTCTTCCCACAAATGCATAGAATATTGTGTAAACACCAGAAACAAACTAACTTTGTGCTAATATCAGAAGGGAGCCTGAAATTATGTAGTTGTGTGGGTATGATTTTGAGTGGCAGAGTATTTTAAAATACTTTATTTCAGGTTTCTATTAAACTTTCTGATACTCTGAAATCTATACTTTTTGATAGTTCCTAAATTGATTTTTTTATGGAGTCCCACACACCTCTTGCTAGTCACTTTTCATCAGTTTGGTAAAGATAGGTTATTGGAAATTGGTAACTGTTCTTTTGTATGGTTTATTACTTGTGTAACTGAATTGCAGTTCATGCCAGGAGGGTGATCGGTATTACATGAATATGCACAAAAGCATGTTGTGTTTTGGAAAAGGTGCTCATATCACATAGTACTTAATAAGAAAAGTTTTAGTGACTTGACAGCTGGTTAGGTATTCCATTGGTTATATGCAGCATTGTTTGCATTATACCCGTTGTGTCATCAAGGGGCATTACTTTGCTTTATTTTCCATTTTTTTCTGTAGGTGATAAACTTGAGAGTTTGAGGTGGACAGCAGTTTAATTACATTATAGGAGAACCTTGGTTTTTTGTTTTGTGTTTTGGGATGTAATACTCATCTATTGATCCACAAAGTAAAGTGCTTTTCAAGTTTGCAGATTGTTTTAATTAATGGTACAGTTTGTAATTTGTGGAATATCTGTATTTGGATATAGTTGATGAAAAATTAAGGTTACGATAATAACTAACTAAAAGTAATGAAAAGCTATAGTACCTCATGTTGGTTAAGAAGAAATAAGTTGAGCTATTACACTAGGGACCATCCGGTCATGATTAGGCATGTGAAATTCTCTAGCTTAGAAGATAGATGTGTAAGATACATTGAGTTTTAAATCTCAGTAGGATTTTAAGATCTGTTCCTATATGTAAGGTATAATTTATACCACTTAACAAATTTTATAGTTTTGTAATGATATTTTTATGACTTTTTAATGTCTTTATGACTGGTAATTTTTGGGAAAACGATTGGTTATTTTAACTCAATTACATGCAGTATATTAGTGGAGTTAGTTATATTGAAATAATGGAGAACAAAAAAAAATCAAAACTTTGGAATTTGGCAGTAATTTAGCAGTTGAAATCCTCCAAAAAGTTGGACAGCTCTCAAAGCTTGGGTTATAAAGCAGTAAGAAATTTATACCATGACTATGATTGTGGGCATATGATCATTTTCCCTTTAAGAAAGAGATTTTAGTGATGATTTTTTTTTAACCTCTCTGTAGCATGATGACAGAGATGATGGTGTGGATTATTGGGCCAAAAGAGGAAGAGGTCGTGGTACTTTTCAACGTGGCAGAGGGCGCTTTAACTTCAAAAAATCAGGTAGCAGTCCAAAATGGACTCATGACAAATACCAAGGGGATGGAATTGTTGAAGATGAAGAAGAGACCATGGAAAATAACGAAGAAAAGAAGGACAGACGCAAAGAAGAAAAGGTAGAAAGTTTCAACTTGTTAGTGATTCTGACACATTTTCTTCAGTGTGGGTTTGGTGGGCCAGTTTGTTAACTATTTCATTTTTAGGGACAATGCTTATTATGGATCATTTTCACTCCATATTTTCGGTAATCTTTTTTTTTTTTCTCTCTCTCTCTCTGTTTTTTAGGAGTAATAAATCTGAAGTGAGATTGCAACAGAGAGCAGAACTTGCACCCACCATTTTTTTACCTGATTTTTGTTTTCAAATAAGAATGTAAGCATTTTACTTAAATTTTACTGTTTGCAAGTAGTCAATAGAAATTTTGTTTTAAGTCTTCAAATATCTTGAAAAATAGTAGACTGTATGTTGAAAATTGTACTGAAATAAAGTAGAAAATTGTTAACGTACCATATTTGTAACTATCAACTTTTAAAAAATACTTTTACTGTTTTTGTTACATGCATTGTAATTCGCTTTGTCTATAAGATATGGTCAAGTACAGCTCTGTGAAAGTTCTGATTCTCTTCCTTCCCTGTTTGTTAATGTTTATTCTGAAGTAAACGTTAGCTCTACATACAAATTCCTGAACAGAAGTTTATAGAGGCCACACTAATTATTTTAACTGTATACATCTGTTTAACATTCTCCTTAATTCAAATGCACTACATTGTAGGGTGACTAATTTTTGAGGTGTACCACAGAAAAGGTTTTTACTTTGGTAAACTAAGGTAGTTTAACATGTCAGCAGATGTTTAAGAGGAATAAAAAGCTTTACCAATCGCTAAAAAGTACAGGCTATTAAAAGATACACAAGTATGAGGGGTTTTGTTTTTTGTTTTTTTAACTGAAAGCAAGCAATAGCCTATAAAAACTGATCCTTCACTTTTTGGGCTCAAAATTCAATGTTCTCTTTCTATTCTTATTTGAAAGTTTGAGTCATGGTCTTAGATATCAGCTAATCCTTTTGAGAGAGGAACTGGTCTATAATAATACAAATAAAAAAATCCATTCCTGCCTAATGTATTACTTTAAAGAAAACAGAACATAACCTATAATCCTGGTCTTGGTATGGAAGAGGATTATCCTGCAGAATAACTTCATACATTTAGAAAGGTGTACCTGATTTCATATCTTTCATATTTATTTGAGCTTCTGGACAGCTGAGACATTAGTTTGTAGTCTAACCGTAAGGAAAAATAGGTAAACAAAACATTGTTCATTAGTAGTATTTAAGTAACTTGTTTTTCAATAAAAAATTTTGGCAGGAAGTTTGTTGCAGTATTGGTCTAACTTGGTTTTACTTTTCCCCCTATTTCAGTTGCAACTTATAAAATGGCTTTTTCTTTTTCTTCCCAAGGGTTCTATTCTTCAGGTAGATGTTCTTTCATATGTAAATTACCTTTGTTTAGGCTGATAGTTCTTAAGATGAAAATTCGAAATAGTAAATTTCAGTATTAAGTTTGTCTTGCTCTATGAGCATATATAAAAGTAGTCAAATTTCATTTGTTAACTCAGCAACCAAATGAGTTGCATACGTTTGCATTAAAAGAAGGTAATGCTTATTCTGTTAGTGTGAACTTTCAAAGATCTTAAGTACATGAATCTTTCATCCTCACTTGATTTGCAGTGCTCCAAGCACCTTGATTGTGGCCAGGGGCATTTGCTAACTAAGAGGGAAAAATATGAAAACAAAACTCAATATATGTGATGTATATGGCCCTGGGATCTTTACTATTGCATGATTTCTCCTATTTTGTCTTTTCTGAAATTGTTACAGAGCAGAGGAAATACTTTCAGAGCAAGTTTGTATTGCATTAATCAGGACACAGCTAATTTCTCCTAGTCAGAATACTACTTAATTACATGCTAAAGCAACATGGATTTAATCTTCAATACAGGAGAATTTTCACAACCATTTTATTTTATACAAATAAGTTTAGCTTTTATTTTAACAGTTATTATTTGGTTAGATACTGAATCTCTGTGCATGACTATAAATGTGCAGTTTTGTTTTTCCACTTAAGACAATGGGAGAATGGGAATTTGCTGAGAAACTCTTTAATAGGGAGTGGGAATAAAGCTCCTTAAATCCTAACAGCAAGTTATATCTTAAATGCAAATGCATTGCTTTAACCCAGAAAGAAACATGATTTGGTTACTTTTATTCTGTTAAACAAAATTGAGGAAAGGATTATACTAGAATTTAGTAGGAAGGGTGATAGAACTCTGCAGTAGGATGCCATTGTGGATGTTACATCTTTTTCAGAGCCAAGCATATGAAAGCCTGTGTTGTGTTTTTTAAGCCACAATTTAACTCCGCACTTCACAACATATTATAAAGCTGAATGGTTCCGAACTCTTGGTAAGGAATTTTGTTAACAAATGGCAGAAAATAACTTTGATACCTGCATTAACAGACTTCCTTTTGCCTAGAGAAGGAAAATAAAAGTGAACCAAAGGATATTTCCAGAAAGGATTAAGAAAGCTGTTTAAGAAGGCCATGACTCAGTCCTTACTTAGGTGTGTATACCTTTCAACATCCTAGGAATTTTAATATAAAATAGCAAAAAATGTTTTTCTAATTGCATCCAACTTTAAGGAATTATTTGTTCCCTTTTGTCACAGTTAAAATCAAGTGTTGGGAATTAAATTATAATTTGAGTAAAAATATTACCCAATACAAATGAATGTAGATGGCTAAACGATTCTTACTCAGTGTGATGTATATTGCAACAGGGACCCTTGTAAATTGTCATATGCCAATAAAATGTCATAAGTGGTAATAGCCGTTGTTTGTTTACCTGATTTTGAGACTATTTCTGTGTCTGTTCTACACAACTGATTTCTATGGCCTATTTTATAGAGTTTAGAATACCAGCTCCTCTGTTGGTAAAATTACTGGTATGTTGTGGCTTTTGGGGGGGCTGATAAATATTTTATAAAACTTCTGAGACCCCATTTACTGTTTTTTTTTTTTAATTTATAGTGGATAATTCTGTTATTATTAGAGAATACAGGAATTCCAGATTTCTAGTCTAGTCCTCCAGTTCTTGTGTTAATACAGGAACTTGGTAGCCATAATATTACAAAGAATCAGCATTACTTCTCTTTTTAAAAACTGTAATGGGCACTAAAGAGGTTGGGTTTTCTTTTGTCAGACTCGTTCATTTTGAGTAACATCTGGTATAATTCTTAACATGCCCCTCTTAGAAAATTTGAAATATAAAGTGGACCATTCTGTCAACTTTATTAAACAAAAGCATTTTCACAGAAATTTATGTGCTAAGGCAAATACATTTTGCTTAATAAAATGACAAATTATCCCCTTAAAACTTTGTTAGACAAGTAAGAGCTTTTGGTGGATACTTAATGAATTGTACTGGTTAATTTTAATGTTCTATACCAGTTTGCTTCCTTAAATAAAGTATGCTTATTTGTTAGGGACCTTTAACTTTTTTTTGCTCTAAGGTTTACGTAGTTTTTTGTTTTTTTTTTTTTAATTTAATTTTTTTAGTGTTCCAAGATTTCATTGTTCATGCATTACACCCAGTGCTCAATGTACTACATCCCCTTCTTAATACCCACCACCAGGCTCGCTCATCCCCCGACCCCCCCGTCCCTTCCAAAACCCTCAGTTTGTTTCTCAAGAGTCTACAGTCTCTCGTCTTCCATCTCCCCCTCCGATTTACCCCAATTCACTTTGCCTTTTCTTCTCCAAATGTCCTCCGTGTTATTCCTTATGCTCCACAAGTAAGTTAAACCCTATGATAACTGAGACTCCCTGCTTGACTGACTTCACTCAGAATAATCTCCTTCAGTCCCATCCATGTTGATACAAAAGGTGGGTATTCATCCTTTCTGATGGAGGCATAATAATCCATTGTATATATGAACCATATCCTCTTTATCCATTCGTCTGTTGAAGGGCATCTTGGCTCTTTGCACAGTTTGGTGATTGTGGCATTGCTGCTATGAACATTGGAGTACATATGGCCATTCTTTTCACTGCATCTGTGTCTTTGGGGTAAATACCCAGTAGTGCAATTGCAGGGTCATAGGGAAGCTCTATTTTTAATTTCTTAAGGAGTCTCTACATTGTTTTCCAAAGTGGCTGCTCCAGCTTGCATTCCCACCAACAGTGTAAGAGGGCTCCCCTTTCTCCACATCTTCTCCAACGCTTGTTGTTTTCCTGTTTTGTTAGTTTTGGCCATTCTAACTGGTGTAAGGTTGGTATCTCAGTGTGGTTTTGATTTGAATTTCCCTGATGGCTAATGATGATGAACACTTTTTCCTTTTTTGGGTTTCAGTTGGAATCCCTTTGGAAGTATTTGTTTCCATATGGAACAGTATTACTTTTGCATTCAGAGAAGTGCAGAGACCTGTTTCAATTTATGTAGCTCCTAAATAGGGAAGGCAGTTGGAGAAATAAAATGTATTGTCATGGAATTGTATCTGACTAGACTTAGTCTCTGAATAGTAAACCATGATACATCCTTTAACAAAATTTTAGAATACTATGTTAACATGCATTTAGGGTTATCAAATATTGTTGAAACCATTGTTAAATCTTAATGTCCAGGGTCTAATTTCTAATTGTTTGGTTCATTGAGGTGGATATTAAAAATTAGGAGTCCATCTTAATGAGTTTTAAATCAACAAGATTTGTTAGTACTCAGTTTCTTAGAATCCAGGAATATGTGGAAATTTGCTGTATTCCACTGTCTTCCTCAAGAGCCTTAGAGGTGGTTTAGATTTATTAGCTGTTCTTATGTTTCTCAAAAATTCAGTAATGATTAGTGTGTGTTGACTACGCAGATAAAGCTAAAGTTGTATATTTAAGTTTTCCAGTTCTCTTTATATTATCATGTTACCTCTTTAGCCTTTAAAAATGGATCCCACTGGTTAAAAAAAGAACACAGGCATTAGGATGGTGCTTCACTACTAGGAAAAGAATCTCAAATAATGCGCCTTATTTATAATGATCTCTGCATAAGAGGAATACTTTTCTTACAGACATTTTAGATGGTTTACCACAGTGAACTGATTTACTGTACTCTTTAAGTACAGAAGATGATCTTGATTCTTGCAAGTAGAAGAGGGTTGGACAAGTGGGTTTTAATGCTTTTCTCCTAAGAACCAGAATCAGATTTTTCTTAGTAATGTCTTGGGGTTGCCTGGCTTCCCAGTGAGCATGCCTTTTAGTAAAAGTAGATGATAAGTAAGTACACCTCAAAATTAGGTGACTTGGAAGGACTTTTGTTCACAGCATGACCTGTGTATTTGGCAATGATAACTTCTTGGTACTGGCACAGTAATTGGCGAATTTCATGGAATGTGTAAAGCCACAGAAAAAGAATACCATTTTCATCTTCCAGAGTAATTGTTTGCTACCTTATCTGGCCCTTGACTGTGGAGGGTTATATAATAATGTACCAACAAGGGAAAACTCAACTTTTTATTAGGGTACTTCTGAAACTGCCTTGAGGGGAATGTTAAGTACACTTTGAATTTTTTGAAAGAAATTGAATATCATCACCAAATATAAGCATGAAAAAGTTACAATAAAACACCAAATTTAACGGGTTACTGTCAGTATATGCTTATAGTCTATGCATACATTTGTTGGCGATACTCAGATTTCAAAATCAGCATTACCCACTTTTAACCCCTATAATACTGTAGTAAAGTAGTAAAGATACCTCAGCTGCTACAGTAGAATGCTACTTGTACTCTTTGACCCTTAAATTTCATCCATTAGTTGCCATCTAAAGGGATGTTTTTCAGTTTTAAAATTAATGTCATTTTTTAAAAAAGATTTTATGTATCTATTTATTTGACAGAGAAAGTGATCACAAGTAGGCAGAGAGGCGGAGAGAGAGAAGGAAGCAGGCTCCCTGCTGAGCAGAGAGCCCGATGTGGGGCTCGATCCCAGGACCCTGAGATCATAACCTGAGCAGAAGGCAGAGGCTTAACCCGCTGAACCACCCAGGCACTCCAAATTAATGTCATTTTTAAGTTAAAAACCTTCATGTCTTCCCATTGCCTAAACTTAGTTAAGGTGAACAACTTGAGCTGGCTTTTTGCCTTTGTGCCTTACCCACTCCTTGTTCACTTACCTATCTCAAAATCTTGCATGCTAGCAAAAAATCCAAGTTCTTTTTTTGTGTTCATTGAATGTAGCACATTCTTTTAGGCTAGCAACTCATTCCATTTAAATGTCTTCCTTTCCCAGAATAAATGTTTAGTTTAGTTTTGCACATTGTGCATTGTGTATGCCAGACATACTACATGCCATACATACATGAAGTAAACTTTCCTTGAATGTATAGTGAAAGCATGATATACTTGTGTAAGTAGAGAGATTTGATTGGTATCAGGCAATTTATTTTATGGCTGTCGCTAAAACCTAGTACAGTCTAAGTTGCTTTAAAATGTGCTGAATGGAAGAGATTCCAGATTGCAGTGAACAGAAGTTAGATCATTAATCTTTTTATACATGCCTCATGTCACTTTTGTGTATTGTTTTGGATTACCATGTTTTTAAGAGTAAGTAATATGTTTAAAGGAAGGAGAACTAGGAGCTTGAGATCTAACAGTGTCCTGCGAATAAGTTGGAAAAGGAATGTTTACTGTAGAGAAATGGTAACTGAGATGGGTTCTTGATGGAGAAGGTATGTTTACTGTATAGAGCAATGATGACTGGGATGGGTCCTTGACAGCAGTCCTCAAGTATTTAAAGGGCTTTCCCTTAAAAGAGGAAATAGAGTCAAATTCAAATTGTATAGGAACAGGAAGGACATTTTATATTACTTTGTCCTGCCTCATCATTTTTAACATGTTCCATCTTTAGAGGAGACAGAACCTCGAACCATAGGTACACAGACTGTTACTGACTCGATGAGCTGATATTTGACAACTAGTTTTTTTTTTTTTAAGATTATTTATTTGAGAGAGAGCATGCATGCGTACGTGTGCACGAGTTGGGGGGTGAGTCAGAGGGGGAGAGAATCTCACGCAGACTCCCCACTGAGCACTGGGTGAGATCCGCTTGAGCCAAAATCAAGATTCAGATGCTTAACCTTAACCTACTGAGCCACCCAGGTCCCCTGGCAAGTAGAGTAGCTAGCTTGTGAAAAGCAAGTTTTCTGCTTATAGAAGTATGGAGAATCTGGATCTCTTTGTCAGGAGGTCTGTGCTGCCTGAAGCTAAAACTTTTTTCCTAGTTCTCTGGATTACTTAATTCAAGATTAAGAGTTACCTTTTACTCTCAGATGCTTCCTTTGTTAAATTGTATGTTATCAACAAGTTACCAGTGATAATTAAAAAGAAATCCTGCATATTGCTACATTTCTTTCAGTGTTGTGATAGGAATGAACTTAGATTGTTTTTTAAGACTTAGGGTATACTCTTTATATATGTCAAATTTTTGGATGGCAAATAACTTGTTATTAGCTGTAAGGTAATCCAAATCAGTTACTTGGAATTTTTATAATGTAGAATGTTTTTATTCCTATTAGGGCCATTGACAGTATTGAAAATTATGAGTTGATTATTGCTAAAAATGAGAAGGGCTAAATGCAAACAGCACTGATGTATAGCTGACTGTGTGGGTGATCCAGGAGCGGAATAAGACTGGAAGGGCATCCTTTAACTATTTTTTCTGTGTTCTAGGTTTTAACCAACTCTTTTTAAGTGATTGACAAGAGTCAAGGCATACCTACTTGTGAACATATGATTGTATCAGGAAACATTACAGAATCTGTGAAGTCCTATGAATCTTCTAAAAAAAATGGAGCCAAAAAAATCAAGCAGCAGTTCACTTTATGCTTTTAGATAGGTCTAGCTGTAGTGGACTATTTTTGTTCAAAAATAGAATGAGTAGTTGTAGACACAGAAGACCTTTGAGCATAACCTAGATTTTCTTTTAAATTATTTAAAGGTTCAAATAAAAAGAAATCCTGCTTTTAGACTATAAACATTTAACTTAGATTTTATAATTTTAATATGTCACTACAAGTAAATAGCAATTTATTGTGAAGATATTACAGATATATAGTAGACATTGAAATACAGTTGGGTCTTAACTGTTTTATCTGTTGTCAGATAAAATGACATTTTCGGGAGAGTTAATTTGAAGTATTTTAATATCAAGGAAAATCTTGGTCTTAATTGCTCTCAATATTTAAGATTTCTGAATAAATAATTATAAAGGTTTAATCAATTTTAAAAGGTGTGTAATTTTTTAAATAGCACTGGTTGGTTTAAGTGTACTGCTTTGGTACTACCCCTGAGAGGCTTCAAGCATAGGCAGAAGTAGAAGGAAAAAGGGCCAAAGTATTTTTCTTCTTGAAATGTAATATTTAGAGGCGCCTGGGTGGCTCAGTCGTTAAGTGTCTGCCTTCAGCTCAGGTCATGATCCCAGGGTCCTGGGATGGAGCCCCGCATCGGGCTCCCTGCTCAGTGGGAAACCTGCTTCTCCCTCTCCCACTCCCCCTGCTTGTGTTGGCTCTCTTGCTCTGTCTCTATCAAATAAATAAAATCTTAAAAAAAAAATTATTGTATTTAAATGAACTTTCTGGGTGGGTACAACCCAATCTGGAGATCACATGAACTCTGTGGTTAACGTTGGAGAGGATATTTCCTACTTTGATAGAATGTTGACTTGTATTCTGTCCCACTACTTAAGATAATTACAGTAATTTGAATTCACCCATCACCAGAAACTTAGGCTTATGGCACAGGCTAATGGGGTTCTGCTGGGCAGTGGGCAAGATTTAGTACACACATCTATCTAGCCTTTGTCCAAACTGGCCCTTAGCCTCTCTCATTTATTCAGTGAAAAAGTATGGCTGGCATTGGGTGTTAAGATGAATAAATCATTCTTAGTGTTGGGAATCCAGAACATAGCATGATGATTAACTATGTTGTATTAGTAGTACAGGAAAATGGAAAAACACACTGGGATCGCAAAACCAAATACCTCTAAACAGCATTTGCAATTAAGCTAGGTGAAGAATCTCCAAATAGCAGATGGGGGAAACCACCCATCTGCCTGGTGCTGATTTCTATGTGAATAGAAGGAAGGCTTGAGGTAGCTTCTGAAAGACTTGAGAAAAGCAGAATCTCAAATTAGTTAACTGAAACTTGGACTTTTGTCCTCTCCCTTGTGAATGCAAGGTATCCACAGTAAGGACTGGAGAGACTTGAGCAATTTTACCCTAGTGAACTCTCAAAACAGATCTGTCAAGACAAAACTCCCCTTTACCGGACCCCCATAGTGAGGAGAAAGTATCGAAAGTGGAATCATTGACTAGGATAGAGACAAGAGGAGAGGGTCTAGGTCCAACTGGGGGAGGGGAACACAACCAGGAAAATCCTACAAAGCAAGCCACCATATCTGAACACTACTCAAAAGCAACAGGAAACGTAACTGTAAAGTTAACCTTTCCTGAATCTTGCATCATTCTAAATGGCCAAGGAAATAATTTCATGTAATGTGAGCAAGTGGGAAATATTAATGTCAGATCTTACTGAAGGTTATCAAGAAGGAGTATGTATGAATGCTTAGTAAACACAAAATGAAGGAAAGATCTCTGAAATGTTAGGATTAAGTTGTCAGCAAAGCATTCATGGAGGGTGTAGTATTTGACCTGGGCCCAGCTTGCTACCTCAATCAGTTGAATGTGAAGCTCTCTTAATAGTGAAGGGTGAAGGCAGTTTTGCTGCTGGTAACGTTATCTGGCCCCATTGGGTGCTGTGGAAAGAGAGGAGGTTACAAGATCCACAAAAGGAAAAGACAAGGAACTTGAGAAAATTGTGACTTGCTGATTCTGTGTAGGGTTGCTGATCTGTTTGCCTTCTTTTACCTTGTCCAACAGTCCTCTCCTGCCCCTACTTTCATGATTTCTAGTTTGGACTGTTGGGATGGTCTGCCAATTACTTAATTACAAGTCATTTCTGTTGTCAGTTCTGATTCCATATCCAGTTATTTTATTCAACAAGTACTGACTGCCCATTGTATATACTAGGCATGCTAAATATTTATTTTTTTTTAAGTTAGCTCAACGCCCAAGGAGGAGCCCGAACTTATAATTCCTCTTGAGATGAAGAGTTGCATATGCCACTGACAGCCAGACCCCCGCCCCCCATATATATACTAGGCACTCTTCTAAAGCACTACAGAAACCGTGTGGGTCAAAACAAAGAACCTATTCTTGTGTTTACATTCTAGTTTGGCGATAGGAGGAGCAAGAATGTATGTGGGTGATAATGAAATAAAAAATCTTCACTAGAATGTAATCTCCAGCAAGGCAAGAAACGTAACCGGTATTGCTCGTTATTGGGTTCCCCATACTTGAATAGTGCCTGGCACATTAACAGACTTTCAGTATTGAATAAATGTGAGTCATAGAGAAATTCGTTTAAAAATACCCTCTCCCCCAGCTTTTTAAAATATAAGTCGGTAAGCAGTGCACCCTTACCTGAAATAGGAAAAAAGGAAGCCAGTAATCCCAGATCAGAAATTTTTAAAAAACTGGGTATCATCTGATAGGACTTAGTCCTCACTTAAGTATTATCGGCTAGGCCAGGTTAACGTCCAGCCGGTATCTGGTAGCCTAGATAACCAGCGGCGTTTATTTAGTGAACGTTCTAAGTACAGCAAAGCTACATACCCCTCGAGCACTGAGTCCCATAAACGTAATGTTCGCTGAATGAAGTGGTCAAACAATAAATAGCGACTCCACGGCAAAAGTACTTGGGAGAGCGGCCCCGTTTAGGGTCCGGTGAAGGGGACGACACACTTTCTCTACGAACTGGCACGAACTCGGGCTCGCGGGCAGGGCCCAAAACCCATAATGGCTCCAAAACGCCCTGCTGTAGACACCAGTAGGTTAACGGGGGGGGGGGGGGGGGGACGACATGAAGACACGTTTTGCACGTGCGTCACCTTCTCTGCGCGCTCCTGCCCCGCCCACCAGTTGTCTATAGGCTTCTATTGGTTGACTCGCGGAAGGTCCGCCCCCTAGAAGAAGGGGCAGGAAAAATCCCAGCAGCCGGTCAAATAACCGTAACTCACCTGACGTCATTCCGCAGCCAATCCCAAGCAGCGGTCTTTAGCCTAGTCCAATGAGATCCGGCATGAGTTTGGCCCGCGGAGTTTGATTTTCGTCTAGGAAGGCGGAAGTGGAGCCAGTCCTGGGGGCGAGCCGCAGGGTGGGTGGGAAACGCAGGAGGGAACAGGGCTGAGCGAGGGGATTCCAGTGCCCAGTCCCGGGTAGGTGGGGGGGGCGTCGTTACTGTCCGTGGCCTGCAAACTGTGCCGCGCGGGCCGACCTGGGTCGTCGTCCGAGCGCTCCTGTACCAGGACGGTTGCACCACGAGCTTCGCAGACTGCGTATTCGCGGCAGCTTGATGTTCCGGTGGTTGCTCGGAGGTTCGACTTGGGAGGAGGGTGAGCAAGGCGACCAAGCTGGGTTGGAGAGCCTCTGCGGAGGCTTGCGGCCAAAGCGAGTGACACGACGGGGCGCTAGGCTCGCCCTGTTACTGGGTGAATAAGTCGTATATCTGGGGTTCATATTCCTTAGCTTAAAATGAGGAGGATGGGTGGTACCCGGATTCGTTTGTGAGAGAGAGCCGCTGTTCATTTAGGAAAGCTTGGAGTCGGCCCCCTGCCTGCTTTCTTTCAAGGGTCGCCTGAGCTCAGCTCAGAGCTTCCCGGACAGCGGAGACTTCGCTATCGCAGCTATCCTAAAGTCTTTCCTGCCAGGTGTCCAATCCATTGTTGGTTGATATTTATTAATGAAGGCTTAAACATCCTATGAACTTTTAATGGAAATTTAACTGATAGATTGAAGTTTCCTTTACGAGCTCATCCCCACTTCTCCATTCCTCTCTTTCTCTTTAACTTTCTCCTTCAAAATACTGCTGGCCAAAAGAATTAGTTGATGGCGTAATGTGAAACGAAAGGATTCCTTCAGGTTACTTAATACAGTTTTGTGGCATTCTTTTTTTGTTTCTTGGTTCTTTTTGTTGAGAGTAATATTTTCTAAATTATTTTTCCTGAAGGTATCAAGAAACTGATAATGTTTCCTTGAATTCGCTTATGTATTTGTCTCATCAATGTCACTCATATTGAATATCTTAAGAGAAATGCTGGAATATTTTGGTGTTCCCATAGACCAGGTAAATATCTTTTAATGGATTTGAATGACACTGTTGTATTTGTTGTTGGGTCTTATTTTGAAAATGATCTATATGTAAACATTTAAGGCAAAATTGTTGCTTCTTTTCAGGTGTAACAGGTGAGTTTGCAATAGTATACCTTTGGTAGTTTGAATTAAAAGGGATATAAGATTAGGGGCACCGGCTGGCTCAGTTAGTAGAGTATGCGGTTCTTGATCTCCGGGTTGTGAGTCTGAGCCCCACGTTGGAGGTAGAGTTTACTTAAAAAAGGATAAGATTATTAGGAACCTATTTACTGGATAGGTCAAATGCCAGCAAAAGGTGCAAATGCAGCAAAATATATTTTTGCTTTCATAGATAAAATATATTTTTAACTAGCTAGTGGTTTTATTTAAGGTAATTTAATTTTGGTATTTGGATATATAAGGCAAGTTATAGTTCAACAAATTCAGCATAAATCTTGAGAGAGGATGACTTAGATCTGAGAATTATAAGCAAATCCAATTTTCTCTACTTAGGGAGCATTACTACATCTAAGACAATATGCTTGGTTCTGCAGGTGATAACAGAGTAGCAATACATGGTTCTTGTATTCATGATGTTTAAAATAAAATATGAGGAATAAGAAACATATACAGACTATAATACAAGATTGAATATAAGAAAGAATAATTGGGTTTACAGAATGGGCAAAGTGTTGCTATTTGTTGTGAATTAGAAGAGAGTAATAGTCCAGGATACTTTAAAGATTTTAAACAAAAGTTGAAAGACTGGTTATAAATTACAAATAGGCAATTATTATATTATAAATATTATAAATGGGCAATTCAGTATGAGGAACTAGTTTGAGTAGGGAGATAAGGTGAGCCAGATGTGCTGTTGGATTATATAAATACAAAGATCTTACAGATAGATAAGTGGTTCTAGAATGTAGGAAAAAGAGATTTAAGGTTATTTGCATTCTTTTGATATTTGAATTCATGGACTTTGACAGAATGGAAGATGTTTTGGATGTTATTGATGCATTTTGAATTTCAGAAATAGTGGGATCAAAGATAATGGCAGCTTGAGTAAAAGATTTGCTCATCATTAGATTATTGATGCCTTTAAGGGTTTCTGTAGGTGGAGAGTGGTAGCTGCCTTGTATTTTGAAGAATGACTGAAGAAGGAAGGTGGCATCAGCACATTCTTTTGAAAAGTTTGTGAAAAGAGATCAAGAGCGACCCATCAAATTGATGTTAGAGATAACTTAATGTTTGCAAGCATTGAGGAAGAACCTCACAGCCAGGAAAAATTTTAAGATTCAAATGAAATAGTGAGTGATTGAGCAGTGCCCTTGAGAAGGTAGTTGGATAAGGAATATAAGTATATAAGCCTTGGAAAAAAGACGGACAGTCGAGTAGGAAAAAATTGAGAGACGGTGGAGAGGTTTTGAATGTAGAGAAATGAAAATTGAGGTTTGTCACCTTGGAGTTCTCAGTTTTCTCAGTTAAGAGCAAAGTCAAGGCTACTGACAGAAATGGTGACATTGTAGATTGCAGAGACTAGGGATTGCTTTGGGCAACACGGTAGAGAACAAGACATGTTCTGAAGGGGTTGCAGAATACCTGTGCAGAATACTCAGCTGAAGTCAGCTTGGATTTGTAGTCTTTCTGAATATTGCTCTTCTGTGATTTCTTTTCTCCAGCTAAGCGTTGTTGGGGTAGTTCATGATTGGTAGTAAGCATATCACTGAAACAATTAAAATTCTCTGGTTGGTAGGAAAGTCACACCAGTAAAGTCAGCATGAGGGTGCTGGATCAGGAATAGGAAAAGGAGAAGCAAGCATCAGAATGGTGAAGATGGTCAGTGGCAATGAAGGGATGAGAGAGAAGAACAAGAATTTGTCAGGATGGAACTTGCAGAGTAAGACATGAAGGTACCATCCGAGTTAACCAAGAGTTGGGTGGCTATTTATGTACAGTGAGTAGCCCTCACTGTAGCAAAACCTCCAGACCTGTGGTTCTTAGGAAGAGTGTGTGTGAGTGGCCTATAGAACACTTTAAATATAATTGCTCAGGCTGGCAGAGATTCTAGTGTTACTAGGTCCAGGATCAGTATACTCCAGGCTGTGCTAGTCAGTATGGTAGCCACTGGCCAGATGTCATCTTCAAGCACTTGAAATGTCTGAATTGAGATCTCTGATAGGTGTGAAATATGCAATGGATTTGGAAGACTTGGTATGAAAAGAAGAATATAAAATAATGCCATTATTTAAAAAATATTGATTACATGTTGAAATGATAATATATACATAGAGTTAAATAAAATATACTAAGAAAATTAATCTCACCTGTCTCCTTCTACCTTTTCAGATATAGCTACTAGAAAATTTATTTTACAAATGTGGTTTGTGTTTTATTTCTCTTAGAACCCACCTTCCAAGGTGATTCTAGTATACCCATGGTTAAGAACTACCACCCTGTAGGATTGAAAACCAACACAAACATGTCTTTGCCTGCGAAGACTTTACAATCTAATGAAGCAAAGAGAAAAATGCAAATGAAATGAAGTTATATGTAGTTAGGTGTCCTATTGTATGGTACTCCTTGGAACTAGTTTCGGATTTCAGAGCCTAGGAAGCTCCTGAGAGCAGAGAGAATCAAATGTGTAGAGGAATGTGAATCTGGCATTAGAAGAGATATGCAAAAAGCTGGTTCCAGGGCTTGAGATAGAGCCGGGCCCTCTGGGCACATGGGTGAGTGCTTGGCAGTTAGGATAATATTGGCTTGTCTTTGAGACAATGAGGAAAATGGCTTAACTCAAAAGAGCTTGTGTCGTTGTTAATGAAAAGTGAGTAGGTAATTCAGTTGGATAAACAGGGGTAAGTGGCAGAGGACCTTTACGGTTGAGTGGAGAATGAATACAGAATTCATGGAGGACTTTATGTAGACTGAGCTGGCGGAATTGGTGGCATCAGTATTTAATCTTAGACTCAAGTGTTTGGATATGATCAGATACATTCAGAACCCTTACTACTTAAAAGCAGAGGGATGGCATCCAGTGTGCCGATGGCTTCTGGGTCTTCCTCTCTCGCCCCAGTTCTTCTCAACTAGTCAAATGGCTTTGATTTTTACCTATCATGTATTCTGTCTGCTGATGATTCCCGAATCCATCTAAATCCCAGATGTTTTTTCTCGAGTTCCAGAACTGTATATCCATCCGCTTATTGGATATTTCCAAGAAGATGCTGTTAGGATGCTACCTATATCTGTTACTTGTAATAAACTTTGTCCTTGTTATAGGATCTGAGGAAAAACGAAAAGTCCAAGTTTTAATGGTTTTTAAAAAGAGAAAGTGCTTTCTTTGTGTTGAAATCTCTGCCAAGAGCAGAAATGTTATGTCCTGTTTTGGGGGAGCTTCCTGTGGGAGTAGTTTATACGGTCTGGAAAGCCCAAGGCAACAGATAGGTGGTATTTGAATTACAGTAGCACATTTCATTTCTGTCATCTTTTTAAGAACTGACTTCTAGCTGATATATTGCATTGTAAGTAAAGAATTTTTAAAATTATCTACATTTGTTCCCCTAAAGAGGATTTATTTATACCCCTAAAAAGGATCTCACCTTTAAAGGGAATTACATGAGTTTTCTCTGTACTGCCTCATGCTCGAGAAACTCAAAATTGTTGATTTTTGATTGGGCCAGAAGATATGTTTAGCTGGGAATTTTCTGAATAAAGTTCCCAAAGGTATTTTGCCATTATCAGAAAGACCGTTCTTCCTGGAATATTATATAGGTTAACTCCCATCCTTTTTTTTTTTTTTTTTTAAGACAAATATGAATAAAGTTTAATTCTTTGAAGAAAATACTTTGAGTATACCATTATGTATTTTTTTTTAAATAAGTGTTAATGCATTTACATCTGCTTTTCTTCAAAGATATAAACATGCTTTAACAGAGTACTTTTCAAACACTGTATAAATAGGTTTTGCAGATTAGAGAAAATAAAGACTATGGATCAGCTCGGAGTATTGTTCGTATTATTGGGAAAATCCTTCCTCTAGAACCTTGTCCCAGGCCTAATTTTGAGGTAAGTCTGTCAATAGGCATTGTTTAAGTACTATGTCTAAAATAACCTCGGTACTAGAGTCAGTAGAACAAAAGAAGAAAGGTTTCTTGTAAGCCAAAAACCTTTAGCTTATTAGTGGAAACAAGTCATTTGTTGTATGTTTTTGTTTTTACTTCTTTGAGTAATTACATTCAGAGTTGGGAAGGTACAAAGCAACACCTGAATAGCTTATTTTATTCTTCTAGTTTGTGTTTCATGATAGATGATATTAACCAGGGTAGAGATATTGCTACATGTTTAGACTTTAGAATAACATTTTCCTCAGTATTGTTTCTTGCTAACAGATGCATGTTTGGTATTGAATATTCTTTTTCCTTTTCACTCTTGTATTTTTAATTTATGTAATTTCCATGGGCATGCATGTGTCCTACCCCCCACCCCCGCCGCAGACCCCTGCAGAGCTCTGACTTTATTTATTTATTTATTTATTTATTTGCTTTTTTTTTCTTTAGTTGATCCCACTGTTGAACTCTGTAGACTCTGGTAACTGTGGATCTGTAGTTCCATCTTTTGCTGATACTCTGTGTGTGGCAAATGATGAAGAAGCCAGTTATCTCAGATTTCGGTAATTTGATATACTTTGGAAAGTGGGTATGGGCTATAATCTGAGTTCTTGCATGTGTTGAAGTTTGATCATACTAATTGAGCCTTTTGTCTGTCTTTACCGTTTTTACTGCCCTGTGTCTTCCTAATAAGGATGACTGGGTGTTTCTCATTTTTCCCATTTCTCTTAATGCAGGACTAGGAAAGAATAATATTAAAAGAATGTCAGAATCAGTATGTCCATTTTTAGGAGAAAGCTGTTTCCTACACTAGATACTATATATATTTATTTATTTTATATATTTAACCAAAAGGTATTTAGTATTTACTATGTACCAGGCAATGATGTTAAAAATATTTCAAAATTAGGATGTGTTACTGTTGTGGAGTACTAACTCATTTGTTAGTATGTTCAGTAATAGGCTGTTAGCACAATAAGGGTCAATTATTCAAATATTCTGGCTAAATTTATTATATATCAAACAGGTTTATCTATTTTAAAACAGAATACCACAAACTTACCCCTAACATAATACTGAATATTAAATTAGGCCCTTCAGTACCTTATATTCAGAATATGTAGAATTTCTAAGTAAATCAACATTATTTCTAAATAAATCAATCTGTACTGTGTTTAAACCTAATAAGTAGAACAGTTACAGGATAATTATTTTTGTTTTATAGTCTAAGAGCAAGATTTGTTCCTTCATTCACTTACCACTTTTGGTAATATAACCATTGTGTTCCAGATATTGAGAATACAGAGTTACATAAGAAGTTGTCCTTGTCCTCAGCCAGTCTAGAGACAATCAAGGGATAAAGAGAACTTCCCTATTTTTTTTGTGTCTTTATTCCTCTTTGACTGAAAGAATTTATTGCTCCAGGAAAGTTTCCTTCCGTTTCTCACTCTCTCTCCCTCCCTCTATTATGTCATTGTGTACTTTTTCCTTCTATGCACAGAAATAGTATATGGAAACATGAAGAAGAGGAGAAAATGGAATTTTTCTATTCTTTTCAACCAGTTTGAAATCCATTTTCACCTGTTCTCAGACAGAATAAACGAATGAAAAGTGACGGGACTGTAGGTGAAACTGCATTTAAAAAGATAGCTGCCCTTGAAGAGGAGCTGACTTTTCTTCGCACCCAGATCGCTGCCATCGTGGGAAGGAGGGAACTGAAAGCCAGTAGGCTTGTTGGTGAGTCACGTGGGGTTTGTTTCAGTCCGATGGGGCGGGGCTAGCAGTTTCTGTCCCTGCTGCCAATGACAGTGTCTGATGCGAGCACTGCCTGTGAGTGACGTTCGGTAAATCTAGGATTTGGGGATGTGCAATTACTAGGCATGGTGTTTATTTAGAGTAAGTTAAGGCACGTTTGCAGTGAGGGGGCTGGGATCGGCTCCAGCTATACTGCTGAAGATTGGGCTTTTGAATTAAAAAGACTGTTTCCTAAGGAAGCTTTTCTACCTCTTCAGAAAAGCATTGAAATTTATGAGGAAGGACATATTAATTTGAAAGAAGAGCATGTATTTGTAGCTTGAAGTTATTGCTGCTATCCTTCCACCAAATTCAAGTTGAATAGTGTATTGCAGATGATTCTTTTCTCCATGTTTAGAGATGTGACTTGCTTTAAAGAACATACATGTAATATATACACACGTGTATAATTCATATATAACATGAAATGTTCATATAGTGTTGTATATTTATAATATATAAATATTATATAATAGCAATTAAAGTGAGATACACACATACATTTTTTAAAACAGTCATGTTAAGAACACAGTCTTTAGGGAGCAAGTCTGTTGTGAAAGTTAAGTACTCTGTACCCATCCTAGGCTCTTGCCTAGAAAATAGTTTGTTTCTACAGTGTCATCATAAAGATAACGTACCAGTCTGAGTGTTTCTAACTATAAATTGTTAATTATATTTTCGCTTTTTTAAAAATAGATGATGAAATTCAGATTGTATGTTAATTACTGAGAAAGCACTTTATAGTTTTCTTCTTAAAATGCATTCTCACCCTTCCTCCCTTTAAAGGCCTACACAGACAATCCTAATTGGTTTAAAAATAAATTTATTTTTTGGTTTGACTCTTATCAAAATTACTAAGCAGATGGGATTCCTTCTCTTTCCTGGCCACCCTATTATTATTTCAGTAACATTACAGAAATTGTCCCTGCTTTGGTTCTAATTAGTTATGTGGTATGTTAGAGAGAATTTTGCATGATTTTTCAAAAGACTACTTTGTTTTTAGGCTTCTTTGACTTGAATGATGAGCCTCATGGTTTGGAACAAAGACCATCACCAGGGACTGCTGAACTGAGTGCCCAGCCAGATCCATTTTCAAGTTCAATGCTTTTCCCTCCTCCTCCTCCTCCTCCTCCACTGCCCCCTGAGCTTTTTTCTCCACAGCCGACCTGTTCTCCTCTCACACAGTCAGGATCTAATAATATGTGTGACTCAGATAATTCTGCAAATGAAATGAAAAAACAGCACCCGGCTGACAGTCAGACCAATTACAGTCATTCAAAAAACCAGGAAAATAAAGATGTTCCAAACATGTTGGATGTACTAAAGGACATGAATAAGGTTAAACTTCGTGCTATTGAACGGTATGTTACCATAACTTGAGAAATGAAGCAAGTTCTGTTAATGTTTTAGTGACTTACTGTATTTATTAAAGTACACACAGACAAGTCTTCTCTCTTATTCCTCTTTACTCCAAACACCTCCCAGAAAAAAATCCTTTTCCAGTTTTTTTACTCTTCCTTCTAGTGTCTTATCTGTATTTTTTAAACAACATACTTCCTTTGCTATTTCTTGATACTTTAACTGTATTTACTTCCCTTTGTTAAAACTCAAGAGTATGTTCTCCCAGCCATCCTATCCTCTAACACGTACACAAATACTCCTCTTGTTCCATCTTCCCAATGTAATTAAATCCGTAGGCTTTACTTAAATCAGTATTCAGAATTTACATCTTTATAACAGTAAACAGTCACAGGTAAGCCATTTCCTTTGCTATAGTTACGTTTTGTTTGTTGAATAATTTTATTTTCTATTGCAGTTAATGTCTCTCTGAGTTTCTTTCTCTTTTTCTTTTTAAAATAAATTCCCTGGTAGGAGCCCTCTGTCCTGCTCCAATCTCTGGTTCCTGCAAGCCTGCTGTGTTGTTGCCATGTTAAGAATTTGCTTGGCCATCATCACGGGCATTCTGTACCCTTTCACTTGTGTTGCCTTACCCATTTCTGGGGTGTCCTATCTTCCCATACCTTCCTGAGAAAGGATCTATAAAAAGGGAGACTATTTTAAGACTTTGCATATCTGGGGGCGCCTGGGTGGCTCAGTGGGTTAAAGGAGGGCCTTCGGCTCAGGTCATGATCTCAGGGTTCTAGGATCGAGCCCCGCATCGGACTCTCTGCTCAGCGGGGAGCCTGCTTCCTCCTCTCTCTCACTCTGCCTGCCTCTCTGCCTACTTGTGATCTCTGTCTGTCAAATAAATAAATAAAATCTTAAAAAAAAAAAAAAGACTTTGCATATCTGAAAATGTTACTGTTTTATTCTCACAGTTCATTGATAGTTTGGGTATACAGTGGCAGAAAATCATTTTTCTGCAGAATTTTGAAGATGTCGTTCCATCGATTTCTAGCTTCCAGTGTTCCTACTGATGTCAGAAGCTGATGTCATTCTCATTCCTGGTACCATGTATGCAGCCTTTTCTTTATTCTTGAAACATTTAAGATCTTCTCTTTAGTCCTGGTGTTTGGAAATTTCATGATGCCATGCCCTGAAGAGTTCCTTTTTGAATTTCTTATGCTGGGCACTTGTGGACTCAGTCTTGAGTTAACCTTTCATTCAGTGTGTAGACTTCTCCTCAGTCCCTGTTTTCAGGGAGGCAGCTCACCCCCCATTATCTTTGCTTTCATCAGCTTTCCAGCTTTCAATGTTTTGTTGTGGTTCTTATGCACTCTCTCATAATTTCTTTGTCTTTGTGTGTATTGTGTCCTTTTCTTTACTGTCATTTTAGTAGGATTTCACAGAGCTCTGCCATGTTCATTTGGAAATCCCTCATTGAGGTTTTTTGTGAGAAAATAAATACATTTTCTATATAATAGTGTTAGGAAAGCTACATCATTTCATTATTAATGAGGTTATGATTTGATCATTTGTGAAGCACCTGGTACAGAGAAAAATGTTGTGGCTAGATGGGCACACTTGTTCCAGCAAGAGGGCCGATCGGGCCCAGTCAGTGTCAGACTGTGTTCCGACTACTACCATCACTGGAGACACAGCAAGGCCAATAGACTCTACCCTCCACCCCCAGTACCTCATTTTTCTACAGCTAACCTTGCATTATACATTACTCCATAATCAGATGAGACTTCCTCCTTCTTTACATTTACAAAGTCATTATTCATGTTCTCTGCCTTCTATCTTGTTACTGTGAATAAAGTATCATTGTTCATGTCCAGGCTTTCCCTTGGGTCACTGGTTCCCCTTCTCTCTCATCCTCTCAAGGATTTTACTTAAAATTATCCCTTCTGTCTTCTGTATCATCAGAGTTTTCTTCTTTACTTTATTCTCCTCATACTTGACTGTTTCCCATCTTCAAAACACGTGTATCCTTGGTATTATTTGTTTCTGTGCTCCTCTTTCTGCTATAAATTCTTGTTGTCAATAGTTTTTTTGCTTTTCTCACAGCCGCCTTCTACCCTCTGTCATATGGTCTCTGTCCCCATCACTCCACTGACAACTGCTGTTTATCAAGGTCACCAGTGACTCTCTTGCTAAATACAATGGTCAGTTCTTAGTGTTCCTCTTACCTGGTATCTTGGCAGTATTTGATACAGTCTGTGGTTCCCTCCTCCTTGGAACACTTTCTTCCTTTGGCTTCAGGGAAATCACACATGGTTTTCCTCTTACTTCACTGGCCATGCCTTATTCCTTTGCTTAATCTTGCTTCTCGGCCTGGTGTCTATGTTGGCATGTGCAAGGCTCAGACCTCAGTCCCCTTCTCTCTATATCCACATTGTTTCCTTTGGTGATCTCATGGAGTCCTGTGGCTGTGTATACCATTGATATGCTAATGACATTCACATTTATTTTTCTATCCCTGATTTTCTCCTCTGTATTCGATGCCTCCTTGATGAAATGCCTGCCTGACATCATTTGCTTGTCTCAGAGGTGTCTCAGGCTTCACGTGTTCAAAACAGAACTCTTCCTTCCTACCTGTCCACTTTCTCCACCTTGAAAACCTGTTCTGTCCCAAGTTTTTGCATCTCAGTAAATGGCAACACCATCACTCAGTTGTTCATCACCCAGGTGTCTGTTCAGTCCAGACATCTAGAATCATCCTTTTCCTTTCCTTCCCATTTCCTTTCTATCAGCATACAGTTCAAAAGTGTGTACCCTCGGGCACCTGGCTCAGTGGGTTAAGCCTCTGCCTTCAGCTCGGGTCATGATCCCAGGGTCCTGGGATCGAGCCCCACATCTGGCTCTCTGCCCAGCAGGGAGCCTGCTTTCTCCTCTCTCTGCCTACTTGTGATCTCTCTCTCTGTCAAATAAATAAAAATTAAAAAAAAAAAAAAAGTGTGTACCCTCATGATCTAACTGCCACCCCCAATCTAAGACACCATCTCTGACTTGGACTTCTGCAATAGCCTCCTAATTGGGCTCTCTGCGTTCTTGCCTCCTTACCTTTTCTCCATAGAGTAATCAGGGTGATCCTTTAAAAATTGAAGTCCAGGGCCATTTGGCTGGCTCAGTTGGGGCATGCGACTCTTAATCTTGGGGTTATAAGTTCAATCCCCATGCTGAGTGTAGAGATTACTTAAAATCTTTAAAAACAAACAAACAAAAAAGAAAACAAATAAAACTTGAAGTTCAATCTGACCATTCCCTGCTTAAAACCCTTTGATGGTTTTCCATCATGCTTAGCATATAATCCAGACACCTTGCTGTGTCCTCTCAGTACCCTGAGGGTCCAGCCCTTGTTTCTGTCTCTGACCTCATGACCTATTTCTCATGTCACTCTCTGCGCTCCAGCTGTAACTGTTTTTCTTTTTTCTCACATATGCCTCCACTGCATGTTTACACTAACGCTGACTTGGGGTCATTTATAGAGAAGACGCCATTTCCTTAAAGAAGTTTTTCCTGGTCATCTCATCTAAGGTGCTATTGTCCCAGTCACTGTCACATTACCTACTTAATTTTATTCATAGCATGCATTGTTGTCTGCAGTGATCTCACTTGTTTGTTGATGATTTCCTGTCACCAGAATGTTCCATGGGGGTAGGATATAGCTGTACTCTCAAATTATAAAATGGAATCTGGTGTAGTAGTAAGCATTGAGTGAAGACTGAATGAATGATTGGCCCAATAGCTTTCTCTTCATGAATTCAGTTAGTCCCCTTAGAAAGTTCTTAAATAATTCTTTAAATTTTCCATTGGAAAATAAGAAAATTAAAAATAAAGATCTTTAGCACAGTGAGATATTTGATAATCTCAGGTCCCAACAAGATTGTGGTGGAGTCCCACCCACCAGAAGAAATCATGGTTTCTTGGATTTCTGATTCCCAATTCATTGTGCCTTCCAGATTCCTTGTTCTTTGGTGAAAATTTTTAATCTTGAAGAATCATTAGGTTGTAATGTATTATGCTTATATTTCTGGTGTATTTGTCATTAAGGAGCTACATTACACAAGGCTTTAATTAAAAAACTTTTTTTTTTTTTTAAATAGGTCACCTGGAGGTAGACCCATTCATAAGAGGAAAAGACAAGATTCACATTGGGATCCAGTATCTTTAATATCCCATGCACTTAAGCAGAAGTTTGCATTCCAAGAAGATGATTCCTTTGAGAAAGAAAATAGGTCTTGGGAATCTTCTCCGTTTTCTAGTCCAGAAACTTCAAGAGTGAGCTATAATAACGTAAAGTTAGTGTTTTAATTTTTCCTAAGTGTGTCGTTCATGATACATCTTCACCTTCAGGTTCTCTTGAAGTACTTGCACAGAATGGGCCATGCGGTTGTTGGCTGGAACTGCATCTGTTTCTGTGGTTTCTGTTCCCTTTCACACATTCTTTTTAGCTTTTTGGCTTACTATGAAGTTTTTGAAATAAAACACTTGATTTGAAAAATACTTGTGTGTGAGTCTGTCAAGGTTTCTCCTGACAGGTGCTAACTTGATGTCGCTGTCTGCAGTTGGGACAAGGTGTCTGAAACTCAAAGAGACCAGAGAATGGTGACAGATTCCCTCACTGGAGTTACATGGATACTCCCAGTATTTTTCTTAACTATAAAGACTGGGTTATTTAGTTAAATAGAATGTTAACAGTGCTTTTTAAAAAGTAGCTAGGATCGTAATTCTCTTCAGTGACCACGTTTCTTGGCTCCCGGCATGGATCGGAGCAGGAGAAACGGCCCCACTCAGTCTCTGAGTTACTCGGTGTGCGTGTGCCATCTCTGACATTAATCATGTCAACTCTGGAAATTCTTAACTCTAAGAAGGCAAAAAAGTATAGTGTACTTTAGAATTACTACAATCATAAAGCACAAATGTTCCTAAAAATTAATGTTTAGCATTTGTGTAGAAATGTCTAACTTGGGAGTACTTTTTTGCTCACCTCATTTGATCCTCACAGCACCATCCTAAAAATAAATAGAACTAAAACTAAGTTAGTATTACCTGTCTCTTCCTGAGGAAATAATCCTCAGAGTGCCAAAGTAATCTAGGTATAACCCTTCATCTAACTGGCACAGCAGAGACTGGAGCTTGGTTTATTAACATTTTAGGGTGTCTGAAAACCTTCAGTCACATATGCGAGTCGCTTGTGTGGGACACACTTCCAGTGACGGTGGGTGAATGAGGGATTGATTACGGGGTTGTCTCACTGCTCTTCAGCATTTTATTGCCAGCCACCTACAAGCACCTCAGAGAAAGAATCATCTCTTTTTGTATATTTTAAGGCACCAAGCTTAGGGCAGGACACATGGGGACTCAAGCTGTAGTTGCGGGGGAACCCAGTCTCGCTCTGTGTCCTTGGCTGGGGGCACAGTGCTGGACTCACAGTCCAGTTCCAGATCCCTGTCGATTGTTGGTTGAATTAAACCTCAAGCGGTCATTTGGTTGTTAACATTCTTCTATGTGACAATACTTTCTGGGTGAACCTTTTGCTTTTCTTCCATTTGGGCGCCACATCTCACAGTCAGGAGAGTGAACTAAAGGAAGAATGGACCAACGCAAGAGAAGGTGACCAAGGCGTGAACAGTATGAGCTGAGTCTACACCGGCAAGGAAAGATTGCAGAAGTATGCCAGCCAGTCCTTCCCTCACAGGCGAGGATCTCATCTGTCAATGAAGGTGAATGAAATGTGTGCACTGGGATATAGTCGAGCAAGGCTCTGAAGAGGGTTGACTCTTAAGAACATTTGTCTCTGTTCTTGGAAGATCCAGCAGTTAACTGGCCACTGGCAATAGGTATATTGATTTCTCTTTGCGTGTACATTCGTATTCTACACGAATACATAAGATCGTCCTAAGAGCCAAGTAGTAAATGACTTAAGGTGTCTCATTGGAGAGCAGTAGGGTCTCACTAGAGGGTAACAGAAATCATGCTCATGGATTAAGAAACAATATATTGTAGTACTCAGCCAATGATAACATATTTGGATGTTTTAAAACAATTTTTTTAAAAGATTTTATTTATTTGACAGAGCACAAATAGAGCAGCAGGCAGAGGGAGAGGGAGAAGCCGGATCCCAACTGAGCCATCCAGGTGCCCCTTAAAAATAATTTCTTAAAACAATTATGACTTCCTAATTTAAGAGTTTTTGAGTCTTTTTAAAAATTGGTAGTGATCTGGTTTACTTGGTCTGGAGGGACTTAGAGATTTTCAAAGAATACAAAGTATTTTTTCATTAAAATTGTTAAAGTTTGGGGATGCCTGGGTGGCTCAGTCAGTCAAGCATCTGCCTTCGGCTCAGGTCATGATCCCGGGGTCCTGGAACTGAGTCTTGCATTGGGCTCCTTGCTCAGTGGGGAGCTTGCTTCTCTCTCTGCCTGCCATTCCTCCTGGTTGTGCTTGCGATCTGATAAGTAAATAAAAGTTTAAAGTTTGCATCATACAGATTGAGTCTCCTAAAAATCCTTCCCAAGGTGATCAAAAATTATTCTTAGAAATTGATTTTGATTGTTGGAAGTAGAAATACTTAAAGAATCTTATTGATAAGTTTTGCCTACTTCTACACAAATATGAATGGCTATGGTTTTATTTTCTTTGCTGCTGTTTCCATTTATACTCTGTACTTTTGTAAATAAATGTGCTTTTTGAACTTGGTTATTTTTTTGTAGCAAATCAAATTCATGTTTTCTCCTTTCTGCTTCATAAGTTTGAGGTTTGTGGGTTTTTTTTTTTTTTTTTTGGTGGGGGGGACAGTTCTGTAGGGAGAGTACCTTGGGTAATACAGATGAAACACACACATAGGGTTGGAATATATATTTTGTCCCTCTTGGCCCATATACAAATGTCGTGTGGAAATTTACATGTTCCCTAGATTCTTCAGCCTCTAGGACAGTCAGTGAACTTAGGTTCCGTTTGAATGGACTCGGCACCCACCCAGTTTGCCAGACTCTATCCCTCTCATAACAGCCCATGGTTTTCTTGCTGTGCTAGAGAGCGGATTGCTTGGCTCGCCTTCTTTTCCAGTCCTTTTCTTCCCAGTCACCTTCCAGTTAGGAGTGGCCATCTGGCAGCTATCTTGTGACCATGAGGAACAGGCTTCTGATCAGATGTGAACCCCGATGTCAAAGAGCTGTGGAGCTGTGGAGAAGTCCACAACTATACGTGGATTTCTTCTTTTTTTTTTTTTTAAGATTTTTTTTTTATTTGACACAGAGAGAGATCACAAGTAGGCAGAGAGAGAGGGGGAAGCAGGCTCCCCGCTGAGCAGAGAGCCGGATGTAGGACTTGATCCCAGGACCCTGAGATCATGACCTGGCTGAAGGCAGAGGCTTAACCCACGGAGCCACCCAGGTGCCCTATCTGCGGACTTCTTGCTACTTGAGAGAGAGAGAAATAAGAAACATAGGCTTCTGGGTTTTCCACTACTCGCAGCCCCAAACACTTATAATGACACAGCACGTGCAGCAGTGTGGCTTTGCTACCCGGCTTATTCCTTCTGTGTGGTTTCTGATACTTACCTGTTAATCAGCTCTGTTCTTGTTGTTGTTCCTGCCCCTCTTGTCTATCCCCACCCTGCCTTTTCTCTTCCATTACTTTTTTTAAAGATTTTATTTATTTGACAGAGATCACAGTAGGCAGAGAAGCAGGCAGAGAGAGAGGGAAGCAGGCTCCCTGCTGAGCAGAGAGCCCGATGCGGGGCGTGATCCCAGGACGCTGATATCATGACCTGAGTCGAAGGCAGAGGCTTAACCCACTGAACCACCCAGGCACCCCTCTCCTCCACTACTTTTTAACCCACAAAGGAATATTGCATTTTCAATTCGATAGTTTCCTTATTCAAAGGTGTATAACAATCCCTCAACAACCAGGTTAGAAAGCTTTGGAAGGTGCCATCCTCTGCCAGGTAAAGCATTTCTTGATAGACTTCAGGTTCATTTTATGGGGGAGGGCGGGCTTTCCTGTTCTATATTAGAGTTTCCTGCCTGCCCAGAGCTCATTTCAGCACTGAGACACATGGGGATTGAATTGGCCTTGGACTCCCCTCCGTTTAGAAACATGATTTCTGGTGCTCTGGGAGATGTGATCACATTCCCCCAAGTTCTTCAGGAAGGTTCCCGAAGGGCCTACGCTCGGGCCCCTGGTGCCTATGCAGCTCCTGAGGCTTGGGTATTCCGTGTGGGCCTTCATGAGCCTGTACACGCACGATCTAACACCAAATGTTATTTATAAAATCATATTTGGTTGTATCTTAAACTTGCTTAAATGTGCTCTGAATGCCGAAACTTTCCGAGAAGCTCTAGAAATGCTTAATTTCGTGACTCTGAAACATGTCTTCTCCCCGTTGCCCTAGAGGGGTCCCTCTCTCTGCTTTCTCAGATGCCTTCAACCAGGTTGCATTCTTCCTAACGGGCTGCTAGTTAATCGCTATAAACTAAGGTGTTTGAGCAAGGATTCAAATATGGAAAATGAAAAACGAGCATTGGTTTTATAATGGAGACCACAGGAAATTAAAGCTCAGAATCTTGACTAGCTGAGTCATGCCTACGAGGACAGTGGGGGTTGTCGAGGCAGCGAGAGGAAGGTTTTCCTAGGGATGTGCCCCAACATGGGGGGCAAGTCAAAAGGAGTGGCATGGGACCATTTATGGGGAGAGGGTATCCAAGGGCCTGACTTTTGCAACGAGAATATATTTGTGCTTTCATTATGAAATTTACATAGGAATTAGGTTGAGGGAGATGCGGCCATTTATATGATAGCAATGGGGTAAAATGATTTTTAAGCAGGTTTGGCTGGATGTTAAATGCAGACCCGCCTTAGATCGGAGAGGTTGAGTATGCAGTTGGATTTGATTCGAATTGAAAACAAAAACGACACCGGGCAGGGGAATGAAGGGAAAGATTTTTGTATCAGAAAAAGGCTGTTGCAAGGGGCTTCTCCGGGAAGCAGACTCCGAAGGAGATCCATGTGGGGAAGTCCGTCTGGGTGTTAAGTCCCCGCAACGTACGAGGCAGGAGCAGGTGCCGGAAAAGCCTAGGAGCACCGCGTCTCCACGAGGCAGATCCCACCCGGAGCGCTGAAGCTGGGGAAGCCCTTCGGAGCTGTCTCCCGGGGATCGGAGGGTGCTGTGTCTTTCTACTTTGACACTGACCACACGCTGGGAGAGGGGGCAGGGCCTCGACAAAGCGGCCTTCTTCCGCCTAGGGCAATTGCCACAGAGGGTTGTCATTCTGAGACAGATCCCAGGGGTGCCCCCAGTCCGTTACAGGACACGTGTGCTCCGAGAATGGAGCAGAATAGAATCCTCCCCCAGCCCGCCGGTTGCAGTCGGCTCAGGGGGTTTCTGCTTTTTGCCTCTTCATCTTTCTGCCAGCTTAGCCCTTACACCCCCTTTCAAGGAAATACTTGCATTTTAAAAAGAACTATTGCTCTCCTGGCCTCCAGGTTTCTGTGGGTTACCTGTGGCTGCTCAGCCATAGCTTCGGCCTTTTCATGGAAATTGCTCTGTTTATAGGGACGCAGAAGCATTAAGCAGTTATCCCATCTTGTTGATTGGGGGACTCATGGGAGGAGGGCTGGAAACGTGCCAGGAGAACCGCCTTCTCACTTGTCTAGGCCCCAGGCTCCTCCACTGGAAAATGAGGAAGCTAAATGGGAATGTGCCCGAGGTCCAAGACGCACATTAACATTCTGTGACTTACCTGCTGCAGCGGAAAGATACATGATCCTAGCTCAACTTGGCTGCCATTTCCGTTTCCTCGCTCTGTGCTAATATTCTTCCCTGGGAGATGTGGTCTTGGGTTGGACCCAGTGGGGAGGTGACCTGTGAGTTCCTGAGATTTCTGTTACCCTGTACCGGGGAATGGGCTGTGATGTACCTTCTCAGTGACGCCAGTGGCTCTCATTTTTATAGGCATCACCACAGATCAGCTCCTGTTCTTAGTGTTTTCCATGTATTAACTCATTTAATCCTGAGGAGTTAGGTGTAGAGCCTAAGTAGCCCCCCACCCCCCTGAAAGTTTTCACAGCCTCTAAGTGGCAGAGCTGGTGTTTGAACCGAAGCAGATGGTCTTCACGTTTTTAACCCCTAGGCAACGCTACCCGTAGTATACATTTGTTTATTTATTTATTTAGATTTTGCCTTATTCCAGGGAGTATTTAAGGCATCTCGTACAAGGATGGGTAAAGTCAGGCAGGATAATATAGCCAGAAACTCCGAGGAAAAAACCCTTCAGGCTGCAGTTTTCCACATTCACCACAAGAGAGCAGCATAACATCGGCGAGCAGGCAGGCTGACGCGAAAACTGCCATCTCCACGTTTGGATATCGAATTTTTATTAAGTTACAGACAACACGAAGTTAGATTAGTATTACTTACAAAAGCAGATTTCTTTAAAGGATGTGCCTGAATTCTAAATGGCCATGTCTTTGATAGATTTGAGATTACTTATGTCATCAGGCTAATTCAACTTTTTCCAACAAATGATATTCTATAAAATTCATTGATAAAAGCAAGAGATAGTACTGCTTAATTGCAAAACTTAAAGATTGTAGTGAGATTGTCGTCATTTCTTCCGTTTGAGTTCAGTTATTTGTTTTACTTTTAGAGGAAAGCACAAGGCTTCTTATAAATAATAGGATTATAGTTTTGGCTTTTTTTTCCAGTAAAGATTGGTGCTATGGATGGGGTGGAATTTTTATTAGGTATACCATAACTAACACATGCAAATATTGTAATTCTTTCAAAGATGGTCTTGCCTTCATTTTTCCTCCCTCCTCCTGTGTCGGTCCTACATGGTCTTGCAGTTGAGATAAACTGTGTAAAAAACTAATCCAGAGAGGGTCATCAGTGATTCCAGCTGTTGGGGTGTGGAGTTGCTGGTTCTGTGGCTCAGGAGGATTCCCTGCTGGGTGGGATGGCACTGTCTGTCCCACGTGATTTCTCCAGCTTTTGACTGGGTTCCTGCCTGCAGCTCTCCCGCGGCACCCCCCCCCCCCCCCCCCCCCCCCCCCCCCCAGTTAAGGACCCTTGAGTTCACCCTTCCTGGGCAGGTTTTCAGCCTGGCCCTACCAGCTGCTGGCTGTGTCTGCTCCTGCCAACGCTTCTTCCCAGGAAGCCAGACCAGGTTTTCTGCCTTCTGTAATCTTGCTCTGGTCAATAACGATGGCAATCATGGTAGCTAAACTCACTGAAAACTTAATTTGTGCTGGTCAAAGCACCTTACATGTATTAATCTAAGTCATATTCCGTTTTTACAGATAGGGAAACTGAGGAAGATGGAGGTAAAGTACCTTATCCAAAGTCATACTGCTGGCAAGCTCCTAAGCCAGGATTCAAACTCAGGGGTCCAGAGCCTCAGTTCTTGATTGGTAAGCCAGACCCTCCCAACGGATATGGCTACCACCTCATCCACATTCCAGAAGCAACATGCGACTTCTGGTCCCCCGAGCGCTAGGCTGGCATCTTTCTGTACCTTGGCATCTGCTCTTTCCACCACATGGGAGTTCCTACTCATCCTCAAGACACAGTTTATTTTTTTATTTATTTTTAAGAATTTAATTTACTTGGCAGAAAGAGAGAGAGAGAGATAGAACACAAGCAGGGGGAACGGCAGGCAGAGGGAGAAACAGGCTCCCCACTGATGATAGAGCCCAAGGCGGGACTCCATCCCAGGAATCATGACCTGAGCCAAAGGCAGAAGATTAACCAACTGTGCCATTCAGGTGTCCCTCAAGGCACAGTTTAAACAGCATTTTCTGAGCCGTTTCTGAGTCTCCTTCCCCTACCCACCCAGTCCCTTCAGTATTTCTCACTTTGGTTCCCACAGAACCAAGCCCGTGTCTTTGCTGATGGATTTATTGTAGTGATAATTGCTTCCCGGTCTGTCTCTCCCAAACTGCACTGGGCTTTTTTGAACAGCCTGAGGGTAGAGCCTCGGTGTTATCCATTTCCTCCTACATATAAACAACGATAATAGTGCTTTGTTATGTTATTATGTTATTGTGCTTATGTTATTATGTTATTGTGCAACGTTAACTAGTGGACACTTTGACGGTTAAGAATGATGCTCATCTATAGGTTACCTTATTTAGTAACACCATTCAAGAGAGAACTTTTTATCTCCATTTTATGGATGAGGAGAACAGAGCTGATGGAACTCCAGTAGCTTGTCCAAGGTCAGTGGCTGCTGAGTACAAGGGCTGGGATCGAAACCAGGTCTGTCTGACTTCAGAGCATGCGTGCGTAACTCTTAGACTCTGTGTCCTCCATTGACAAACAAGATAAAAGATACACTTGATGTCAACTTATTTAAATCTAGACTCGATGTCAATTGATTTTGTTAAAACTGTGCCTATTATTTAGTAACAGACTCTATCCAAAAGTATGAAAAATAATTCAAGCTAATGGCTCAAATTCACATAGCTGGGAGATTTCTGAGCTGGGATTTACACCAGGGGTGCAGAAGCCAAAGGCTGTTGCTCAGTGTGTGTGGCCCATGTTTGGAGGGAAAGATTTTTGTAAGGCCAGGCCTCCTTGGCCAGAGGGGTCAGATGAAACCACTGACGGCCCAAACCATTAGCAGGATGGGGTTGGGGGAGCGCTCGGCTCTCCCAGGACCACCCATCTTGGGGGCCTGCTGAACACTGCCGACCGACCACACCGGGCCCTGGTGAGCCGATCTCTCGGCCCAGCCAGAACTTCCTCCCTTCCTGCGCCTTCTGTCCCAGCATGTTTCACACATCAGCCTGCCCAAGACTTGGCTCAGAGTCTTTGGAAACCACTTCGGCAAGAGTAACATTTTCTCCTTTAAGGTTGAATTTGATTTCTGGAAATAGTCCCACAAGCGCCAAATCTGATGAATGAGTGGGTGACCGAGCTGGGTGATATCATGATTGGTCACAACCAAGGTGCGACTTTCAAGCAATTCAAGCCATTCTCTTGCCAAGATTATGAGTTGGCTGGGAAGGCATTTCCCAAAGACTGCTTCCAAACATATTTTGAGCAATGGCTGCCCTGGGTGTGTTACCCAGGATGACATTTGGAAGGACAATCCTTTTTTTTTTTTTTTTTAAAGATTTTATTTATTTATTTGACAGAGAGAGAGAGAGACGCACACATAGTGAGAGAGGGAGCACAAGCAGGGGGAGTGAGAGAGGGAGAAGCAGGCCTCCCACTGAGCAGGGAGCCCTATGTGGGACTCAATCCCAGGACTCTGGGGTCAAGGCTGAGGCTTAACGACTACACACCCCGGCACCCCAAAACACAGAACTTCTGTGTTTTGTGACACTTTTCAGAAGTGTCAGTAAATCAGTCATAGGACTTTAATATCATCAGTATGTTTTGTGATTGATAGTGTCTCGTCAGGGGTCCGGATCCAAGATTTTACAAGTTAGTTTTAACAGATGATAGAGTAAAATTTTGGATGAAGATGAAAATAGTATCGTCTATTTAGGTCAAAGGCAAGTTAGTTTTGACAAAAACTACTGAAGTATTTGCATCATAAATACACTGGTTTTTCTCTATTTCTTTATGATACCCATGGGACCTTTAGACCCATGAGCAATTTTCTGTTTGAGCTGAGTATTGTGATCAAATTTAGTCATTAAAAAAGTGGACAGCTGGGATGCTTGGGTGGCTCAGTTGGTTAAGCGTCTGCCTTCGACTCAAGTTATGATCCCAGCGTCCTGGGATCGAGTCCTGCATTGGGCTCCCTGTTTCTCACTATCCCTCTGCCTGCTGCTCCCCCTGCTTGTGCTCTATCTCTGACAGATAAATAAATAAAATCTTTAATAAAAAAAAAATAACTAGACGGGCACCTGGGTGGCTCAATGGGTTAAGCCTCTGCTCCTGATCTCGGGGTCCTGAGATTGAGCCCCCCATAGGGCTTTCTGCTAGGCAGGGAGCCTGCTTCCCCCCTCTCTCTGCCTGCCTCTCTGCCTACTTGTGATCTCTCTCTCTCTCTCTCTGTGTCAAATGAATAAATAAATCTTAAAAAAAAAGCAGATGGAAGGTAAAAATCACACATACTAATTTCTTTGCCTTTAAGGGTCACCTGCCTGCTGCTGCCAGGAATCTCTAACCTCATAAATTGTTGACACTGGTGACCGTCAGCTTGAAGTGAATGAAAATAGCATTTTTTTTCAATTCTGCCTGACTTTGAGTGTTTCACCTATGACATACTGTGTGGAGCATAAGTTTCATGGTTTTTAGTGCAAGCTTTATTTTGTAAGAATTCCAGCTCTTGCCACTTTCAAGCTGACTTCAGGTCTGGAGTGTTAGGAAAGCATATGACAACAGGCTCCTGCGCATTCCATCCTAACCATTCATCTCCCTTCCCTGGGTCCAGACGTGACACGGAGAAGCTGTGACTAGAAAGAGTCTGGGCTCTGGGACCTGGAGAGCTCGAGTCAGCGCTGTGATCCTAATTTATTGCATTGCATTGGCCAAGTCATTTAACATCTTTTGACCTCAATTCCCTTCTCTTTAAAATGAAGACTTTGGAGAAAATCCTATGACTAAATATTTAGAGGCGACAACATGTGTATTTTAAAAGGCTGCATCATTTACCTGTCATCATAGCAGAAATAATGGCCAAGTATTCTGACCCTATTTCGTTAAGTAGACAAGTCCGAGATGAGATCTCCATTCTCCTATTTATTTTATCTGAACACCTGAAATATTTTCTTTTCCCAATTAAATCATAGAGTATCCTTGATCCCTTAAGGACAATGAGCCGTGAAACATACTTATTTCATGATCACACCTCAAATATCATAATCACACAGGTTTGTTCTTTTGAATGGGATGTGGGAAGGACCATGATTTTCTGTGTTTTTTAAAATTTATTGATACCTCTTGCCACCATATATGTCCTTACCCATGGGCATGCAGGAATAAGCTGCACAAAGACAGGGAATTCTGTCCTGCTTTATTCAAAGGTATAACCCTGGCATTGGGAACCCAGTCTGATCCCCAGATGCCTGCCAGGTTCCAGGTACCATGACCATACCAGGTCCTAGAGACATAATAAATCACTTGAAAGCCCACCCCAACTGCAACTCTTGCTTGGCTTAATTCATAGTTGTCAGTTTAGCTGAAATA
Source organism: Lutra lutra (assembly GCF_902655055.1). NCBI lineage: Eukaryota > Metazoa > Chordata > Mammalia > Carnivora > Mustelidae > Lutra > Lutra lutra. The sequence goes on along the minus strand of NC_062283.1, from coordinate 87,673,098 downwards.
GTTTTCTGATTTAAGCTCTATCCATCCCAGTTGATTTATTGCCAAGACATTTAACTAATACATTTGGAAGATCAAAAATCATTCTAGCTTTGACTGCACAGAATTTTTCAGAAATTCTGCTCTTTGTAGAGATTTGTGATTTAGTTTTTTTTTTAAGGTTGGCTCCATGCCCAACTTGGGGCTTGAACTCACAGCCCCAAGATCAAGAGTCACATGTTCTACTCACTGAGCCAAACAGGTGCCCCTACTTTTTGAAAATACTTCATAGTTCGATGCATGTAGTTCTTTTCTCTTTGACCTTGAAGAAGGTTAAGGGTGCTAAATTTAAATGAAAATAGTAAGACGCTTTCTGTAAAATTTAAAATGAAATTTATTCATTGAATCATAAAAATTCCAACTATAAGAGAATAAGGTCAATGGATGTCTGGAATGAGATTAAGTTTTTTTGAATCTTTTCCACTCAAAACACATAAACAAGCAATAAAATGTGTGTAAATTAAGTTATAAACAATGGAAGTAATATTCGCTTATAAGGGAAGTTCCATTGAACACTTAGAAGAGGACTGGAATAGCATATCCATGAGGGATTATTGTTTCCACTGAATCCATCTGGAGATGTCGGACCAGGATGGTGAGGGACTGAGGAAGGCCTATATTAGAAGGAGTTGTTCACAGGAGCAGATGTTTCTGATTGGAAGAGCAGCTTGATGGAGTGTATGGTGGGTGTCTTCATGTGGGGAGGCACTGATCTTCCTCCCTGCTCCAGAGGGAAGCCCCCAGCCCGCAGGCGGAAGTTAAAGCAGAGGAGGAGGAGTCTGGAAGAGCTGCTCTGCCTCAAGTCCCCTGCACTCTGAGGTCTGGAGCTTACGGTCGGACCTCCCTGACAGGCTGCCCCTGACAGCTCTGTGACCTGATTTTGATGTTAAGGTGCATTTCATTCAGAATATTCACTTTCAGTTGACTGCCCTGTTTATTTACAGTAACGACGCTAATGATAAGGAACCAGCAGCTTATCATTCCATACTGTGCATGCACAGGTAGTCAATATAATGCAAAAGAAAGCTGAACTTAGAACATTTTTACCTGAAAAAATCAGGGGAAGAACCTGGGGAAATATTCTGATTCAGCTGCGTGGACTTTTCAGGCAGCTATCCCTGACTTTTTTTTTATGAAAATCTGGCAGCAACCGGCAGCCCTGCCGCATTTGGAAAGGTGACTTTGAGAAACCGACATTATCCTCCTCTTTCACAGCCTTTCTTTCAAAGGACTTTGTTTTATTTATTTATTTATTTATTTACTTTTTAAGGGGCCTTAAGGTAAGAGAGAAGTCAAATGAGTCCCTTTTCCTTTGCACTAGATTCTATTTATAAGTATGCATGGAAATAAAAGGAAAACGTAAAGGCAATATACAGTTGTTAAGTTTATTAACAGCATTTAATTAGAGTACTATAAAATTACATGATATCCCCAAATCGTGTCCTTTATTCATTTATATTACTCGGGAGAAATTATTTGGTATTTTCCAAGACAGTATAAACTTTGTTCACTTTGGGTAATATTCTAGCATGTTTTAAATTGATAAGGGGGTCTTTTCTTATCCATTATCTCCTTTAAAGTTCAGAATAACTTTGAAGGGCAAGGATTGCTGACATTCCTATCTTATGGCTGGAGATTCTTAGGATGAGAGTTTGTGTAACGTGGGAAGTCATGGTAGGCTCCAGGGCAGACTTGCGACTCTCTGTCTCCTGCAAACCCCATGATCTACTGTGGGCTGAGGGATGAAGGGTGAGGAAGCCTTGGCAGGAAGACCAGACCAAAGTCCTCATATCAGAGATCATATGGTAATTGTCTTTCTGATTGACTTATTTCCCATAGCATAATACCCTCTAGTTCCATCCAAGTCCTTTCAAATGGCAATATTTATTATTATTATTATTATTATTTTTTTTGATGGCAAGACAGAAGATCATAGGGAAAGGGAGGGAAAAAATGAAACAAGATGAAACCAGAGAGGGAGACAAACCATAACACACTCTTAATCTCAGGAAACAAACTGAGGGTTGCTGGAGGGGAGGGGAGTGAAAGAGATAGGGTGGCAGGGTGATGGACATGGGGGAAAGTATGTGCTATGGTGACTGCTGTGAATTGTGTAAGACTGATGATTCACAGACCTGTACCCCTGGAACAAATAATACATTATATGTTAATTAAAAAAAAAAGAATACCAGAGGCAAGAGGATTAAAAACGTGATTTCCATCTGTGAAGATGGCGGAGAAGTAGCAGGCTGAGACTACTTCAGGTAGCAGGAGATCAGCTAGATAGCTTATCTAAAGATTGCAAAGACCTACAAATCCAAGGGGAGATCAAAGAGAAGAAGACCAGCAATTCTAGAAACAGAAAATCAACCACTTTCTGAAAGGTAGGACTGGCAGAGAAATGAATCCAAAACAACGGGAAGACCAGACCACGGGGTGAGGGGCCAGCTCCTGGCAAGCAGCGGAGCAACGGAGCACAAAATCAGGACATTTAAAAGTCTGTTCTGCTGAGGGACATTGCTCCAGAGGCTAAACCGGGGTGAAGCCCACGTGGGGTCAGTGTGGCCTCAGGTCCCGCAGGGTCACAGAAGGATTGGGGGTGTCTGAGTGTTGCAGAGCTTACACTTATTAGAACGGGGAAGCCGGCTACAGAGACAGAGCCGAGGAGTGAGCTCTAAGCTCGGGGTTACCTTGAACTGGTCGCAGGCTCGGTCAGCTCGGAGCGTGGCCGGAGGCCAGGGTGACGGGAGTAATTGGGCGCTGTTCTCTGAGGGTGCACTGAAGAGTGGGGCCCCGGGCTCTCGGCTCTTCCGGGCCGGAGACCGGGAGGCCGCCATCTTCATTCCCATCCTCTGGAACTCTACGGAAAGCGCTCAGGGAACAAAAGCTCCCGAAAGCAAACCCGAGCGGATTACTTAGCCGGCCCCGGGTAAGGGCGGTGCAACTCCGCCTGGGGCAAAGACACTTGAGAATCACTACAACAGGCCCCTCCCCCAGAAGATCAACAAGAAACCCAGCCAGGACCAAGTTCACCTACCAAGGAGTGCAGGTTCAATACCAAGGAGAGCAGCGGAATTCCAGAGGAGGAGAAAGCAAAGCACAGAACTCATGGCTTTCTCCCCATGATTCTTTAGCCTTGCAGTTAATTTAATTTTTTTTTCTTTTTCAATTTTTTTTATCTTCTTCTGCCAATTTTTTTTAACTTTTCCCCTTTTCTTTTTTAACGTTTTTTAACTAGTTTATCTAATATATATATATTCTTTTCTTTTTTATATTTTTTCTTTATTCGTTTTCTTTTTTTTACTAGTTTCTTTTTTTTTCTTTTTCTTTTTTTTTTTTTTCTTTCTGAACCTCTTTTTATCCCCTTTCTCCCCCCTCACGATTTGGGATCTCTTCTGATTTGGCTAAAGCATATTTTCCTGGGATTGTTGCCACCCTTTTAGTATTTTACTTGCTCCTTCATATACTCTTATCTGGACAAAATGACAAGGCAGAAAAATTCACCACAAAAAAAAGAACAAGAGGCAGTACCAAAGGCTAGGGACCTAATCACTACAGACATTGGTAATATATCAGATCTAGAGTTCAGAATGATGATTCTCAAGGTTCTAGCCGGGCTCGAAAAAGGCATGGAAGATATGAGAGAAACCCTCTGGGGAGATATAAAAGCCCTTTCTGGAGAAATAAAAGAACTAAAATCTAACCAAGTTGAAATCAAAAAAGCTATTAATGAGGTGCAATAAAAAATGGAGGCTCTCACTGCTAGGGTAAATGAGGTAGAAGAAAGAATTAGGGATATAGAAGACCAAATGACAGAGAATAAAGAAGCTGAGCAAAAGAGGGACAAACAGCTACTGGACCACGAGGGGAGAATTCGAGAGATAAGTGACACCATAAGACGAAACAACATTAGAATAATTGGGATTCCAGAAGAAGAAGAAAGAGAGAGGGGAGCAGAAGGTATATTGGAGAGAATTATTGGAGAGAATTTCCCCAATATGGCAAAGGGAACAAGCATCAAAACCCAGGAGGTTCAGAGAACCCCCCTCAAAATCAATAAGAATAGGTCCACACCCCGTCATCTAATAGTAAAATTTACAAGTCTTAGTGACAAAAAGAAAATCCTGAAAGCAGCCTGGGAAAAGAAGTCTGTAACATACAATGGTAAAAATATTAGATTGGCAGCAGACTTATCCACAGAGACCTGGCAGGCCAGAAAGAACTGGCATGATATATTCAGAGCACTAAACGAGAAAAACATGCAGCCAAGAATACTATATCCAGCTAGGCTATCATTGAAAATAGAAGGAGAGATAAAAAGCTTCCAGGACAAACAACAACTGAAAGAATTTGCAAACACCAAACCAGCTCTACAGGAAATATTGAAAGAGGTCCTCTAAGCAAAGAGAGACCCTAAAAGTAGTAGATCAGAAAGGAACAGAGACAATATACAATAACAGTCACCTTACAGGCAATACAATGGCACTAAATTCATATCTCTCAATACTTACCCTGAATGTTAATGGGCTAAATGCCCCAATCAAAAGACACAGGGTATCAGAATGGATAAAAAAACAAAACCCATCTATATGTTGCTTACAAGAAACTCATCTTAAACCCGAAGACACCTCCAGATTTAAAGTGAGGGGGTGGAAAAGAATTTACCATGCTAATGGACATCAGAAGAAAGCAGGAGTGGCAATCCTTATATGAGATCAATTAGATTTTTAGTCAAAGACTATAATAAGAGATGAGGAAGGACACTATATCATATTCAAAGGATCTGTCCAACAAGAAGAGCTAACAATTTTAAATATCTATGCTCCTATGGGAGCAGCCAACTATATAAACCAATTGATAACAAATCAAAGAAACACATAAACAATAATACAATAATAGTAGGGGACTTTAACACTCCCCTCACTGAAATGGACAGATCATCCAAGCAAAAGATCAACAAGGAAATCAAGGCCTTAAATGACACACTGGACCAGATGGACATCACAGATATATTCAGAACATTTCATCCCAAAGCAACAGAATACACATTCTTCTCTAGTGCACATGGAACATTCTCCAGAATAGATCACATTCTTGGTCCTAAATCAAGTCTCAACCAGTATCAAAAGATTGGGATCATTCCCTGCATATTTTCAGACCACAATGCTCTAAAGCTAGAACTCAATAACAAGAGGAAATTTGGAAAGAACCCAAGTACATGGAGACTAAACAGCATCCTTCTAAAGAATGAATGGGTCAACCAGGAAATTAAAGAAGAATTGAAAAAATTTATGGAAACAAATGATAATGAAAACACAACGGTTCAGAATCTGTGGGACACAACAAAGGCAGTCCTGAGAGGAAAATATATAGCGGTACAAGCCTTTCTCAAGAAACAAGAAAGGTCTCAGGTACACAACCTAACCCTACACCTAAAGGAGCTGGAGAAAGAACAAGAAAGAAACCCTAAACTCAGCAGGAGAAGAGAAATCATAAAGATCAGAGCAGAAATCAATGAAATAGAAACCAAAAAAACAATAGAACAAATCAACGAAACTAGGAGCTGGTTCTTTGAAAGAATTAATAAGATTGATAAACCCCTGGCCAGACTTATCAAAAAGAAAAGAGAAAGGACCCAAATAAATAAAATCATGAATGAAAGAAGACAGATCACAACGAACATCAAAGAAATACAGACAATTATAAGAACATACTATGAGCAACTCTACGCCAACAAATTTGACAATCTGGAAGAAATGGATGCATTCCTAGAGACATATAAACTACCACAACTGAACCAGGAAGAAATAGAAAGCCTGAACAGACCCATAACCAGTAAGGAGATTGAAACAGTCATCAAAAATCTCCAAACAAACAAAAGCCCAGGACCAGATGGCTTCCCGGGGGGAATTCTACCAAACATTTAAAGAAGAACTAATTCCTATTCTCCTGAAACTGTTCCAAAAAATAGAAATGGAAGGAAAACTTCCAAACTCATTTTATGAGGCCAGCATCACCTTGATCCCAAAACCAGACAAGGATCCCATCAAAAAAGAGAACTACAGACCAATATCCTTGATGAACACAGATGCAAAAATTCTCGCCAAAATACTAGCCAATAGGATTCAACAGTACATTAAAAGGATTATTCACCATGACCAAGTGGGATTTATTCCAGGGCTGCAAGGTTGGTTCAACATCTGCAAATCAATCAATGTGATACAACACATTAATAAAAGAAAGAACAAGAACCATATGATACTCTCCATAGATGCTGAAAAAGCATTTGACAAAGTACAGCATCCCTTCCTGATCAAAACTCTTCAAAGTGTAGGGATAGAGGGCACATACCTCAATATTATCAAAACCATCTATGAAAAACCCACTGCAAATATCATTCTCAATGGAGAAAAACTGAAAGCTTTTCCGTTAAGGTCAGGAACACGGCAGGGATGTCCGTTATCACCACTGCTGTTCAACATAGTACTAGAAGTCCTAGCCTCAGCAATCAGACAACAAAAGGAAATTAAAGGCATCCAAATCGGCAAAGAAGAAGTCAAACTATCACTCTTCGCAGATGATATGATACTATATGTGGAAAACCCAAAAGACTCCACTCCAAAACTGCTAGAACTTGTACAGGAATTCAGTAAAGTGTCAGGATATAAAATCAATGCACAGAAATCAGTTGCATTTCTCTACACCAACAACAAGACAGAAGAAAGAGAAATTAAGGAGTCCATCCCATTTACAATTGCACCCAAAACTATAAGATACCTAGGAATAAACCTAACCAAAGAGGCTAAGAATCTATACACAGAAAACTATAAAGTACTCATGAAAGAAATTGAGGAAGACACAAAGAAATGGAAAAATGTTCCATGCTCCTGGATTAGAAGAATAAGTATTGTGAAAATGTCTATGCTACCTAAAGCAATCTACACATTTAATGCAATTCCTATCAAAGTACCATCCATTTTTTTCAAAGAAATGGAACAAACAATCCTAAAATTTATATGGAACCAGAAAAGACCTCGAATAGCCAAAGGAATATTGAAAAAGAAAGCCAAAGTTGGTGGCATCACAATTCCGGACTTCAAGCTCTATTACAAAGCTGTCATCATCAAGACAGCATGGTACTGGCACAAAAACAGACACATAGATCAATGGAACAGAATAGAGAGCCCAGAAATAGACCCTCAATCTATGGTCAACTCATCTTCGACAAAGCAGAAAAGAATGTCCACTGGAAAAAAGACAGCCTCTTCAATAAATGGTGTTGGGAAAATTGGACAGCCACATGCAGAAAAATGAAATTGGATCATTTCCTTATACCACACACAAAAACAGACTCAAAATGGATGAAGGATCTCAATGTGAGAAAGGAATCCATCAAAATCCTTGAGGAGAACACAGGCAGCAACCTCTTCGACCTCAGCCGCAGCAACACCTTCCTAGGAACATCGCCAAAGGCAAGGGAAGCAAGGGCAAAAATGAACTATTGGGATTTTATCAAGATCAAAAGCTTTTGCACAGCAAAGGAAACAGTGAACAAAACCAAAAGACAACTGACAGAATGGGAGAAGATATTTGCAAACGACATATCAGATAAAGGGCTAGTGTCCAAAATCTATAAAGAATTTAGCAAACTCAACACCCAAAGAACAAACAATCCAATCAAGAAATGGGCAGAAGACATGAACAGACATTTCTGCAAAGAAGACATCCAGATGGCCAACAGACACATGAAAAAGTGCTCCATATCACTCAGCATCAGGGAGATACAAATCAAAACCACAATGAGATATCACCTCACACCACAATGAGATATCAGAATGGCTAAAATTAACAAGTCAGGAAATGACAGATGCTGGCGAGGATGCAGAGAAAGGGGAACCCTCCTACACTGTTGGTGGGAATGCAAGCTGGTGCAACCACTCTGGAAAACAGTATGGAGGTTCCTCAAAATGTTGAAAATAGAACTACCCTATGACCCAGCAATTGCACTACTGGGTATTTACCCTAAAGATACAAACGTAGTGATCCGAAGGGGCACGTGCACCCGAATGTTTATAGCAGCAATGTCTACAATAGCCAAACTATGGAAAGAACCTAGATGTCCATCACCAGATGAATGGATAAAGATGTGGTATATATACACAATGGAATACTATGCAGCCATCAAAAGAAATGAAATCTTGCCATTTGCGACGATGTGGATGGAACTAGAGGGTATCATGCTTAGCGAAATAAGTCAATCGGAGAAAGACAACTATCATATGATCTCCCTGATATGAGGGAGAGGAGATGCAACATGGGGGGTTGAGGGGGTAGGAGAAGAGTAAATGAAACAAGATGGGATTGGGAGGGAGACAAACCATAAGTGACTCGTAATCTCACAAAACAAACTGAGAGTTGATGGGGGGAGGGGTGTTGGAAGAGGGGGGGTGGGGTTATGGACATTGGGGAGGGTATGTGCTATGGTGAGTGCTGTGAAGTGCATAAACCTGGAGATTCACAGACCTGTACCCCTGGGGATAAAAATATATGTTTATAAAAAATAAAATTAATAAAAAAAACAAAAAAAACAAAAAAACCCCGTGATTTCCAAACGATTATCCGTTCTTAGTTATCCGCCTACTTAGATGTCCAGTGGGACCAGACACTGTGCCCTCTAGGGGTCTCCACCTCCAGATCCTCTCCTTATACACTCTGTGGCACAGATATTATTGGGAAATCCTGTCGTCCCTGTACTGAACCTTATTTTGTCTAAGGGCATTCTATGAGTTATCAACCTGAGACACATTCCTAGGGTAAGGTGTTTCCAAAAACAAGAGAAAAACAGCAGTTATTGCTTCTAAAGTATTCCCTCCTGTTCCCCCATTTCCCTCTCCCCGCCGCTCAGACTCCCTTCTGACCGGGAGGGCAGCAAGAACCTAAAACCCCCAGGATCCGAGAAAGATGGCGGTTTCGTTACTGAAGCCGCCAGTTAATCTCTTCTGCACCTTGGCAGCTGGAATGGAGTTGCTTCTTGTTGCTTCTTTCTATAGACATCTAAACACTGATTATTTTTAAAAGTATAGGGGTAATAAAATCGTACTACTCCAAATTGGGAAATAAAGAGAATGTTGGGAACCCTTTGCTACTATGACTACTCAACAATTTCCCGTAGTCTATTTTAAAATAGCCCCCTCCCTGTTGTTGTATTTTGTAGGATCTTTAGGGTTGGCTGGGTATGCGGTCTTGGTGGGAAGAATCCATTCATTCTGAAATGTCATCAGGGAGCGAAGTAGAAATTACTGACACTTTCCCTGGGGATCTGGGGAAGCTCTAAGGGCTCACCTGCTGCCCCTAAGGAAGTATTGAACTATTTTCCCAACAAAGGTGTGTCCCCCCTTGCCACCCTTAGGAGAAATACCCCTTCCAGCTGCTAAGAGAAGACAATTCTCTTCATATTATTGTGATTGCAGTCACACCGCACAGCTGATGGGGTACAGTGCTCTTTCACTAATGTGATCATCCTCATAATTTTCCTTTTCGCTATGTGGGTGCTCCATCCCCAGCTTTTGATGACTCTATAATAACTTATGCAAGAGGTAGCCACTCATGTACTTACCCATTCCCCAAACTGTTAGACACTTAGATTCCTTTTTTTAAAAAATATTTTGTGATTGGTCAGTAATGAATAGGCTATTTTCATTAGTTTGTTTATTTTATTTAATTCTTTAAAGATATTATTTATTTCAGGGAGAGAGAGAGAGCGAGCACATGAACGGGGGCGGGGGGAGAGGCAGAGAGAGAAGGAGAAGCATGTTCCCCGCTGAGCAGGGAGCCCCATGTCGGGCTTGATCCCAGAACCCCGAGATCATGACCTGCACTGAAGGCAGCTGCTTAACCCACTGAGCCACCCAGGAGTCCCACCATTGGTTTGTTTATTTTAAATTTTAGTTTTTTTAAGGTATGCTTGGTTTGCACACACATGTAGAAAACAGACATATGACCAGAAGACTTAAGAATAAGAAGAATATCAACCCAAGCAGGGTGGGGTTGTCTCCTCTCTGGAGGTGAGTACGGTCATCGGTTCTGTGTGTCTTTCCAGAGATGGTCTGGGCATGGTCCATGTGTGGATGGAGGTATGCCTCTCTCTCTCTCTCTCTCTCTCTCTTTTTTTTTTTTTTTTTTGCTGTTGGGTGGTGATTTGGGATGGGCTGGAGGGGCTGCACCTGCAGTGTGGCCTGTGCACTTGGGGAGCTTCCACCTGGGGGAAGGGGCTCTACTTCCCACCAAGGTGCTACAGGCTCGCTAAGCCACCTGCCTGCAGGGCTGCAGGGGGACGGAGCAGAGGAGGGAGCTTTATAGCCTAGTGCCCTGGGTGGCTCTGTCACAATGTATTTAACTAGTTATCTCTTGATGGAAATTTGTGTTCTTTCTTGTATAAACCTCAACCACACACCAATAAATAAATAATCGTCTGCACGAACATTTGTGTATTAAATTCCTGGAAATGCAATTGCTGATAAAGAGGGTGTGTGCACTGGTGTGCATTCACACGGATGAGGGTGGACTGGTGATGGGAAGAGTTGTCTGCTTTGGAGGTATTCAAAGAGAGGGGACACTTCAGGGAGGGTTTGAAAGATGATCCAACACTGGCAGGCTCCCGGGCCAGGCGTCCTGGTTTCATCGACTCTGGACAACGATCGAACTCCTTGGTTTTCTAACGAATACTGGAAGAAATCCTAGGACTCACTTCATAGGGTTGTTGTGTTTGTAGCTCATGCGAAGCTCTTAAAACAATGCCTTCATAAGCTCTTAATAAATGCTAGCTGCTATCATCGTCGCCGTCATCACATTACTGGACTTCTGAGACCCTTAGGGAGGCCTGAGAAACTTTAGATCCTTCGGTTTTAGGTAGCCCCTCAGATCTCCGGATTCCAGTTAGGACCCACATGCATGATGACTTCTCATTCTGCTTCCTGTTCTAACTTGCCACTGATTAGCTTCCAGAATTGGAGACTCCCCGGGCTTGAACTGCTGCCTCGCTCTGTGAGCAACTCCTCCTCTGCCTCTTCAGACGACCCCCAGTGGTGTCTGGTTCACCATCGCAGCGTGGCTCGGCGCGTGTGCGCACGCTTCCTTCCCGCGACCGTCCTCCCCCGGGGCCAGCGGCGGACACTTTCCCAGGGCACAGCCACTGGCCAACGAAGGGCGGGAAGGAGGAGCAGGTGTCTCCATTCACTGACTAATTGGCCTGGCTCTAGACCTCATTTTCCATGTTCCGAAAGGGTTTTGGCAGCCGTGTTAACTCCCAAAGTTAGTTAAATGTTGCATGTGTATAAAACAGTTTGCGCTCCATCAGAGCTTAGAAAAATTTCTTTTTCTGAAGGCGATGACAATTTCCAATGTTTCGAAGGGAACAAAGACATTATTTGCGAATTAACACATCAGTGCCAAGTCAAATGAATCTAATTCAAAGAGCGGACGCGAGCCATGCGAGCATGGTCAGTTCTCTCTCCCACACGGAGACCTTGGGGACGCCCGCTGCCTTGTCCTCACAGTGTGGCTGGCAACCTGACTCGCTGGGGACCTTGGGCTTCTGTGTGTACTTACTGTTGATGTCATTTTTGCAAAATCAATGCGGGTGTTTGAAGCAGTCAGATTTTCTGGAAGCTGTGTACTTGTTACAGACAGCCTGTGAGTGTTCTGCGAATTCAGAGAAGGTTCACAGAGCTGCCTTTGGCCAAAGGGGCCTATTTCAATGGCTCTAAATCACTCTCCCTCCCTGAGCTCATGTGTGGCCCAGAAGATAGACTGTGCCCTTTCTGTGGAACTTTGATTTCTTGCTCTTTGCTTTTTCTCTTAAGGGAGAGAGCTCTGTCTCTGATTCTGCACGTCGAGGTGTGTATGGCACTGAAGCCATACTGTGACATTTCCCCCTCAATTAATTACATGGTTATTTCTGGGTGGCCCAAGGTGATTATGGTCTCCAGCAAGCAGGGCTCTCCTTCCCACTTCCCCAAAACATTTCCCGGTGACCCAAGTAGCATCAGCTCTGCAATTTACTTCTGGTTTCCGTCTTTACATGAGGGTATTTATTTCCATGGTGATACAGATCTAAAATGCAATTTTAGAAATGTGTTCTTGTTTTAAGGGGAAACCAGATGTCAAAAATCTTTGGCTTTGTTGGCTTGCTCTCCGATTACCTGGTAGGTGGCAGAATGACCATTGATCTTAGGCAGGAAAATTTTTTATGTGGAAAAATTTGAAAGAGTGTTAATTTTCTTGGAAGTTTAAAAAACATTACAAAACAAGAGGGGTTCCTCATTGAGGAAGGTCTTTGGTCACTCCAGGCCTGTGTCCACCTAGCTATTGAACAGGAAGAGTCATTTTATTTTAATAATAATAATAATAATAATGATAATGGTTTGTATTTATAAGCTCTCTACTGTTTACCAAGTATTTTCATAGACACACTCTCCTCTGTCCTACTAACTTCTTACTGTAGTATGAAGTAAGAGGTAGACACAAGGTAATGACATGTGGTCCCTTTGGACCAAAAACAAAAACAAAAATAAATTACAAAAGGCTTCACTAAACAGAGAAGCCAGGTACTAATAACCAACTTCATTTCCCTATAGCAACTCAGAGAGTCAAATGACATACCCAAGGTCACCCAGGGTGACAGAGCGCAGTCTGGACCCCAGGCCTTCTTGATGCTATAGCTTCAGTTCTATCAGGGGCTACCAACCATCCGAGTCTGCCTGAGAAAGGGGAGAGGGCTTCCCCAGGATGCAAGATTTTCCATTTTAAAATGGGGACAGACTTGGGCAAAACAGAGTGGTTAAACACCTGACCACTCTGTTACTCCAAAGGATGCCTGACCGAGGTTGCTGGTCTTCTTCCGGGGCTCTCCCTCCATCACACTGCGCTGACTACCCCTGTCTTCCTGCATGGGGCCCTGAGCTCCAGCCCCATGGGCCTTCCTCGCAAGGCCTCACCAGCTCTTCGTTTCTGTTTTTCCTAGGGCAAGCCTTGAATCAGAGAGGTCACCCTAATAGGAGAAAGAGAACTGAACTCCCAGGTCAGAGGTCTAGACCTAGCTCTGTATTTTACCCTCTGTGGAACCTTGGGGAAGTAATTTATTAATGTTGAGTCCTAGCTGCCTTGGTCATAAAATGGGGGTAATAATTCCCACCTAATCTACATGACAGAGTCATTTCGAGACTCTAGTGAAATAATATATGTGAAAGCAAACACAGGCAATATGAACTTACTCATTTTGCACTTTGAAATGAAATCTCTGCACGATGAAGCTTAGGGCAGGGGACTAAGCTTTCTTGTCTGGTCTCTGGATTTGCCCTTTTTCCTTTCAAGTGTTGCTGATTTGCCAGATGCCTGGGGGTGAGGGGGTGAGGGGTGGAGAGTTCTGCCCCAGAGACAAGTCGTCTGTAGTTCCTGAGCTCACACGTTCTATTTGGAAGCTCAGCTCTATGTGCATCCTGGTATGGTATCAGAGTCCCCTTTGTTACTACCTTGTAAGTTCTATAGTGTTTATGACCTCATGATTACTAACTGAGTCTAGTTTTCTTAATTGTATGACACCACATTATCTCTTTTACAAAAATGTGTTCCATAATTAGGGACCCTCCTCACAGAGATTTTGGATTTCCTCTGCTTGGATATTTCCTCTGCTCAGACACCCCACCCTCTTTTACCCACTGCTGAGCCATCCCCATTAAGGAGGGCTCTTAAGTAGATGAGGCATTCCAGTTGCTCCTGCCAGTTCTTACAGTACTATGGAAAAAAGAAATATCTTGATTTGTATGTTTCCTTGATCATTTAGTAGATTGGAGGGCTGGTTACTTAATCAACACCATTTCTGTTCTGTCCCAACTACTCCAGCAGGACCTGTCTGTAGGTGACATTCAAGGTGCGGGCAGTAGGGTCTTTCGTGGCCTTTTGGCTGGCTGGCTGGCCAGCCCTCTTCATTCTTACTTTTAGCTTTGTCTGGCTGACACACTCCTCACCAGGTGAGCGTGGTGCCAAACTGCAGCCCTTCCTTGAGGTGAGGCCGTTTTCTACACACTGCAGTATGTTCCTTCTTCCTCACCGTTAAGCTCATTTAGATTCCCTCTCAAAGTCAGCTGAAGGACCTCATCCTCTGTGAAGTCTTTTCTGATCCAGACCAAAGCAACAAGTCTCTCTTTGGTGAAGTCCTTATCTTACGCTAGCCAGCATATTGTAATTTGTATGCCTTGTCTCCTGACCAGACAGTGAGCTCCAGGAAGGCAAAGATTATGTCTTATTCATCCTTGACTACAGAACATTTCCTGGTGTGTGCTCACTTCCTTAGTTGACATAAGGTCAAAAAGAGTCATACAATGATGTCTGTATCGACTTATGAATTCACAGATACTTTTAACCAGTTTCCTTCACATAGTTTTTATCATCGGTGGGAAAATTGCTTCATTTTTACTACTCTGGAAACTTCTTTAGCTTCTACTATTTGGGGGAAATATGGAAATACCAACTTTAAGGAATAAAACTCATGAAACTATTTATAACAAGTTTATAATGTTTCCAGGTATGAAATCATTTGCCCATGGGTTATTCTTTCACTCTTTCATTGGACTAATTTTTTTTTAAAGATTTTTATTTATTTATTGAGAGAAAGGCAGTGAGAGAGAGCATGAGCAAGGAGAAAGTTAGAGGGAGAAGCAGACTCCCCGTGGACCTGGGAGCCCTATGCGGGACTCGATCCCGGGACTCCGGGATCATGACCTGAGCCAAAGGCAGTCGTCCAACCAACTGAGCCACCCAGGCGTCCCTCATTGGACTAATTTTATTTAGCACTGCTGCTTTAGGTATTGGGTTTACAACAGCAGGTAACACATAAGATTATTTCCTCAAGTTGCTCAAAGTCAGTAAGAGAAACATACACATAAACAAGGATAATATGTTCTCTGAGTAATACATGCTCTGATAAGCGTACTTTGGTGGTGTGAAGGAGGTCAGCCAAATCAGACAGAAGGTACCATTATTTAAATTGGAAATGTCCAGGAGGAGGGAATTGCAGGGCAAGGCTCACAGTTGGGAACTAACTTGTAAGCTTCAGTGATCTGTTGGTGTTTGTAATGACTAGATCCAAAACTCGGGTTGCAAATGATTACAAAAAGTTAGTTAGGTTAGCATTTTAGAAAGTTTATTGGGCTCACAGAGTGGATTGTAATATTTCAGGTAGAGAATTATGAAGCCTGAACAAAAGCTGTATGTAAAGAATGGAGACTAGAGGGTGAATATCTAGAGGGTAGAATCAACAGGGGTGAGGGAGAAAGGAATTAAGGACAACTTCTGATTTGTTTTGGTTTGGCTGACTAGCTGGACAGATGTCTCAGTCACTTATCAAGATAGGAAATAAGAAGCAAGCTTTGTCGATAGATGTTAGTGAGGATGTGGAGAAAGAGGAACCCTCCTACACTGTTGGTGGGAATGCAAGCTGGCAGCCACTCTGGAAAACAGTACGGAGGTTCCTCAAAAAGTTGCAAGTAGTGCTACCCTGCAACCCAGCAATTGCCCTACTGGGTATTTACCCCAAAGATACAAATGTAGTGACCCGAAGGGGCACATGAACCAAATGTTTATAGCAGCAATGTCCACAATAGCAAAACTATGGAAAGAGCCTAGATGTCCACCAACAGATGAATGGATAAGAAGATGTGGTATATATACACAATGGAATACTACTTAGCCTTTAGAAAAACGAAATCTTGTCATTTGCAATGACATGGATGGAACTGGGAATTATGCTAAGTGAAATAAGTCAATCAGAGAATTATCATATGATCTCACTCATATATGGAATTTAAGAAACAAAACAGAGGATCATAGGAGAAGAGAGGAAAAAATAGGCAAGAGAAAATCAGAGAGGGAGACAAACCATAAGAAACTCTTAATCATAGGAAACAAACTGAAGATTACTGGAGGCAAGGAGGGTGGGGGGATGGAGTAACGGTGATGAACATCAAGGAGAACACGTGATGTAATGACCACTGGGTAATATGTAAGACTGACGAGTCACTAACCTTTACCTCTGAAACTAATAATACATTATATGTTAATTAATTGCATTTAAATTAAAAAAAAAAGAAACAAACTTTGTGGAGAAGATGAGTTCTGTTTTGATGCATTAAGCTATCTGGGCATTTGAGAAAATATAGATTTGATAACCATCTCACAAACAGATCAATGGTGTTTGAAGCCTTGAGTTGGATAAAGCCACCAAGGAGACTTTAAAGGGTGAAAAAGAAAGCCAGTGATGAAGCCCTTGGGACGTTGACATTTTAGTTATGAGTGGAAGACATGAAGTCTTCAAAGGAGATTGAAGAGTAGCATGACCACCCATCCCAGTTTGTTCTGGAGTGAGCCATTTTTCTAGTCTGGTTTAGGAAATAGCTCTTTCTTATTCTCCCCTCTACAAATTGTGCAAGCCTCTGATGGTTATCCCTCCTCTGCATGTTTTCTGCATAATTGGAAATGAATGACTACAGGATTGAGATGTCAGAGTTATAGAGATTGAAAAAGTAGGCATTTAAACATCCTAGGAAACAGAGGAAAAAAAATCAAAGAAGAGCACGAGGTGGGAGTTTGCTTGGAACTTTATGCAGTGAAGACAGAAAGGGCTCCATTTTCCTTTGCAGTTGCTGTGTGTGTCTTGTTTGGGACTCTTCCAAATGTGCTTTTGCCCACATGTAACCAAGACGTTGGAAGTCTGCCTTCATTATTCGTGGTAACTTCCATGGCTCTGTTCTAAGAAACTTAGTTCTTGGCATGCTCTCCCAGCATGGACAAATGATGATGGAGAGAGTGTGGTCAACTAGCAGACACTGCTAGGAGGAGCTGGAGTTGTGCTTCTACTCCCGGCTGTTGGTTCACAGGCTACTCTGTCCCGACGTTGGTTCACTACTCTTGGATTTTCCCATTCTTTGCACTTCGTCTCCTTTTAATATCCTTAAATTAAGGCTTCTATAACTATTGTGTCTGAGATTTAATGTAGTTGAACAATCATTTGTGGAGGACCTGTGATCTGCTAGACATTGTGATCTATGCTGGTCTTGAAGAGATGGGTTAGGCAGTTCCAGAGAAGACTGTGTCTGGGAACGTGAACTCCACAATTATGATGCTAATCTGGCAACACCTACCATGAGAGCAAACACACTTCTAAGTGCCCCTGGGCACATATTGAGATACATATTAAAAGTACATACTGAAAATATTGCATATGGTGACTCTCCTTTCTTGAGTTCTAAGCAATGAGAGAAGGTCAGGAGAGCATGTTTCCATATTTCCTGTTCACCTGATGGTTTAAAAATTGTGAAAACTTACCAAGCCCTCAGTATGTGACCTACACTATTCTAACTCATTTGTTTCTTGTAACAACCCTATGAGAGGTGGTGTTATTGTCCCATTCATGTCATAGAGGCATACAGAAATTAGAAACCAGCCAAGGAGCACCTGGGTGGCTCAGTCAGTTAAGTGTCAGACTCTTAGTTTTGGCTCAGGTCACGACCTCAGGGTCCTTGGCTTGAGCCTCACATCAGGGTCCACACTCCATGGAATCTGCTTGGGATTCTCTCCCTTTTCCTCTCCCTGCTCTCACGCATGGTCCCCCTCTCTCAAACAAACAAACAAATAAATAAAATCTTTAAAAAAAAAAAAAAGAGAGAGAGAGAGAGAGAGAAAGAAACTAGCCAAGTGATTAACAGCTAGTAAGTGACTGAGCCAGAATTCAGTTTGATGTAATCTGTAACCATCCCTCCATGCTGTTGCTAGAAATTACTGGCTTGATGGACAACTGCTGGCTAATTGTATTAGAATGGTGGTTGGGGGTGGTGGGGGGAGATACTAACATCCTAAATGTTGAAATGTTGAATTCTTTTAATGACTAGTCTTCCAGAAGTTTTAGTAACCATCCAAACCAAGCCATTCTCTATTTTTCTTGCAAATCTTTCTTGGACTAACCCAATGTGCTCATATAACTTCAGTACATTGTATGTTTTAGCACAATGACCGCTGACTTGGGTCTCGATTTGGAAATTAAACTCTGGTTGAAACTGGTGCTTGCTGCTGTTCATAGTAGAATTACCATATTTAGCTTTTATTTCTAGAGAATGTTGGATTATAAACCCTGTGATTTTGGGAGGAAGAAGTTCCCCTCCCGCCCCCGTCCCTGCATATAATATTAGTAGAAGATGTGGTTGCATTTGAAAAATCTTTATGGAAGTCTCTGGAATTATAAATAAAAATTCCAAGAAGGTTTGGAGGTTTCTGGACAGCAAGGCCACTTTCAGGGACAAAGAGATATTTTATTTTCTAGAAAGTTCTCAAATTCTAAGAATGGTCTATTTCTTAAATTAAAGGTTAATAAGAAATCATTGTGCCATAGGGATGCTGTCAAGTTATCTCTTTTTTCTTTATACTCTCCATTGGTTTTTGGGAGCCAACTCTGGTCTGATGGAAAAAGTCTTGAGGGGTGCCCTTTTTCTAGCTGTTTACTGGACCTCTCTTTTTTCCCCTGAACATGGGCCCTGAACTTAGATATCCATATTTTTATGGATATTCTTGGTTTATACTTTATAGGAGGACTGACCGCATTTCCAGGGTGTAATTGGAAGTCTTTACTAAAAAATCATTTACCTTTCAGTACCTGTGTTTGGTCTTTGCTCCTCCATTGTGTTCTCCATCATTAAAGAGTGGCCCATTTAATTGGTCAGGGATAGATTTCTTTCTATTTTTCCTTATTGTGGGTCTCCATTTCATCCAGAAAACTGGCAGACCTGATGGCCCTCCCTGTCACAGCAAGCTGCCTAGGCTTTCAGTTGACCTCTGGGACACAGGACAAAGGAAGCTTGAAAAATGTCAGTTATAAACCCTGTTACTATCCCCAGAGAGTACACAGAATCTGTAGCAGTGGACTGTAGGATTGCTGGGCTTGGAGCCCCAGAGGGAAAAGTGGAGCTAGTTGTATGCCAAGATCTCCCAGTCATTACTGCTCCCTTAGGGATCCTGTTCCTACCACCCTCTTCTCTTCCAGGCTCTCTGGTTTGGGTTCTCCCAACTATTCTTTCTGTATTCATGTGTGGACTGCCTCATGCTCAGAACCTCCCTGGGACCATCACAGTCAATTCAGACCAAATGTTACTTCTTTTAAGAACTCAAAGTCTCCTCATTTCCCTAAGGCTTAAAAAATATATCTAAGAAGACTCTGTAAATCCCTGAGTCCATCTAAGCCACAGGGTGGGGGATGTTGGGACTAATTCTCTGGGAGATCTAATGGCTACTTCAGTCCACCCTCCCACCTAGTTTATCACCTATGAATGATGTTTCCTCTGTTTTTTTAATGTCCTCTTGCATCCTCATACCCCATGTTATTCTAATCCAACCTTCTCTTGCCACAGTCCTCCTTCCTGACCCTTCTATTAGGTTCTCTAAGGCTCCCAGATCAGGACAAACACAATCTTACATCCTCTGTCTCTGCACCAGGCATTGCTTTAGTCACAAACCATACCCTGAGGACACTGCTTTCTGGAAGTGAGTTCTCTCTAGTTGTTTACTTTAACTGTCAACATGGCAAAGACGGTCATCATTGTATCCCCAGTGCCTAACACAAGTTTGGTACTTTGTGTATATTTGTCAAATGAATGAATGAATAGATTGAAGCACCTGATCATTGATGATAATGAGAGAGAGAAGTTGAAATATGGAACAAGACTCACTTCATCATTTCAAGATGGCTGATGCCAGTGGGATTTTGGAAACTTTTTTTTAAGGGGTGTAGGGGCACAGGGAGAGCGAGAGAGAGTCTTAAGCAGGTTCCCCACCAGGCTCCATCTCATGACTCTGAGATCATGACCTGAGCTGAAATCAAGAGTCAGACACTTAACTGACTGAGTCACCCCAGTGCCTTGGATTATTTTTCCCCTCTCAGGCAGATTTGAATTAGTAAGGAAAGAATAGAGAAGAAAGAAAAGAAGATGTGCTTTCAATCCTCCTTCCTGTGAGACTTCTCTAGACTTTGCCTCCAAACATGTAGAAACAACCCTACCTCAAACCTGAAGAAGAAATCTGTCCCCATGGCATCATTCAGGAGAAATCTGGAAGATGTGCAGGTTGTGTGTATGGGCTGGGTGTGAGGGAGATGGGAGGTGAAGCAGGGAGTGGATGAGTGAGGGATGTCACGGTGTACTGGTCTGAAAATCCACCCCCACCCCCAACACTCATGTCTAAGCAGAAGGTCAGAACGGGACCTTATCTGGAAATAAGGTCTTCATAGATGTAATTAGTTATGATGAGGTTGAACTGGATGATAGTGGACCCTAATTCCAGGACTAGGGTCTTCATAAGATGAGAAGACAGATACAGAGACACAAGGAAGATGGTCCTGTGAAAACGTAGGTAAAAATCAGAGTTATGTGGCCACAAGCCCAGAAGCAAGTTGCTGTCACCCCCCAGATGCTGGAAGAGGTGACAAAGGATTCTTCCCTAGAGACTTCAGGCGCTGCTGACACCTTGGTTTCAGATTTCTCCCCTCCAGAACTGTGAGAGAATAACCTTGTACTGTGTTAAGCCCCTGGTTTGTGGTAGTTCAGCAGAAGCTCTAGGACACTCACACACAAGGGGAGGAGTCATTTGTTTCATCTTGCTTATACTTTCTTTTCTTTTTTTTTTCCTTATGCTTATTTCCCTCATGTGTTGAAGAAAAATCATTTCAGCTCACTCCCCTTGTCACGTCTCCTTCTTGCGTCCTATACCTGTTGACAGTTTCATTTGAGTTCGAAGAATTAAATAATCTCTTGCAGCAAAGGAGCAGAGGGAGCACCATGGCTTTTGCTCGGGAATTCCTGTTCTTCACTAAGTGACAGTATGTAATGCAAGACACTGCCTAAGGCGCTTCACGTACAGTAGCCGAAACCCTCACTACAAATCTGCGAAATGGGCTGTATTATTCTTGTTTCAGAAATAAAATGAAGTCTCAGAGATTACTTCCGACAAGGCTGTGATCTCTGTGGACGAAGTACAATGGCATACTTGACATGTGATCAGAGCCTTTACCGACCATGTATAAAAAAACACTGAAGCGTCCCTAAAACACTTAACTCTGAATGTGATAAAGAGGAAACAATCAGGTTCAGTCATTGTTTGCTCTCTGGTTTGTTTGCTAGCCTAACAGAACTTGAACATGCAGGAAATGGGGCACCTGGGTGGCTCAGTCGGTGAAGCCTCTGCCTTTGGCTCAGGTCATGATCCCAGGGTCCTGGCATTGAGTCCCGCATTGGGCTCCCTGCTTAGCAGGGAGCCTGCTTCTCCCTCTTCCTCTGCCTGTCACTTGCCCCCAACCTCACCTTGTGCTGTCCTTCTTCTAATAAATAAATAAATAGATAAAATCTTAAAAAAGAAAAAAAAGCATGCAGTAAACACTTCAGATGTTCAAGTCAGGTGTTCTCCCCTTTGCCTACAATCCCAAGGCAATTTGACACGATACTCTGTACATACCCAAGCCGGCAGCAGATGGAGGCTGTGTGAACCTCTGGCCCCACTGAAGGTTCTCTCCTCTCATGCTGCTCGCTGGCTGGTGTTGGTGCCCCAGCTTCCTTGTCTGGGCCACGAGTGCCTGACAATCAGTGTGGGGGTGATGGGCTGCCTTCCCGGCATGTCCACAGGTTGTTGTTGGGGCTGGACATCCCCACAATTGTGCCTAAAGACTGGAAAGCTGCTGTTCAAAAAAGAAGTTGATGAGCATGAAGAAACTCTGAACCTTCCTGGTAGAGTTGAAGGTAAAGAAAACGTCATTGCAAAAGGTATTTTTTGAAAAGCTTTCTGTGGGATGATGAATACATTTTTAAGAGCTAAAGTCAGTGGAAGCATGAAGGAAGTATCTCGTAATATGTTACATAACCAAAGTATTGAAAGATCCATGGGAACTTGGTGCTCCGCAGTCTCCGTCAGGTTCACACTTGCAAATCTGTCTGTAATTACAGAATGTACTTCTCCCTTATGCTACTGTCACATAATCGGTATTTGTTTTCACTTACAAGTTTTTTGTGTGTATTTGTGTGGCTGAAAGTCCACTGAAGTGTAAAGTCTGACTCTTTTGTTAGACAAGCCCAAATGAAATAGCTCAGTGAGAAGTAGGAAAAAAAAATTAAACAAACAAACAAACAAAAAACCAAAAAACCCCACTAAACCCTGACCCTTCACTTTGGTCCGTTAGCTTACTTTGCTGACAACTTTTAAAATGCAAGTGTAATTGCTTCCTGGGAAGAAGAGCAGGGTTAGGTCATGTGTAATCACAGGGATAAAATAGGAGAATCACCTGCTAGTCCCATGCTCCTTGTCAAAGATGAGGACTGGAATTGTCTCTCTTGGATTGTATGATACTATAGGGGACTTTTGTTTTTCCTGCAAAGGAAGCCAGTTTGTAGCTCTTCTGTTCTTCCTTTAGTCCTTCTAGGCTCTTTTCCAGTTGGATGGGAAAAACTTGGAGGTCTTTGGACCTCAAGTCCCTCAGAGACTTGATCTTTGTCCTCATTGCTCAGAAGAGTAGACTTACAAATTAGGAGGAGAAAACCTTCTCTTTTCCTGAACCAGGTTGTTAGAAAGAATAAAAGTTCAGCAGTAGCAATCTGTGTTCCTGACAAACAATCTCTCTGTTCAAATTATTGGGGGCATTTATGGTTGCAACTGGTACTTATTTGCTTGGGTTTAAATGTTAAACCTATTATTCTGATACGATTTTCAATTTGTCAATCCAAATATATTCTTTCATTTAAGAAGTATTTTTTCAGGACTTTCTGTGCTGTATTATAGGAGAATATATTTAAAAAGATAGTGATCCTGTCACCAAGGAACTTAACAAATCTGGTTTGAGAGGTGATGCAGGCACAAGGGAGCAGATGGTTTTTGCCAACACTTACTGAGTACTTTCTATGAGCCACGCCCTGTCCAGAGTTTTTGCATTTATGAATTCTATGAGTCTTCATAAACTATGAAATAGGTCCTATTTTTATTAGCATGTTACCAATGCAGAAGCTGAGACAAAAAGTTGGGAAACCTGCCTGAGGTCAGATATCTAGTAAGTGGTAAAATCATGCCACAAACTCAGGCAAGCTAACCACAGTGTTGCCATAAGTTTCAAGTTGGGCAGAACACACACACATACATCACAGATAAGAACAGATAACTAATAGTCACTAACAATACTAGGGCAGTAAAATAAATGGGGGAGATCATCCTGGGTTGGTGTGATATAGGAAGACTTCATGATATGAAACCAATATTAGATCTAAACAAGAAATATCAGCCATATCATCTTGTTGGAGATGTCCATTAGCCCATGGGAGGCTCTGAGAAGCACGCAGAAGAGAAACTTGTGTGTTTAAGCCATTGATCCTCAAACTTCATGGGCTATGAAGACTTCTTTTCTCCGGGTAATGCTTAAGCAACTTTTGGCACACCCAGTTTTTAAAAAAGGATTTATTTATTTGAGAGAGATAGAGAGAATTAAAGAGAGAGAGAATGAAAATGAGAATGAGCAGGGGGAGGAGCAAAAGGAGAGGGAGAAGCAGACTGTGGAACCTGACCTGGGGCTTGAATTCCCCAAATTCATGACCTAAGCCTAAATCAAGAGTCAGATGGTTATCTGACTGAGCCACTCAGGCACCCTGGCGGACACATTCCCTTCCAGCCCCCACCGCCCGCCCAGTTTAGTATTTATTATTATTTAGTATTATTATTATTATTTTAACATATAATGTATTATTTGTTTCAGGGGTACAGGTCTGTGTGATTCATCATCTTTCACAATTCACAGCACTCACCATAGCACACAGGCTCCCCAGTGTCCACCCAGCCACCCCATCCCTCCCACCCCACTGTACTCCAGCAACCCTCAGTTTATTTCCTAAGACCAATAGTCTCTTAAGGTTTGTCTTCCTCTCTGGTTTCAACTGCATTTTTCCCTCCTCTCCCCTATGATCCTCTGTCTTGTTTCTCAAATTCCTCAAATCAGTGAGATCATATGATAATTGTCCCTCTCTGATTGACTTATTTCGCCTAGGATAATACCCTCTAGTTCCACCCACGTTGTTACAAATGGCAAGATTTCAGGTTTTTGATGGCTGTGTAATATTCTATTGTGTGTGTATGTGTGTGTGTGTGTGCGTGCATGTGCATACCATATCTTTTTTATCCATTCATCTGTTGATAGACATTTAAGCTCTTTCCATAGTTTGGCTATCATGGACACTGCTGCTATAAACATGTGCCCCTTCAGATCACTACATTTTTATCTTTGGGGTAAATACCCAGTAGCACCATTACTAGGTCTGGCAGACATATTTAAAAAAAAAAATTTTTTTTTAAAGATTTTATTTATTTATTTGACAGAGAGAGATCACAAGTAGATGGAGAGGCAGGCAGAGAGAGAGAGGGAAGCAGGCTTCTTGCTGAGCAGAGAGCCCGATGTGGGACTCGATCCCAGGACCCTGAGATCATGACCTGAGCCGAAGGCAGCGGCTTAACCCACTAAGCCACCCAGGCGCCCTGGCAAACATATTTTTAAGCAATTTTGAAAATGTTAGTTTAGAGGAACAGAATCTATTTTAGGGTCATTTATTTACAGAGACTGTAATTGACTTCTCTGCCTCTGTTGTCCATAGCCAGAAAGGATCTGATGAAGTTGCAAAAGGAATGGCCACTGGAAACTTCTATAGATAGGATTTGTAGGATATGAATGGAATTTATGAAAACGTGACAAGTTATCAAATTTTGTTTGCTAACTAATCCTTTCTAACCAGGATTGTACTGTCATCAGTTCTAGGAAGGGCTTAGATTAAACAGATGATTGTCTCTGACTGGGCTGAGTATTTACTTTATAATAAAAAAAGTTCCTTATATTCCCTGGTCTTATCAGTGTATCCTTAGTTGCCCGAAGAACACTGTCTTCTTTTATAATCATTTTTACAATATTTTGCCTATATTTTATAAGGATTATTTCATGATCAAGCTAGTCACCTATAGATATAATCATACCCAATGCCTATTAAGCATTCTTGTGTTTTCTTTTGCACAAAAACTGTACAACCTAGAGAAAGTAAAAGGTATATCCCGACCCTTACTTTGTATATTTGTTTTAAATGATATAGGAATTTACATTTGTTGAGGATGCTCTATTATAAATCATGCTGTATGTTTTATATATGTTTTCTAATTTTGACGTCACAACCACCCTGGAAGGTAGGTGTTACTCTCATTTTACACGTGAGGAAATGGAGGCTCAGAGAGATCAAACAAATTATCTGCCTGGAGTTAAGCAGCAAGTAATAACAAGGGATTTGAATTCTGGTCTGTTGACCTCAGTGCCCACACTTTTAAAACTCTAAGCATAAATAAATAAATAAATGAATAAATAAATAAAACTCTAAGCATTGTCTCCTTAAAAGAGGAAAAAAATTACTGAAGATTAAATCTTGCCATACTAGAACTTAAAACATTCCAGGCAATTGAATCCAAGACACATCGTTGCTTAGACAACTGAGACAAGGCAATAATGCATCTTCAAATCCTATCAGCTAAAACTTAAAATTTTTCTAATATCTCTCCGGCTTAGTTTGAAAAAAAAAAAAAAAAAAAATCCCGTCATGGACTGTTCTGTAGCTAAAAGCTCCCTGGGTAGTCATTGCTCAAATGTCCATTACATTCTCATGGAGGCAGGACTGTGTCTTCTCCTTGCTCTGACAGCATGTTACTTGAGGAGTGCCTCTGCTTTTGGTCCTGCTGTGGGACAGATGGTGAGCACTGGCTGAGAACGAGTCTGGAAATATGAGTGGTGTGTGTCCGGGAGGCACCAACTTCCACCCACAGTGGAGCCTACGAAAAAGCAACGAAACTTTCAGGGCCGGACTCAGAAGAACAGAGCCATCATCAGCCAGAAGTAGAGCATATGCAAAGGAGATAAATGATTCTTCTTTTGTTTTTAGGGCCTGTTTCCTTCACAGAAATTTTGGACAGAATAGCAAACAGAAGATCCACTATCTTCCACTCTAGAGTATAGAAAGCTAAGCTAAGGTCATGGGCAGCTGAGACAGAGCTTTCATTTGAGGAACAGATTGAAGGGGTAATCATTTTATCCCACCTTGCAAATAAATAAATATATAAGTTAATCAACTCTTTTAAAAAAATATGAAAATGAGTTTGACTTCCTAACATAAAATCACCAGCTTTTCTTCACTGCATTTCCCCCCCATATATTCTTCACATACTTACACACGTGTGAATGGCTGTTTGCCAAACTTCTTGTCATTGATGAGGAGAGAACTTGCATCTCTTGAAAAGCCTACCACATACTAGACAGAATATTCGGTTGGTGCTTTTTGTATTTGGTCTTTTTTAATTGCCACAACAATACCATGAAAGATATTACTATCTAGAAATACATTTTTTTTTTTAAGTAGACTCCACACCCAGTGTGGGGACCAACATGGGGCTTGAACTTATGATCTTAGGGCTTGAGATCAAGACCTAAGCTGAGATTAAGAGTTGGATGCCCAACCAGTTGAGCCACCCAGGTGCCCCTGTCTGGAAATAATTTTATAGATGTTCAGTATCTTCCCTGAAGTCTCAGAAAAATTTAGTGACTGAATCAAGATTGGGACCCACTATTGTCTTGAAGGAGAGGAAGAAATATTCCTCAGTCCCAGGTTTTTCTAGTTGAACTAAGAATTACATATACGTGAGACAGATTAACAGGAGAAAAACCCAAAATTTGATGATGTGCCCATGGAGGCCCAATAATGAAACTGAGACCTAAAGAAATGACCAAGGCTGGCAGTTTTACACTCTTTACATAAAGACAATAGGTTGGGAGGAATTGACAAGATGAAGAAAACTCAATTTTGGAAGCTTCAATTAGTAAAGAATGCTAAGCAGAATTTGGGCTGGGGTAGCAAATTAGTAGAGTGTGAAAAGTTGTTTACACAGCCTTCTTGGCTCTAAATTTCCCATCTCTGGTGACAAGGATGTCTTTACCTTTTGGTACAGGAGGCTACCTTTACACATGGGAGATTTAGTTCCTGCTTTCAGGGGGACAGAGGATGGTCTGAGTATCCTTCTTACGTAGGCTGTCACGTAAGTAACTTTTATTTAAAATATTCAATATGCTGACACGGCACATTTTGGGGCAACCTGCCCTTGGCCCCTACAGTCTCCAAGCTTATCTATGTTCTGCTATGTTGTACTCGGGGAGAGAGCTTTATCGGTGGCTGAGGCCTTACAGGTGTTCTCACAGATTCTCTAAGAAGCATTCATTGGCTGTGCTGGTCTCTGACACAGTCTGATTTCTCCTGGAGAAATGGAGTTTTTTTATATCTCAAGTATCTAGTGCAACCTCTGGTACATAGTAGATCCTCAATCAATATTTGTGGAATTGAAATTCAATTGCTCACATAGGCTTGACTTAGTGCACAATGTCTCAGCTAGGTTCTCGGGGCCATTTGAAGACCATGTCTGACTGTTATTTGGAAAACCACTGGGTTCTCAATTTGATTTTGATCTTATGATATCAAATATCCACACATGAAAAAGTAGCTTTGTTTTCAGACACAGGGAAGCCTGAAGGGGGTGAGATTCTGTATCTAATCTTAATAAAAAGGGACATGAAGAGACCATGCAGATACAAGGTTGTTTCTGGGAAGCAAGGGTGGTGGTTTTTTTCTCCTCTATTTCTAGATGGGTTTAGGACACTCAGTTGTCCTTCCTGAACTGTTCTATTGTTCTTGATGGTTTCTAGTCCTGAAATCTGCAAGACCATATTTTTCACAGGTAATTATTGAATGAAGTCAACTTTGTCTTTACAACCTAATCCATTGTACCTCATTCGCACTCATATATGAGTTTGACAAATGTGAAACAGAAAAATATCAGGACTCAGGGGAAGTGTAGAACTGCATGGTGGGAGAAAGAGAGCCCTCTTTCTTGAACTTGAGACTAACTGGCAGGTGATGCCTTCATGGACAGGGCTGTTTCTGCAGCCCCAAGTAGGATGAGTCATATGAAGACCATGTCTGAATCTGTGCATTTTTCCCTTGCAAGTTTCCTCTCCTGAACAGTTGGCCTTCATTGTTGAATCTGATTGTTTTGCTGATAACATGTTACCTGGTGAGAATCAGTATATTTTCAAGCTTTGATGTTTTTAGGAAATTATCTTTATTTTCAATCGTTGATCTAGACATGCCAATGGATATTTAGGCCACATTTTGAGCAAAACCCACAAGGTGTTTGTTTGTTTGTTTTCCAAATCTCACATGTGTACACAAAACAACACAATTTTAAGGGTTTGCTTAAAAGAACAGAACATAAGAAATACAGTGAGACACAAGCTCATAACCAAATTCAAATCAGTGAGCAGATCTGATTCAACAAGAGAAAAGATTACAAAACAAGTCTGTGTTTTGTAGGAAGCACTATCTGAAGACAGTGTCGCCAGACACACTCCAAATGCCTTTGTGGGAAGCCTTAAGCAGGTGGAAAGAGAGCTGGATTTTTACTCAGCCTGGAGGAGTTCCGGTAGGTTAGGGCTTCATGAACAAGTTTCTGTGTATTCACGGGTTCTGTTAAAGGAAAAGCAGGCTTTGACAATCAGACCTGGCAGTGATATATATTCTCTCTTAATTTGATCTGAACTCTGTTTTGCTTACTAAAAATAGCCCTTTGATTCCTTTCTTCTCAAGTAATGACAGAATTAAACTTGGTAAGTCAACTATTGGTGGTCCATGGACCAGGAGGAGAATATAAAGATAAAATCCATGCTTGATCCAACAGCTGTGTCTGAACTAGCAATGAACTCCTCTATCGAAACGGAGCCACTACTAGGCAGGAAAAAAAAAAAAAAATTCACATTCTCTTTCCTTTCTTTTTTTTTTTCCTTTTTTGCCAAAAAGTAAGGAACTCAAGAAAACTCCAGATGGTTGAAAGAAGGACAAAAATGCATCTAGTTTATGCATCATGTCTCCTTCTACTTCAAATTTGGATTGTACTAGTAGCTGCATCATAGTCGGATATCTGGTGGTTTTCTCTGTGAGCTCTTCTTCAAGACCTAATTGTAACATAGACTTCTGTCCTATGAACTTGGAACTACTAAAAATGCCTCCAATCTTACTTATTTAAGTTACAATATAAATATAATTTAAACAAAGTCCATTTCTTAAACCCAAGACAGAGGTCCCATTCGCTCAAATAGCATCTTCGCTTTTCTCCACTGTACCATCCTTGACAATTGCTTTTCTTCATTTGATCTCAGGTACGTTAAACACAGACCACTCAAAAGCTCTCTCTGCACCATCAGACCAAAGTAAGAGAGATTCAGAAGCAGGAATACATTCAACATTTTCTCTTTTGAGGCCTCACCAAGCTGAGAGCTCCAGAGGATTAAAGCAATAAAGAATCCTGTGTCAGTTCACAGCTATTACAGAGAAAAAAAAGTTAGTGTTGAGATTTCACAACTTCTCTCTTACCCATATCAACAATTTCAACTTCTCATCCACCCATTTCGTGAGGTTTTTCACACTTTCCTTAGTACCATCTGACAATCTCTCCTACTTTAATGAAAATATAACCAACTTTCCAAAATGTCCCCTAAACCTTCACTCGGCAAGCCTCAGTGTCTCTACAGAAACTTAGTACAAACCATTTAGTTTCCAACATTTCATTTGTATGTTAGGAGGGGAGAAAACCCACAAGAGTTGCAAGTAGGAAACGAGAGTTAGCTGTCAGTTTGTCAGCTTGCAAAATAGCTCGATAGTGGCAGAAATGATCACATTATCATTCTCCCACTACAACATTATTTAGGGTAAGAAGAAAGGGACATGCCAATTTTCATGTAACATTATTTAAGTTAGAACTTTGAAAGAAAAGGTTGAATGCACAGAGCTCAGTCACCAGAGAAGGATGCGGTAACAAACTGATTTTCCGACCAAGAGTCTGCCGAAAAAAATGACCAACCAGATTCCAAGGTGACTCTGTTAGCTAGAACGGTAATGAATCACGATGACCTGCCAGGAAGGTAAATTCAGTCGCAAAACTGAAATGTTTTCTTGACTTCAATAATGTTAACTTCAGCTAGATAATTGAGTAGTTGTTCACACGAAATTAAGGAAAAAGAAAAATCCAGTTACTGTTAACGCCAAAGAAATGCACGCCAACCATAAACCAAAGGTGCTTTGGTACTGTAGCCATAACAAACAAAGTGTGGTGGGAGAGCAGGGAGTTCCCTGATGGTTAGATGACAGGGTCATAGAAGGTTTGTGAGACCTGCCGTGTCTCCTGCGAGGTTGACACGTCGCCACGGTCCAAGACAAGAGTCACATAAACACGAGCTTATCAGCTGGCTTGTTAAAACAGTGTGCAACATTGCTGTGTTGAAAAGTGACTTCAGGCTTGTTGGAAGGTCCCATTAATCTGAGGAAATGATGCTTGGTGCCATAGATAAAAACACTATGGTCTCAAGCGGAATGCATGTGAAGTTTCCAGAATATTTCCTCAAAGACTTTAGTCAGTTTTGGTTTGTGACCTTAGCTGGAAAGCACAAAGATGGGCATGGGAAGGCAGTTCAGAAGGACATCTGTGAGGATTTAAGTCGGGCAGCTTTCAGAAGATGAAAGATGTTTAAAGTTAAGGCCTTTATCTGCAAACAATAGTATATTAATAAACTCTATACCAGATTTACAAATGCATTCTCTTGTATGAAAACTAACAGTATTCTGTTCACAGTGCCATTATTGATACAGGTAGCAATCCCATAATACTCATGTATTTTGGCATGGGAATCAGTAGCGCTTGGTATTTACAGAAAATGTACACGTGTGCATATAAACATGTCATGGAATCTGAGTTGTAGATAAAAGACAGATCGGCTAATGGTGCAAAGGAATGAACTGTACAGCACCTTCCCCTCGGATCGGAAAGGAAACGTGGTTTCTTAAATTGAACAGATGCCAAATCTCTGACCCCAAGTGGCATCAAGTCAGTAACAAAACAATGAACCCCCTGTTCAAGATTGGGTACATTGAGTAATCCTAGTCCAAAGTTTTAGATCCATTGTCTAGTGCATAAAATATAAAAGTTAAAAAGATTTATTATTATTTTTATAATAATAATTATTATTAAAATAGAAGGTCCTTTCTCTCACGTTCTCATTCGTGCTCTGGCACTTAAGAGCCATCTCCTTGGAGGTCCGAGTATGCTGGTGTTTTTGTCATGCAGATCAGCAGTCAGATGGCAAACGCTAAAAAAAAAAAACCAAAACAAACAAAAAACTGCTCTGGACTCAGCCACCATCGCCTGTCACAGTGTGACCCGGGCCCGAGGAGGACATGGCAGGAGCACCTCTTTCTTACTCCCCAGTCTTCTCCTGGAGGGGCGAACCTGACCCCCTCATTCCCCGAGATCGGCGCCCACGTTCCTGAATCGAGTTGCTTACTTCGGCAGCGAATGCTGAGGTGACGGATGGCTTCTGTACACTTGGAAAAAAGAGAGGAGGCAGGTGAGTGGGAGGAGCGCGGCCTTGCAGAAAGCCCGGGACGGAGCCCAGCATGTGGCTGGCCTGGTGGCCAAGAGCTGCCACCCTCTCAGGAGGCCTCTGCTCCAGGAGGTTCTCCTTTCTGCGCGGAGCGGGGGCGGACTGGCTGGGACTACGGGGCGTCGCCTTTGGTCCCAGTGGGCACGTCGCTGTCAGTCCCCTGGCCCGCGTGCTCCGCGCCGCCGCTCCTGTGGGGCGTGGGCAGCAGGCTCTTCCACTGGGCTTTGTTGTGGGACAGGTGGCGTAGCATGTTCTCCGACAGGGCGCTGGGGCCCGTGAAACGGGCCCACTCCCGGAAAAGTGGCTCCACGATGTAGCTCATGAAACCTAGAACGGGCAAGGCCAAGTTCAGCACCGCGAAGGCGGCGCGACACCCACCCCACCCCCATCATCCCTCCCAGACCCAGCTGGGCTCCCTCTAGAGATACGGAGGCGAAAGCAGATATGCTCCCTAAACTTCGGTTTGGGAGCACCTGGTGTGTCACCCCGAACTTGTTTCTTAACCCCTCGAGCCTCAGTTTCCTCATTTGTAAAAAGGAGCTAGGAAGAGGACCAAACCCCTAGGTTTCTTATGACGAGGAAATGACTTCACGCAGGTGAGATGCTCGGAAAGCTCCCGGCACGTAGTAAACCCTCCATACCTTTGGCTGTTATTTGCGGAGGGAGAAAGACATCCGAACAGAAAGGTAGGAAAAAGTCCGTGTTGGAGCTAAGGAGGGGGTGCGGGAGAGGAGGAAAGGGGGAATGATATCAGGAAGGGGCATATGGTTGCTGTAGATCCATGGGGAATTCATGTGTATTCATCTGTAAAAATTGATTTACAGCTTTGTCTTACTCTCAGTTATGTTAAGCAACTAAACGGAGCTTCACTCATTTTTGATAGGGATTTTTACCTGTATAAAATCCCTACGTTAATGACCAGATAAGAATGGTTGATATTCGATATGTCTGTTCTCTTAATTTCAATGTTAGGGTCTTTCCATATTAAATATGATTTATTAAAGCCAAGACGACTTTCAGTCTAGGCTGGAATGACTGGAATCATCACAAACTTGGACATAGTTAGGTTTTACTGAAATGTAGGTGTGGGGAGAAAGTGTTTTTTAGCATAATGAATTTTCCACTAACTGACAATGTATGTTTATGAGGCTGTGAATTATAAGGCTTGATTTGATTATCTTTTTATTGAACAAACAGCAGATGCTTGGCCTTTGAGGATGCTACAGAGATGGAAAAAGGATGGAGGCATGCAAAGTGTTATTTCACATTTCTGCATTATCTCATCGTACATGAAATATGATTTAAGTAGTATGAGATCATTTTAGATCACCCAAACCTGACTGAGGAGGAAATTTAAGCCAGTGATAAGGTTATATAGGGAGTCACAAGTAAGGATTCCCTTGAATTTTCTTGTTTACTATTCCTGAATTTTCTTCACTTCCTTCATAATCTCCATATCTAATTTCTAATATCCTTCACCGTACAAGAGATTTGATATTAGAAAGATGGTTCACAAAATGATACTATTCTCAGGTTTAAAGTGTAGATATTTATCAGGTGTACCTTCATATCAAGAAGCTACAAATCCAACATTTAAAAATCTGGTACTTGAAAATCAACTCATTTTCTTCCTGGCGTTCTTGGGGAATTATCCCCCATATATCTACTTGTCCGATATAAAGACCGCTCATAGTAGATTAGGCAAGCCCATTTTGAAGTCTGAGTAGACACCAGGAGGTACTTTTTCAAATGAAAGTGACTTCCGCATGATCACATTTGGGAAACTGTTCCATCCATTCCCAGTGCATTATGCCAAGCTCTCTCTTCTAAGCAAGGGAGGGACTGCCTGCCTGGATTTTGTCCTCCTGGAAGGCTGGGAGGGGGAAGGGGAGGTATGGTGGCCTCAGAGCAAACAGGGAATAAAGGCAAGCCTCCTTCTCCTCCTCCTTCGATAGCTTTCACCAATTAGAGATTCATTTGATCTAATATCTTCTTTCTAAAATGCAGAATTCACTGGAGAGAGGGAAAGGGATTTTAAATCCCACTTCCACTTGGGCGAATATGAATGACTTAAACAGAAAATCAGATCCAAACCTGAGATGGCATGTGGGGAAATTCTCACTGTGGATTAGGACAGGAAAAAAGGAGACAGTTACAGTCCCGGGGGAATCAGGGCAGAGGACATAGCTGCCTTACTTAGGACCCACTGGCAAAACCCTCATTTGGGAGGCTGAAACCTGCAGCTCCCATCAATCAGACTTTATCTTTGGATTTTTCCAGTTTAACCTGATCTACACCTTCATACCACACCTCCCAACCCTGACCCTACAGAGCCCGGGGATGTGGAACAGAGATCAAGAAAGATTCATGTACGAAAGGTTGTTTTAGCATCACCTTCTCTTTCTCTTTCTCTTTATTGGTGTGCTGCCTCAGCCTCCCCGAGCCTTTCCTAGTCACTCAATCCCCACCCCATTTTAAAAACAGGTATCTATGGTAACCACATTTTCCTATGCTGAAAACCAGGACATATGATCTGACAAAATAAGTGTGTTCTCATGACAACAACAGGGTAGAATCTCTAAAATCAGGACTGTCTTGCAAATCCAGGTTGTGTGCTTAACAATGTGAATGCTTTTCACAAAATGTCTTTAGCAGGAGCCTGGTAAATTTCTTTCTAGCCAGAGTGTTAACAATGGGGGGGCGGGGCACAGAGTTGGGATTTTGGTCAGGGTCTATTCCTTTTACATCGCATCTGCAGAACCTCCATAACCAAGGGAACATGGAGGGGGGATTGGCTCCAGGGAGACCAAGGTTGAATTTCTATTGATGTTACTCCCTTCCCTGCACTGCCCCCCAGGGATTCTGTAGCTATGTCATCACCCTGGATTCTTCCTGGTTGGTGGTTTTTTTTTGGGGGGGGGGGTTTGTTTGTTTGTTTTTCTTTTCTTTTTGTTTTATAACACTCCCACTTTTTCCTCTTTTGGGTGGAAGAATCAGTTTAATTTTAAAAACAATACAACAATACTAAGGGCAATTTGGAAGAAAGATGGATCACCAATAATCCCATAATTTCAACATACCTATTTTAATATTTACATCCGTCATTCAGATCTTTGTAACTAGGTTAATTTTGTTCCTATTCCCAGAGGATGACTTTATGACTCTTTTGTGGATGAGATTTGACTCATAGTGACTATAAGCATATTATTATTTGACTAACTTGCTCTGGTTTTCTTAATTTTCAGTTTAACTTTTTCCGATGCCCTGTTCCTTCCCAATAGAGGCTTTAAGCCTTAATCCTTGCAGAGGGCTGCAGCCCTGTGAAGGCATTAAACTCTCTGAGGTCTGTGGGAAGTGGTACATGTCAGGGTTCTAGTTTATGACTAAAAGAGTTCAAGTTCTGAGTTTGGCTTTAATTGGAAGGAACTGCAAGGAAATGAAGGACTTGCTTTAAGTATAGATGGAATTGGAAAAGTATTTTAAGAACTGATAGAAATTCATACTGTATCAAAAATATTTCCTATGTGCCTGAAATTTCCACCATTTGATTTCTTTAATAGTTTCATGTAATATAAAGTAATTATTATGTTAGATGCATTAGCATCACAGTTGAACATTTTATTGCAATTGATACTTGAGAATAAGACTGAAAATAAGTTTTTAAGTGGAAAGTGGAGAAGCAGGGGACCTTGGGCTACAAGCAATAACATGGTTTGCCGAGCACACGCCTTCGGATTGCGTTGGGGATGAAAGGTAGTGGGGCAGACTGGAAGGGTCCTCAAGGTTCATTCTGCCGACTTCCCACTCTTTAAGTCCTAAACAGTGCGAACTAATCGTTTCTCAGAAGCAAATAGTTGGTTCTTAAGACTTTCCTTCTACTCAATTTGGTTTTGATTTGATTCTGAACTACAAAGTTAGTACAGTTTAGTTAAGGGTCTGTAACAAAGACTTTACTCCATTTTTCGTAGTTTTTTAGTTGGTAATTACCCAGTAGATCAGTCATGGTTAGACTGTTTATTTGGACTTAGCCATTCATTAAACCTCCAGTTTGGATCTTTCAAAGGCTGCATGTAGATTTTTTTTTTTTCTTTGTGACTCTGGCAGAGCTGCCAAAAGTACTTATTTAAAATTAAAACTGAAAAAAAAATTAAAACTGAATTCAACTCACCAATTTGTATACTAGGGATTGAATCTTTCTGTTGATTACAAAGCGGACTGATTTCCAGTTCAAATTTCTGTTCAAGGTCACCTAAGAAGAAAGACGAAGAAACACTGGTAATCTAGAATATGTAAAAATGTGTTGCTAGCTTTAGTGATCTCGTTCAAAGAAGTTATTGTAGGAATTACTGTTTGCTGCCTATTACCATTAGGAACTCTCTAGCACCCATTTGCTCTGGTAGCTTCTGTGAAAATTTTAAGATATCAGAGTGTCAATTGACCATGTACAATAGGCTTGTTGTAAATGAGTATGCTCTGGGGCTAGAATAAACCTTTGACCAAGATCTGTAAAAACAAGGATACAAGTAATGAGCAATTTCCTACATGGAATGGAAGTTCTGACTTTAAGTTACAGTTAAAGTGAATAGATTTTGTGCTCTCCCTGCCTTTCACCCTGCCTGACCCTAGTCCGATTTCCTCTGAACCAGGAATAGTGAGTAGACAGGAAATGGGAGTGAGGGACTAGAAAATCTCACTCGAGGAACATCTCTGTCTGTAGCTACAATATTGAGCAGAAATAAAGGTTATCTATCACCTTTAATCTGACTTAGTGTCACCTAGTGTAACTAAAGTTTAAAAAAAAGTATAAAAGTCAGAAAAATATTTCTTTTTAATGCCTTTGTCAGCTAGAAGGCCAAAGGCCAAGTGTACCATCTGAAGCTTCATCAGAATACTTTATCAATCCTTTGGGGGGTGAAAGATTATGGGTCACCTTTGCACTGGGAAAAAGAATCTGGTTAATCAGTAGAGAAGCTGTTTCTTAGAAATATTAGCTGCGTTCACAGAGGAGATCTAAATACAACATTAATATCATGCTTCATGTGTGTCAGGCATTATTCTAAACATTTTACATATGTTAATTAATTTCATCCTCATAACAACTTCATTATAGTACCCATTTTACAGATGAAGAAACTGAGATGAGGGGAAGTATTCTGACTCAAGTTGTCACACTACTAGTAAATGGGGGACCCTAGGTGCCAACCTAAAAGTCTGGCTCCAACTATCTGCACTTAACAGCTGAGCTAGGGTCTCAGAGATGCCGCACCTCTGTCATTTGTTTTAAGCCTTGTAACCATGAGTCCTGTGGTCCCTTGGGCCCTGGTTATTCTCAAGACCGAGGTAAGGAAATCAGTCTGGATTAACCTGAGGAATCCGGGGAAGCCAGATGATAATAGCTTTCTGAGGACAGGGCATGACATCATTTAATATTAAAACGACTTCTACTCCTTACCTCCATAATTCTATTCATCATGATTTTTCAGTCAGCTTGACACTTTGGAGGAATTGTCTTTGATTTCTCCCTTCCCATCACCCTCCATATTGAGGCATCAAATCCTATTTATTCCTCTCTCAGAATATCTTTTTTTCCCCTATTCACACTCTGCCTGTCTCTATTCTGGCTTACTAATAACTCACTTTTAGTGTTTGCTTCTTGGTTGGTTTTCTTCCTTCAGTATTTCTTCTACTTCAATTACATATGTTGCCTCTATTGCACTTTTTAAGGTGACTCTCATTGTCATGTTCTCTACTTGAGCCTGGTTGGCGTACAAATCCCCAAATCCCCACATTCTTGCTTTCTATGAGTCCAGGTTGCTATATGAAGCAGGTCCCCGTTTCAGTGCTTTTGTCCATGTCTACACCTGCCTAGCCAGAGCCGCAGCATCCAACAGGACTTTCTACAATGATGGAAATGTCCTCTGCACTGCCCACCGTAGTGGCTTTTTGCAATATGATCAATGAAACAGAGGAACTAACATGTAAATTTAATTAATTTAATTATTTTAAATTTAACTAGTCACATATGCTTCATGGCTCTCCTACTGGAAAATGTAGGACACTAACTACACATCCTCCAACACATCCAATTCAGATTCTTTGTCCTCAGCACCAATCTTCTCCTGTGACCTCTACCATGAGATGCCATCCAGTTAGATCATTTATTCATTCAGCATAGACTTCTAAAGCACTGTACATTTCAGATTCTTTGTTAATCAGTGTAGAGAATGGAGAGAAAAGTTGCATCATTTGGCTACTCCAGGAAATTTACTGCCTACTACTACTGCCTACACTTTATACTATCTTGAGGTTCTGAACCTTTAACTATACTTCTTTGTATCCTTCACGACCCCTTTGTGGGGCTTTGTACATAGAGGAGTTAATAGTTGTGCTGGGGTTTAACAAGGCTGGAAGCAGATGTTCAATAAAAACTTTTGGGAATCTTGGTTGATGGAGACGACATCAGCCGGTGGTTACAACAGGACAGAGATTCTACTTCCCTAAAACATGGAGAGGAAGGAGTTGAATGATGTTCAGAATCCTAATTTCTGTTCTCAGAATTTAATGCTATTTTCCTAATTCATGGGATGTCATCCTTCTTCCCTGCTAAGTCCTCAACCTTGATTTTAGAGGTTTTCCTTTGCTCAGCGTCATGAGCCATTAAAGATACTTGGGCTAAGACTATGAGCTGTCTGTGGAAACCCAAATTCTGCCAGGAGACACGCCAGAGCAAAGTGAATGGAAGCTCACCTTTTGTGGTCAGGGTTACACATGTTCTAGATTGTTCTATCTTGTAGCATTGCATGTGCATATATTGTTAGGACAACAATGGGTTTTGGTAAAGAGATCTTACAGATTCTTTTCCTTGGTTGGTCCCATTTACTACATGTAGTTAATAACTTTAACTCCCCAGCTCCGTGGGCCTTACTATCTGCCCAAGTGACATGGCCCCCTGCCTCAAGTTGCTTGCTCATCATTCAAATAAGAGGTAAAATAAGCAAAGGAAAGGGTTAAATGTCAATCAGTGCCATCTGGAGCACACGACTGAGTCAAAACCAAGAGGGACAGAGTAGAATCTCTTTTCTGCCCCATCATTCGATTTCCAAGCATGAGGATCTTAGTCCTTCTCTCATGTTTCAGTATTTTCCATATCACAGAGTAAAGAAGATACTTGTCTTATTTAAGTCTCCTGTTCCAATTTCATCATATTTCCTTTTGTTTTCTCTCAGTGGAGATTTTATATCATAGGCCACAAGAACTGATTTTTTGACTTCTAGCCACTCACACTCAACTGAAGTGAAGTCACACAGAGTTGTGGGCACTCCATGAGTGCTTTTCCTCTGAGCAAAAGAGATGGTGAGCAGAGACTTCTGGCCCCACGTGAACCCTGTCCCATCTGCTTTGTCTTCTGTCTTTGGGACCATCTCCATGTCACTGACACATCTTTTGATGAAAGCTTCTCCAAAAGGCTCACTGTTGCTACTTGACCTCCCCACGGAGCTGGTATGTGGGACACTTCAGGCTTTATTTGTTCTCAGCCTCTCAAACCTGATCCTGTCACTAACATCAGGGCACTGTTGTGCCTGAACAAACATCCTGAGCACGGAAACCAGGCCTGAAGAAACAAGGCTGTGTTTAAAGGCTGATATCCCACCCAGCGTCAAGATCCTGTTCACTCATTCATAGCCTTATTTCTGAATGAGGTTAATCTCTCAAAAATTATACCTGAACTTGAAGCCATTTCTCTTCTCACTGAGTATGTTTGAGAAGATGAGCTCAATTCTTGGTCAGCTGTGCTCTGTTTCATTATTAACTCTATTTAAGAAAGCCGGGGGGAAGGAAAACAGGAGTCTAAGTCCCATCCGAGTGGAAAACATTGACCCCAAATGGCATTTAGCCTTTAGGTTGTGCTAAGCTCATTAGAATGAAGGTCAGAGCAAAAATCAATCTGTCCCTCACATTCTTATATCCACAGAGGAAAGCCATTAAAAAGATTACATATACATACCTATAAACACACACACACATTTATTTCCCACTTCTGCTCATTTTTATTACCCCTCTTTACTACCTGTTTTCACAGTAAGACAGTGTTATTTATTTTTAAATTATTTCCAAAAAAGGGCTGAATGGTTCGCAGGAGAGTCAAAGAGAAAGGCTGGGATAATAGGAATTGATGAAAGAACAAATGTCACGATAGATTAGCCATTTCTTGTTTGATGAGGCTAAACGCCCAACAGGAACAGGGACGGTGAAAAACTCAGCAGTGGGATCACTACTAACCTTGCCTGTAGAATTCTTCACAGACCCTTTCACTCCATTGCTTGCTCATCTCCCAGATTCTACAAGGATTGCAAATGTCAGCACACTTCAAGGCAATCTGAGAGACGACAGGGCGGGAGAGAAGGTCAGAGGCTGATCTTTCCACAGCCAAGGCGCCCTAAGCCCAAGGGGCTGTCCCACCCGCCAGGGGGCCTCATGGTCCCCAGCCGGTATTTACATAGTGCCTCTTCAGGAAACAGCACTTATTCACCACCACACAAAACCTTCATTCAGAATCCCCACTTTATAGCTTTGAGAAGAGCCACCGTCCAAGGACACGAGCTTCCTGGAGGAGGCCTGGGGTGGGCAGGCCAAGGAAAGCGGGTGGCCTGGCTCCTTCCATCGCCCCACCTCTCTCGAGTGGGGAAGCCACAGGGGCCCCAGCCAGGCTCGGGTGAGATCATTTGGCCCTCATCCTCTCAGTGGCCACACTAACAGACGCCGTGAATCACTTCACTTCTGTGTAGGCTCTCGTGCCTGTGTCTGTGGATAACAAGCGAGCCCCGACTTGCTTATCCAGCCGGGGAGCTAAGGCTATCAAACCTTGGAGCATGTTGTGCCCCAAGCTAATTCTTTTTTTTTTTAAGTTATTATTTTTTAAAGATTTTATTTATTTATTTGACAGACAGAGGTCACAAGTAGGAGGAGAGGCAGGCAGAGAGAGAGAGGAGGAAGCAGGCTCCCTGCTGAGCAGAGAGCCTGATGCGGGGCTCCATCCCAGGACCCTGGGATCATGACCTGAGCCGAAGGCAGAGGCTTTAACCTGCTGAGCCACCCAGGCGCCACGACCCAAGCTAATTCAAAGCTTACCTCACGTTGGTCTGGATCTGGGATGCCAGCTCTTGTCAATAATGCTGACTCTAAGAGGGTTATCTTGAATTCTCAGGAAAGTCCATTCTCTCCCTTAACCACCGACTGCTAAGTTGGGCCCCTGCTAGCGTGTTCTGGCCACCAGCAAAGTCTGTTTGTTTTGACCCGGTTCCTTGGCATCACAGAATCGCTGGCAATGCTGGCATGTGGGAATGCCCTGATCATATTAAAGTTATAAATTTGATTGTTTCCTTATTTCCCGGTTGTCGGGGACGCCAGGCCACGCTGGAGCTGGTGAGGGGCAGAAGTCGCCTCCAGGATGTGCCCTTTGGGAATTCATTGGCCGTAGCAAGCCTTGCTTTTGAAATGCAAGTGTGCCAGCCAATTCTTTCGGCTACTCCCAACTTGGCTGGGAGTCTTGAACACCCGATACCTTGATCTTTGTGGCACTCAGGGACTAGAAGATGAGTTTGGAAAGAAAAGAAGGAAGGAAACCTAGTTCTACAGCTGGGAGGAAGGCATTTCCTAGGAAGGATGGAGCCCTTGGGACAACCAAGAGAGCAGCAGGAAAGCATAGAACAAAAACCACTGCCCAGTTCAGTCTCCTCTGTGCAGCTGCATTTCCCTGGGTAGAGCTGGTCTATCTAGATGAATCCAGGGTCCATCCATTCAGACTTTTGTGCCAAAAGGAAGGAAACAAGACAAGAGAAAATACAGGAAAAGGCTCTGGTTTGGATACCAGCTCAGACCTGCACTCATGGGGTCCACCCGTCCTCTCGTTCTCATGTTCCAAATAGCTCCTTGCCGTGAAAGGAAGCAGAAAGGGTCGCCCTGACACAATTCAGTTCATTCACTTAAGACTAGTTTGTGAGCGTATGAATTTAGGAATAAAAGGAAGTAAAGCAGGGTTTGATGAAATGGGTTTTACATGAAAGAAGGTTACTTGGGTTTCAATTTTGTTCATACTACAGTTAATATAACCTAGTTTTGTGTTATAGAAACAGTGTTTCTAAGTTGCACAGCTATCACAGGGCCACTTTTACATCAAGCCACAAAACGTGGTAGGTTCTTACCATGTATGGTTGCCCCACAGGGCTACTTTGTGGACACTTCGGGGTAAGGAAAAGTGAGGGCTTATCAACTTGAGGACATGAAACCCAGATTTTGCTTGCTTGGAAAACACTTAAAAATTTCATGGGTCTCAGAGCTTTTCATAAAGTCGGTCACTGCTCTAACTGATCCCATGGGGGACACGCCTTCTCACAGGTGCTAAAGTGATTGATCACGTCGCGAAGTGTTTTTACCCAGCAAGGAAGGCAGTGGCTTACTTCGAGGTGGCTGTTGCTTACCTGAAGCATAAAGTGTCTGTCGTGTGCATCCTCCAGTCTTAAGTCTCTATTGTGGAGGTGAGTTTTCAGTCTGGTCAGAAATTCATTCTGCCTGTTGATGTCTGTGGCCAAGATCAAGGAGCCCAGCTGCTGTTCAATATCCTGTCTGCATCCGAGAAAGGGAAAGAGAAAACACACACATACAGCAAATCCTTTGGAGGAGGGTGATCGGTTCTGCCCCCAGCAGGTGGCTTGGACTCTCATTGCCCTTTGATTCTGTTCGTTACCCAGAGTCCAGTCCCTCTGAGCCCAGGGGGCTCTCTGACCCCCGGTCACTTCTGTCTTTGGGCTGGAGGTGCTAGTAACTGCACAGCGAACAGCCGTGGTAGTTTATACATTCCTGTGGTAACCATGGGTCTAAAGACAGAAAATTGGCTAGAAATGCGTGCTTTATGTGGGACATAAAAAACTGGATAGCATCGCAGGAGTTTGGGTTGTGCTTTTAAAGAGTGGAAACCAACTCAAACATTCAGTTTTGCATGGAGAGAGAAAGGGCATGAGGAGAGTAATAATAAGGAAGATAATAACAGTGACTGATTTTATGGTATGAGAGATACACCAATGGAACAAAAGAGGCTAGGAAAGATACTGGAACTTAAAAAAAGAATCATGGGTAATTAAGACACCATTAAAAAATCAGTAGGCAAGCGATATAGTAGTTGACAAACGGTAGAGGGAAAATGAGATATTTTGGAAAAACAAGCAAATCAGAGCTTTACCTCACACATAGAAAGTAATCAATAGAAGAAAAGATCCATAACTATTTTTTAAAATTCATCTTCAAAAATTCAATATATTTAAGTTTGTCTATAACATCGGCGTATAGCAGTCTTTATGAAGCTGATGATCGCTTATGTTTGAAACTATTCTTTACTCCTCAGCTTCCCCCCACCCCTCCATGTTTTAGGTATACGGTGTCATACTTTATATCCCTTTATTTTATAGGGTGCTTAGACCACACAGAGTTGAGTGTTTAGGTATGAAGTAAATATGTCATCCCCAGCCAGGCGGAGAGCAGGAACGTACAAGCAATAGCATATATGGTCTGACCCTTGCCCCTGTCCCCATACCCCTTTTCTTTCTATTGCATAACATTTATTTTTCCTACAAAAGCGATCTATAATGCGGCATCCCACAGAGACATAACAAACATGGCATTTTTATCTGGAATCCATAGGGATGAGTAGACGTATCTCAGTAAAGGAGTGTAACTGAGCAGACAGCAGGATTAAGGCGGGCACAACAGAGACAGTCTGGCCCCGAGTTTTTCCCTCCTTTCCTCCTTTAGTTTTGTTCTTTCCTATCTGTTCTCTCTCGTTCTCTCCCTTATCGTCTTCCTTTAGCTGTCCCTGACATATCCCTCCTCTTTTCTTCTCCTTCTTACTTGATTTCTTACTCGAGTTTTTAGTTCTTTTGCATTTAGTTCTTTGGATCTTTGCAAATGTTCTAGCAAAAGGCGCAGGTCTTAAATCCCTGCATGATGATCGGTTTTATTTCATTCCAGGAGGTAAAAAGCGATCAGAACTGAAATTCTTCCTGCAAATGCCACATTCCTCTGGGTGCTAGGAAACAGCAAGATAGTGTCACAAGGCC
Organism: Lutra lutra; assembly: GCF_902655055.1. NCBI lineage: Eukaryota > Metazoa > Chordata > Mammalia > Carnivora > Mustelidae > Lutra > Lutra lutra. The sequence goes on along the minus strand of NC_062283.1, from coordinate 87,629,328 downwards.
AGGAATACATGTAGGAGCCCAGAGCACACTGCCTGTTCTGCAGAGAGGCAACTCGGTGCTTGACTTTAAGTTAGGCCCCCTCAGAAAGATGGGTGCATGGATCTGTCTTCTACTCTCCTCTAGCTGTCCTGGGCTCTGCACATTTAAGTTAACAGGTCAGAATTAGTGGTGGCCTTGGATGATGTTCCAGGAGTTAACTCAGAACCATGTGGAAAATGAGGTACTGGCCTTGGATTCAGGATTTGGCCTAAATACCTGGACGGACAAACAGTGGACCAGGAAACTAGTATTTCCCCTTCTGTTTAAAATGCAAGAGACTTAGGTAAATTAATGGCCCCCAAAATGGCTGGGGCCAATTCAGTTACTTCAACAAAAGACATCCCAGGAAAGAATTTCTGACTTCTGTGTTTGCTAAGACTGGCCATTACAAAACAAACTTTATTGAACTAGTCTTAAATCTAGCTGGAGATCTCCTGTGTTCCCTCTTGATAAATATTTGTTATTTGGATCTTCATGGGAGGACACTGTTGCTAACATAAAAGACAGGAATGTGACAAAGCTGAGCAATGATGCTGAAGAGTGTGAAAGCTGAGAGCTGTTTATTATCCTTCTTCCTGATGTTAGGTCAGAGACCATCCAAGGGCCTTTCAAAGCTCACGGAGAGATTCGGGTTCTGGGTTGCTGTAACGGACACCGAATCTCCTTGGGGTAACCACCGAGCGCAGGCAGGAAGCACAGCCGGCTGGCTCCGTGCCCTTAACCCTGGGGTCTCAAGCGTGCCCTAGAGGATGCGGCTTATCTCTAAGGTGTGGACATCAGTACATTTCATCTCTACACCGCTTACGTCATTTCCTCTGGCAAGTGAGCAAGAAGCCTCGATTCTCGAAGCATGCCGATCGTAGATCGCCAGTGGTGATTCTCCAGCACAGACATATTCTAGAAAGGAAGAAAATCAAAGCCATAAATGAGAGAGAAGTCAGATTCTGATCTTTCACACTGCACACCGTTTCCCTGAGGCCAGTGTTTCCCCTCTAGCCGGTCTATCTCTGATGACAAAGCAGCAGGCGAGAGAAGAAACAGAAAATAGAACCACCGCAGGCTTATAATGATGGTGGGACAGTGGCAGGACAGTGGCAGGGCTAGCCCTTGCTGTCCCTCCCCTGGTGGGTCATTCTCTCTTGCCCCTGCCCCCATTTTTGGTAGCTCAGTCAGGTAGCACTCAATGTAGAAGAAAACAAGGGAAACAGGTAAAAATAGGTAATAATAGATACCGTGAGTCCGTGCGCATAACATAATTCAAGAGTTTACTACTCAGTTGAACAGAGGCAGGCCCCACAAGCTCTGATCCATGGCACTAACCACTGAGAAAATTCTGTGTCTGGTTCAGCCAGGTGGCTGGTGACATATTCAGATTCCTGAGTCCCAGTCAAGATAGTTTTGATTTGGTGGGTTTGTGGTGAGTAATTTTTATGTTGACTAAAGTTTGAGAACACTATGCTATGGAAGCAGCTTTATCAATAACCTTCGTGGTCAGTAGATTCACACTTAGCCTTTTAGGGACGAGTTTCAATCCACGGTTGCTTCCTTGTTCAATGATCTTGACGTTCCTTCCCTCGTGGGAACCTCGGCTATGTTCCTTCTCTCCTTTGACCTTATTGATGTCTTAAATATGCTGCTTGTGTGCACATCAGCTAACTGTTTAAATAGCAACTATTTCTTACAATCCATTGTGTTTTATGCGAATTAGCAAGCATTATGACCTCGCCACTGACTTGATGCATACAGAATCGAACCCTTCTAGTCCCCAGGAAATATTTTTGCTTTTATTTTTTTTTTCTGATTTATTTATTCATTCTCCATTTTGTTTCAGATGGGGCTATAAACTTACACAAAATACAGGAAGATAGCGTTTGTTAAAAATAAGGTATTGCATGACGGCATATCTGAGGTACTTAGAGTAGTCAAATTCATACAGACAGAAGAGTGGTTGCCAGGGGCCGGGCGGGAATAGGGAGTGATTATGTCATGAGTACAGAGCTTCAGTTTTGCAAGAGGAAAAGAGTTCGAGAGATGGATGGTAGTGATGTAGTTAATACCATTGAACTGTACGCTTAAAAATGGTTAAGAAGGGGGCCCCTGGGTGGCTCAGTGGGTTAAAGCCTCTGCCTTCGGCTCAGGTCATGATCTCAGGGTCCTGGGATCGAGCCCCGCATTGTGCTCTCTGCTCAGCAGGGAGCCTGCTTCCCCCCACCCCTCTCCCTGCCTCTCTGCCTACTTGTGATCTCTGTCAAATAAATAAAATCCTTAAAAAAATGGTTGAGAGGGTGAACTTTACATTATATTTGTTTCCCCACAATTAAAACAAAAAACGAGAGGGAAGAAGCAAGGAAAATAATATGGAGACAAAATGGAGCCCAGAGAGAGACTGGGAACTATCCCACCATTGTGCCCTGCCCCCTGCCCTAACTCAGCCACCCACTCAATGCTCAGCTTCTTCAGCCAATCCGAACAGAGAATCCCCGTGAGGGATACAGGCTAGGGTCCATTAAGATAAAGCAAATTCAAGAAAACCTCCACTGTTCTGGGGTCTCAAACCAGACTGTGATCTCCCTCCAGGACTTTGAGGAATGAGTTTCATGAGGCAGCATCTGGGATAGACTGCTCCGCTGCCCTTCCTTTCTCCCCTCACCAAGGAATTATTATTCTTTATTCACCACCTGACCGTGTTTGAACTGGTGATGAGATTTGGTGACTTTTATCAACTGGTCCATTATCTCCTTTTGGGCATGAGCCACACACAACAAAAGAGAATGTTTGTTCGAAATAACAGGTCAGACTAATTTGTTTTGATTGCAAAGATTTATGAGAGCAGAGAGTGATAGGTCAGCGTGACTTAAGGGATGTTCTATGCTGCCGTGATATTTCATTCAGTCACTCACGAGCGTCCACTTGCTAGACTAATTCTTGTAGATGTGGAGGCAAGTGAGTTTTCCGAGGGGTCAGAACACTGTAACGAGACCTAATGATAAATGACACCATATCCCTGTTGAGTGGAACAGAAGAGTCTGGAGGATTGCCTTAAGCATAGTTACTCATGTCAGCCTGATTTTACATCTTCATTAATAATCTTCCTGGAGACGGGATAAAAGGATACTTGGGAAATTTGCTGGTGAAACCATATTTGGAGCTGAGCTCTGGGAAAGTGGAAGGAAACGGAGCGAGCCTGGACACTGGCACAGAATAAAAGACAATAGAATGTGTAATTACGAAAACATATTTTCGTGGAGCAGTCATTATAAATAAAAGTATGTTTTGGCCAGAACTGTGTTGGAAGTAGGGGTGGCTCTGTGGATTCCAGAGAATGAGAAAAGAAAAGCAGGGGGACGAACATTTACGAAGCACCTACTCTGTGCCAGTCATCTCTATGATCTCATTCAGGCCTCACTTAGCTGTCTACTATTTTTATCGTTAACTTGCAGATACTAAATTTCAGGTTTCTTTGCAGGGCTGCACAGCTAGTGAGTGGTTGAGGAAGGCCTTAAACGCAGGCCTGCTGGTTCTCAAGGCCGAAGCTTTGCACACAGCCCTTGCTGCCTCCCAAGAATTTCTTCTGTGTGGCCACAACCAAGCATTCAGAAGCCTGACATTTATAAACCGAGGAATGCCTGCAGTTTCACTTAATTTTCCAGAAATTACCTAGAAGTTGTTGCTTTAAAAGTCTATGGTTGATTGTTTTAATGAGATGTTAGTTTCTAACCCCACATTGGAATCTTGGCATTTACCTTTAAATTTGATTTCACTGTGAAAAATCCTGTAGTTGGAATGTTGGGAGTTGAGTAGATTGAGGTTGTATTGGGAAAGAATTCATTGCTCATCTGCTTTTAGCCCCCACATCCACTTAGACCTGCTGGTTCTTCCAATGTGGCGATGTTTATGCCCATCCCTTCCTTGCATTCAAGTGACCTTATTTTAGGGCTTTAGTATCCTTCTTTTCTAACCTCCTACAATCCATCCTCCCTACAGTGGCCAGAATGTGACTTGCTCACTTGACAGTTTGTTTTTAACTATCTCCTTAATCATTGGTTGAAATATAAACTAATATTTTTTGAGCACTGATTAATATGCCAGGTGCTATGGTGGGTCCTAGGGATGGAAAGATTCATAAGACAAATTGCCGTCCTCAATTCAAGGAGTTCACCTAAATGAGTTCACCTAACTTCGATATGATTATGCCATCTGCTTTCTCCCATGCTCCAAACCCTACATGATTCTTTATCAGATAAATGAAGCCTAATTCCTCAGCTCAGCATTCAGTGCTCTTGGAAAATTATCTCAACTGCCATCCTGTTCCTACACATTTGAGACAAATGAATATCATTCTCTCTCTCCTATAAAGTTCTTATGGTCCACATAAATGATGCCACATTAGTAAGACGGTAACATATTATTGACATAGTTATTAAATTATTACTATATGACTGTCCTTTCAGTGTTCTTTTGTTAATTTCATGTCTTCCAGGGTGAGTTATGATCCTCAAACACCTCTTTCTCTGTGTTTACTTATCAACCTATCATTTGTTTTTCAAAATCCATTTCAAATACTCCATCCACAAAGCCATTGGGAATCATTCCAGTCAGAGGCAAACTTGATTTGCTCTGAGTCCTGTAGCTCTTTCTTCTAGCATTAAGTCCTGAGTCCTGGAGGACTCAGAGCCTTTGACATGTGTTAGAGTTATTCATGCGCTTACCAGATTATAAGCTACATGTGAGTAGAAAATCTGTTTTGTTCCTTTTGTATCCACCCCACTCTAAGCCTTGCACAGAGAAAGTGCTTTCTATTAATTTGCAAAATAAGCTGCTGAACAAATAATTTTATTCATTTGACAAATATATTGAGCACTTTCTCTGTTCTAGGTGCTGATTACACCAACGAACAAGATAGACAGGGAACTGGTGGTGGCAGGAATGGGACAGACAGATAATAAACAATGAACATAATAAATACTTAAATTCTGAAAAGAACCGCATTCATGTCAAAAGGCAGTAAATGCATGGAAAGAAGAAAAATGGAGCAGAATAGTGGGAATTTGAGAGCCTTTGGAAGTGGGGCTGCTAAGGTAGTTGGGTAAGATGTAAGATTTGAACAAAGGCTTGAAGGTAGGAGGGAGTGTGAGCAGGAAAGTATCAGGATAAGAAGTTAGACAATGAGAGACCAAATCATGTATGGCCTTCTGTCTATTATAAAGATTTTGATTTTACTCTGAGAAAAATAAGGAGCCACTGCAGGAGTTTGGGAGGAAGGAAATGATAAAAGATTTTAATAAGATTACTGAGGCTGCTAAGTTGAAAGTGGACTTTGGAGGGAATAAGTGTAGAAGGAGGCATAGCTGGCTCTTCGGGGGTAAGAGCAGTCATCCAGGCAAGAGATGATGGAGGCTTGGGGAGCAGAGGTGGAAGTAGGGAGAACAGTCAGTCTGGACCTAAGGATGACTGCAGTGTTTTTGGCCTGAGCAGCTGGAAGGATGGCACCTCCATCGCCTGTGATGGGCGGGCTGCAGGTGGAGTGGGTTTACAGGATCTCGGTGTTGGACATGTTGAGTTCTAGATGTCTGTTTGACACATGGACCTCATAGTGGAGATCTCAAACAGCTAAAGCAGTATTCACAACAACAAAAGGAAAATAAAACAGTTGCATGAGTGTTGTAGTAATTCTGAATGGAGAGAGAATGTCACATAAAGGGAAAGACCATGTTGATGAATCATTCTGATGGTCTCTGCTTTAAAATTAAGCCTCAGAGGGGCACCTGAGTGGCTCAGTGGGTTAAGGCCTCTGCCTTCGGCTCAGGTCATGATCCCAGGGTCCTGGGATCGAGCCCCGCATCAGGCTTTCTGCTTAGCCGGGAACCTGCTTCCTCCTCTCTCTCCTGCCTGCCTCTCTGACTACTTGTGATCTCTGTCTATCAAATAAAAAAAAAAAAAAATTAAGCCTCAGAGACTCCTGGGTGTTCAGCCCCTCAATCTGTTTTCTTTTTCTTCTCATTCACAGAGCCTCAGTTTTAGATGGTCTCATAGCTGCCTCAAAGAAAACATTTTCCAGCCTCCTTTACAACTAGGTGGGATCAGTTGGCTAAATTCTGATTCATTAAATGTAAGCAGAAATGTTGTGTTGGATTTCTAGGAAGCTTGTTTAATGGGAACTGACTTCTCTGACAGAGGCCTCTCTTGTTTTTCCCATTCTTCCTTCTCACGGTCTGGAATGTAGAAGGAATAGCTAGAGCTCCAGCAGCTATCTTGTGCAGTGAGGACAAGTGTCACACCCTAGTGATGGTGGCTTGTAGAACTAAAAGGATTCTTGGTCCCCTCATCCTTAATTTTGCGAAGCCACTGTGCCGGTTCTGAATTACCAACCTCTAGACTTATTTGATGGAGAATAGAGATAAACTTCTGTCCTCGGTTAAGCCACTAAAAACACCAAGTAATTTAAGTTTAGTTTATTGTCTTCCATATCACCCTGGAAGGGTTAATGAAAGAACTTTTCAATGTTTTGGTCTGTAATTCTGCTTGGTTTTTGGATAAGAGTGATAATAAAGAATTTTATAACTCCAAAAACGTGAGGAGAGTACACCTCAGTAAAGTCAGAAATACATGTGTGTGTCTGTGGGCCTGTATGCACACCCACCCGCCCACATATGCCCACCCACGTACACGCACGCACCCCCCCCCCATTTCTTACTTTTGAGATAAACCATTGCCAACTGCTAGGAAAGATTTTCCTAGTTCTCTAAACAGAACTGACAGCTCCCTCTTCCACCCTAAACCCAGGCTTCTGTCTTGGTGTCTGAGATACTTTATAACAACTTTGTTCCCTGGCTCCCAGGTGTCAGTGATCTTCACAGGTTTTTGTTCATTTACTCCTGAAAATAACTTTGAGAAACCATGCTCTTCATATAGTTTTAAAAATTGAGGGTCGCCTGGGTGGCTCAGTGCGTTAAGCCTCTGCTTTTGGCCCAGGTCATGATCTCAGGACCCTGGGATCGATCCCCACAGGGAGCCTGCTTCCCCCTCTCTCTCTGCCTGCCTCTCTGTCTACTTGTGATCTCTCTCTCTCTGTGTCAAATAAATAAATAAAATCTTTAAAAAAATTGATATCTAAACCTACAAATTTCAATGGTAGCACAAGAGGGAATGCCCTGCATATTCGTGACTATTGGTGATTTAATACAAAATCATTGCATCATTCTTTTTATAGTAAGTGTATCTAAGGGACTCTAAACACCAATGGCATTTAATACCTATTTATTACCTGTTGAAAAAAACACATGTGTAATTTATTTTTTGAGTTAGAATCTTAAATTCTAACTCAAATTTAAATTTAAATTCTAACTCAAATTTTAAATTGATTCTTTCCCTTCTAGAACTTATATTCCCATTCTATTTCCCCATAGAATTTTATCTTTACATAATATATTTTTAGGTGTGAAATTCCTTTATTGTCACCTATCATATTTCTCTGCAACAAAGATAAGTACACAAGTTGACATTTTAATTTAACAAACATTTCTAATGTCAGGCTCTAAGTAAGTAATAAATATTTTTCCAGCCTGAGTTTACCATGCAATTATTTATTAGTAATAAGGGATCAGGATACATGTATATGGCCAATTTGGAAAAAAAATTGTGCTTAAGAAAACAAATTTTCTGGCCATACATCTATTTATGTGGTGGCTGGGAGAGTTATAATATGTCAGTTTATAGGAGACTATGCAATCTGCAGAATGGGTAAGAAATGTGTTCTTCTTTTGCACAGTGAAGTAGCTGAAACGGAGAGCTGGCCTGACGGCTTTGCAAGCACATTCCACACAGGTCAATTTAAGGGCCTTCAAATGGATTCTGTTAGCACTACTCACGCCTGTGTGCCCCTTGGAAAATCTTCATGTATCCCCATGGGCGCACAGGCCTGGTCTGAAAAGTGCTGCTGTACACGATCACCACTGAGAGCAAGGAGCATATCTTATTTATCTTTGAGCCCCAGTATGTGGCACAGTGCCACTTAAACAAGTCAATATTTGTCGAATGGATACTAATTAATTTCTGAAACCCGAAAGTTCAGTAGCTGCAAGAGTTTAAATAACTTTAAAAGAAAAGAGTTCTGTTCATTTTTTTTTGGCCAATACCCGAAAGAAGCCAGACTTGGGGTCTTCTTTTAGGAAATCCTTAGATGTAGGTGGAAGCCAAAGAGATTTTTAAAAATATTACAGCGATGCGCTCTTTCCCACTACTCATCTGCAGATAGCCAGGATCAAGTAAATGATTCCCAAAATAACACGTATCCGAGAGCATTTGTCAATTCCAAGATAAGCAAATAAGATGATTATAAAGAATTTTTCAATCAATGCTTTTCATTCTTCATGTAGTAAGAATTTAATAACCAACAGGAAATGGAGAGTGGAAGTGCGTGCCCTGATTTGGTGGTCTCCCTGGTCTGAGTGCTGTTGCCTCTGCTTGGCAGATTTCCACTCAGGGTCTCTGGCGTCCTCCCTGTTGCCAATATTCCTGATCTCTCGGCGTTAGTCAGATTCTGTCTTTCCTGTTGCATGTGTCCTGTCTGTACACCCACCCACCCATCCTTCTACTTACTCCTCCAGCAACCTTCCTTCTACCCAACAAATATTCACTGAGCACCAGGACTGTGCTCGGTGCCAAGGGAGGACACAGAAGGAGGTAGGTACCCAGAAGATTGCAGACAATGTGGGCCGGTGGTGGTGTGCACAGCCAAGCGGGCAATGGCAATTTAGAGACATGAGCACTGGCATAGGGTAAGTAATGAAGGGCTGGAAAATCTTAAAGAGGAGCAGGGAAAATGGGCTTTTAAAGAAAAAGGAGGCTTTCAGGAAAAAGATATGTCCAAATTGAGCTCAGAAGGATGAGTGAGTTAGAGAGGAAGGAGGGTAGGGATTATTATTTGTTTGGATCATCTTCCATGGACCCAGAACCTGGGATGTATTAAGCTCTCCGTGAATATCTGTTGAACGGATAAGAGACTGAGTGACATGTTTGGGAATCTGAAAGTAGTTCCGATTGGAGGATGCCCGGAGGCCGAATTGAGTCAGAGCAGAAAGTGAAGCTGGGAATGTAGCATGGCTTGAGCATAACAGGGTTTGTAAATGGTGTGAAGACATTTGGACTTGATCCTGAGGATAAGGGGGTTTTAAGCAGTCACCTGTAGGGTCAGATTTGAGTTTTGGGAAACTCGTGCTGGCAGCAGAGTGGAGGGAGGACTGGAGACGGGTGAGGCTGTGTGGACCCCAGGATGATGTTGGTGCCGTGCATTTCGGGGGAGAGGGTGCTGTGAGCAGGCGGGGATATCCTGGTCCTTCACAGGAAGCGGCCAGAGTTATCTGTGTCCTCACTAACAGCGGGATGGCTCTGCTCCTGCACACCCATCTGGCTTTCACAGTGGTTCAAAGAGCAATAGCAGAAAAAGCTCAATTGAAGAAAGAAGAAAATCATCCTAAATGCAGGGAAAGATCTGAGCATAGGATGAAATGATAGCACTTTAATAGCCATTGAAATCCCCCGTCCTGCTTGGAGTCCCACATTAGGTACCCTGTCCGTCTACCCTGAAGAAGTATCAGCTCAGCAGTTTTGCATTATCCCAACGACAGTGAGTCCCCATGTCCCAAACTCTTTATATTTGTACTTTTAAAGATAATCTTCATCTTAGAATTGAAAGAGTACCTATCCACCATTGTGGCAACATAACTTATTAGAGTTTTAATTTGGAAAAAATAAAACTCTTAAAACCCCTGGGGCAAAGCCTATGTTTCCCTTTATGTTGAATTATCAACTACTATCCGCTCTAAGAACAAAATAATCCCTTTGTTCCTGAATAACATCACATTGGGCATTTAATAAACCACCAACACAGGTTTTCAAATTAAATCAAGAGTCTATTTGTCAGAGAGAAGCCAGCAGAACAGAACTGCTCTCATGCAAGGCAGCTTTCAACCGTTTCTCCCCTATTTATCAGACACTTTCTTCGATTAAAATATGTTGATAAACTGAGTCTGGTGTATCACTCATGAAATGGGGAAGCATCACCATGGAGTTGCTGGGCTCTTCCCTGACAAGCCAGGGGGTCCCGTCCGTAACTCTGCAAGCTCCTCAGCCCAGGAGGGCTCAGAGGGGCAGAAGCTCCTTGAGCCCAAACAAGACCTTGGCCCCTGGTGAAGCTGTAACACAGCTCGCGCTTCCTGGCTGCTGGAAGACATCTTTCTCTGGTTCCATGTGCGACTGCCCAAAGCACTGCTCTGAGACCAAGGAACCTGGACACCAACTGCTATCCATGGGGGCAGGCCCGTGCTCAGATGAGGGCTCCGGTCAGGCCACGCACCAGCTACCACACTGTGAGCAGCAGAAACTTCATGAAACAGAGAATCCAATTTGAGCCTCCTTCCTGCAATTTTCACATGACTGGCTCCAACACCATTCGTACTGCAGAAATTATGAGGTTCTGTATCATCTTTGCAGTTGCTTGTTGAGGAGGGGTCATAGGACCATGTGGCAGGAACATTTCTCCTGGCTCTGTCAACTTCCTATTTATGGTTCAGAGTCAGTAGAACAAATAGTGGTTAAATATGCTGATGGGGGATGCCTGGGTGGCTTAGTCGGTTAAGCATCTGCCTTTGGCTCAGGTCATGATCCCAGGTCCTGGAATCGATCCCTGCATCAGGCTCCCTGCTCAGAAGGGAGTCTGCTTCTCCCTCTGCCCCTCACCGCATCCAAGCTCTCTCTTTCTCTCTCTCTTAAATAAATAAAATCTTAAAAAAAAAATGTTGACCTGCTCTAAGTGCTTATGTTAAGTGACTAAGAAAAAATGATTATAAACTTCTGTAAGAGAATATAGAATTTAATATTATGGAACATTACATTACACTGTAAGGAACAATGATTAGTTTATTCATTAGGCTGCTCTGTCATTAGTTAAGATGTTAGATAAGTTAGACCCTATCAAAAGGAATTACATTTGAAAAGGAACTGAAAGTCATTCTTTTTGCAGTATTCCTTGTTGTGATAACCAATATCCTATCAGATTTAATGCTTACTTTGCCCAACTGCTGGGCACACGGGTGGGGGATTGCAGGTGGAGGGACAGAAGTTAAGTGCTTGGTTCGATGTCTCCCATGTTCCTTTCTCTATCAGTCCACTGGGGACATCTAGATGGCCCCACTCTGCTGAGAGAGGTGCCATGTGGAAGTGCTTTTTTCACCTTCATGTTGAGCTTGGGTTGGCAGTTCAGCTAGTGAGTCTTGTCCAGACATCAGACAATGGGAGGGAGCCCTCTGACCTGGCCTTCACTCCAGCTGCCCTGGCTCTCTCTTTATCTCAGGGCAGAAGCACAGGCTGGGTGTTACGCAATGATCTTCTTATTTATTAGAACTAAAAGAGCACAGCCAACAAAAGGAGGGAGAGGAAGCTCTCTTCCATTTTATCTCATTTATAGAAAAACTAGATTGCAGAAAGTCACGCACAGGGTATTCTCAGCCCACATAATTCCTGGCACATCTTCTCTACTGGATTCTCATTAACCAAATGTGTTTATGTGGGTGTGTATAATTTTGTTTGTGTGTATGTATACACACATAGACACAAAATTACAATATATTGTGTAATATACATATATAATGTATATACATATATTTTTATTCATTACCATGTATATATTATATAATATATATAGTGTAATATATATATATAATGTATATACATATATTTTTTATTAATTACCAAGGTCAACTTGTTTTAAAATATGGTGTAAATTATGGATCCTTACCCTAGAAAGAAGTGCATAGGTCTATCTTCGGAAAATCTGCATTTAGTTTCCTGAAAGTTCATTCATGTCTCAACCAATAGGTTCTTGGTAGGCTGAAAGTCTACATTTGCAAAGATTTTAAATAACATGTGTTGTTAATTGTCTGGCTCAGTTTATATATTAGGTATCATCATCTTTTTTTCTTGAAATTGAAAACCTGAAGTCATGCCAGTTCCTCATCAACAACTTGGTGCAAAGCAGAGATTTTCTGCCTCAGGTCATGTTCTGTGTAGCTAATCTACAGAAGAAGCTTCTACAAAGAGAAAATATATACTTAATGAAAATATGCCCAAGACACTCATCTGAGAGCAGGGGCTGTTCCTATGCTCAGCTAATGGCCACAGAGAGTCTGTTTTCAGTTATTCTTTAGTTGGGGGTTTTAACCCCCGAAGTCCACCAGCTCATGCTGCCTCCAGTGTCCTCCCTCAATTCTGCTACTCAGAACGTTACACGTCAAGGCCCAGTTTACTGTTCTTCCTCCCTGAGGTTTCCCCCTCCCCCAGGCCATCTTCAGCATCAGTTTCTGTCTTTCTATCACCTTTGTAGCTATGTCCTAAAGAGTATTTCACAGAGTCCCTCCGCTTGCCACTTGGCTCTAACCCCTTTGTCTCCCTCACTGCAGGAGGAAACCTGGTTGAGGGCTCCTAGTGCCCGGCGCACAGAAAATAGGTGATACCTGTGAATTTCAGAGGCCGTGTGTATAGTGCTGAGTCACTTCTGCTTTGGAGACAAAACACTTATTCTGGCTTTGCCATTAATTAGCTATTTATTTTCAGGAAAAACACTTGAATTTTCTAAGTATTAATTTTCCTCTTTCTGGAAAATTGGTACGATAATCATACCCACCTAACTGGACTGTTGTGCAGAGTAAATCATATAATCCATCAGAAGTATTTAGCACAGTTTTTGAGTCATAGTAAGCATTACATAAAGGTTAATTATATAATTTGTTGAACTATATTTTACATAGAATTTTCTTTATTTTTTTTGAAATAAATAATGGTATATAGCCAAATACAGAAGGCATGAGAAATTTTTTGGAGAGGGTCACCTGGGTTGCTCAGTCGGTTAAGCATCTGCCTTCAGCTTTGGTCACAATCCTAGGGTCCTAGGATCAAGCCCTGCATCAGGCTCCTTGCTCAGCGGGGATGCTGCTTCTCCCTCTACCACTCCTTCCTGCTCATGATCTTTCTCTCACTCTCTGTCTCTCAATTAAATAAATAAAATCTTTTTTTAAAAAAAGAAATTTTTTTGGACAGAACTGAAATCTCATAATATTTTCAGGTCCTCTTGACAATTTTTACTTTTAATATGTTATGTCCCAATTTGGCTGATAAAAATATCAGCTTTTATCCTAGTGAGCTCTAAGATAGTAGAAATATCTTTATGATACTGTGTGATCCTGTTTGCCTTCAACACACTTTTCCTTTTTTTTTTTTTTTAACATTATTTCTAAAACCTAAAGATAAGGGCCTCTACCTAGCTTCCAAGAGATCCTAAGACCAAATGAGAAGGAGACTGGTGAAGATTTATCCTGCATGTGATTTTCAAGTCCCATATCCCAACTCTTTCTAGTTATTATCAAAAGGATCCTTGTCTTTCCTTTCAAGGATCTGGCCAGATAGTCCAGATGGATAAAGTCACTGCTAGAAAATATAATAGCTCATTTTATTATAATAACAATTTTGAATACAAAAACAGAACAGGTCCTTACTCTTTAAAGATTTAAAAAAATAATACCTATATGTGTATCTTTAGCTAACTCCCCAAAGCTTTTTCAAACTGAGATTAAATCTTAGATTTTGAACATTTTGAGCATCTAAGTTTCAACAAATGTTTGAGGGCAGAGATTATACTTGATCCATCTTTGTACTCCTAGATCTTAGTATATTATATGATATATGCAATAAATCGTGGTTGATTAAAAATATGCAAGACTGTATGTTGTATTGAAAACACTGCAGAATTTGGTTGTATTGGGATGCTTATTTTTAATTTTTTAAAAAAGATTTTATTTATTTGTTTCAGAGAGAAAGAGATAGAGTATGCATGCACAAGCAGGGGGAGGGGAAGAGGAGTGGAAAAAGAATCTCAGGCAGACTTGTGCTGAGCACAGAGCCCTATGTGGGGCTCAATCTCATGACTCTGAGATCATGACCTGAGTCAAAACCAAGAGTCAAAGCCTCAAGTAGCTGAGCCACCCAGGCACCCCAATATTGGAACGTTTATTTTTAACAAAGAGATTAAAATAAAAACTATTAAAAATTTCCTGGACTTCAAATGTTTGAGTAAGGAATCCATTTTTTTGAGAACAATTTTAGTATCTGAGCAAGACAGTATTTTTATTTGGAGAATCAATTTTTGTTAATTCGCAATGAGTACTTAATTCTTATGCAATTCTACGACTTTCTTATTTTTAACATCTGACATATTTCTTTTTAACTTCCTGTCTAGATATGAATCCATCTCATGTTTTGTACATACTACATGCCGAAGTGCAGTTTTATGACCCTCATTTTATGTACTAATCAGTCAGTGACAGCAGATACTTTTCCTAAACTTCATTGACATAATTTCTTTGATGACAAGAAATTAGAATTATGTAAGCATTTACTTTATATGGGAAGGGACCAAATAGCAAATTTTGTTGATAGATTTCCTTTGTCTAATAAAAGACATTTGAAAAAAAATCAGCATTGACAGGAATAGAAAATCTATCTGGGGGTTTTCAGTCCAGTTGTTCATGTCTGTGTTCTTTTCTAGCAATAAATTTAGCTTCTGATACGCTTTTAGAAAGTTTAGCTTCAGGTTTTATTTTTCTTTGTTTAGTTTGTAGCTCATCATCAAAGGCTTTCTTAGTTCTGTCATCTTGTCCCCTCAATGCGGCCACATCTGTCCTAGCTCCGGGTGCTGGCTGGCCACTCAAAAGAGCCCAGCTCTGGATACATACCGGTGGATCCATAAACACGGAAATGTCAGTTCTCACCTACTCTAAAAGCTAATCAACGGATGGGGAAATGCTTTTCTCATGTTCCGATCATGCTTTATTGGAAATATATGCATCCTCAAGCTGTAACATCTTGTATAATGCAGGTGTTTTATGGAGATCTGTCAGGAATTTTTTAGCATCGTGTTTTTCAAAAGATCTACTAAAATTGAGATCAATGGCTACCTTATACACAATGATTTTGTGAATGACAACCAAAGGACCACCCTGAAAATTCTGGGATTTATTCATCTCCGATACAAGTTTTACTACCTTAAATAACATCAGAGATAAAAGGTCTCTAGGCCAACCTACTCATGCTGCTGAGCTACCTTAGAATAACAAAGTATGCCTATTATCTTTGATAACATACCTCTGACCTGGAGGCCGGTCAAGTTCAGAAATAGTCTTAGAGACATAGTTTAAATTAGGATTGCACCTGGGAATTATCATTTATAGAAGTCCTACAAGGACTGGCTTCAACTGGCCATTATATATGCAATGGTGTCCAGAGAGACACATATTCTCAGATCCTGAGAGGGTAGGCTCAGAGATCCTGTTTTCCTTTGCATAATTTCCAATCTGCTTCGGAGAGAATGGATTTCCTCGGGTACCTGTGTAAACAAATTTAATCTTCTTTGGAAAATATCCTGGACCTATTCAAATCCATGATCTTTGGCTGTGGTCGTCATTGAGGCTGATCCCGAAGGAAGGCTATCTCCAAAGGTGAGACTCAGGCTCCAGCACTGGGCCGAAGGCTGTTGGCTGAACTGTGACTCAACACTGAGCTCCCTTACCTGGTATAGGTTGGCGAGATGGTGGTTAGTTTTGATCAAAAATGGCTGGTTCACTCCTGGATGGTCAACATCGTGGGCTGCTGCAGCAAGCAGTCCAAGCATGATGTCCAGAGGTGTGAGGAAGCCGGCGAGCTGTTAAAAAAATCACATTGGGAGATTGATTGGTGTTTTCCCACATAGGTTAGCGTTTGTTTTGGCTGACTCAAACTGTCTGAATTGTGACAGTATTTTTCAGGCTTTCCATCCTAACTTCTACCCTCCTGAAGCAACCGTCAGTGAGGTGATACCACATGGAATTGCAGGGGGGGAAAAGACAGTGTGGGAAGTAATTAGGCAAGTCAAATTTTTCTGGATCGTTCACTCAACCACCCTCCTCTCTGAACTGCTGCCCTTGTTTCTTTTCTTGGTGTAGTGAGTGGTGTTGCCTGTTGTCAAGACTGTTCTCTGCTGAGCAGGGAGAAGGCAGGGCCTGAAGTTAGGCTTGCTCCGAGAGAAAGCAATGAATGAAGGAAAATTTTAAAGCCAAAGAAATGGACACATTAAAAAAAACCATTTGTGTATTTCAACCATCCACTCTATCATTGCCACTGTACATACAGAATCAAGAGTGGGCTGAATTACAAAATTTGCATATTTCTTCAATGTGTAATAAATTGTGGGGGAATGTGTAAGAATCTGTTATTTTTTTGGTAGCTACGAAAACAAGCAGGAGAATGAGAATCCAGTGCTAAATTTAAGTATACTACTGTGTGATATATTAGAGCTTTCAGACAACTTACAGATGAAAAAACACAACCTTTAATGGGATATTTTACAAGGATGAGGCATCTACCCAGTTTTCTCTTGGGAATGCCTGTTTGGCATCTGTATGTCTAGTGATTGGTATTAAAACTGGTCAAACTAAACAGAGAGACTTGGACTAGGATATCATTTTCGAAAAACCTTAAGAAAACACATCCTGTATGTTAAGCTAATTTAGTTATATATGGTCGAGAAATGCTGAGGTTTCAGGTCGTGATTATTATTATTATTACGTTTTTAGCTTTGGATTGCTTTATTGCTTCAGAACACACTTGCTCTGGGATCTTTGGAGTTGACAAGTTTTCTTGGGTTTGCATCAGGATGCCCCGTTGGCTTAGTAGGAAATAGAGCTTCAGTCTTGAAGAGTTTTGATTCTATTTTTCAGTCAAAACCCATGCAGTGGGAGACTTTTTCCAGAGCATTTCACCACTGGCACCATTTGTGGCAGAGGTCCAAGACAAAACAATTAATTTCTTGAGGGCTTTGAAGATATCTAAGATGTAGATTGTCATAGAAAGGGTTGTTTTTGTCCTCAGTGCAATCTTGAAAAGTATAGAAATTATGGGGGAAAAAACCCTAAGGAAATGTCCACCCTCTTTCATGTGTATTATATAACTTCCAAAGTGGATCCTGGAACTTTCATAGACATAATTTGTATTCTTAGAGTGAATGACCCATACAGTTATTTTGATATGTTGTGTGATTTGGGACTTAGCAGGCAGTTTACTTGACATCTCCAGATGGCTGAGGAGGCACCCGGGTCTTCTTTTACCTTTGGCTCTTTCAGGTAGCAGTGCATGGCCTGGGTGACATCAGCTGCGTGAACAGCGTTGTGATACGGGTTTTGGCTGTGGTAATCTTCTTGAACCATGACTAGGAGGCAAACAGATAACTCCATCAGCTAAAACCAAAACAGGAAGGGCAGACTAAGCTCAGACCTATCGAGGATCCCTTTTGCTTAAAAATATCAGCGTCTCAAAATGTGCAGCCTGGGGATCCTTTAAAAATAAACGTGGTTTGCAAGCTTGGCAGTTCTACTGGGCTGTTTTTAGTGAAGAGGAGGGGGGGGGGAGGGCAGACAGGAGAAAGGCTAAAAGGATTTGCGAGGCCCCTGGGATTCCTCACCACCTTCATCAATCACCCCTTTCTGGTGCACATCAAGGCTTTCATTCATAGGAAAAATAAATACGTAGGAAAAGGACAACTTTATTTCACACCATAGCTTAATTATTTAAGTTTGCTGCCATTTATGAATAATATGTGCCATAAAAGAGGTTTCCCTTTAAAGAGCCCAGGTAGCATCGGGCCCCTGATATTCAAAGGTTGGCTTAGCAGTTGAATACCAAAGACTGACCAAAGCAAATCTGAGGCTTCTTCAGGCAGAAAGTCAAAGTACTGTGTTGATCCAATGGTGAACTCCTTGGTTTTATTTCTATCTTATTCAGATCAAGCTAGCATTTCTCACGCCTTTCCAGTGTAAGGACCAGAGTGCTCTTGGAACCAAGTAGAGGCATAAGTGAGGCGATTTTGTTTTGCAAATTACAGAAGCCGGTAGCCTGCCTTAGCTCATAGCCATGGGTTGGGGTGCAGTATGTTCAGTGTGCATAGAATGTCCAGATTTGCAAGTGTGGCCATATTGTCTCAGCCCGTTTTATAAGTTTAGCCCTGAATTCGGGTGTTATTTCTGCCATCAAATCTTTTCATTCTTTACACTACTCTGCGGGCCAAAGTATCTGTGTTGTCCTTTAGACAAATAAAAATTATTTGGGCCATTTGTGGCCATTACTTTGCTCGAGAAATCTAAATTCAATTAGCCTGAGGTTGTTTGTGTTTCTGGAACTGAACCATGTCATAGCTGGTTTCAAAAGTTTCTTTCGTGCCACGTATTATTTTACGGGTTTCTAAAAACAATTAGATTTCAACTCTGGCCCTCTCCCTTATTGTTTGTGGTTGGGCCAATTACTTAACCATATGTTTCCTCAGTTTTCTTCTCTATAAAATGGGGATAACAATAGCTCCAATTTCAAACGGCTGCTGTAAGGATGAAATGTTGTTAAGATATGCAAGTCCTTAGTCCCAGCACATGTAAGCACTGTATAGGCCTGGTTGTCCTTCCTTCTGTTGCTATCATGTCACTGTTATTTTACTCTGGAGGCAACAAGGCATCAAGTCAGCTTCAAAATTCAAAGCACAGCCATAGGGCACATTGAAGAAGCCAGAAACATGCTAAATGGCAGTAGGAAGTTATATGGTGATTAAAAATGTGCCCTGGATAATTTGGCAGATAAATAAACATGTGCATTAAGTCCGGTAAGAACTTGGGCTGTTTTTGATAGAGAGTGATGGGGCGGAATGGAGCGGAAACATGGCGGACTTTCAAGTCAGACAGACCTGGGCTTGGACAGAGGCTTTGCCAATTACAAGTTGTTGACCTCAAGCAAGTTATGAAACCTCTTTCTACTTTTCCTTAACTGTGTGCCAAATGGCGTTGACAACACCCAACTTGCAGAGCTGGTGAAACGGTTAGAAATAACACATTGAGGGCATCTTGTAGGTCGCGAGCTCTACGTAAACAGTAGTTCTTCTTATATTAAAAAAAAAAAAAAAAAGCCTATTGAAGAATTTTAACAGCTCATGTCCAGATTGGAATTATTTGGGGTTTTGCTGATATGTAAGCTGATCTGTAATTTCTTTAACGGTCACATGGTTTTCTTTATATCATTTTTTTCTCTATTGTAAACATAGCTAATTGAGTAAATATTTTTTTCACTGATTAAAAGGGGTAAACCATATTTTAAAATTAAGATGAGATAATTTAAGATTAACTTGATATCTTCATTTTCCAGCTATCACTGTTGCCACTTTATGTTAAAGAATACTATGGACTGCCATCATTCAGGGGAAAGGAGGTAGGAATACGGAAATGAAGACTTACCTAAAAACCTGTGCAAGGTCACCATGTCTAGCTTGAAATGGTGAATGAGTCCATGGGTGTTGAAGAGGTGGCACAGCAGTGTTACCAGGCTGTTTCCTGTAGGAAAACAGTCACTTGCTTTAACTCATTTTTATCACCATTAAAATATCGAGATTGACAAAAGGATCCAAAGTTTCTGTAATGAAAGTTCTCCGGTAGGTCTCCTTTTCCCTATTAGAGTTGAATTTTTTCCAGCATAAAAGATATTATTCTTATGGTTTGGTCCTAGGTTTCCTCATATTGTACAAATGAAACAAGCTAGGTCAGACCTTTCTCTACATCAAAGGCAATGAAAGCATTAAGAGTCTGCCTACTGTGGGGACACACCACCCACCCACATGAGTGTATTTTTTAAAGACACAGTTTAATGGTTACTTGCAATGTGCCTTAAGTTGCTTCCATCTGATTCTTACGTCTACAGAGATATCTAAGTCACCACGTTCCTTAAGAATCCGAGCTTGTTGTTCCCAGGCAAAGTCACCCAGGATGAGATCTGATGAGGAGATAGTTTAGAACTTAAGCCAGCAGAGATGCGAAATTGAAGCAATACATTTAGTATTTAGAAAATATGTAAAGATTTAGAAAATATGATGGACTAAAGAGTAATGATTTTGAATTTTGAATAATTTGAGTAATTTAAGTAATGATTTTTTGTATTTTAAAAGCATTAGAGAATTTATGAAAGACTTTGCAGTGGACCAAGATGATGACCGGATGTCTTAAGTGGAAAACTAAGTATTGCCTAAGCACAGTCTTAAGTGGAAAACTAAGTATTGCCTAAGCACAGTCTTCTGGGGCACCTGATCTTGCAGTTCTGCAGATTCCATTGTCTTTGAGCTATTTCATGACTCTCGAAGTTGTAGATAACTGATAGCATTGCAAGTGATTCTTGTCCATAACATGCAAACAGAATCACTATTTGACAACAGAATATAGTTGACTTCCTCTTCGCAGTTTTACAGCTATTAATAAATTCATTTAAGCATTTCTTACTGTTTATATGTGTGTTGTTCTTTGAATTTTCCCTTCACCTAGTTTTAGCATTTTTTAAATTAACATATAATGTATTATTTGCTTCAGGGGTACAGGTCTGTAATCATCAGTCTTACACAGTTCACAACACTCACCATAGCACATAACCTCCCCAATGTCCATCATCCAGCCACCCTATCCCTCCCACCCACCACCCCAGCAACCCTCAGTTTGTTTCCTCAGATTAAGAGTCTCTTATGGTTTGTCTCCCTCCCCGATCCCATCTTGTTTCATTCCCCACCCCCTGCAATGGCCCCCCACCCTGCCTCTCAATTCCTCATATCAGAGAGATCATATGATAATTGTCTTTCTCGGTTTGACTTATTTTGCTTAGGATAATGCTCTCTAGTTCCATTCATGTCATTGAAAATGGCAGGATTTCTTTCGTTCGTTCTTTCTTTCGTTCGTTCTTTCTTTCTTGATGGCATCTTACTGGATGGCTAATTAATTGAGTTAAATCTTTGACATGTGCTCATTTCATATCCCTATGAGAGTCATGATTATCCTCTTTTGAACCAATGCTTTTATTCACAGTTATTTTCATCTGCTGGTACTCATTTCTCAGTTGATTTGAGCAAAGTGAAATATAAGATTGTGGGCTCTGTAGCTATATGGTCTAGTTAGCTTTCCACAGTGTAAAGCTCTGCTTCACACTCTTAGGCTGTTTCTCTCACCTGTATGTTATTTGTCAAGTAACCGAATGGTGAGAAAACCAACTGTAATGATGCGGTGGGATATGTGAAGGTCAGCATCACATATGACGTCTTTCATTGGCTCCCTAAGCCTATCAGTATTTGTTTAATGGGCAGACGAATATATAACCAAATTGTATTGCTTTCTTTAAGAAAGTCTTTATAGGCACCAAGATTCTAAATGTGAAACCAGTGGCAATGTCTACTTTCCCCTTCAGCTACATCCAAAACTTTTACACTGCGTAATCAGCCAGTGTTTTCCTTCAGTAATTCCGAGCATATCTGATCAAGACCTGCATTGGGCGAGCTTCAGCTCCCTCAAGGAAAGTGCACAGACACCTGCCCTATAGGGGTCAGGCCTGGTCATATGAGCTTTAGTGTTTCTAGTTTTCACTAACAATGAAAAGCTTCCATTTCGATGTGGCCAAAGTAGTCTGTGAGGAAAGAATCTAATGTGTGGTTTCCAAATTCCTTTGGGATCATCAAGGCCAGAAGGAAAATGGTCTTAAGGTTCTAAGGCCAAATATAGTCCTTACTTTTCATCTGAATTAATTTTCCCTTGGCCTGGCCCTTCCGGAGTGGCTGTAGACTTATGAAAGTGGAAAAAGAAGGGAAAACGAATAACAGTGTTTGGAAATAGGATTCTTTGGGGTGACTTACCATTTGTCAAGCGATCAAATAAGAAAATGTCAAAATCCCACATTCCCACTTTGGAGAGCATATGCTGAAAAGGCAAACGAAAAACAGCAGTCAAATGAATCATACTGGAGACTCAAACATTTACTTTGAGACAGTGAGTGAAACAATTAAAAAGTTGGAAATAGTAGCACATTGCTATCTGGCTTGTGGTAAAACAAATCTTGCTCTACTAACAAGAGCCTGAAAAGAATCAGACTTCTGGTTTGGTGTCAGCCACATCCCTCACTGGCTGTGGGGGCTTGGGCAAGTTCCTTAACCTCTCCATACCCCAGTTTCCTATTTGAAAAATATAGCTGATAATATAATCTACCTCAGGATTTTTGTGATGGTTAAATAAGGCAACATATGTGGAGTGCTTAGAATGATGTTTGTACACAATAAGCACACATAAAATTTGACATCTGTTAAAATTGTAGTTCAGTAAAGCCTCTACATTGCAAATGACTATATACTTAAGGAGAATGTTTATAGCAAACTTCTAAAAAATGAAGTCAAAATGATTGCTGAGCACATTACTCTGCTCAATATGGACTAAATGTGAAATGAACCACTCTAACAGATAGGAAAGTGAAGTGGGCCATGGAAAATGTTGGGTAATTTAAAGACCTACTCTCCAATGTAGGCTTATTATCCTGTTTTTCTTGTTTAAATCCCCCATGCAAAGCTATAGTTACAGATTCTATCCTCACTGTGGCTTCCGCAACTGGCCTTCCCCTCCTCTCAAAGCCACTGCTTCCAGTAAGGACCAGATCACTCCCCTCTTCCTGCCCCTAAATGTCTTCCCTGCATCTTCAAGTAAGTCTAAGAGCCTTGTCATAGCACACAAAGACCTTCCATCATTACCAGAGAAATGAAGGACTAATAGGTGACCTGTGAGATCTAGTGTGTGTGAACATTTTATCCAGGTCAAATACTAAAGCAGAATCAGAACTTGATCCCTGATATCCTGACTTGTGGCACACAGTCCTTTTTATGTCTCAATGTCGTCTCTCTTGAGGGGTGAACCTTGGAGGGAGAGCCCCACAAGAGTGCTCTGCTGCTGATGCCCCTGCACTGGGAGCTCACTTAGTTTTGCTCTTCTTTCTCCAACCAACCAGCCAACCAACCAAACGAATAAACAAACAAACAACATTCACTCACTCTCAGGCCTTGGGTTGTTAGGAGTGATTTTTTTTCCTTTTTTAGACCTGAAGTAGTAGTTCTTCTGATATTACTTATTGCTTAGATACTAATACTATACAGTAATAGTATATATTTCTTAATAGTATATAGCTAGCATAATATTACATAGCCATGTAAACTCTAGGACACTACTTCTGATTTCTGTTTAAACTGTGGCCGTTTATCCTGAAATTTAAACTCCTTTGACAGTTTGGGCTAGAGATAACTTGAGAACTTTTTTTTTTTTTTAGATTGTCACATTTTAATTTCAACCTTTGACCAATGAATTGCAAAAATAATCATAAAATTTGTGAAAATTATTTAAATAAAATAAAAAATGTATAAAGGATGACATACCGTATCAGTAGACGGAAGTGGAATTAAGAGTTGGTCATTATTGGGTTACTTTCAACATAGCTATTACAATGAGACAATTCATTGGGCTTAAAGATTGAGTTCTTCTCTCATTGGTAACTGATCAGTCCAAAATTTTACTTTACTTAGTGTTGTGCAAATATGTTTCACCCATTTGTAGAAACGAAAGTAGCTAGCATGTGCTAGGCATGAATATCTGAAACACATAAGCAATGCTTTACCTTCTGTAATCTCTATATCACCCCTATGAGTGGGTATTTCTATTAACTTCATATCATATTTGAGGAAAAAGTCCAGATGTATTGATTAACTAGCCAGAGTCACAGAGCGTCTCAGTGGTAGAAGTTGACTTCTGGTACTATCAGCTGAGGTACATGCTCTTAGCCCCTGACCTCCTGGGAGGTGACAGAGGGGAAACTAACTCACCCTTGCTTGTCCAAGGTAGTCTTCATCCAGCAGGTGGAGAGGGGCTTGTGGTATAATTCCACGAAGCAGCCTCGATGCATGGAAGTATCTTTGAAAGCTTAACAGTCTTTTCACCTTTTTTTTAGTGCCAATTTCCCCTGAGTGTGTTGTATCTGTGGAAAGAATCAAATACAGAAGTTATGTATTTTAAAAGCCCTATTTTCTCCGCTATGTAAAAATACAATGTATTATATATATATTTTAAAGGTTTTATTTATTTATTTGGCAGACAGAGATCACAAGTAGGCAGAGAGGCAGGCAGAGAGGAGGGGGGAGAAGTAGGCTCCATGTTGAGTGGAGAGCCTGATGTGGGGCTCGATGCCATACAATGTATTATATTTAAGATTTTATTTATTTATTTGACAGAGAGAGAGCACAAGCAGGGGGAGCAGCGGGCAGAGGGAGAGGAAGAAGCAGACTCCCCCTTGAGCAGGGAGCCCGATGTAAAATTCCAATGTATTATAAAGGAGATAAACTTAAAATATGCTCTCAGTGCTTTCTTAGATATAGCCTATTTAACTCTGCATTTGAAGTCGTCTTAGAACAAAAATGACCTTTCTTATGTATTACCTTCATTAAAATGTCAAGATATTTCTGAATGTGATTTTAGAAGACATGAAATATATAAATTAAAATCTTCATTTTCTTATTAATGGCACTGATTTGCTAAGTAAGTAAAATCTGCATACTTCTGCATGCATTTGAAAGGAACAGTTATGCTTTTTTTCTATGATATTAAAACCAAGCCTCCATAATTTAAACAAGGTTCTCATCCTACACTCTCTAAATTAAAAGGGCTGAGAATACACTAGCTTATACATGAGGAAAATGTTTCCTAATGTCCCAGGAACACCAGTGGCATGGGAATCAAGAGAGGTGACCTAGATTTTCTGGACAAGAAGCAGAGAGGGTGTCTACTTTCTAATGGAGTATATTCTTTTTTACTAGCAGCCAGGAAAGTTTTGATCCTGTCAGTAGAGATATTTTAATACTCATGTCACATGTGCCTTTTAAAACTTGACTGTTGACATCATGGTGATTGTCTAGAAATAACCCAGGCACATTACTTGAAAGGCTGTCAAGGTATGTTTTATCTCAGCTAAAATTCTATGAATCACTCCAGGGCCACTTAAGTGACGTGTGCTGCCCATTTCGAATCTGGAGTCAATTGAACGGTCTACTAGGAAAATGTAGAGTCCGTATATAAAGAAATTCTGGATTCTTTCATGCTGCCTTCTGTCTCCCCTTCTCCTCTAGGGAATTCAGAATCACAGCGGATAGAGAAGCAGAGTAAAGAGTGGGCAATGTGGCCCTCCCTGATGGCAGTGACTGATGATGATCAGTTTGTTACTTGGGCTGTATTATGCATGCAAAGGCTTAATTCAGGGCAGGCAAAACCCACTGTTCTCTGGAAATCCCACCTGACCGAAATGCTTTCTATTTTTAAAATGGATCTAGATTTCCTGTGTGGAAAGAGGCAAATACACACCCAGAAAGAGCAGTGTAACCGGAACCTGGGTGTTAAGCACATGGCCAAATTAAAAATGGTATATGTGGACCCATTCTACTAGTGAGTTCTTACTCATTACTACCAATTTATCAAGTCAAAGTACAGGACAAAGTCGTTCATCCATTTATTTAAAACATAGAGGCCCAGTGAGATCCTTTGGTTCTAGATCCTCCGATGAGCAAAACGAAGATGCCTGTACTCATGAAGTTTACTTTCCAGCACAAAAAGACATGTGATAACCAATAAACGAAAAAATAAGTAATTTATAAAAATTGTATTAGAAGGTGGGAAGAACAATGGGGAGTAGCCAGAAAAGCTGAAAGTGAGGGACCAGGCCTTCTCTGTTTGGATAGTTAGGGTGGGCCTTTGTAGAGGGTACAGTCTAATCAAATGAAGGAGATGAGGAAGTTAGCCAAACAGTGATCTGGAGAAATACCTTCCTCACAGAGGGACCAGCTTGAATGTCCCTAGAGTGAGCCTCCTGGCATGCTAGCATGTGGGAGGAGTGGCAGGAATTCCACGTGGATAAGAAGGAGAGGAAGGGGGAGGAGTGAGAGGTGAGGTCTCAGAGCAAAGGCGGGCATGAGAATTAAAAGGGTCTTGTAGCTCATTCTAACAGTTTGAGCTCTACTTTGAATGAAATGAGGAGCCAATGCAAGGGTTTGTTTGTTTGTTTGTTTAAGATTTTATTTATTTTTTTGAGAGTGGGACAGAGAGAGAGAGAGAGAGAGAGCATGAGTGGGGGGAGGGGGGAGGGGCACAGGGAGAGGGACAAGCAGACTTCCTGCTGAGCAGGGACTCCCCTCTCCCCCGCAATGCAGGGCTCGATCCCAGGACCCTGAGATCATGACCTGAATCTAAGTCGGATGCTTAACTGGCTGAGCCACCCAGGCATCATCCTGCCACTGCAAAATTTTGAGAGAAGAGTGATATGATCACACATTTAAAAAGGGTCATCCTGTGTGGCGAGCAGATTAGAAAAGAAAGCTTTGATGTAGTGAGACCTGCTATGAGGCCCTTGAAATAATCCAGGCAAGAAATTATAACTGCTCAGACTGTGGTGGGACGAGTGGAGGGACCAGAAGTGGAGTCAGGGATCTGGAGATCCCATACTTTGGGGACCTCCAAGTTTTTGCCCTAAATAACAAGGAGAATGCAGCTGCCATCATCACCTGAGATGGGAAAGCCGCAGGTGGGCCAGGTATGGGATGGATTTCGGTTTTGCACATGTTGGATTTTGATGTCCATTGGAAGTTCAGGCAGAGATGTCAGATAAAAATAAGTGGATATAAAACCCGGGAGAAGACTGGGCTAGAGTTACAAATCTGGGAGTTGTCAGATGGGATTACCTAGGGAGTAAGGGTATATACAGATGAGGGAAGCATCAGAGTCTGAGTTCTGCAGTATTTAAACTTTGAAATGGTATAGAGAAGAGCAGAGAAAACCAAAGGAGACTGAGGAGTATCCAGTGGGGATAGGGAAAACCCAGCATTTCCCAGAAGCATAGTGAAGACAATATTGCAAGGAGGAAGGTGAGATCCTCAGCATTGAATACTGTTAATAGATCAAAACAACAAAGACTGAAAATTGACCACAGGAATAAGAATTTATCAAAATTCACTGAACTATGCACTTAATAGAGCACATTTTATTCTGTGCTAGAAGCAACAACACCTCAGTCACACATCGAGCACCCAGATTTTGTTTTAAAACACAATTTCTCACTAAAAGAAACCAGACCACCTCAGTGAAATGGCCAAGTCTAGGACTGGGGCAGGCAAAGTACAAGAAGAAATGCAACCTCTTGGCCTTCTGGAAGGTAGGGGAGAGCTCGAGAAATGATGGGAACAGTACAAAATGACAAAGGAGATGACTTGCAAGGGGTCCCTCTGTGCAAATATGGGAAACTTTGAGCATCAACATGAATAATGGAAGAGCTGATTATAAACCATGGACTGAAAGAAAAATCCATTAGTCCACACTGATGGTAAGTAAGCAAGTAAATAAATAAGAAGGGGAAGCTCTCACTTGCAGAGAGTCTACCCATAATGCAGAGGAACTAACAGAGTTAGAAAATTACTTTTTACACCCTTTTTTTTTTTTTTTTAAGAGAGAGAGAGGGGTGGAGAGGGCAGAAGGAGAGGAAGAGAGAGAATCCTATGCAGGCTCCGTGCCCTGCACATAGCCTGACATGGGACTCAGTATCATAACCCTGAGATCATGACCTGAGCTGAAATCAAGAGTCAGATGCTCAACTGACTGAGCCCCCCAGGCGCCCTTTTGCAACTTTTATGGTGATAACTGCTTCGGGCCCAAATCATTGATGGATGCTGAAACTACTCAGTGAAAGTTTAAAAAGCAACAGGATAATTTGTAATATCAAAGTATCTCCCCACAGAGTTTCTAACTGGAAAGGAAGAACTGTGTAGTTTTTTAGTGGACAAATGTAGAGGGGGCAGCATCTTCACTAAGTAACCAAAGTTCACCTCCCCAGTAATGGGAGAAGTTGCCATTACAGGCTTCTGGTGTAATAACACTGAGGGTGCAACATGGTCCGTGTTGTGTTCTTGCTCCGATCCCCAGGAAGAGGGAACATCATGAGAACCTATGCTGAAAGATCTTCTACAAAATAATTAACCTGCATTCTTAAAAAATGTCAATGTTCTGAAAGACAAAGATAGTCTCTGGTACAATTTCAGAATAATGGATACCAGATAGAGTGCTCTAAATGCATTCACGTGACTCTGAATGGGATCCTGGATCAGGAGAAAATTTCCAAAAATGGCTTATTTAGGATAATTTGTGAAATTTGGATATGGACATAATATATGAGATACTCAAATTCTGTCTATACATTTCTTGAACGTGCTGATGGAACTGTGGTTTGCAAAAGAAGGCTCCTGTTCTTAGAAAATACATGCTGGGACATGCCTGCGTGGCTCAGTCAGTTAAGCGGTGGCCTCTTGGTTTCAGCTCAGGTCATCATCTCAGGGTCCTGACATCGAGACCCGAGTTGGGCTCTGAGCTGGGCGTGGAGCTTACTTGGGATTCTCTCTCTCCTTCTGCCCCTCCCCACCCTTCTCTCTCTCTCTCTCTAAAAAAAAAAATAAGTAAATAAATAGATAATTTAAAAATAAATTAAAAAAAAAGGTAAATACATGCTGAGATATTTAGGGATAAATGGGCATGATGTATACAATGAATTCCCAAGAGGTTACAAAAAAATATAGATAGCAAAGACAAACAGGGCCAAATAATAATTGGTTCCTCTGGGTAAAGGGTATATAAATGTTCTATCCTTGAAAACTTTCTGTAAATTTGAGGTATTTGATAATAAAGAGTTTGAGAGGGAATGAGAAGAGAAATGTCAGGCAATAGTATCAAGTATAGACAACCCAAGGAGTTTTACTACATAGGGAGGCAAAGAAATGTTGGTGATGGTTCTATACAGAATTATATAGAATGAAATCAAGTGTGTCAAGCAAATGAAATGAGTTATTCCTGTGTTGTGCAGAAATTGGATAGGAAATAACCATACAATGACCTGTTCCTTTTTTAGCCTTTTATGAAAATTTCCCCATTCTAAAACACAAAAAGAAAATCTCCTAGGTAGCTGAGAGTACTAACGTAACAGAATTGGAAGTAAACAAGGTAAGCCTGAATGATGGAAATATGCCACAAACATAGCAAATTCAAATTATGGATTATAGTTGACCCTTGAATAATGTGGGGGCTGGGGGTGCACACCTGCTGGGCTGTTGAAAATCTGCATATACTCTGGGCATGTCAAAAGTGTATGTGAGAATAACCCACAGTTGACTAGAAGCCTTATTTGTAACACAGTCAATTGACACATATTTTTAATGTTATGTGTATTACATACTGCATTCTTATAATAAAGTGAACTGGAGAAAAGAAAATGATAATGAGAAAGTCTTAAGGAAGAGACAATACATTTACAGTACTATACTGTATTTGTTGAGAAAAATCTGCATGTTAGTGGGCCCATGCGGTTCAAACTTGTGTTGTTCAAATATCAACTGTATTCCTTTGTAAACTTCCATTCAGATTTCCAAGTGGTGTAATACTTCAAATAGATTCATAGGTAAGAAAACAAGTTACATACAATAAGTATAGATGATAGGAAATAATGGTTTCATTCATTTAAGTTATCAGATTACCTAAAATATTGCTAATCTAATGATGCTTTGAGCTGGAGGTATTTTGTGTTTTGTTGTTGTTTTTGTGGTTTTCTTTCGTTTTTCTGTTTTTGCTTTTTTGGTTTGTTTTTGAGAAACAGAATTGGGGGGGCCAGAGGGAGAGGGAGAGAGAGAATTTAAAAAAAAAAATAATTTGTTTATTTGAGAGAGACAGAGAGAGGCCAGAGGGAGAGTGAGAGGGAGAAACAGACTCCCAACTGAGCAGGGAGTTTGATCCCAGGACCTAAGATCATGACATGAGCCAAAGGCAGATGCCCAATCAGCTGAGCCACCCAGGCACCCCAAGAGAGAGAATCTTAAACAGGCTCCACACACAGTGCAGAGGCCAACAGGGTGGGGGGCTGGGGGCTTGATGTTATGCTCTGAGATCATGACCTAAGCTGAAACCAAAAGTAGGAAGCTTGAATGACTGAGCCATCTAGGAACCCCTGGAGATATTAAATTTTAATTTATTTTATTTTTTATTTTTTATTTTTTATTTATTTTTAAAGATTTTATTTATTTATTTGACAGAGAGAGATCACAAGCAGAGAGAGAGGCAGGCGGAGAGAGAGGAGGGAGCAGGCTCCCCGCTGAGCAGAGAGCCCGATGCGGGACTCGATCCCAGGACCCCGAGATCACGACCCGAGCCGAAGGCAGCGGCTTAACCCACTGAGCCACCCATTTTGCCCTTAAACCAAAGAAGAAAACAGCAAGACTCCCTTCTTCCCTACCTTTCTTCACCCTGTGGTCAAAAGGTAACAATGAACCAACATGCCAGAATATAGATCTCCTCTGATCTTTATTTAAATTTTTGATATTTTTGGCCTTCGTTTTTATTGAAAGAATATTACTTTAAAATGTGATATACCTTGATCACTGAGTTATTTGGCGCTGTCTCAGATCTGGAGTATGAAATAAGTAACTCGCTACCCTAGTTCCCACCCTGTCTTGCATCTTTGGTGCACAAGCTCAGATCATGTCAAACACATTCTATAGTAAAATAAATCTAGACAATAAAACCTACTCATGCTCATTTTTTATGGTAGTCTGTAGGTTAAAAAAAGGTAGTATATAATATTATTCATGGTGAGGATTTTTCCAAGTTTTTGAACAAATTGGTTATTATGAGGTATATTCTTTATTTATGCAATTTCAACCTTACTGCAATGGATAAGCAGATATCTACCAAGCAGGTGGCCAGTATTTTCTAAATACCGAGGCAAGCCATGACTATGCCATTTAGCACTTCTATCTGGGTTATTCTTTAATTGACAAAGAAATATTTCAGAATTGTTGGATAGCCATTTATGGAAACAATAGGGTTTAATTTTCTTATTTGAAGACACACATAAAGCTAAATGAGAAAAGCTTCAAGCTAGCCTCTAAACAGGAAGAATATTCAATAGTGCAAGAAAAATAAATTTATTTAAAAAATATTAATAACTCATTTATCAACTGTCATTTAGGGAGCACTTGGTGCTATGTGGTGAGATAATGACAAACTAGGATATAAATTGAAGGTAGAGTTGGGAGAAAAAAAAATCCATATAAGGAACAATTCATGAATAAGCATACAGTATGCTAATCCCAGGCACTGATTTTGAATATTGACATGTGTTATACAATTATTGAATAGGATCGGTTACATGTGTTTCCAAAAGGGCTCTCAGTGAGTAACCAGTTGTATTTACTTTGATAGTTACGGGCATAGTGATACGTGTATCTGGATAGAAATCTTAATGAGTAGCTAAGCTACATTACAGATCAGCTAAATTCAGCTTGTGAAAATTTTAGAGAGTTTTATTAACGTACCTAATAATGCAATGCCGTTTATTTAATATCTTTACATAGTTAAAAAGTCATTATTTAAAGGCATTCACAGTTATCCTAATGGTACTTTTAGCTTGGAATTTGTTGTTTATGGGCTTTCAGTCCCCAAATTTTCATTTGCAACAGTTTGCGTTTCATTTGCGTTCCAGAATAGTTTCATTGCCTAATCTATGCGTGCATTGACCCAGACTGTGAAATTCATTTTCTGCTCACTTGTTGTTTTATAAATTTCACAAATATGTACATATTAACACATTTCTGCACTATTTAGACACTAATTTAGGGTTATGAAGTTTATTTTGGCACTGCTAATATGGTCGTTCTTAAATTTCACAAGTTGGGGTTGGCTTAAATACCAAGAACGTTAATAAAAATTATTTTCATTTTGAGTACCTTCTTTATGGCATATTCTCTTTAAGGGCTGATACATTTTGGTAGGAGGAGAAACCCCGAACCTAGAATAAATATCTAGAAAAAAAAATCTATAAGCACACCTACTATGTTGAGGCTATTTCTGTCATCAACTCTATACCTGGTTCTTTCAGCAAGGTCTGTAGTAACTGTTCCTGAGTTTGGATAGCTGGTAGTTGGTGTAGAAGTAGGACAGGTGATACTGAGAACAAAGAATGCCTTTATATTTAAGTGAGCAGAACTCGCCTCAAGTAAACATGGAGACCCAACTCTATAAACCTAATATCAATACTTCCAGAGCATTAATCCACCTGAATCCTTTTTTTCTAAATTTTACAAAGATTTTATTTATTTATTTAAAAGAGAAAGAGGGACAGAGAGAGCACCACCTGGGGGAGAGGGACAAACAGACTCCCCGCTGAGCAGGGAGCCTGCTGCAATCCCAGGACCCCAGGATCATAAGATCATGACCTGAGCCAAAGGCAGACACTTAAATGACTGAGCCATCCAGGCGCCCCAATCCATCCGAATCTTTTAAATAGTGTGTTACTAATCCATACCCTACTCTGATAATTATTGTACTCATAATTATTACAATACCTATATTATATAATAATTATAATGAAATTCTTTGCAGGGTTAGTGTTATTCATTTGCTTTGTTGATTCTTCTATTATAGGATTTTTAACATGTCTTGTACTATAGAGTTATTGGCATAAATAACTTCCTACCCTCCAAGGTCAGAAACCATCTCATCAAACTTTGTAATTGTAGGGGAAGCCATAACAGCTTTTTAAATTTTGTTTTGTTTTGGTCATGCAAGCGCCCGACTTAACCTTTGCTTGCTGGGCCCGGCATCCACTTCAAAGAAGGCTATTCCAAATAAACACATTGCCAGCCTCATGCCCAAATAAAGAGCCAGGTCACCTCCCTCCCACTGAGGCTCCTTTGTTTTAGAGGTCTTGGTTGATTTCGATAACTAGCCCTGTGGGCCACTTGTTTTTTCTCTTCTTGTGCTTTAAATTCCCACTCTTATGTTTTAAATTCACCAATAAAGAGTGAGTCTGCAAAACCCTAGGTTCCCACCCCCATACCCCAATTAAAGAGCTCTGGCCTCACTCACACTCTCTCTCCCTTTCTACCCATGACTTGGCTGTGTGGCCCTAGTTGTGCCGTGCAATTTCCAGGTCCCGTAAGTAATAAACCTTTATTTTTTCAAAGTTTCTTGGTGGTTATGGCTGGAGGGTGTCTTGCAATCATAATAAGAAGCACGAGTGTTGGTCCAGCCGTGACACTGGTTATTGAAAGGCTGAGACTGGCACACAGCAGTAATCCCTTGTATTGGTGCATAATGCTGCCCATAATGGAAACTCTATGCAAAATTTGTGGATTTAATTTGAATAAATTATCTCTGCTTGCAGAAATATCATCATCAAATGCCATTTTAAAATAATAAGTCGATTTATAAAGTGAAAGATGCTACAATTTATGTTAGTTTTGAAATCATTTTCTCAAACTCTCCAGTGGAGTTCCAAGGCCCAGATCTTTCTGCCACCACTCCTTGCTCTGACGACTCCCACTCTAACACCCAACTGTGCCCAGGATGATTGCATATTCACTCTTATTTACACGTCTGATGCTCTAATTAGGTGTAAGGTCTTGGAGGCCAGATTCCTGCTAGTATTCTTTGAATTTCCACCCTATCCTGCAAGTCACTGATGGTAAATGAATGACGATGAGGCACTTAAAAACTTTCTTGTATCTGTGCTCCAGTTCCAAGTTCAAGAAGTGTTGGAGAAATCAGGCTGAAATTCTAGTTTTAAAGTGTAGCTCTTAAAAAGATGAAAAGAAGTGAATTCATTTGATTGTAGGTGTCCTGCGTGCAAATGGCAGATTTACAGCACAGCTCTTTCTCCTTCCCTACAAATTCAACTAATTAAGGATTCAGGGTCCCTGCAAAGTTAGAAACAGGGAGGTTGTCCAGGATGACATTTTTCTTGAAAAAAATACAGGATTTTAAGAGTGAAACAATTTATTCTAAGATGCAGTTCCCTGTAGATATAGTTTTCGGTAGACCATTTTAAAAGGTGAAAAAAATTAAAGATGTTGCCTATAAAGAATAATCTTGGTGGATTTCTCAACTATACACTGAAGACTTGCCATCTTGATGAGGTGCTAAAGATACCAGGCTCTGCATAAGACTAGTGTTCCTTTCAACTTCGATTCATTTTCATGTGCTTTTTAGCAAGTTTCATAATTTAGACTTGGATGTAATGATTTCGGCACTCAAATTCCACCTTTCAGAGTTTAGCATCTCTAGGCATGAAGGTCTGCATTTATTCATAAAAAGAATCGTCTGCCAAAAAGCCTTGTAAAATACATTACTATTTCTATCCCAGTCTTTCA
Source organism: Lutra lutra (assembly GCF_902655055.1). NCBI lineage: Eukaryota > Metazoa > Chordata > Mammalia > Carnivora > Mustelidae > Lutra > Lutra lutra. The sequence continues at coordinate 87,595,115 of NC_062283.1, read as the reverse complement.
AACATCGTCCGTGGTCCTAAATGGCCATAGTTGTTTATTTCTTCCTGTATATATTCCCAGCACTCAGAGAATGGTGGGTAGGAGCTGATGACAACCCAGGGTGTTATCTGGCTCATAACCATCACATGTGGAGACTGTGTTTACACGGAGGGACGCATTTTTAAGATGTGGTCATTACAAATGAATTTTGAAATCCTGAGCAGTGGGACTGAGATAAAATACAAATTAAATTCCTTAATATCTAGGGCCTTTTCTAGGCTTAGTCTTGAGTTGTAAAGAAAATCAGCTGTGATACCAAAAAGCTAATAAACAAAAATACATATAATATAACATCAACAACAACAATAACAAAACACTGGGAGAAAAAAGAAAAAAGAAAGAAAGAGAGGGAAAGAAAAGAAACTCGAAGTATACAATCACCTTAAAGTGGAACTTGAAGTTGGGAAATCAATTTGAGTTAAAAGCAGGGTGGAGGTTATTTTAAGTTCTCTAAAATCAGGTGTTGAATAGAGGTGTATCAAAGCCCCATGTTATTAGCCGTTCTGTGTACGACAGATACTCACGACTGCTTGATGGCTGTCACTAGAAGAAGAGATTTGCTTCAACACTGCCATGGAGTGGGAGGAGGAGGCGGAAGAGCAAAGTCTTCTTCAAGACAGGGTAAGTTGTTTCTCTAGTTCTACTTTTTAACGCGTTTATTTTTTCAATTGCCAGATTTCTCTTTGACGTTCTTGACAGTGAGGAGGACACACCAGCGTGCCTGGTGACAGAATAGAATGAACCCCTTCCCTACTTCCCTACACCTGCTGCCTCAGGGTTAGAAAATGTGGTCAGAAAGTATTCATGAGGGTCAAATGCTTGTCCTCAGCCACACAACACTCTGGCATTTGGCAAAAATGTGCTGTTTTGAGCCTTTGCTTTGCCTACTATAGAATCCACCCCAACTCAAAAGCTGTGACTGTAACTTCCAGGGTTCAGGGATGGTTGGAGAACTACTATTTCCTTTTTTTAAGGAGGGGAAAAGGCCTTAAAAATAAGCTCTTAAGACTTTTTTGGGCAACAGAGAGGTTTTCCAAAATCCCAGTTTGAATGAAATTTAAATGAATTAGTAAGAAGCCGATCAAATTTCCTCAGTCCTAAAGAAGAAGTACGCGCCAGGCACAATGCGGTTTTATTGAACCCTCCGCTTCTGGGAGTTTGAAATGTTTAGCAAATCCTGAGTTTTGAGGGCAATGGTTTGTGGGGAGCAAATTGAGGTGACCAAACTACAGTTGGTTCTAAGTCTCTAGAGGGTAAAAACGCTGCATTAACCCCCTAGGTCTCAGCATGTATTTAAAGTAAGTGTGGTCTTTCATCTGGAGAGAGGTGTTTGAACTGTTCCATTTAACTACAAAAATTCCAGAATTGTGTTGGAATGTGCATCTGCTCCTCTGCTTTCCCACTGTCTGTGAGTTCTTTGCTCTCCTGCCCCAGGAAAACTGGACAAACCCTCTGATCGTCTCCCGTTGTCCCTTCCCATCTATCTCACCTACCACAGACAGATTTATGCCTTCAGCCCAAACCCAACCATGTCAACCCTGTGCTCCGAATTCTTCAATGGCTCCCCAGTGTCTACTTTATTAAGTTTGCATTATTTATTCTGGTATTCGTGGCTCTCTAAATGTGATGCCAACTTCTTTTTCCATTTTTATTTCCTACTAGTTCCCTTGCAGATAAATAGGTCTCTGTTCTTGCTGTTCCCCTCATCCCCAACCAGGTCCCCTCTGGTTTTCTACTTCTGTACCAATTCTACACTGCCTGTGTATAGAGTACGATCTTCACCTGTTGAAATGCCACCCACCCTTCAGCAGCCCACATCAGGTATTTCCTCCTCACCCTCCAGTCACGTGCCTTTAGATCCTTCTGGAAGTCCTCCTAATGCACTGCAGTTGGGATGGTAGTAACAGGCATTCCTAGCTCTCTAAGCAACGGATGCCGTGCAGGCTACTGGAAGTTCTGTGAGGGTATGGTTATGTCTTATGGAGTGTGGGGCCTGGCTAAGGTGGTGATTGTTGAATGAAGGAGTGAAGGAAGGAGGTGACTCTTGATTGAGGTATAAGATTTTTATTTTTCCTGTCTTATAGCAGCACATAACCTTGCTCCCAGTGGGCACCACCATGGGATTATAGAACTGAATGAATTATCCTGAACAGGAGAGATTCATTCTTCAAACACAACAGATAACAGGGCTAATGCCCTGTGTAGAAGAACTTGAACTTCTAGTTTTTTTTTCTGAATTTGTTGGATTTTCTGCAATGATTACAGGTGCATCTTGAGAAGGGTAGGAGATTAGTACTAAGTTTATCCATTGGTAGAGGCCCAGATAGGAACATATATCTTGAAAAACAACCAGCAAAGGATCCTCTATATTTTGTTCTTTGAAAAGTAAGTGCATTTTAAGTGAATTCCTTTTCCTTCATATGTTAAAAAGTTTACTAGAATTATATTTCCTCTGAGTGAATTCTTTGATTTAATGGACTGAATCAAGTGGGCATTAGAAGTGGTTGGAGTATACTCTTTAAATGCAAATATCCACTGTAGTTCAGTAGGGAACTCGAGCTATTTATCTGTTCATTGAGATTTGTCTCTTACGGTCCATGGCTCTCCATGGCTTAAAGTGGCTCCTTAGGTGTAATCACATCTCTGACTCTTGGTGGAACAAGCTCTTAAGGAACAAGCTTCCATTAAGACTTATGCCATTAATTCAGGCCATAGAAAGCTTTTCTTACATGGGGAAGAAAGAATTGCTTTAGATGATCATTGCAGTGTCCATCTGCATGGGTACCTGAACTCTTACCAAAGATATAACTGATGTACTTCATCTAGAACAAATGCAACTGGCCTCCTATCCACTTATATTATCCACAGCAAGGACAGGGCTTGGGGCTAGGAGTGATGGTACTAGGAAATACTGAGCATCTACTAGATAGTGGACATTTGTCACTCCATTCATTTTCGAAAAAGTGGATATTATGAAGTTGATAGTGATAGATATATTTTACAGATGAAGCCATGGATTTGGCAAGGTTTAGTAATGTTTCCAAAGTCACACAACCGATAAGCAGCAGAAGGGGACAGAGATCCAGGTCTATTGACCTTGAAAATGACACTCTAGGGTTCCTTATAGTCTACTCTTTACAGGAATGGACGAAGAGTAGGCGACATGTGAGAGGCCAGCATAAGGCCCTATTTCCTTGGGATACAGTCAGGGATTGATACCCAGATTCCTTTCCTTTAAAAAATGATAGTTAGTAAAATAAAAACAATTAAAGGAAATATCAATATAACCCATAAACTTAAGTGTTTTAAAAATGGATGAAGATTTAAAAGTTGAAGATTACAATCTGTATCACTGAACAGGAAATGTCACCGTGAGAAATACTGAAAGGAAACTTTTTTTTTTTTTAAAGATTTTATTTATTTATTGGACAGACAGAGATCACAAGTAGGCAGAGAAGCAGGCAGAGAGAGAGGAGGAAGCAGGCTCCCTTCTGAACAGAGAGCCTGATGCGGGGCTCGATCCCAGAACCCTGGGATCATGACCTGGGCTGAAGGCAGAGGCTTTAACCCTCTGAGCCACCCAGGCGCCCCTGAAAGGAAACTTTTAAAGTAATGACAGAACATATGAGACAGCTTCATAGTAGAATTTGGAAGTGATTCTACACATGTAACTTTCCTGTATCTCTCACTATACATACAAATGGCATATTAGGAGGTGAATAATAAATCACTGGTGAGCTTTAAAATTGAAAACACATGTATGACTGACACTGACTTAATGTGATTTGATTATTATGTTATTACACAAGGAAATTTGTAGGCATTGGTTAGTCCCTCAAGCTGTGGAAAAGACAAACATTTTTGTTGTGGACATAGAGCAGAGTTGCAGTTTCTGGGGAAGGGTAAGAGTGGGAGGCTCTCGGGCAAACAGGCTGCTCAAAATAAAATCGTGACAGGATGCACACAGGCTTCTGGTTTAACCATTTCATAGCCGAGCCTTCAAGTCACCTAAAGTTTCACCTGAAGGCTATCTGCTGACTGAGACCTGGTCTGAGGACATGATCCTCCCTGTTTCACTTAATCCCTCACCCCCAGCATTGTCTTCTCTCCCTCTTTCCTTCCCTCCAGAAAACACATATGGCTTTAATGTGTTTTCTAAACATTTTTATTTACCTTTATAATGTGAAATAATATTCTACTCAGGAACAGATATTAAATAAACACATGGTATTCTTTGGTAGCTCTCAAGGAATGAAATAGAAGCCCTTTAATCATGAGTTGGCTATTTGTTCTTCCCGAGTCTCAGTGCATAGATTTAAGCAGTGTGGTAAACACTGGTTAGGTTCCACCTACAAATATTTACTGAACACTGACTCGGTGCTAGGTCCTTGAATATACAGCATTTTCCGGACAGAGTTTCTTATGTCAAATACCCAGAGGAAGGTGGTGGGATGGACTCTTGTTGTCTTCACTACTTTCATTTCTACTTCGGCTGTGATGGGCAAGGGATATTTTAGTATGAAAATGCCTAGAAATTATCGATGAAGTGGAAAATATGAGCAAGGGGAAGATTTTATGTCTAGTGGGTTCCCCTCTCAAGAATGTGATGATTCACTTTGCCCCTTGCCCTTGGTGGAGTCAAATAGCCCAAAGGTGTAGAGGCAAGATGGCCCCTGGCATGTATGGAGGGGACATGGTGGGGTAGAGAGGCTCAGAGGATAGGACAGGAGAAAAGGAATGAAGAAGAGGGATCAAAAAGAGAAGGGGCATACAAGTACCCATTGGAGGTGGACTCTGTACCATGAAAGCCAGTCTGAGACAAAATGTGAGGAGGTTTTTATACTACCCTTTGAATCCCACATGGGTTAGAGATTTGCTATCAGTGAGGTTGTGTTCTTTTTGGTAATGGCCAGGGTCCTTAATGGCCTTCCAGATGAGGTGAATGGTCAGCCAGAAATACATTCCTATTCTTAGGACTATAGAGACCAGAGAGCTCTAAAAACTCTATAAGCTCTAAAAGCTTATAATAGCCTGTATTGGAAAAAAAAAATCAGTACACACAAAACCCTACTAAACCTGCAGACTGTCCTGTTCAAGAAAGAGTTGTGGGGAGGAAATGGCAGGGAGTGAAAGTGGGGTGACATTAAAATGCACCAAGAAGCAAATGAAGTATTTGTACTGTTTCTTTTGCCCTAGATCATTAGCACTGGATTCTTCCGAATGAAGAGTTTAATTGCTGTGTCTGAAGGAGGGGCATTGGAGGAAGAGGTGGTAGACACTTGGCAATTATAGGACTCGTGAAATACCAAAGAGAATTGTCCTCCATTCCTTCCCTTCCCTCCCCTCCTCTCCCTTCCCCCTCCCTGCCCTCCCTTCCTTTCTCATTATTCTCTCCTTCCTTCCTTTCCTTCTCTAAACATTAACTAGACATTTACTTTGGTCCAGACGCTGGGCAGTGCTGGTGGTGAAAGATGATGCAGAAACACCTTCTTCCCCCAGAGAGTCCCCTGTCGAGGGGAGGGCTTATTCCTATTCCTCCATGGCAGAAACAGCTGAAAACGGTGATCCTGGGTGTGTACAGCAGGGTTGGGGGGTAGGTGGGAGTGGGGCGGTGGGTATCTGCACTCTCTTGGGCCCTCCGACGGCCCTTCTAGTAGAACAGGTAGTGCAGCTGGATAACTAAGTAACTGGAAAGATCCCTTGGCCTAGAGTCAAGACCACCTTGTTCAAGTCTTGGTTCTTCCATTTATCAGTCTTGGGGAAAAGAGTTGAAATTTACTTATACTTTGTATGCTCAATAAAGATTGGTTGAATGTGTAAAGACAGCCCCAGTCAGAAGGCAAATATCATCTGGAAAGAGTTAGCTTAGCCAATCAATGACTACCTTAGCTTGAATTAGTTTGCAATTAGGTACACAATATCAGACAGATAGATTCTGAGGCAGAAAGGCAGAAAGGACATTTCAATGCTTGGGCTTTATCTCGGATGGGAAGTCATGGGGGAAGGTGGGGTGGAGAGGCAGAGAGAGGAGAAAGAAGGTAGTTGGGTGGAAAGTCTTCCCTGTTTTTCCCAATGGTTGCAGATGTTCTGTGCTGGGTTTTCATAGCTACCGCCCTTGTCGTCCCCCCCCCCCCCCCCAATTTATATTCAGCAAAACAGTTATTCATGAATTGTCTTGTTTACTTCTCAGCCACTAAACTGTTAGTTCCTTGAGGACAGGGGCCATATCTTATTTACCTTTTAATCCTTAGCATTTAGCACAATGGAATGAGTGAAAGAAGGTATAAAAGTCGAAGAAAAACTTCATTGACTTAGTAATTTTGCCCAGGGGTCCCAGTTCTCTGAACAAAATAGCTTGAGCTAATAATACCTATCATTGTTCCAGGTTTATAAGCAGAGAAACAGAGTAACAAAAGGTTAAGGAACTTGGTAGAAAAAACTTCAAAAGTAGAACCGGCATCAAAAGTTCTCACGCCTCTCATTAACTGATATTGTTTCTTTGTTGCACACAATAGAATTAATTAAAAAAAAAATCAGGTTCTATCTTGAGCTGAGGCAAGTGTTTTAAACTTTCCATCTTTGCAAATAAAGCGCTGTTAGTTATTTTCGATGATCAGCTTTCTGATAAGAATTGAGGGGATGAATATAAAGTCATCACTTTGGTAACTTGTATAGGGCATATTTGAAACAAACATACATGCTGAGCCAGCTTTCTGAATGAATGGGAATCAGTGTTTTTCTCAAATTGCCAGGCCCTACCTCTCGGTAAAAAGCAAAATCTGCCCAGCTTCTGCAGTGTCCTACAGAACGTCCCTCTCAGTAAAGACGACTCATGGTCTGCCCTCTTGGTGACCTGGTTGGGTTGACAGATTTCACACTGTTTAAGAACGGAGTGAGGAGTGTGCTGTTTGGAGGCTCTCCAGAACTATTCTTCAAAGTGTCAGAAAAATCACAACAGGGTGTAAAGTTCAGAAGTTCAGTTAAGTTTAAGGTCTTTCACCCCGGAAAGTTTTCATTCATTTTTTTTTTCTCTTTCTTGTACCCCCCGCCCCCTCCATGAATGCTGCAGTTGCAAACTTCCAAGCATGACTTGGTCAGAACCCACTCAAAATTATGCCAAGAATCTGCTTTGAAAGTTATACTGTCAAAATTTGCAGCCCTGGGAGGCTTAGATAATTCAAGAAGTATCTGATTTTCAGTAACCATATTTCTAGTTATACTGAATTTCAGATTCTTTCAGGATCCCCAACTCTGAAATATTTTTCCTTGAAAGAAACCAAAGTTTCTGAAATTTGCTTTAAGAATACTTACTCTTTGGAAGTGATACCCATTGTGTGAGGCATGTTGTGAAGTGTTTAACAAGAATGTAACAAATGTGTTTCTAAACAAAAAAGAAATATTTCTTCTTTATCAATTTTAAGCCAAAGAGAAATTTTACTGTTAACAAGTCATAAAACAATAAAACTCTGAAATAATAATAACATGGAATATTATAATAATAGCTTTAGAAGTCCTAGAGCTAATCTTTTAAGATACTTTAGAACCAAAAGCCATCATTGATAAAAAAAAAAAAAACCAAATTGGATTAATAAATTACACCTTAGTAATGAAGGGCTTAAGAAACAACCCCAATAGGGCCATTGGATTTATGACATCAGTGTGGGAGGCATTTGGGAAGCGTTTGTGGGCATTTTTGGTTGTCATAATGATGGAAAGGGCCCAACTGGAGAGTGGAAGGGAGCCCACAAAGCTAGATGGCCTGAAGTGTGGTACAGCTCCACACATCCAATGATGGTCCTGTATCTCATTCAGCTTTTATCGGCTGTTCGGGTATTCATGTAGATGGAAAGCCTTTTTATAATGATCTGAACCTGGAACCTTACCCTATTCCCCTGATTTACATATAAACACAAAGTATTCTTTTGCACCATTTTAACTTTCCCTTTTCAGGAAAGCAACTGCTTTGCAAATTAAGGGAGGGATGTCATTTCGGTAGGGGCGGGGTGGTAGACAGGATCTCCCAGGACTTGTTCTGTATCTTAGGAAACCACCAGTGGCAAGACTGCCTATGATATCTGATTGTGTCTCTCACAGAACACACCTGTGTCTGTCTGCATTAGTGGCTGTCACACTCACAGTGATTTGGCATGGATGGGTGCCATGTGACTGCATCATGATGCCCTTTCGGGTATTGGTGGGAGGCTTATGCCTAAGCATTTATGTGTTGAAATACAATTTAAGTCACAGACTGCTTTTGATTTCTGCTTTATAATACAGCTGGAACCTTAGATTGAGTTTTTGGGAACTTAAGTGAATAAGTAGGCTATGGATATCCTTTTAAGATAGTAAAAATATAAAAATATTTGCTGTAAAAAGGAGACACGGAGCCGAGAGAGCTTAAAGCTATTCTATTAGATACAAACTTAGCTGATAAAGGTGGTAAAGTAACAGATTCCTGCCCGTAGCCCAGGAACCAAGATCAGAGTTACCACAAACTTAGTCATATATATGCCATTATTATGGTTTTTAGCACATCTGCCTACACCACTATTTACTTAATGTCTTTTTTTAAACCAAACAAACTCACGTGTACTGACATATATCTTTTGTAATTTTGGTACCGATAAAAACCAGATCAGATGTGCTTGTTACATTGTTTCCTAGTATGCATTAAAACAAATAGGTAACTATTAAGGTAAAAGAAAGAAGGTTTTTTTTTTTTTGTTTGTTTGTTTTTGGTAACAAGAAGATAACCTGGTTCATCCTTCCATACACATAGTGCACTTTGGGAACTGGTGCTATGAAGGGTCTAGTAATGAAGATTGCTCACTTGGAAAACTTGACTTAAAGGCAATTACCAAATAATATTGATAATCTTAACGAAGATACTCATTACTAAACTCATTTGAAAATGTCTTGTAACTGGGCAAACCCTTCAGCTGCTATAAGCATATCATGCATAATTTAACTTTGGTAAGAAGAGACTACGTCATCCATAGCAACAGGTCTTTTTGAATAATATGTTTTTTCACTCAACAAATATTTGTCAAACCCTTACTATGTGCAAAGCATTGTTCTAGGCAGCAGGACTAGCAGTGAACAAAATAGAGTTTCTTTCATTGGGAACTTATATTTCATGAATGCAAGATGAGAATGAATGCAAAATTAATTTCCGTTAGTTCCAAGAAGAAAATAGATAGGGCTACAGCATTAAACTCTAAATCAATCAGATGGCCTAAACTTGGCATGAGTGGATGCACACATGCTATCATTTGGCTTTTTATTTTGTCTGGCAAAGTAATTTTCATGTTTTTGTTTGTTTGTTTGTATAGCTTTTCTCACAATATGCTATTTGGTTGATGCTTTGCCCTATTTCTTGGCCCCATTTAAAATTCTGTTCTACAATTTAAGGAATGGAATTTAGAATTTCCTGATACTTCAGCCCAAGTTTTCATTTTTCATATGTAATTTAAAATTGTCCTTAAGTCACCTCGAGTCATACTTTTCTTTCTTTTCTTTTTTTTTTTTTAAATTTTATTTATTTATTTGCCAGACACAGAGAGATAGAGAGAGAAAGCTCACACAAGTAGGTAGAGCAGCAGGCAGAGGGAGAGGGAGAAGCAGGCTCTCTGCTAAGCAGGGAGCCTGACATGGGGCTCAATCCCAGGACCCTGGGGCTCATGACCTGAGCTTAACCGACTGAGCCACCCAGGCGCCCCTCGAGTCACACTTTTCTATTATTCATGCCATTATTATTGTTGGTTAATGGTTACCAGCACTTTGTATCACTTAAAGGAGCGTAAGTTTTTCCTTCTCTTACATTTTCTCTATTTAAGACACTTAGAAAATAATACCAAAGGTGATTTAAGGTGGTGAGAGCTATTTAATGGCTCAAAATACTCAGAGAGAACATTCCTGTCATAAGACTATGGTGACATGTCTTCTTATTAATTTCCATGTAGTGGGTGTTTCTTACTTATCCAGTTATGAATGTTTGATGAAGTTCATCCATTGTGTTACTCTTGTTAGTCATTTCCAAACAGCTGAAATAAAAAACCCAGTGCTTTAGATTATTTTCAGAATCTCGGGTGGCATGAGTGGCCTTTATAGGTTCAGCTAATGGAAATTTTTAAAAATAAGAAGCTGAACTCTTCTCCAAGATTGCTTTGACGTCCCAGTTAATAATTGCTGTTTAAAATAATTGGCTCTAAAGAATTCTAAGATTCTGAGAAGTCATGAGTCACTGAAGACAAACTAAGTTATACCCTCAAATAGCTTTTGTGTTAGGCATTTTTGGTTATATTAGAATTCTTTCAAAACAGGTTATCCATATTTGGCAATTCTGAGCTAAGTGAACATTTGACTGACCAGAAAAGGCTCGTCTTTCAATACATTAATCAACTCTTTTAAGAGAGTTCCCTCGGAGGTGTTAAAATCTATTTGCCTGTGATTTTTTTTTTTTTTAACATGGGTAGTAAGACTATCAATGGTACCATAAGTCATGTTGACCCTTTAGAAAGCTAATATTGCCCCTTAATGAATAATTATTGCTATAATCAAGAGGGATAAATGATAGAGAAAACATCTCAAGAAAAGAGGTCCTCTAAAAGAAGGGACTTTGTTTCTTTCCCAACCTAGGAGCTAAGCTATTAGAATAGTGCCTGGCACATAATAGATTCTCAGTAAGTATCTACTTAGTGAATAAGCAAATGGAAAAGAGTATCCCAGCAACTGCAGTGTGGATACCTATAATAAGGTGTTTTTTATATATACATACATATATATATATATATATATATATATATATATATATACACATATCAGTTAATTTTGTAGTTACCACTGCAGACTGTGTATTGATATTGGCTTGAGATCCTGGACTTTTTATGTAAGAAATTTGAAATGGGATTGAGTCCTGAGACCAGTATATGTTGTTTTTACGAAGCATGTTGATAAAGAAGTCTTAATCTAAGGTAGAGAAGGTTGGACTAAAGGAGTTGATGTGACAGAGAATGCATTTTCATCGCACAACCAGGAAAAATTGGCCATGTTTCCGAAACTTAGTTTCAATATTAGCAAGAAGCAACCACTTGCTAATAATAAGCAAGATACAATGGTGAGAAAATGTTTTTTTTTACTCACAAGGCTTTAATGATTCTCCACTTTATTCTTTTTACAGAGTAAATGACAAACTGCCATTTAAGATTGTCCCTGTTCTTGCTCTAATCAATCCTTATTGCGTGTAAAAGTTCAGACTAGTTTTAACATTAATTCTCATTACCTTCCCTCCAACCCTGCAACTCCCTCCTTTCACCACTAAGCACTGACTCTGGGATCTGAAGACACTCACTCTTTGAATGAATCCAGCATTTTCACGCCCCTGATCTTTATTTTGAATGCCCTTAAAAAAACTCCACTTACAAAGATCTAATCATTGTCCAAGTGCCAACACCAGTCACCTGATGAAGTCTTTCCCTAGAATGTCCAGTGATCTCTTCATTGGAACTTCCTTGGCACCTGTCAGTTTATCTGGTGTTTATCTGAGTTGTGTGCCACCATTTCCCCCCAATTTTTTTTTTTTCATCCTGTATCTCTTGTAACTCATAGCTTGGCACACAGTAGTTGCTCAGTAAATATGAATTGTTTGATCTAATTTAACTTTTCTTCTTAAAAAAAAAAAAAGATTTACTCCAGGTCTCCCAAGGAGACTTCTGACATAGATTTTTAGCTTTCAGGTCTTTACCAGAATTGTCTCTAAATTAGAAAACAGAGCTATTGTGGTAAGGCACAAAATGAAAGAATGAGAAAAGAATAAGAAAAGAGATGGTGGCCTTTCCTTCCTCACATGGCAAGGATTGTCAACCAATAGTGAGTGAGAGGAGTGAGAGAGGGAAAGGGGATAAATGGCTTATCATCTATGCTAAGGTAAGTATTTTCTACTTCACTAATTTCTTGGCAACTTGGAAATGCTAAAAGTCTTTCCATTGCTGTGGGAACCAATGGGGAAAGAGGAACAAGGAGAGAACACTACGCAGCCTCTGCCTAGAAGGAAACGAGCGACAGCCACAGCTGTCTTCATGCAAAGAATTGCCTCCTCTCCATGGTAGTGGGGTGGTTTGTGGGACAGAGTAGAGTCCGTGGGAGACAGAGGTAAAACTTGTTTCCATGGCTAAACATTCCTTATAGACTGTATTACACAAGGGCACACACACACACACATACACACACACACACACACACAAACACAGGAAAGAGAGAGGAGTCTCTGTTGTGAGATTATTTCCTTTTTTGCAGTTTTGTATCTCAGGGAGAGGTGAGATTGTGGGGTAGGACGGGAATAGTGATGGGCTTTTCTATAATGGCTCACACAATGGGAAAAAGGGAAAGCTGTGGCAGACGCTTAGCCAATAAAGGTGGGGCCAGGCCACCATGTTATTGCAGGAATTTCTCTTTCAGTGGTTCCACAGCTGTGGTACTTCTGATACTGAGGGCGGGTGGCCAGGGGGAGCACAGAATTTGTTCTCTGGGCAATAAATACACAACCATCAAGCTCAGAGTGTCCTCCAATGCCCAGTGTCCACGACTCCCCACCTTGCGTATACTTCAGAGAGAAAGTAGAAGGCATTATGGGAAATTCCTTACTTTTCTGCTACAAAACCTACAAAACTATGCAGACATTCTTTCCTTCTTTCTACTTGTTCTATTAGAAGAGGGGCTACCTTTTCTTTCCTTCTCTCTCTTTTTCTTCCTTCCTTCCTTCCTAAGATTTTATTTCTTTATTTGAGAAAGAGAGAGAGTGTGAACGCACAAAAGAGCATGAGTGGGACGGGTGGGATGGGCAGGAGAGGAAGAACAGGCTCCCCGCTGAGCAGGGATCCTGATATGGGGCTCGACCCCAGAACCCTGGGATCATGGTTGGAGCCAAAGGCAGATGCTTAACTGACTGAGCCACCCAGGTGCCCGGAGCTGCCTCCTTTTCTAAGGCCAGTCCTCCTGTCCCCATTACCCTTCAGGACCCTTTACTCCCAGTTGTGACTTTTCTGTCCCATATGGCTTGTTGTTCTTTCTCAACTAGATCTTTCTCACCATAATTTCAGCATCCTCTAATGTCTTACAAACCAACCAACCAACCAACCAACAACAACAAAAACAAGACCAAAAAAGCCTTCTCTCTCCCACACTCCCAACCACTGTTTTTTTTTTTTTTTCTATTTTTCTCTATCACTTTATTTACAACCATACTTGGGAAAGCAACGTGTCTGGCATTGTAGAGGGGGCTCAATAAAGATTTGTTGAAAGAGAAAGTCCCTGCAAGAATAGGAGAATGAAAAGGGGGATGCATCTTTCTTTTCTTCAACATAGGTTGAGGACTCCTTACTGTTACGTATCATATACTTGTCAAAGCACTTCTACATGTGGCCATAGAGAAGGGAAATACAGATACCAGGGATAATAACAGTCCACCTTATTGAGAATTGATACCATGGTAGGGCTACGCTAGCACTACTCACTCAGTGCCCTTTATGCTAGCTCTGGGAGATATGCACTCTCCAGCTCTTCTTTCCCAGATCGGGAGGCGGGAGGACAGAGGGGTCCGGACAGACTCTGCTGCCGGAATCCAAATCCAGATAACTGTTCTAGAACCAATGGCCCCCACCGCCAGGGGAAGGCCTTGGTTGATCCTTTCTTTCATTGCCAGGCTTAAAATTTATTATCTATATATAAGGTAAAGTTTAAATAAGGAAGGCCTGTGGTTGAGTGGAAAAACAGAATGTCAAAAGACCTGAATCCTAGATCTTAACGCTTTCAATACCTTGCAAAGAGTCACTTAGCATCTCTGTTTTCTTTTTGGTTTTTGTTTTGTTTTGTTTTGTTTTTCCCTTGTAAACTGAGAAACCCGGCTAACAGACTTCTTGATTGCCTTCATTTAGAAGGTTTGTCAAAGGTTAAAGTGCTGTTTGAACATGAATTAGAACTTGGATTTCATGCTTTTTGGAATAAATTTCCTCTTGAAATGACAACGCATTATTGTGAGGTATCATACATAGCTTTTAGAAGTACCTAGCTTCATAATTTCCAATAATCTTTCCAAGGTGGCTTAGCAAATAAAGTTTTCTGGCCCATGGCTGCAGCTTCATTTTTTGCATCTTGGTATTACCTTATTTAGAAAAAAAATTCCATTTTGGATTGATATTGCTTTTTCTTTTTAATAAATCCCCTTTGTTCTGATTATAAGAGGGATACATCTTATGGCAGAAAAAAATAGAATATCAGGAAGAAAGAAATAATAATCACCTTGAAACCACACCTGTTAAAACTTTAGTGTATTTTAAAAAACATAACCGACATCCTTAAGATCCTGCTTCTTTTCATTTAACGTATTATCAACGTTTTGAGAAACTTTCTTTCAATTATGTACAGTTTGCGTGACAGGAAATAACCAACTCCCCCTTGAGAAAAATTAAAGCAACCGGTGGCAGCCTCAAATCTGACTTTGTCACAATAGCAATTCCATTTCCTTCTGCTTTAGGGAAGGCGTGCAAGTGTCCTCCGTGGTCACCACCACACCCTTCTCCTTCTTATCAAAGAATACAAGCTCAGATAATGAAACAGGCGACTTGTCATTTGGCATCTTCTGCCAGAGCAGTAGGAATATATAGCTGAGAAGTTGCCAAATCTAGGGTTTTGATGTGTGATTATATATCTTCTCACTAAGTTATAGAAATATTTGTTCAAAGATATTGAGGTATTTTTGTACCAAAAAGGAGAGAGTCTAAATGTACTAGAAAAAGAAAATGACTATTATAATGTATGAAAAATATTTCATATGAGTAATTATATATGCAACACAGAAAAGGAATGTATTGCATACATGTATTGCCTTTGACCATTAAAATTCATATCTAAGAAGGAATTATAGTACACTATCATTTAGAGCTTGTGCTCTGGTATTGGATTTTTGGGCTTTGAACTTCAGCTTACAAGTTATTTCTTGGGTGAGTTTCTTTTCTTTGGGCCTTAGTTTCCTTGTCTGAAATAGTAGTGCCTAATTCCTAGGGATCTGGTTGGGATTAGATGCATTAATCTTGTGCAAAGCATGTAAAGCAAGGTCTAGAACCTAAGAGCTCCACACACATTATTATTATTATTATTATTATTATTATTATTATTACTGTTTGCTATACTATGTGTGTGGCATAATTGACCTCTATCAGTGGTTCCCTAATACTCATGGAAGGTCCAGAGCCAGGCTTGCTGATTTAGGTAGCCTGGGGCATTTTGAAATATACTCTCCAAAGATTCAGGTTCAAAAAAGTTTGCAGTTACAGGGTGGTGGATTTTTCTTGGAGATGTGGTGGGAGCACAGAGGAGGGAATGAGTCATCAGTCCCCTGAGAGGGTGCAAGCAGGCTTTGCAAAGGTCATGATGCTGGGAGAGGGCTTGAGTGGTGAAGAGATACTTAGGAGAACAAGTGGCTGGGTTTGGCGGGTGGTGTACTCAGCGGAGGAAGAAGATACATCCAAAATTCAACTACATCTACGGCGGACCTATTATAAGCAAGACAGGCTGCTGGACACACTGATCTCATCTACCTCTTCCCTCAACCCAGTGAGGCTGATGTTACCATCTCCTTCCACAGGTGTGGACAGTGAGTAGTTTGGGCACTTTTCCCACACTCACAAGAGAAGTAGGATTCAAAGCCAGGTCTGATTTCAAAGCTCTTTGTCTTTCTGCCCACTTCCTCCGTTAAGAATGGTTTAGAGCGCACACTTAGCAGTGGGTGTGTGGTGTGTGTGGTGGGGCTCTGGGCTGGACAACGATGGTGGGCCAGGCAAAGAAGCAGCCTGTGGTTAGGTGGGCAGGACCTTGGCTATTTCTGGTGTTTGCAGCAGCCCTCCTGTGCTTCTCGGCCTTCAGGAAACCTCTGGTCGTGGGGGGCCTTGACCAAGAGGGACCTCGCCCAAGAGGGACCTCCACTTGGCCTCCTTCAGCCTCACCCTGGAATGGAGCACCTCCCATCTCAAAGGTCATCGTGTTAGGTGCCGCCGCACTGGCCACATTCCCTTGGGGACTCTCCTCAGTAATTGCTGTCCTCCCTTCTTAGGTTACTCATGAGTAATAAACCACCCAGGTGACCCAAGGCAATTTGGTTTGCTAGTTAAGAGAGAAAACCATCTTCCTGAGCTTGTGTGGGAACCCTGAGATCTCAGTTCGGAAACACACAAAAGATTCTGAGGCTGGAACACTTTCTCTTTTTTCACATGTAGAGTTAAATACGGACCCTTGGCAAGTCATTTAAATCTTGTAAGACTTTGAAGGTAGGGTAGCAGTGACACGACATAACCCCTCGTTTTGTTTATTAATGAAGTCACAAGAGATAGGCTTGTGCTTCCTTCTGGGTGGGAGGTTGAATTTAACTTTGTTTAACAAACAACTCATTCTAACTGAGTGACTCATAGGATAACTTCAGTCAAAAGAAACTTAATTTACTCCTGCTTCCCTCTTGATTTTACTGTCTCTATAAATCCAAAGAAGCCGCTATACCAGAAAGACTGAGGAAGTCAGGGTTTTACTCACAGAAGTGCTGCAGTAGAAAATGGTCATTTCTCTGTGCTACATTCAAGTGAATTCGCAAACCCACTGGGCTCTGACATAAACAAATGTGTTTGTACTGACTAGAATCCATGGTGCAAGGTAGGGCAGTGTCTGAATCGTGGTGTCTGGTTTCTCACAGAGGAAAATAAATGGCTGGTAAGACTTCTTTGTGGGTTTTATTATCGGTAGTCTTACACTTCTAAATCAAGCTTATTAGACACTACAATTATAGGGTCCCTGGAATGAAGTTGTTGGTTTGGTGATACCTGTTCTGGTCCTATGGCTCATGGAGGATCATGATTCCCAAGTGGAACTTCCAGATCAGGCCTTTCTGACCTGCACCGCAGTCCCTTAATTGCAACTCTCTCTGGGACATTTCCCTTTCATTCTTGCAAACAACCTGTCCCTGAACTCACTGTCTTCTCCCAACTCACCCTCCAACTTTGTTCATGGTTGATCTCATCTCCAGTTCTTCAGGTGACCAGATCCACCCCAGGATTTCCCAGCATTCAGTATTATCAAGTTTTATCTCCTTGTCTCCATGTCGTCTCTGGATTTAGACCTTCTTTCTACTTCTGCCATAGTCTGCGACCTGATCACGTTTCTCTTGATGTACTGAGTCTGCCCCTCCTACATAGGAGTGTTAGTTAATTTTCTTAAATGCTATTTTATGCTGTCTATGTTTTTCTCAAAATTCTCTGGTGACCTTCCTTGCTTAATGAGTCAAGTTCAAGTTCTTTATCTTGGCATTCTAAGCCTTTCGCTTTCTCTCTAGTCAACATACTTTACTACTTTCTGGATCTTCTCCCACTTAATGACTTAATGTCTCCCATATGTCAGCTCAATCTCACTTTTAGGCAATTCCTTAACTAGAGGACACTCTATTTTATCTCTGAGGGTTCAGCACAAGACCATAAGCCCGCTTTTCCTGCTCAGAACACATCAGTAATCTCTGCCTTCTTTTGTCTCTGATTAGTTGTCTCTGTCAATTATTTTAGAACTAGATCGCTTATGTTCTTGTTTACTCCTTGTATCATTTAACGTATGTGCGTCTTGCCCATTTGGTGAGGTCTTTAAGGGTAAGGGCATATCTATAAGTTTCCTTTTGAGCACTCAGAATCCTCAGCCTAGGTATAGGATGTAGTAAGTGCCACCCTGCTATCCACAGTCCTTGTTGACTTGAAAGGAAATCTTCAGATATTGCGGGGTCTTTGGCAGACTCCAGTCCCACGGCTGTCTGAGACAGGAGCTATCCCAGCTGTGTGGTTACCTGTGTGGCTCAGGGCACCGGGGCTTCATGGCCGGCTTTGCATAAAGTAGATGTTCTATTTGTTGAATGAATGAATGACAACCTAGAGGAAATACTGGGCTCCCTATTTTGATTTTCCATTTTTTATCAATCATATACAAAATAATAAATCTATTAAACAATGTCAGCCAGGCTAACAAAAGGCAGTGGCTAGTTTCAGTTTTAGCTTTAGAAGGCAAAAACTTTCTATTTCATTGTGGATTTCCCCAGAAAGTCAGGTACATTGAATGATCTCTCCTGACTTCTTTGTTTGGCTCCTACTTGAATACCTCATCTTCCAATGAAATTTATATCTAGTTGAGTAGAATTATTGATGACTCCTTCCTGGTTCCTTAGGTCTTGAAGCACATTTCAGAATGGCTGTAAAAATGCTGGCCTTAGTGTGCAGTCCTCCTTCACTTCATTGTTGCTCTAAAGCTGTTCCTGCTTTACTTCCTCCAGAACACCTTCCCTATTTTCCCAAGACTGAGTTAACTCTTCCCTTCCCCAAGGTTAATCATGCTCTCCTCTGAATCCTGTATACACAAACATATTTCTCATACTATGTATACTTTTAGTATACATGCATGTATTATTAAATGTATCAGAACACATCAGAATGTACAGGTTTATGTCTCTATAAATTCCTCAAAGACTGTGGCTGTGTCTCATTTATCTTTGTATCTCTAGCACCTGGCTCACTGCCTACGTCAGGAGGTACTCCATCAGCGGTCACTGGTGAGTAGTGACAGGGAGTGAGTAAAACAGTGAGGCCGACATCAGTTGTGTCTTCCGCAATGCAGTGGCATTTCGGTGGCTAACCATCCTACTGGTCTGGCATTTCTGCATGTGGAGAGCTGGGGAGCTTGTAGCCACAGACCCTGGGTGCACATCATGGAGCATGACCCACGTGAGTTAGAAAGGAACCACGGAAAAAAAAAAAAAAAAAGAAAGGAACCACGACCACAGTTAGAGTCTTATCTTGTCTTTCTTCTAGGAGTTCTTGTAGTTCTTCTAGACAGCTATTGAACTTCGAAATTTTGGAGTGTTACTCTGGCGCTCACAAGAAGTCTGAGCTTTTCCCAGCTGACATCTCCCTTCTCTGCTTGTAGAGCATGGGGCTGGGAGCCTGAACTTCCGGGGGAGTACTGGATATCATCTTCTGAACATGACTTCTTCCCAAACATCCCATAACATTTTTTTTTTAAAGATTTTTATTTATTTATTTGACAGAGAGATCACAAGCAGGCAGAGAGGCAGGCAGAGAGAGAGGAGGAAGCAGGCTCCCTGCTGAGCAGAGAGCCCGATGTGGGGCTCGATCCCAGGACTCTGAGATCATGACCTGAGCCGAAGGCAGCGGCTTAACCCACTGAGCCACCCAGGCGCCCCCCATCCCATAACATTTTTTTAAAAGATGTTTTATTTTCTCTTTCTTTTTTAGTTGAGACATAATTGACATGTAATATTGTATAAGTTTAAATGTATAAGGTGTTTGATTTGATACATTTATATATTGTTGTATGATTCCCACAGTGTTAGCTAACACCTCTGTTAGGTCATATAATTACCATTTAATTATTGTGGTGAGAATAATTAAGATGTAGTCTCCTAACAACTTTGAAGTGTATAATGCAGTACTGCTGACTATAATCACTGTGTTGTGCTTTGGATTTCCCGGACTTATCTATTTACTAGTTGCGAGTTTATACCCTCAAAAACATCTCACCCTGGAACATTTTAATTTAAGCCCTTTACATTTTGTGTGATTCTCATAGGTAACATTAAGAGTCACCTTTAAGAAGATGACTGAAAGGCTGTCACCATCTGCTAGGAATTCTTTCTTAGAAAATGGAGTTTGTAAGCAAATTGTCCCTCTTTAAGAGGGGGGCATCCCTTAGTACCAGATGGTTTGTAACATGCTGGGTAGCTTTTGTTGATGGTTCTTCTGTGAACGTATTTTATATTTCTGCAGGGTGTAATGTTTTAGATATCAGCTTTTATTTTTTTATTCATTTATTTTTAAAGATTTTTATTTATTTGAGAGAGAGAGAGAGAGTGAGAGCACCAGCTGGGGGGAAGGAGAAGAGGGAGAGGAAGAGGAAGACTCCCCGCTGAGCAGGGAACCTACAGGGCTGGATTCCAGGACACTGGGATCATGACCTCAGCCGAAGGTAGACGCTTAACTGCCTGAGCCACCAGGGCACCCTTTGATGGCAGCTTTTAAAAAAGTCTTTGAAACTCTGGGTCACTTCTCCTCCATAATAATATATAATAATATATATATATTTAATTGTATATTTATATATTAATCACATTATATATTTATATATTATTTTATGTTTACATAATATATATTTACATAAAATATTTGTCTAATTTTGTCTAATTATGTATTATATGATATATGTATTATATTTATAAATGTATATCTAATGTATATGTATGTATAATACATATGTATAAATATGCATTATGTAATATAATTATAATATATAAAACACATATTTTTCATATATATGAATAAATAGTATTTATTAGTTCTATTTCAGCAATAATGAGCAAAGGAAAATCTTTTTGTAGCTCTATTAAAATTACCTCACACTTGTGGAGTTAAAACGGCCTTGCCTGGAGAAGCAGATCTGGAGGAATAGAACTTTAAAGATCAAGATTAGCAAATTAGCCAACAGGAAAAGCCAAAGAGCCAATTAACCTCCTCCTCCTGAAAAGACGGTGGCTGCTCTGGGGCTCCAGGCTCTCTGAAGCAGCTGAAACATGCCTCCCTAAAACTTCCAGCTGAAGCTGCCTCGTTTCTTCAAGCTCCACAGTCGCTGGGAATGTTTGCTTTGTATGTCACTTCCTTTGTCACTCGAGTGTGGAAGTCATTGTGTTGCTCTGAAATGGTTGCCATGGGAACATCTCCACCTAGTCATTATCTACTCAGCCTACTGATTACATTAAACCAGGAGACAGAGAGGTACAAGGGCGCTGTAGCCACCTGTTCTAGAGAAAACTGTGATCGCTTATGCGACATTTTTGCCTCTGTGGCCACACATTTCTCAGAACATTGTCTCCATTTTCTCTTCTCTCGTTTCCCTCCAGAGTTAGGGAATGACATAAATTTGTAGGACGGTGGCATTGGGATAACTGAGTCCTTACATTCCCAATCCTCCTGCCCTCCTCCGGGTCCCCGTTTTTGTATCTCACACAGAATAAAAATAATTGTCATTCTTTTCTCTCCCTCTCTTCTGCCCCTCCATGCTTAGGCGTAAGGATAATCCTCTTCTTTAAAGGTCTATGATTCCTGAGCCCACACAAAGGTGCTGAAGCTACATTTTTTCTGCTTCTTATCTAGAGAAGCTTCTCAAAATTCACACAAATGCCTTTTTTCTAAGTTATATAAAATATAAACAGTAAATGAAACTGGCTGTCAACAGGTAACTTTATCTGACATATTTCTCAGTAAAGAAATGCATGGGTATGGATGCGTCTTTTATGAGGAGGATTTCAGATATTTATTCCTGGATTGAAAGTGACATTTATGAGGTGTTGTCTTGAAGTACATTTTTTTTGGTAGGAAAAACTTTAAAAAACCATTGGCCTTGTAATTATTGTCTAAACCAGAATACTTAGGGAATGAAAATGGCATTAATAAGTTTGCCTAGACAACAGGTACAAATTTGACCCCTTATATGTAGACAAGTACATAGGCATGGTAGTACCATGTCTTCAAAAAATAGGGGGAAAGAGATACCTCTTCCAGAGCAATGTTTGTTCAGTTGGAAATTGTAACTGAGGAATTTAAAATCTGAATGAGCAAGGAAGTTCCCTTTCTGTTTACACTTCTATCTCATGTAAATTAAGTCAATGTGAGTCCATTCTTGAAAGTAAAGTGATGGCACTGGGGATTGGGAAAAAAAAAATGACATTAACGAAGGAAAATAGACCAGGGTGAATGTACCTATGGAGATGTCATAAGCTTTTAACTTCATTTAAAAAACTGACTTAAGGATTAGTCACTCTTTTCTGTTAAGGGTCATACAGTTAAGTATTTTTGGCTTTGTGGGTCATATGGTCTTTCTTGGAAAGTAGCTGTAGATGATATGTAAATGAAGGGCATGGCTGTTTGCCAAAAAAATCTTATTTATGAGACAGGGATGGGTGGGACCATAGATTACTGCATTGGTTTTCATTGGCTCATTCTCCTTCTAGTTATCTGTTTTAATGTCTACAAGTTTTGTCCTGACAGAAAGATATTTTAGATACTAATTCTGACATCTTGTTCTGCTATGGCAGATTGGGGCAGTAGCTGAGAGGGCCAATGAAGAAGTGCAATGGACCTTACTATTCAATGTACATTTTTGTTAGTCATGTTCCAGCCATTCAAGACATATGCTGAAGTGGGGGGTAGAAGGTGAACTTCCTGCCACATTTTGGACAGGGAGTGGCAGCCACGTGGATTTCACTGTTGTAGAAGAAGAGCAGCTGGGATGCAGACATAGGGGAGAGAGGCTCTGGTGATTTGGTTTTTCCTATAAATGGTCTTTTTAAAAAAGTCCTACCCAGATTCTAGCTTGGCAGAGTGGGGAAAACCGCAAGATCCTGAGGAAAATAAAGTCTTCAGTCTCTGCCTATACTTGCAAAAAAATGACCCCCAATGAAGGTAAATGATACAACAAATCACTTTAAACTAGTCCAGTACTTACTATGTAGAACTGGAATCAGTTGGTAAAAATAAAAGTTTTAGAAGAAAGTCTTAAAATGTTCCTTTGGAGTTCATCTTTATATCTTTATAGAATTATACTTAAAATGTTTCCTTTTAGGCACGAAGCATATGTTAACAACTCAGGCAGGCAAATCTCAACAAGAACACGAATGACTTTAAAGAGAATTAAATAGTATCTCTATTTAAATATTCTATCTTAAGTCACTGTATGGAACACAGACCCACACCTGCTGCTACCTGGTGACAAACTACTGTAATTGCAGGCTAATCTAGAAACTGGAGTGACCACAGTCCTGTTATTGATTCTGTTTTCAACTCTCTAACAAGGTACAGCAGGCATTTGACAAATGAATGGAAAGTACCACAGACAAGGAAAAATCTCAGAGGGCTTCAGTCCTATCTGAGTTGTTGAGCAAAATATAGGTGATGACAGATGTTGTAATCATTTAATATAATCTTTTTGGGGGATCTTTTGATCTAATTGGTAACAAATGCAAGTGAAAAGTCAGTTCTTTGAGATCTCGTAGTCTATTTAAGGATATGTTTTATACATCTAGGAAAGAAATTGAGTCCACCATAAAGCAAAATACAATGAAGGCAAATTGATATTGCTTTAGCATGTTTTACTGATAAAGACACATAAGTGAAGGAATTATCTAGAGTATTGAGCAGAGGGGAGTGGATTTCCAAATGGAGGGCCAACACTGTCACTTAATGTGTGGAAGGTCATGAGCAATAGATGGAGTGAAATGGGAGTGGAGGAGAAGAGAGCATCTCATACCAAGGGAAGGAGGCCAGGGTGAGTCCAGGCTCTAGGAAGTTTCTGGAGGACCTACAGAAGATGGGTAACAGGATGGCACCTACTTGTAAGTGATTTGTTATATGTGAAATATTATCTGCATTGGTTTTCTGTTTAAATTTTTTATATTTTTTCATTTTTTTAATGTTATAAAACTAAAAAAACTAATTGTAAAAAACCCAAAATCCAAGTGTTACAGAAACCTATGATGTAGACAATGAAATACTCCATAACCCCACTTACAAAGATAACTGCTATTAGCTGATGTTGCTTATTAATAGTAGCATAATTTAGAAACAGATTATATCACTTGGAACCTTGAAATTAAAAAGAGAAGTTTCTCCTATTTTCCTAATTCATCCATGCCTCATACTGGAAACCATGATATAACATCTCATCTAATATTGAGAGAGGCTTTTTGGGTTTTCTCCATCTCACACTTAGTAAGTGAAGCCATTGGAGAGCCCTGGTGTCTGTGAGACAGTGAAATAAATATGCCGTTTACTCATCCCTATCTTGCTTGGTGGAACCATATCCCTGGCAACTGGAAATCAGTATAGTCTAGAGACTGTCAAAGGGGTGACTTCCATGGGTAGCTGGAACAGCCTAGTGGAGGTCATAAGGAAACTTAAGAGACACCATCAGAGCTCTGCACTATACCCCCCAATATATCCAATATTGCATTGGTTTGGCAAATCAATTGTGTCTTCTACAATGTATTTTTGGGGGCTGTGTTGGGGAGGTTATTTCTAGTATGGAAACGTTACTCCAAATCTCTGTGTCCCAGAAAGAGCTGAGAAAATAGATATTGTACATTGATAGGGAAGTTTAGTGAGCTAGAAGATCATAAACATTTCCATCCCCTTCTGAGCTTTTAAGGATCTAAAGATAGCAAGTTTTGACTTCTCTTAGTAATTTTTAGGGGTTAAGGTAAATCGGATTACCTCTTCTGCTGAACTTTTTTATTCCAAAGGAAAGTAATACCATGTGGTTGCAACCCAACACTTCAAAATTTATGGATGGGAAGTGACATGAGAACCAAACACTGAAAACCTTGGAGCAAACTGAAATTTATCCACTTTCTACCTCCACCGGCCTCTCTAAGTCCAAAGTGCTGGATGGTTGCGATAGTTAGAAGACATGAAATAAGGTGGAGAGACTAGTCACTGGTCTGGGTTTCCAAAGAATTTGAGATTAACAGAGTTATGAACTGGAGGTTGAGAAAAACTCCAAATAAGGAGAAGTATATGAAGGGGAAAGGTAGAAACGAATGACTTTCTGAGGTATTCATAATGGAGGAAGCAGCAAGTCCAGACTTCTAGGGTCCTGCCATGGTGAAGAGTATTACTGGAAACATGAGAATGGATCTCGGGGACCTCGATTAGATAAAGAAGGGAGAATGACACAACAGATAGTTACTAAGGGCAGCGGCATAATAGGTTTCCCTGTGGAGTTTTAGCAATGAAATAGAATCTCATCTGGTTGAGTCCGGGATGATGGTGGAAAGAATGTGCTGGATAATGAAAGGGATAAGCTTCCTTGTATAGGGCTTCACAGTTTTTAAGACTTACATTTTTATTTTAATTTTTCCCACTTTATTGAAGTTTATTTTTTTTCTTTTCAAATTTTTATTTAAATTCTAGTTAGGTAACATAAGACTTACATTTTTAAAGCTGACCTGATCTCATTTGATCCTCACTAAAGCTCAGGCAGGTAGGCAGGGCCAGAATTACGTCACTAGGGAGGAAATCTAAAGACAAAGGGTTAAGTTCCATTTGGGAGGGGAGACAGAGAGGAAGGAAGGCAGACCTCGGAGGGTTTTGAAGTTCAGAGGGAAGTAAGTTTTTTTTTTTTTTTAAGGAAACATTTGTTCCTTTCCAGGTACACTTGATTACTCACTGTTAAGTAGGCGGAAGTCAATGAATGGGTAGGAGCCACGGCGTTCAGCAGGAGCCCCCGTCTGACCCCTTAGTCGTACATCTCCTGAAAAACAGAAAATCCAAACAAATGTTTGAAAATATTGCCAAGTATATTCATTTTTCCACTTATGTCACTGGAACCAACACCAAATGTCAGGAGGAAAATGATTTCCATTCACCTTGCATAATAGAGAGCTATGTGAGAAGGGATATTTAATGAATGCTGAGTGTAATGAACTTGGCAATACTCTAACGAGCGAAGCAGCACTCTGCTCCCTTTTAGATCTGCCTGGAAGATGGATCTGTGAAAATCATAGGAATTTACAAAATGTCCATTGTCTGAGGGCCACAAAGATGAGGCATCTGAATTGGGAAGGACGAATGGTGTTCTGGGATTATAGCTTTTATTCTTATTAACATGTTTAATTGCCCAGTGTTATTCTCTTGGTTCCAGCACAGTTGCCTTCTGACTGGTGTCTACCATCCTGTTGCCCAGGCAGTATCATGGATCTGCTTTAGAACCCGCTCAGTGAAGGCCCATTCCGCTCCAGGTAGTTTGGATACTTCGCCTCCCGTGGACATAACAGTTGCTAGGGTTTGTAGAACTTATTTTTTTGTAGGTTTTCTTTAATGTCTGCGTTCACTTTCCTTTGTGATGTGTCTTCTGCCTTTCCGATCAAGGGCACTGACTTTAGAACGAAACAGACTCGGGATCAATCTCAGCTCAGACATGTTACCTGTACGATCTTGGGAAATTTATTTCTCTTAGCCGCAGTTGCCTCCTTTTAAAGTGTCATTGGTTGAAGAATCTAAAATAACACTTGCTGTCTTGCCATAAATGCTGGGTTTACTTCTTTCTCAACTCCTGAAAAGCAATGACCCTGCATATTATATGTTTTGCACTTTTCCATACAGCTTTGTATATTGTATGGCATATAGCAGACTCTAAGTGAATGTCTTCTGTTGACAAGAATAAATATAAAGACAAAATTTGCCAACTAATACATAAAGTGTGGAATTAGAGGAGAGGTAAAAATACATGAGATCTACTATATTTCTGGAAGAACTGAATCAGGGAAAATTTCAGTTCCATGAGTAATGGGTCCACTCCCATAAACTACTCTTTCCCAGACGTGAGGCAGCAGCGGGCCTTAGCCTATGAGTAGAGAGGAGGGACAATCTTCTCTCTACCATTCCCACCTCCTGTAGTCAACCAGCGCCTGGGTGAGATCCCCTTCAGCTGTAACCCACACCATTGGCAATGTTTAAAATACCCCTTACAAATAGATGGGCTTACCAACTGCAAGCTGTGAGCCTCTGGACTATTCTGTGCTTTGAATTTTATATTGGTACCTTATTTAATGCTTTATATCATCTGATATTATAGTGCCATACTGATATTAAGGAATGTTACAGTTTACGGAATAAAGCAAAGTGGGAGGAGGAGGAAAGAGATGGAAAAGTACTTTTATAAATATGAATATCATCTGACATCAAAGAAAGGAATGCTGTTAGCATTTGGCTTGCTCCTGGAGTGGATGGCCAGCAGTTATAAGAAAGCCACTGGGGAGAGTTGAAGGGTTTTCCTGTCTTCAACAGCTTGTCTTGAACACCCCATGTTTATAACACTTTGGAAAGTTTACAAAGCACTTTCACAAACATCACAGTATATTTATTTTCTTCTTCATCTCATTGGATCCTCACAATAGTCTTGTGAAGAGAATCACTATTATTATCCTTACCGTATAGGTGAGAAAAAGGAGGCTCAGGGAAAAAAAAAAACAAAGGACTGCTGTTCACCTACCCAGTCCCAGCTCAGAGCTCAGGCCCTTTAAAGGCACTCAGTATGGACGTCTGGATGGCTCAGTTGGTTAAGCATCCAACTCTTGGTTTCAGCTCAGGTCATGACCTCATGAGTCATGGGACTGGCCCCCAGTTGGTCTCCCCACTCAGTCAGGAGTCTGCTTGATGATTCTCTCCCTCTGACCCTCCCTCTGCTCCCTCTATCTCTCAAATAAATAAATAAATTTTTAAAGGCACTCAATAGATGGTTATTGACTTTAAGTGACTGCCTAAGCTTATGGTTCTTTAAGCTCAGAATTAGCAGGGCTGGTCCTTAAATCTAGGTTACTGAACTTCACAGCAGGGCTCTCCCCTCATGTAACCATTGGTTACTAACCTTAAGGAGAGTACACACCTGGTTTAAAAAAAATCACAGGCCCTCACATGATAGAAGGTGAAATTTAGCAGCCATGGAGAAAATACAGCATGTCAAAATGATATAATAAATTCAGCACTGCCTAAATGATTTCTATTTTAGTTTTAGAAGATAGACATATATGTAACAACTTCTGCATGGATGAAACTATATTCATTTGGTCTACAAAGCTGGCTAGGTTTTAGTCTTGTTAACCTGTTGTATCATCCCTGTGGGCTTCTCTGAATGGCTTTGGGCTCATTGATTGGAAATCACTTGTCCCCCAGCATTTTTTTCCCCTCTGTATTAACAAAATATTCCTCCTGACTTTGCAGTTCAGAAGGTACCATTTTCCCAGAAAATGTCTGTGTAATATCAACAGAGGTTTTAAAGCCTTTGCCAAAATGTATTCCATTTGTCCATCTGACAGTCTAAGGCAGAGGATGCCCATTATCTTGTAAGGCTTTAAGTTTAGGGAAACATCGAGAAGACAGCACCGCGTGGCAGAGTGGGTAAAGTGAAGGCAAGGCGTGAGTAATTCAGAGACTCCTGTTGCCGAGAGGATCAATATTTCACCCTCTTGGGTGGTTATGGGCGAATCAATAACCACTTGGAGGTCCGGTTTTCTAATATTTAAATTAATTAGCATAATTACAGCAGCTTTGCCCACCCCATAGGTTGTTGTGAGGAAATTACAAGGTGAAAATAGCATGGTGGGTAACAGTTACTGAATCCTTACACCAGACTGAGCATTTTACTTGCATTTTTGACCATCATCTGCCCAACAACCCAGTGGAGTAGGTGTTATTACACCATTTTGCAGATGAGGAAGCTGGAGCCAGTGGAAATTTGATAATTTGTCTGAGCTCACAGAAATAATAGGTGTGGAGCTTGTGCTCAAAATCAAAATCGGGGGGCGCCTGGGTGGCTCAGTGGGTTAAGCCGCTGCCTTCGGCTCAGGTCATGATCTCAGGGTCCTGGGATCGAGCCCCGCATCGGGCTCTCTGCTCAGCGGGGAGCCTGCTTCCTCCTCTCTCTCTGCCTGCCTCTCTGCCTGCTTGTGATCTCTCTCTGTCAAATAAATAAATAAGATCTAAAAAAAAAAAAAAAAAGTTAAAAAAAAAAATCAAAATCGGCTCTTAAACCCCACGCTGTTAATCCCTCTCCTGTATTATCAGGGTGAAAAATTGCATGAATAGTTGAGCATTCACTTTTTATTGCCCAGTGCATGCTTTGATTGCTATTTGCTGATAAACCAAAGACATATTCATCATGATTCCTGGAACCTAAATGCCAGGGAAATCCACCCCCTTGATGAATTCGAGATTCAATCAGATAGATGTTGTTTATTTGAACAGCAGTCCAGCGGAAATGGGCTGAACGAGTAAGACAACCAAATCCTGTTCTGGATCAACAAGGCATCTATTATTTTCAAGTAAGAGATGGAAGGCAATTATTAAAAATATTATTCAGTAGGACTGAAATTACCTAGCAACTAATTTAATCAAGCTCTTAATTAAATAGAATTTTCATGATGTAATGCCGTTTTGGGGAAAAAGAAACTGTGAAGCAAGTTGATATCAAGGACACCTAAATAAACAAACAGAACAAAACAAATCAACATCAACGACAAGATCCTACAGAACCCATACCTGGAAGGTGCCTTTTCAATGATTATTCTGTCTATAACTACAATTATAGTCTTGGAAGTGGATTACTCATAAACCTAATGATGGTCTTTAGGTTTAGTAAATAATAGTGTTTAAAAAGGATGAAATCACGTTAAAAATACTAGTAAGGCAGGAGGCAGGACAATCCTAAGTCGGTAACAAAGCATTTTAGAAAGTTTTCCACGTGAACACTTAAATACAAACAAGCCATACATTCCATATGTTGAGCATTCTATTAATTGGAGACTCTGCTGAGGTAACTTCATGTCTTAAGTATATATTTCTAACGTAGAAGGTTCTCTCCCTCTCTCCCTGCTTTTATGAGCCCCTTCTGATGCTAAATTGCTTCAATATGCTCGTGGGAAGAGAGAAATACTTCAGTAACTGGTCCCTGGAGAAGCAGAGGCCACTGGGCTGATGTCCGAAAAACAGAACAAGTGGACTCCTGCTGGACTGCTTTTTCTGGCCTCTGGTCCCAGGCACTCATCTATTTACCTAAGGCCTTATATCCAAGCTAAACAATTATTTTGACTATTCATTAGGCCCTTGTTTAACTTAAGCAACTTTTTTTCTGGCAAGTGAAAGGTGCTATGGAAGCTGGGTCGGAAGTGTTGACAGCTCAGAGTCGTGTCCTCAGCCTGTCCTTATTGTGTTCCAGAATGAAACAAACAGCAGGGGAATTCTTATTTTGAAAGGGCTGCTTCTCTTTTGCCCCTTCAAGCTGAAAACATAACATGTCGTGTTCGGGTATTTCAGGCTGCAAACACAGGCAGAGAGCGGAGCTGAGTGGCTCCGGGAGCCAAGACCCGGAGACAGCCACTCACCCTCCCAGGGGACGTGGTTCCGGGATGGACCTCTTGCCCACTTGGCCTCTCGGGCTGTCTCTGCTTCATAAAAGCTTGTGCTAGGGAGCAGACAGACATTCTGTGGCCTCTTATGTAACTGGCAAAGATGGTGGAGACTCTGGCAGTGGTGACAACGTACAGTGGCTGGAACACGGGCCACATGACGGGAACCAGAGTCTGGCCCCAGTTGTGGGGTCAAGGTCATTTCAGGGTGGAGAAGGTGGGTAGGAAAGGAACAGATCCGTGGCTACTGTGCTCCTGTTGCATCTGAGACGTTGAGGAAGGTCATGATAATAGCTGCAGGAAACACGCGGAGAGTCATCGCAGGGGAGTCACTCTGAGCCAAGAGGATGAGCTGGGGGTCGTGTCAGAAAGCCGCCACGGTGGAGCAGCCCAGACATGGTGGGAGAGCAGAGGCTCTCAAGAAAGGTATTCCTTCGAGCTTCCTTAGACAGTACTCATGCACAGCACTGCTGTAAACTTGCAAACTTAAGGCAGAGGGAACCCAGACCCCCAAATCACAGCCAGGAGCCTTCACCGGGCTGCACAGCCTCAGCGGGCGGTTTCAGATATTTCAGATGACTACTCTCAATTAGCAAAGTGAATTATTTCTCCTGAGATGTTTATCTAGCCAAACAAAGAGGAGGAAGGTTGTACAATTTGATCTCTCTGTAGATTTATGGGACAGTACAGGCATCCAGTTTAGATAACTTAGGCAGAGATGACTGTTCTGAGGGCTATGAGCTTGCCTGAGATCCAAGATGGCTAATTACACCACATTTCCTATTCGGGGCTTCAGTCCTCTGCTTTAGGTTTTTGAGTGAGGCTGGGCCTCTCTGGTGGCTAAGGTGTATATATCACTTTACAACTTTGGCTTAGAATTATTAAATACTTTATGATGAAGGTGCATTTTGGGACCTGAATATTATGAAGGTGAATATACAAATAACAGTGTCCTTCTTTTCTAAAGCAGGTGAGGTAGGTTTCAACTCAGACTAGACATTCTTCAGCTTGATGGTTTTACAGAAGGAAAATGAGAAGAAAAAAAAAAGTTGAGGGAAAAAAAGTTATGATCACCAGGAACACAGGAGTCTAATAAAAAATAGATATTGAACAAGAAGTAGCAGAAACGCCTGAAGAGAATTCCAAGAAGCTATAAAAGAACTTAAAAGAAGAATGTGTCTTCTTATAAAGATTAAGGATAAGGGGAATAATTTGCAGAGTCATTTTAGGGAATATGTGATCTGGGTCTGCCTTAAGTAATGAAAACACTGATGTAAGCTTGCACATTATTCACTTATTCTGGGATAATGTTTTTATTTATTTTATTTGTTTATTTATTTATTTGACAGAGAGAGACACAGTGAGGGAGAGGGAACACAAGCAAGGGGAGCAGGAGAGGGAGAAGCAGGCTTCCCGCAGAGCAAGGAACCCAGTGAGGGGCTCGATCCCAGGACCCTGGGATCATGACCTGAGTTGAAGGCCGACGCTTAATGACTGAGCCACCCAGGTGCTTTTTAATTCTAGAATCTCACCAAAGCAAAGTTTGTTGTTTTAAATAAATGCTACAGCTCTGGATGTAGATGTAGATAGAGTTGTGCTTGTCCACCCCCAGCACTTCATGATGTCTGGCACATGGTAGGCACTCAAAAAATAGTAACTATTATTCTTATTTACTTACTGTTCTTCTTGAGGTTTCTGCCTGTCCCTTCATTTCCCCCTCCCATGATAGTCAGTATTATTTAGGAGAATTTCTAAGTCAGGAACTGTTTTAAGGACTGTACCTGTATGAGCTTGTCTAGTCCTTATGACAGTCCACCTGAAGGAGATGTGTGTATCAGCCCCCTTGTACTGAGGAACACAAAGAACTTGCTTGCAGGTGACTCAATTGGGATTAGAAGCCAAGTGGCCTCGGGAGCTCGTGGTGTCTAACCGCTGTTACAAGGGGCCACTATCCCCATTCTCTACAGCAGTGACCAATGAGATCACCCATGACATTATTCATGGTTTCCTTTGATCCACCAGGTTGTTTCTCCTCTGTCTGCTGGGTAGTTTAGGGTTATAAAAGTAAGTACCAAAGCTATGTCCCAAGGAAAGACAAATGTTTATCCCGGTACTTTTTCATGGGAGCTTTGCAAGCCCAGTAGGACAGGAATGCTGTGGTCCATGACATGGGAATGCATGGTACCCACTGGTGCTGATTAGACCACAGGGAGTCTGGACCCCACTGGAGATCTAGGCATCTTACAGGTCAGTAGAACTTTTGAGTAAGTGAGTCAGCAAAGGGGCCAGTTCTAGGGCAGGCTCTGAGGGGACCCTAGATTAATTGAATTCATTTCAACAAATACTCATTCACAACATTATATAAAGTGTTAAAAAGTAGGTGTGGAAAATAAAAATACAAAGATCCATAGGATGTCATCTTGGCACTCAGATAATTAATCATCTAGAAGAGAGCTACAGGAATGAGCAAATATGGCATATGCTAGAAGAAGTCTGGTGCTTAATGATACTGGAATATTTGGGTTTGGATCCCTCTTTCAGAAAGAAGCATTGTAGGCTTTATGATTTTATATGGATAAGTAACTTGAAAATTTCTGTGCCTTGCTTGAATGGCTCCCTAGCTATCTTATAAAATGTTTCAGTTGGTAAAACTGAAAGATAATTATTTAATGTTTAATTTTTAAATTAAATATCACTTTTAAATTTTTAAAATATTTTAATTTCAGTTTAGTTAACACACAACTTTATATTAGTTTCAGGTCTACAATACAGTGATTCAATAATTTTATACATTACTCAGTTCTCATTCTGATAAGTGTACTTAAATTAAATATAATTTTTACACTGAAAGGCCATTCACATTTTAGAACTATGGTTGAAAGAGTGATTTGGACTCTTACACCAGGTCTCTAGCAAGCAAGTTTCTTACAGACAAGAGACTTAAATGAATAGCGTTAGTTTCAGAAACCATTTGTTATCAGAAGAGATGTCTTTTGTATCTGATGAATGTGATAGCTTTCTGGAAAAAAAAATATTTATACACACACATCAGGAAAGGTGGGGAGAGAGAGAGAGACATAGGACAAAGAAGAGAGAGAAGAGTCTATAGAGAACCTGGACCTGAGGAGGGATTGAACCCTGGGGCTGAGGGGGAGGAAGGTGTCAAGGATAGTTCCTAGATTTCTGCATTGCATCGCTGGATGATTGGTTGTGCCACTCACAGAAAAAAGGA
Source organism: Lutra lutra (assembly GCF_902655055.1). Lineage (NCBI taxonomy): Eukaryota > Metazoa > Chordata > Mammalia > Carnivora > Mustelidae > Lutra > Lutra lutra. Next base: position 87,561,804 of record NC_062283.1, on the reverse strand, counting down.
AGTTCTAAAAGGGGCATTATTTTATGTTCTTCATTTGAGAAATGATACTTAATATACAAGATGTTTATGACACATGGTAGTTTTGGCAGATAATATAATAGTGAAGAACCTTGGGAACAGACTTGGTCTCGTGGAGTTTAGTCTACTGGAGGGGACATCAAAGAACAATTATGTGCATAAATGTAAAGTTGTAACTTTGGAGAGTGGAACAAAAGAGACATATATTGTGTTAAGAAACTTATAATGGGCGAGGGAATGTTGTTTTAAGCTTCCCTAAGGAGGTGACATTTGATCTGAGATCTGTTGAATGAATGCAAGTTAATTTCAAGTGAGCATATATCTCAATTTTCCCTGGAAAAGCTTAGTTTATGCCTTTTGTTTTGCCTGGTGGAATTAGTAACAGTGCCCCTTTCACACTCAGAAGTATTCTAGTTGACTCTTACATGATCACTCTGAGCTCAGCAATCCAGGCAGGTGAAAATGCATTTCCAAATGCATTTGGCAGGAGGATGACATATTTGAGGTACCTTAACAAGACCAAGTGCATCACAGCAAGACCGAAATGGATGTGATGGGGCATGGTATAAAATGAGGTTGGATAGGTGTCAGGACTTCGTAGGACAAAGGAGGCTGAGGAGTTTGACTTTATTCCAAGACAATTCGGAAGCCATGGATGAGTTTAAGGGAAGATGATGTTATCAGATTTGCATATTGAAAAAACAACTTTTGGTGCAATATGCAGAATGGATTGGGAGGGGCAAGAATGGAAAGTTAGAGATAACTGTAATAGTCTAGGTGAGAAAAGATGGTAGCTTGGAGCAGGGAGGTGAGCAGATTTTTGAGATATTTAGTAGGGAGAATTGACACGTGGTGTGAAATAGCATATAAGGGCTGGAAGGAGAGGGAAATAGCAAGGATAAGTCCTAGATTTTCAGGTTTGCATAACTGGATGACTATGTTTAATCACAGAAAAAGGAAATTCCAGAAGGACCAGATTTGGGAGGAGAAGTTCATGTGCTCAACTTTGGTCCATTTTGGGTAAGTATTCCTGAGATTTCAAAGCAAAAATGTCATGTAGGCAGCTAGACACATGGGTCTGACACTAAGAGGGAATGTCTGAGATGGAGATATAAATTTATAAGTCAAATAAATCTGTGGGCATGCTTGAAGTTGCCCAGGAAGAGAAGTGAGAAGTGAATAGAGCCTCTCATCCAGCCTTGACAAACTATAACATTTAATGTCTTGTTAGAAGAGGAGTCTGTGAGGGAGAAGGGGAAGCCAGGGAGGTAAGAGGAGATCCAGAAGCTTGTTGTGTCATGGAAGAGAGTAATTCAAGAGGGAGGGAATGGTTTTCAGATAAGTCTTGCTGAAAAAGATAAGTGAAAAGATGATTGGCAAAAGCCCATTGAATTTAGTCAAGTGACTATAATGAGAAATAGAAGCCAATTAGTTTGGCTATTATGTGGAGTTGGGAAATTGGAAAGTTTTTTTTGTTTGTTTGTTTGTTTGTTTTTTGTTTTTAAATTAAGGAGCAGATATTTAGATGGATCTTAAATGATAAGCAAACTCTGGAAAAGCAGAACATTATATTGTTGCTTGTTATTCATCTAACTATGATCATTGAAATCAAGGGAAGGGATTTTTAGGAAAAAAATCATGATGATCTTAAGAACAATAATCACTAGGAATGATCTTAATAATAAAGCATAATTTGAAAATTGCACAAAGGACAAAACAGTCCAAGTCATGAAAATGTCTGCAAATTTTTGCGAAATACATTGATACCCTGTCTAATCACTTCCTATACTTAAATATACTTCAAGAAAAAAGTTTAATGGAAATCACTGCCAAGACAATTATTTGCTGGGAAGAAAATGATGGGCATATCAATTGAGAATGAATAAATATAATTAATAAGATAAAATACTGGCCAAGTCCCAATATTGCTGAATAATTCTTGTTTTTTTGAGCATTGAATAATTTGAGAGAAGTGTTTTAATGTATTGTTTGTTTTCATGTGCTTCTGAACTTCCTGAATCTGGCCGGGAACAAGGACAAACCTGCCAAAATACTGCAAGAAAAGATGTTGCTGATCATGGGCAGGAAATACTCAAAGTCCCATGAGATAGCATGTTCTTAAGAGACTTCCACACCAAGTCTGCTGACCTCAGAAGGACCATTGGGCTACGACAATCCCTACTGAAGTCTGCTCAGGGCTAGGAGGTATTTGGGAATTCTTCATTTACTTCTGTTTCAACATGGCACTTAACATTCTTTTAATCTTCAAGTATTGTCCATTTTTTGTTTTTCAGAATGGAAACCAAGGACAAAAATGGACTTTGTAGGAAGTTATTGATTGATTATATTATATCCATGTTATAGGATATTATTTTGCTATTAAAGCCAGTAACTTTTATCTCAATAGTAATAGCTAACATTTATTGAGCACTTTGTATGTGTTAGGTAATATATGAAGTACTTTTCATGAACTTACTAATCCTTTTAATAATTCCCTTAGATAAACATTTTTATCAATATCCTACCTGAGGGGTAGAGGTGTTAAATTACTTTTCCATGATGACATGGCCCACTGAGTATGAAGGCTGATTTGAAACCATGGTTTCTTTTTTGCTAATATGGTACCATCCTTGTTCAATTATGTCTTGATCTGAAGTGGGAGCCATAGTATATTGTTAAGGTAGGATGGGTATTATATAGTATTTAAAAACTGTATTACAAAGTAAAGAAATCAATTGCGTGAGAAGTTGTTTACTACCTGTATGACCTTGGTAAGTCCTAACCATTCTAGGCTTTTTGAGGTCTTTTGTTTCATTAAGTAAAGATAATAATATCTGCTCTGTATACCTAATCAAATGAAATCACATGGATAAAAGTACTCTATCCATTACTTTGTAATGAATTTTTATTATTAAGAATATTATTGTTGTTACTAGATAAGGATTAAACATACAAAAAAGATGTTATATAAATTCTATATTGTATTATACTTTTATTGTTTAAGTAGTAGTAGTAGTATTGATATTGCTATATGAATCTGGGTCAGTGTTAAAGTATATTCAAAGTGAGGAATATTATTCTTTGATATATAATTGAACATGTGTATTAAGAGTATTATAGGGGTGCCTGGGAGGCTCAGTGGGTTAAAGCCTCTGCCTTCGGCTCAGGTCATGATCTCAGGGTCCTGGGATCGAGCCCCACATCAGGCTCTCTGCTCAGTGGGGAGCCTGCTTCCCTTCCTCTCCCTCTGTCTGCCTCTCTGCCTACTTGTGATCTCTGTCAAATAAATAAATAAAAATCTTTATTAAAAAAGAATATTATTGTCAAATACTCTTGGGAAGCATAGAGTTTTAACAAAATTAAACTTTAAAAAAAATTGCAGTGTTGTAAGGGCACCTGGGTGGCTCGTTAGGTTAAGCGTCTGCCTATAGCTCAGGTCATGATTTCAGGGTGCTGGCATCAAGCCCTGTGTTGGGCTTTCTGCTCAGTAGGGAGTCTGCTTCTCCCCCTGACCCCAAATAAATTTTAAAACAATCTTTAAAAAAAATTGCAGTGTTATGGACTAAATTGTGCCTCCTTCCCCTGCAATATGTTGAAGCCCTAACTTCAGTACCTCAGAATGTGACTCTATTTGGAGATGGGGCCTTTAAGTCACTAATCAATTTAAGAAGAAGGTGTTAGATGGCACCTAATCTAATCAGATGACTACAGAGGAAAGACCACGTATGATGCAGCAAGTAGGCGGCTAAGGAAAGAGGCCTCAGAAGAAACCAAACATGCTGACGCTTCGATCTTGGACTTCCAACCTTCAGAACTATGAGAAAAAAATTTGTTTGCTGTTTAAGATGCCTAGTCTACAGTATTTTGTAATGACAGGGTGAAGAGGCTGCTTCTATTGGCAAAGAAAACTCTTCAGAATTTAGGGGTTCAGTGTCCCCAGCTTCATCAGGGGCTTCCCATATGTCCCCATTCCGATTTCCAGGATCCCATTCCTTCCTGATCAAAGCCCTCACTTTAATAATAGACACCCTGCAATGTTGGGAATCCAATCTGTTTTGTAATTCAACCACTAGCATGATGAGATCCTGGGTTTGGTTTTCAGGAATCTCAGCTCCACAGCTATAGGAAGTAGTCTCTTTCAGAGCAGATATAGAAGCTTACCTGTCATTTATGTGGTGCCTGAGCTGGAAATTTTAATCCCTCTGCTCTTTTTATTTCCCCACTTTGTCCAGCATCATTGGGAGCAACAATCATTAGGAGAGGTCAATCTCATGATACTCGTTAGTTTGACAAAAATGCTCCGAGGAATCTTATATATGGTTACCCAGAGACTTGTCTCTTGTAAGTATTTGATTAGGGCTATCCAAAGTTGATTTTTCTCCTATCTCTATTGCCACATCACAGCATGTATTATCAGTGCTTTCTTTATTACCAGGAAGAGATTAATCAGCATCTTTAAACCTAATCAAATTAGAGATCCAACTACAGAAAACTGAGAACCAATTCAGAAAACTCATCCTTAAGATTCTGTTCCTCTGGCACTGGTCTTGGTACCTATATCTGTATTAGTCAGTGTTCTGTTTCTCTGGAAAACCCTGACTAATATATGAAAGATTTTTCAGATCCTTCAACATACTGATGTTTACTGTGAATATCCAAGAAGGTGAGATTGCACAGCATTTCCCAAACACATTTGTCCACAAAATATGTTTTTTCAAGTGTCTTCTAAGATGACTGTTTTGAGGAAAATAACTGGCTATGTATTGCTCTACATAGAGCCTGTGTGTGTGTGTGTGTGTGTGTGTGTTACTTAGGTCAAAATCTTAGCACTCTAAAGAACTTAGAAGTCCTCTCACTTCCTTTATAAATACCATCAGCTCTTAAATTCTCGTCTTGTATGACTAAATCTACACCTCTGGTTCTATTTTTTTTTTTTTTTTAGGCTACAAATCAGCTGGATAATTGTTCATTTATTCCTCAAAAATAGTTTTGAGGAATATTACTCAGCCTTAAAAAAAGATGATATCTTGCCATTTGAGACAACGTAGATGGACCTAGAGAGTATTATGCTAAATGAAATAAATCAGACTGAGAAAAGAAAAAAGAAGAATGAAATGGACCATTTCCTTACACCATGCACAAAAATAGACTAAAAAATGGATGAAAGTCCTAAATGTGAGACAGGAATCCATCAAAATCTTAGAGAAGAAAATAGCCAGCAATCTCTGTGACCTCGGCTACAGCAACTTCTTCCTAGACTTGTCTCCAAAGACAAGGGAAACAAAGGCAAAAATGAGCTATTTGGACTTCATCAAGATAAAAACTTTTGCACAGCAAAGGAAACAGTCGACAAAACCAAAGACAACCAACAGAATGGGAGAAGATATTTGCAAATGACATATCAGATAAATGACATAGTATCCAAAACATATAAAGAATTTATCAAACTCAACACCCAAAGAACAAATAATCCAATCAAGAAATGGGCAGAAGGTATGAAAATGACATTCTCCAAAGAAGACATCCAAATGGCCAACGGACAAATGAAAAAATGCTCAACATCACTCAGTATCAGGGAAATACAAATCAAAACCACAGTGAGATACCACCTCACACCAGTCAGAATGGCTAAAATTAACAAGTCAGGAAACAACAGATGCTGGAGAGAATGTGGAGAAAGGGGAACCCTTCTACACTGTTGGTGGGAATGCAAGCTGGTGCAGCCACTCTGGTACACAGTATGGAAGTTCCTCAAAAAGTTGAAAATAGAGCTACCCTACAACCCAGCAATTGCACTACTGGGTGTTTACCCCAAAGATACAAACACAGTGATTCGAAGGGGCACATGAACCTCAATGTTTATAGCAGCAATGTCCACAATAGCCAAAGTATGGAAAGAGCCCAATGTCCATCGACAGATGAATGGATAAAGATGTGGTATATCTACACAATGGACTATCACTCAGACATAAAAAAAAAAAAAAAGAAATCTTGCCATTTGCAACGATGTGGATAGAACTAGAGGGTATTATGCTAATCGACATAAGTCAATCAGAGAAACCCAATTGTCATATGATTTCACTCATATGTGGAATTTAAGAAACAAAACAGAGGATCAAAAGAAAACAAGACAAAATCAGAGAGGGAGACAAACTATAAGAGACTCTTAATCATAGGAAACAAACAGCGTTGCTGGAGAGGAGGAGAGTAGGAGGATGGGGTAACTGGTGATGGACATTAAGAACTGCACATGATGTAATGAGCACTGGGTATCATATAAGACTGATGAATCTCTGACCTCTACCTCTGAAACCAATAATCCATTATACATTAATTAAAAAATATATATCAGAGTGAAAAAATAAATTTGAGGGTAATCAACAGAAAAAAAAAATAAATGGAGGAGGGTCTAAGAAGATGTCTCTGAGGTGACTTGAAGCAAAGGCTTGAATGAAATGTGGGAGGATCCATGAGGTTCTCTGGGAGGAGCCTTTCAGGCTCAGGGAACAGCAAGCACCCTGCAAGGAACATGAGTGGCATGTCCTAGAAACAGACAGGAGGCCAGCATCCTGGAGCATAGGGAATGAAGGGAGAGCACGAAAAGATAAAGGCCTAGAGTTGACATGCCAGGAGAAGCTTGGCCTGGGAGGAGTGGTAGACAGTTTAGGAACTCAGAGAAAAACAGGGAGGCACAAAAGGCTTTGAATGACAGAGCGATGTGATCTAATGTTTGTGAAGGATCACACTTGCTGCCCTGAGGGAGAGATTTTATACATTTAATAGATCCCAAAGTGAATGTGCTTTTTCTATAATCCAGGTTGTGTTTGGTGTTCTAGTCATGGCAAATCCAGTCAGTCACCACGGCCATGTCACTGGCCATACTTCCTGTCTCCCCTGTTCCCGTGGGTGGTTTTAACTCAGTAGGGGGATAAGCACTCTCTTAGGGCCTGAGTTGCGGGGTTCTCTATACAAGAGTGCTAAACCACAATAAATATTCTCCTGGCTTCACAGAAAATGGATCATTCACACAAGTTGTCTCTCAAATTTATAAGCATATAAGACATAAATACATATATTTTGGGGAGAAGTATAATTTAGAGTATTTTACTTTATCTGTAAAATTAATGGAACTGATCCTTGTAGGCTACACATTTGGAAGAAAGACCTTGCAGCATATTTACTTGAAGTGAGGACTATTCAGGAAGCAGATAAAAATCAAGAAACATTGGCTACTGTAGAAACAGTCCCAGAAAGTCACACTTATATGACTGGCATTTACTAACTCATGACAGGGATTGGATCTTCTGCTAATCTGCCCAATGAGAACGCTGCTCTGCTCTGCACATACTCCTTTCGAGCCAGTTACACGGCCATCAGAACTCAACTTGGAGACCAAACTAAAGTGGAGGTATTTTATAAGCAGAGATAATTTGATGTTTTTTCTTTTAACTGAATAAGAATCATACAATGTTTACCTTTTCCTAGTTTTCCAACACTCTTTTCATTCTCCATATTCCATGAAGATTATTGACAGGAGGTTAGCAAATATATCTGAAATAGGTGGGGTTATAATTCACTACACTCAGAAACTTGAATTTGCAGAATGGCCATCATTTTTGTTTGTTTGCTTGTTTTTTACTTTCTTGAGCTTCCATTTCAACCCTCCACACTAACCCCCCCCTTTTTTTTAAAGATTTTATTTTTTTATTTATTTGACAGAGAGAGATCACAAGTAGACGGAGAGGCAGGCAGAGAGAGAGGGAAGCAGGCTCCCCGCTGAGCAGAGAGCCCGATGCCGGACTCGATCCCAGTACCCTGAGATCATGACCTGAGCCGAAGGCAGCGGCCTAACCCACTGAGCCACCCAGGTGCCCCCACACTAACCCCTTTTAAAAACAAAGGTAAACCTTTTTTTAGTTTGAATTAATTCTTTTTGACAAGAGGAAATTTTAAAAAAGGGTCCTGAGATTTTACTACGTTCTCTTCATTACTATACTTTTACAAGACTTCTGCTCTTAATGTCTTGCCATGTCCTAGGCCATGGACTGGTCCTTTTTCTTTTTTGTTCTTTAAAAAGCATTCTAAATCCCTTAAAAATCCTCTTTCTTACTGCTTTCCATCACACATTTATGTTTGCTTTTGGTTAGATAAAACTTTCTCTGTCTTTTATGCATGTTATTAATATTTTAAAAATACTAGAATTCGGGGCCCCTGCCTGGTTCATTTGGTGGATGTGAGGATCTTGATCTAGGGATTGTGAGTAAGCACCCCATGTTGGGCATAGACATTACTTGAAGATTAAAAAAACTTAAAAAAGATAAAATATTTGAATTCCTCAGAGAATTTTCTGTGTGCCTTCATTGGATTCTTTAGGTAAACCTCTCTACTCTTGCTTAGTGGAAATATTTTGTGATCTCAGTATAAAAGTATTTCTATGTTTCTTGTCTATAAACGCCATAAGTTTGAGTGTTTGTCTTGGCCATTCTTTTTTAATTTTTATTTTTTAAATTTTATTTATTTGACACAGAGAGAGAGATCACAAGTAGGCAGAGAGGCAGGCAGAGAGAGGAGGAAGCAGGCTCACTGCTGAGCAGAGAGCCCGATGTGGGGCTCGATCCCAGGACCCTGAGATCTTGACCTGAGCCGAAGGCAGAGGCTTAATCCACTGAGCCACCCAGGTGCCCTGGCCATTTTTTTTTTTAAAGATTTTATTTATTCGACACAGAGAGAGAGAGAGATCACAAGTAGGCAGAGAGGCAGGCAGAGAGAGAGGGGAAAGCAGGCTCCCCGCTGAGCAGAGAGCCCGATGGGGGGCTCGATCCCAGGACCCTGGGATCATGACCTGAGCCGAAGGCAGAGGCTTTAAGCCACTGAGCCACCCAGGTGCCCCTGTCTTGGCCATTATTAAGAAAATGGTGTCTGAATTAATGGAATGGATACAAATTATAATAAATCTGTCTTTTAGAGTTTTATGTCAAGTCATATATCTGATTTTGATAGCAACATATGTATCTCAGTTTTTGAAATTAAAGTCCAACAATGCTCAGCATTCCATTTTCTGTGACTCAACGCTCCACCATTTTCCTCTTGTGATAATTAAACCAAGAGAAGTATTTCTTCATGTCCAAACCCAATTACACGATTTTAATCTATTTGAATGTGAGAACTGGAATTGAAAATCTGATCCAAATCTATCTATCTATATATATAGAAATACTTTTTTTGGAGATGATAAATATATAAATGAAGTTCATTCTCAATCAAGTTCTATCTATTGAGTACTTACTGTGACGCTACTGTACTCATGTATTGCTATTGACAGTGACTTTTTTATGCTGCCAGGTGACACCAGGGGGCAATTTCTTTTAGTAACAACTATTTAGTTTTCCATATCTGATATTTTGCTGTTTATGGCTATACACTTACAAGTGTAATTGTAACAGACGGATGGATTTTTGCACAGTATAGAATTTTTTATACCTAGTACAAACTTGGTGCTATGTATTGCTTGTTACTTCAGCCACTCAAGATTCTACTACCTGTATTTCTCCAGGACTTCCCTGCTTTTTCAGTCCATAAGACACAGAAAATAACATTAGATTCCCACTGGGTTAAATGTATCTGTTTGTGCTAGTCCAGAGTCTTTCAGACTAGACTGTAAGCCCCACGCTTGCCTGGCCACCCTGAGGCAGAAAGGGACCAACCTCTCAGAACATTAGAAAACTATTTTTTCTAATAGTTTAGAAAACTATTTAAAAACACATTGGTTGGGTAACTCCAATCCATATAGTATATTATCTATAATATCTCTATTCCATCTATCCTCCAATTTATCCTCCAATCTAAGACAACACTACCTGGAAAGAACCCTCAAACATGGCTCACCATAGGTTTGATAGATTAGAATACACACATCTTGAGGTCAGCATACCTCATAGAATTTAGAGAATCATACTACTCAGTATCAAGAGTTGGGTAGAGGGGATATAGGTTATGGAAAATTAAAGTAGAAGAAGGAGACCACCATTTAAAGCAAACGCTGTTATTTCTCTGGACTGACATGGGAATGACCAAGAAAAACACAAGTTCTTGCTCACCTTTAGCTTTCTCATCACAGGATTCAATAGAACATTTTCTCTCTCTCTCTCTCTTTTTTCCATTACAGTTTCAAACTGGTCAGGATTTTCTCTCCTTACCCCAGGACTCAAGGGAAAAAGACTAACACTGTCCTGTTTTACAAACATCTAAGAGTAGCTGTTCTCAATCAGATATTCTAATTTAATTGGTCTGGAGTGAATCTGGGCATAGGTGTTTTTAAAAAGATTCCCAGAGACTTCAATGGGGAGACATTGTTGAAAACAGCTGATGAATATCCATCCCACTCTGAAACTGAACACACATGTGAAAGGATATACCGCAAAGCACAGTTGCTTAGCAAAATAGAGATGAGACATGAGGCAAAAGAAAATCATACAGAAGGCAAATATTTATAATATGCACCATCTTTGGGTATTTCTGAATTGTGTCTTGTTGGCATTTGGGCACTTCAGATGGAAGAATGTATTATCACTACACTGAGTTAGGAGAGACTTTATGAAACAAATCAACTTGTAGAACGTCTTGAAAAGAAAAAGGTAGTGAAAACATAGAGTATGAATTCATAGACTGACAAAAAGAAGGATTAGAGTGGCAAATGGAGAAATAGTGGTGGAGTGGGATGTTTGGTGAGAAAGAGCTTGGGGCTGGGGTTGGATTAGATGAATAGGAGATAAAGACTCTTGGCCCTCTAGTGAGAAGCTTGACTGCTGAGCAAAAATTAGAGCACTCTGTGTATGGCCTGATTCAGACCCAGAAGTGTAACTGGTACATTTTTTTTTCTTGAATTGGGCAATCAGAGCTGAGGAAGGACTTTGTCAACAACAGTCTGTACTCATACTCAAAGCAAAAGTATAACAAAAATAATACAATGGATTACTTTTGAAATTATTTACTGACAAGATTAAAAGCACAATAAAATACAGGTATGTTTCATCTACTTCCCATGTCCTTTATGTCATGGGCCATGGCACCAGCTTGATGACTCCAGGGAGGCAGGGGGCAAATAGGATTGACTGGCCATTGGCCCACTGAGTTGGAGGGCTGAGCCCAGGAACACCTCCTGTGGTGGTTGTAGTGCCAAAAATTTAAAAAAAGATATAGGTATATGTTTCATATTGTTTAGTATATGGAAGTTGCAATTCAAGTTTTGAAGAAAAATACAAGTAATGATATAAAATCTGACTATTATATAGCATCTGTGAAGTCATATTATATCCCTATAATCTCTTCAACTAGAAGCACAAATTCTCCAAATTCCTAAATAAGGAAGCTTAGGTTTGTAATATGCCTTTAGTAATAACTCACCACCAATTTTGTTGAGGATTCATTTCTGGGTCTTTTCTAAAATTTTCAGCATTGTTTTTTTTCTCCAAACCTTGATGCTCTATACATGATCAGTCTTTCTCATAGCTATGTAAAGGGACCCATGCTACCCTGCCAATGGAAGGATGTTTTCCTTGATGATATTGCTATGGTACAAAAAGAACAGTCATTTCTGGGTCATTCAGGGCTAATGGTAATACAGGACTGAGTTAGTTTAAAAGTTTCATTTGGTCTTAGACTATCTCATGGGGCCTACACAATCACTAGCCATCACTGTGTATATCACCAAGAGCGACATTTTGGAAAGATAGATGGTTCCAGGGGAATTATATGCCTCTGGTTGGCAGAATATTTGTATCTCCAACCAAGTAGCTGAAAGTGCCTTCTGAGCACTAGAGATAAAAATAAGAAAGAGAGAAAAGACACACACAAAGAAGTAAATGTTTAGAATTTAAGTCCCCAAGGGTAAGTGTTCTGCCTCAATATGACAAATATATGTCATGAATTTAAAATATTCCATAAATATTTTGTTATTTTATTTTATCCAAGTGTACTTTTCTCCCACTTGGGAATATGCCCTATATAAAGATGCATAAATGTTCATTTTGGCAAACTCATTTCCATTCATTACTTGTTTTTCGGTATTCGGAAAATCTACAACAGTGTCAATATAACATTCTGATTATGTTTTTCAACTTCCCCATTCATTTACTTGGCTTTAAACAAAAATAATATTCAAAAGATGGCCCCAAAGAAAATATGCTGGGTACCAGGGTCATCAAGTGAACAATTGCATCTTTCTCTGAAAAGGGAGCTGGGGAAATGGACCAAATTGCAGGAGGTAGAAGCACATGTTTGTAGTCTTCTCTTTTCTCCATATTTAATAGCATGGAACCATTTATTTATTGACTGCTTGAAATAAATTCAAATAGAAGAACTTTGTAAAGGCTGTAGTCTCTGGTAAGACCTACCTGGTGCCAATCTTTTTTGTTATTTATGAGAGGGCCCAGAGAGTTTGAATGCCTACTTTTCTTTCTTTCTTTCTTTCTTTCTTTCTTTCTTTCTTTCTTTCTTTCTTTCTTTCTTTCTTTCTTTCCTCCTTCCTTCCTTCCTTCCTTCCTTTCCCTCCCTCTCTTTTTTTTCTTTCATTCTTTCTTTCTTTCTTTCCTCCTTCCTTCCTTCCTTTCTCTCTCTCCCTCCTTCCCTCCCTCCCTTCCTTCCTTCCTTCCTTCCTTCCTTCCTTCCTTTCCCTCCCTCCCTTTTTCTTTCTTTCTTTCTTTCTTTCTTTCTTTCTTTCTTTCTTTCTTTCTTTCTTTCTTTCTTTTTCTTTCCTCCTTTCTTCCTTCCTTTCTCTCTCTCCCTCCTTCCCTCCCTCCCTTCCATCCTTCCTTCCTTTCTTTCCTCCTACCTTCCTTCCTTCCTCCCTCCCTCTCTTTCTTTCTTTCTCTCATCCAGGAGTTGGTGTTGTTGAGAGCTAAAGCCCTTTTGTCTAGAAAAGAAGCTGGACAATAATCACAAGCTCATGGTTCTCCTAGGACTGAATTGGAACCCTATCCAACCTTGCATTTAAGTGGAATTCAAGTGTGGTAGAAAATGAAGAACCCATGTTTTCTGAAGAGTTTTACCTGTGTCTCACTGTTTCTAGATGAGCAAGAATATTTCAGTGATCCCACTGTTTTGTTCCCTGTAAGTAACTGATAAAAGAGTGTAGGCTGGGTATGTGGAGGACTGAAGAAGACCCACTCCTAAGAGTACTTATTGCTTCTACCATTTACTTAACTTTTCTTTTTCCATGTTTTATATGATCTTACAGTTTTAAAATAATGGCTTTATTGAGACATAATTTACATATCATTTAATTCACCAATCTAAAGTGTATAATTCCATGATTTTTAGTGTATTCACAGATTTGTGCAACTGTCACCACAAGTCAACTTTAGAACATTTTCATCACCTCAAAAAGAAACCCCATACCTTTTAGTTTTCACCTTCCTAGGCCCCCTTTCTACCCTCCTTGGGCAGGAGTTGCTTGTTTGCTTTCTGTGTCTTAGATTTCCCTATTTTGGACATTTCATATAAATGCAATCATACAAACTGTGGTCTTTTGTTCACTTGGCTCTTAATCTGTTTTGCATTGTAATATTTGTGGTTGTGACATCTTGCATTGTGCTTTGAAAACTCGCAATGTGGCCCTACCCGTTTTCCTCACATAGCTTGTGCTCTCCTTGAGTCAGAGACACCCTGCAGAGTATGATCCATACAGCACACCCCAATTAGTGCTTGTTAATTTTGAACCATTTCTCTTGTTTTCACTCTTAATGCCAAGAGAAGTTGTCTGCAGTATCTCTCTAAAGAAGGTCACAGTACTTTGCTCGCATGTTATGGAGTAGTCTCCTCTCTCTCCCCTCTGACAATGTGTTCAACACATACGGTACACGCATAGCGCATTTCCTGCCCTGAGTATTTCTACACCCATCTCCATCTGTCCTATCTCTCTCCTGCCCAATTTCCAGAAATGTGCTGTATAGTAGCCTACCCGCTCGGTTTGAGAGTAACATTGAACTTTAGGTCTTCTGGACACTGGTGTACTGGCAATGGGATGGATTGCCCCACAGAATTCCCACTGATTGTCCACTCTTCCTTGTGTGATTTACAGAAGAGACTTTCTCCCACCGGAATTGGCTTTTTGAAACTATGGAAAATCAAATCGTTTGCTTATTTATTTACTTAAATTTCTGGGAGAGTTCCAAGAGCAAAAGATTCACCAGTTAAAACTCAGGAGTTTTAACTCTGTTTGCTACATATCTATATTGCGTTACAACCTCTAAACTAGCATATGAGAACAAATTGCTCTCAAACTAGAAATATATATGTATATATTCATCAAAGTATGGAGATACACAGACACATGCAAGAGGATTATTATTATTATTATTTTGCCTCCCTTTTGAGGAAGACTCTGCTGTTCAATACAAAATTTTCCATGCCTCACACATATTGAAAAGTAAGGATATGTAGTTATTGTTTTCTGATTGCTTGTTAACACTTCGGATCTCAAAAAACTATTTACATTTACTATTTACATACAGGCAAAGTGAAAATTAACTAGGCTTCACTTTTATGGAATTGACTTAAATTCCAAATCAGAATAAATTTTGGAGGAAAAACTGTCTTGTTCTTCATCTTTTGTGGTAAACAAACTTAGAGGGAAATTTTTTTTTCTCTTTCTGCTTAGAGGTGAAAAGTTTTCTTAGGGAAATTTTGGAGTACTGGTTTTTGTTAGCCCAAATTTCTGGTTAGCAAGCTTGGGAAAATGGACTGATCCGTATGGGAGTGGTAGATTAGTCACCCTCTGAAATTCATTTGCATTTGTTTATGCCTGTACCATTGATCAACATAAGATGCCCGCTAGGCTATTATCAACATTTAAATCATAAAATTGTTTGTTAAGACAACGGAAGATGGAAGAGAAAAATGTTTCTATCCTCAGCATGCTTCCTTTCTCATTCCAACCTATGACAGGGGAATGGGTGGATAAAGAGAGAAAAGTACGTAAGTCACCGCAGATGTAATTTTAACACATAGAAACAAGTCCCTTTTCTAGTTGGCATGCGAAGGCACTCTTTCCCCCAGAATCTGGCGGAGGCTTCCTGCAGTTTGGGAGGTGATTGGCACATTTCTGTGCCAATGGGAATAACAGCTGGCTTCTCAGTATTCTTCCGAAGCAGCTGCTGAGTCCACCTTGGCCCTGGTTTGCACACAGCTTCAATTGCTGACATTCTCAAACTCTCCCCGAGTTACAGTACTTCCCTTTTTCACGCTTTTTATGCTAAGCAAAATATCTGCATCTTTAATCCTTGGCCAAAGGAGGGGCAACAAAAATTCAGTTTAGGAAGAAATGCGTTCTTAGCCAACTTTGTGTCGATGTTTTTGTAAACGATCACGGATGTGTTGGTCAGGAAAAGAGACAGACACTGGATTCCCACATCTACCAGTATTATGATATGTCCCTTTTGGAAAAGCTTCAAGACAGGATCAAAGTGGAATAAAAGAAGGGCACCGAGCAAAGGAGAAAAGCAGATAGCATACGGGAATATTTAAAAGTCATTAAAAAAAGAATTAGAGGGGCTTCAGAGTGGTTCAGTCGGTTAGGTGTCTGCCTTTGGCTCAGGTCATGAACCCAGGAACCTGGGAGTCCGGCATCCAGCTCGCTGCTCAGCGGGGTGTCTGCTTCGCCCTCTGACCCTCCCTCCTTCTCTTGTGCTTTCTCTCTCTCTCTCAAATAAATAAATAAAATCTTAAAAAAAAAAGATCTAGAGTACGAAAGTGTGAGTAGCCTCTTGTAGTAGGCATGAAAAGGAATACTCTTGTAGGAGTAGATGCAAAAGAAAGGCACAGAATGTTCAGAATGGTGTAGAGAATGAGAATATTCCTCATGCACAAAGGTTTTAACTTCAGTTACCCAGAGCCACAATTCCAACACAGAAAACAAAACAATGGGAAAAGTTCTCTTTTGACAAAGACACACTTCGGTAGGTCCTGCTGGTGCTGTGGAATAACAGAGGAACTTTCATGGTAAAAAATACCCCTGTCAGAAGGAAGAAATCACAGCCTGGCAGGAGGTTCCAAACCCAGCCAAGAAGCAAAACTAGGGGTATCATGGGCAAGCATTCTGAGGATGGGTGATCCAAAAAAACTCACATGGCTCAGAGCTTAATAATCATGCGAAGATGGCATGAGTTATAAAATACACTGAGTGTGTAGCGTGGCATCTGAGGCTCGGTCACATGGTCATCTCAGTGTCACCCAGTGAGGGGGAGTGCAGAGAGGCCGGGGATTGATGTGGGGCAAGGACACACAGTAAGCATGACACCCAACAGTCACTGCCCATATGACAAGTGGAGCTGTCCTGGGAAAAGGGTGAGAGCTTCAGAAATTCCTTTTGCTCTTCAGGGTTGACTTTTCTGGTTTTTTTTTTTTTTTCCTGTTTTTCTTTTGCTCCAACTCTTTGCCTTTAGCCTCCCCTGGAGAGCCAACATCCTACAGATGGAAATCAAGAGTTCCTTATGTACCCGGAGATGTCAACTGATGTCCCCAGCCCAAAGTCAGTCAGGCACCGAGCTATTTGTCTCAACACCCAGCGACCCAGTGCCTTACAGAAGCAAGTGCCTGGGTGGCTCAGTCCTTAGTGTCTGCCTTCGGCTCAGGTCATAATCTCAGGGTCCTGGGATCGAGCCCCACATCAGGCTCCCTGCTCAGTGGAGAGCCTATTCTCCCTCTCCCTCTGCTGCTCCCCCTGCTTGTGCTCTCTCTCTCAAATAAATAAATAAAATTTAAAAAAGAAAAGAGTAAGACAAACTGGGCTACTAGCTCAGAAGCTTTTGTCTTTGGTTCGTTTTGCAAATCCCCTTAGATATCAAAACACATTAGTACCAGGACAGCACTGTTAGCACAAGTATATGAAATCAAGGCACAAAAAAGAATTTCCTGACTCATTCTCTGTATGTGTAGTTTCTATTTTCTCCTGTTTCTGAGGAGAGGGTGGTATAGCAGAGGAGAGAAGTAAGCATATTCTTCTTTTCCTGTTTCAGAGCTGGAAAGCTAGGTCGGACTGTGAAATAAAAGGCTAGCCAACAAAAAGGTCCCGTGTCTCTGAGGCATTAGCTACTGCTCTAAGACTCTCTAAAAAGTGTCTAATACAACTGCATTTTTGAAAGGATCTATTGCCCAGCTCAAGTGGAGTGGGAAGAGCACCGGAACTATCATCTCCAGAGTGTGTCCTGCTCATTCGACCCAGCTCTCTTGCAAGTGCTAGACCAAAGCTGGAGTGGCCAGTCATCAGACTGGAACTGAACCCAGCAGAGAGAGAAGGGTGGAGAGAAAGTGTGGTGGTGATGGGTAGTTTGGAGAAAAAAGAGATCATGGAGAATTTCTGGAGTGTTTTTTCCATCTCCTGGAAATGAAATAAAATTAACCCCTTCCCTCCATTGTCTGGAACCAGCGCCACTCCCAAGGCTTTGATTTGCTAAAGCACAACAAAAATTTCCCTTAAAGGGAAAACATAGATCCTTGTGCATTTTAGATGCCCTAGCCCTACAAGATTTCCTTATCCAGTTGAAATATAATATGATTCACAGTTGTGAGGCTATGTTCCGCAATTGCTTTTTATACTTAATAGACCACTTTTACCAACAAAGTCTTTTATGACCACCTTTATAGGCTAAGCTATAATTAAGCCTTCTGACAGAGAATAGTGGTGTTTATCTTAATTCACAGAAACATGGAATTGCCCCCAAATATATGGTATATTTATCCTTAAGGCTTAGAACAATGAATACATGTCACTCTACATTTGTCAAAACCCATAGAATGGACACCACCAAGAGTAAATTCCAACGTAAACTGTAGATTTGGGGTGATAATGATTTGTGAATATAAGTTCATTCATTACAACAAATGTAACCACCCTTGTGCAAGATGTCAACAGTGGGTAAGGCTGAGAGTTGGGAGGTAGGGTATATGAGAACTCACTGTGCTTTCTGATCAATTTTGCTGGGAACTTAAAAGTTCTCTGAAAAGTATAGTCCATTTTTCCTCATTTTACTTTTAAACATTTATTTATTTATTAAACATTTTATTTATTTGAGGGGGGGGACTGTGGGGAAGGGGGAAAGAGAAAGGGGAGGGAGAAAGAGAGAGCTAAGCAGGGGCTCAGTCTCATGATCCTGAGACCATTACTCAAGCCAAAATCAAGAGTTCAATGCTTCACCAACTGAGCCACCTAGGTGCCCCCCAAAATAAAGTCTATTTTTAAAAAATAAAAACAAAAAGCTTAATGAGGCAATAGTGTCTATCCTTCATGCTGCATGGAAATTTTCTTCCCTGTCCATTCCTTTTTTTCTTTCCCTTTCTTGGGACCTTAGCTGTATGGTTCAAGCTGAAAATACATTTGTGGCACAGTTCTCTAGATATTTTATGTGAAAGTGGATTTCAATCCACATAAGCTAAATAATTTCCCATGGTATCAATGAGTTGAAATAGTCTAGATTTGTTCAGTAAAAGCTTGTGTGTGTCAGGGAAACTCACTCAATTTCATCGAGGTGCATATTTGGGTCCGGACCCTTTCTCAGAGGGTTGTGAGGCTTCATGATTTTGTATGGATAAATAACTTGGATATTTATGAATCTAAATGATATCCTAGAGACCCTATAAAATGTCCCAGTTAGTAGTATAGAAACAGGAATATTTTAACATTAATTTTCAAGTCAACTAAAATTGTTACATAAAAGAGTCCTTCACATTAAGAACTATGATTGACGGTGTAATTCAGAGGCTCACACCACGTTTCCAGTAAGCAAGTTTTTATGAGTACAAGCAAACTAAATTAACAACTCTATTTTCAGAAACCATTTGATATCTGCGAGATATCTCTTCTATATTTGATGAGCTTATAGCTGTCTGAAAATAAAATCAGACAGAGCAGGAGGGCTGGGGGAGGAGGGAGAAAGTGAGAGGAAGAAGGTGGGGGGGAGGATGAGGAGGTGAAGAGACTCCAAAGAAAATGGTTAGTGAAGGAAAGCCAATCATAATCCAGCTGTTCCAAGCCAACCAAAGCATCTGGTTTCTTTAATTTAGTACACTTCATACTAAAAGGCCAGTTTGTTTACATTGTATATTTTGAGTTATTTGAAATCTTCCTTCCAAACCATTGGGTTTGCAACTTCAGGGGAGGCTTTTCAAATGTGGCTGAAAAGTATCCCCACATCAGTATCATGTGGTATGAATGATATGGAAAAAAGGGAGAAAAATTAGAGACATTTTGTAGTTAGCATGCCATTTCAGACTATTTTATTATGCTTTTTATTAAGTCTATTATGCCCTCCAATTCAACTTCTAAGCCATGCAAATTAAGCCATATTTTCTATACAGGTAGACATATACAAGTGGACCTGTATATCTCTCCACTGGTAACAAGACATATCTCTCCACTGGTAATCCTATACTGTGTTCCAGAAATACTACTTACATTTTAAACAAAACACTAGCTGAAAATAAACAAAGGTATCAAATCCAAGAAGCACTTATGTGGAACCTTTCTGGAGGGACTGTTCAGGTTTTGTCCTGAATCCGCAGACTGTTCCTTCACGGACCTTTCTCACTGAGCTCATTATTGGTAGGGTTTCAGTTTTCACTTTCAAGTGGGGGTATCCCAGTGTTATCCCCCAAGCTACTGTTCTCATATGAACTCCAGTCCTAGATTTCCAACTTTTTCAAAACACTTCCACTTTGCTGCCCCATTCTCACCTGGATGTCCAAGACAGAACTCAACATTTTTACCTAAACAAATCACTCTTTAATCTTCATATTTATGTAATTGATGCCATCCTTCTTCTGGTCAAAAGAGTTGGTAGTTAATTTCATCTACCTCTTCTCATCTCCTATAGTCCCAGTTGGAGAAGACAAGTCTTTTACCATTTGCTTTATAATATCTTTTACATTTGTCCCTTATACCCACTCCCATTACTCTCTCTTCACTTGATACCTGAATGACACAATAATTTCCTACTTGATTTTTCAGTATGTGAGACTGAAAATATATACCTGAAGGCAAAGACAAGAGAAAATCCTGAATATCATAAATAATAAATAGAAGATGCCCAACTCTATCTAGGAGAGACATGCAATTTGAAACCATTCACAAGAAAACTAATTCATACCCAAGGCAACTGGCAAGCCATTAAATTCACAATGCTATGGTGAGAAAGGTTCTTACCCATTTATCTTTTTTTGTGATCCAGGCTAACTGCATGACTGTCCCTGAGCTGACCATCACAGCCTTTCCAGTGTCTGGTAATATTTGGAAATCTCGCCACCTTCTCCAGGTCATTAGGCGATCAGATTATTAATCTGATTTTAAATTTTAAATTCAGATAGGATAAAAGAAGTTCAGACAGAGGAAAGCTTGCTCTCATTTCTCCAGTCTCTCCAGCTGGGACTGTTTGACATCACCAAGAGCCGTAACTGCAGCAACTTATGGACCAAGAGCAACAGCATTGCCCAGTGGGAAATGCAGCTGAAAAACAGGAGGTGAGAGCTAGTGGTAAGGGGCTGGTCATAAACACTTAAGAGCTCAGAGTGACACATTTGTGGCCTGAGTAATTCCCACTGACGTCAATTCCATGTTATGGATACTTTAGGACCCAGGAAAGAACCTTACATTGCTCCACAAGCCAGAGTTACTCTCTCAAATCTGTCGATTAGTGGGTCTCAGAGTGTGATCCTTGGACCAACAATATTGGCAGCAATTTTAAAATCGCTAGAAACATAGATTCATGGGCCTACTCTGACTAATGATAGAATCACAGTCTCTGAGATTAAAGCACAGTAACCTAGTTTAACAAGCTCTCCAGATGATTCTTATTCATGCTACAGTTTGAGGACCACTGCTCTACTGTATGAGGATGATACTTAAATATAAGTAAAAAAACATACACACAAATACGGAAATAAATATGGGATAAAGGGTAATTTGAGTAGAGGGTCTGATCTCTTTTTATACTTGCAATGTGTGGCACAGAATCAATTTCAGTAAACATTGTTGTTTAAATAACTGAAAGGGTCTTATACAGGTTGATGCCAAAATTTAAAGTATTCCACAAAGCAAATGTCTTGGGTTTCTTTGCTTACTTGTTTTTGAGACAGTCCTTGAAGTCTAGAAAATAGGACACCAATCTGAGAGGTAAAGCTTTCTAGCATCAAGAGAATCAGTTGTGATGTACAGAGAAAAGCCCAAAAGTGCTCTTCTTTCTCCTGTTTTCATAATTTTAGTAGGTGTTCTGATAATAACCACTTCTCCCTTGAAACAAGGCTTACAAGACTGGTTTGTTTTTTAATCACTCAGTTGTCCCTGAGGCCATTCTAGCTCTCTTTCATTTGTCCAACTGGTTATCAGATCGTGAAAATATTCTTCTTCCTCTTTGTTGAATTTCTTTCACTGGGTACTTTCTCCAACATGACTTCAGTTTAAGCATCCATTCTTGTCTGAGGTCACATCTCTTTGGCAGTTCTTTTTCCATGTGTGACTCTATCCGTTACAAACAGGTTACATTAATTTCCCTGAAATTACGACTCTGTGGTCTTGTGACATTTAAGACCCTTCAATGGTTTTATATCATGCTCAGAATGAAACAGAGACCTTTTCATTATCTGACTCTGCCTAATTCTCCAGCCCTATTGCTTGCCTGGTTTACTGTACCTACCTTACCAACTTACTTGTCCTCTGTAAACAGTGTGCCATTCTTCCATTTCACTGTGCAGGGATATTCCTACCCACTTTCACTTTGTGGCTAATTCATAGCTATACTCTAAGACTCAGTTCAAATTTCTCTTCCTGGAGAAGACTTTCTCAGAGCACCCACCCCCATTTTGCAGCGGGTGCCCCTCCTCTGTGTAGCACCCCATCCTAACGTTTATCACATCTGGCTTCTCTTTCTCCTTAGAGCTTCTCAAGGACAGGAGACACTTCTTAATGTATGTAAACATGACACTTGGCTCTTTTCTTGGGTATACAGCAGCTGCTCAATACATGCTGATTCAGCAAAGGGAAGAATGAATCAATATGTATAGAAAGTAGTCCTTCCAAAAGTTGCTCCTGAGGATAGAGTTGAGAAAGATCTTCATGTTTACTGAACAAAAATGGCTCATGAGCACAGATAAGACAGTTCATACCAAACTGACTCCGAGTCTTCCCACAGACCTCAAACTGAATCATATTGGGAACCTACAGAAATCATAAATCTCTTTCCATGCTGTTATTTCTTCTCATATTTCCACACTCCTACTAGGACTGGGAGAAAATGTGTTTAAATGAAACCCCAAAGGTCATTTCAAGGAAGTTAAAATTGAAGTGGAAAGAGGAAGGATAAGAAATCTTCTGTGAGAATGTTTGTTCTCACTGCCAAAGTTTCAGCCTCCAGAGATTTGTGTATGGGAGGAGGAGTTTGTATCAGATTGGAGAGCATGTAAATTTAGGTGCTTATTAAATTGAAAATAAATTATAAAAAATTGAAAGTCTATCATCTCAAATTATTAGAACAAGCCTGGAACTTAATTTTGTGTTATATTCTCTAGAGCTATAGGGACCCAAAAAGGGGGGAGTTATTTTCTCACTTGAGAACATGATACTGAATGTGTTGTTTTTTTTTAATCCAGTTTTTTTTTTTTTTTTTTTCCTCATCACTGTAGCATAAGATCTAGAAGAACTGCAGGTGGGTGGTTGGTTTGGATCCAGTTCCCAGACCCTGCTGCTCATTAATTGGCCTTGTTTTATTTATATTATGATATTTGGAGTGATTTTCCCATGCTGAAGTAGGCTGGATCCCAATCCACCCGGGAGCACCTACCCTCAAATTGTCACACTCATTCTGACAGAGCAAGAGCAATGATGTCTCAATGGACCAGATTCTTATGAAAAGTCCAGAACAGTTGGAAACCATGATCTTTGAGAAATCATTGGAAATTATAGGAAAGTCTTTCTATTTGCCTTCTTCATCCAAATGTTTGGGTTTCAGTTGTGACTTGTGAATGCTAAAGTTGGGATTTAACCCTATATTATGTCGGCAAGAGTAAAAAATCAAAGTGCTTGGAAAGTTCAAGTGTATAAATAAGACCCCAGCCTTTAAGTGGTCTATGTCTAAAGAAAATCTGGTTCTAATAGTGCTGTTCAGTAGAACTTTCTGCAGTGATGAAACAATTCTATGTTATCCAATAGTGTAGCCATCTACTATATGTAGCTATTGAGCCCTTGAAATGTGCTTAGTGCAACTGAGGAACTGAATTTTTAATTTTATTAAATTTTCATGAACTTAAAATTTAAATAGTCACATGTGGTTAATGACTATACTATATTGGACAGTGTCATTTCAAGACATGGTCTTAATGTGTAAATAAATATACTGAGCATGAAAAGTGATGGTCTTTAAAGAGAAGAACAAAGTCAGGGTACTGCCATGGAAGTTTATCTGTTCATTAAGAATATATAGTTTCTCCAGGTTAGACAACAGTATGAAGGACATGACCCCCCCTTTATATAAAATTCCATGTATATTCATATAGAGATGGTTGAA
The DNA here is from genome assembly GCF_902655055.1 of Lutra lutra. Lineage (NCBI taxonomy): Eukaryota > Metazoa > Chordata > Mammalia > Carnivora > Mustelidae > Lutra > Lutra lutra. The sequence continues at coordinate 87,538,240 of NC_062283.1, read as the reverse complement.
AGATATTAACAAAATAGATTTTTCTTGGGTGATAGGATTTGGGCCACTTTTTACTTTGTTCTTTTCTTTTTGTTTATTTTTAACAATTGCAATAAGCATGTATAGTTCTTTTTTTCTAAATTATACGGCTATTTTATAAAAGTGTATAATGTATGTCTTTCAACATTATTTACTCTAAGATGTATATGTACTTTTTAAACATAAATTCAGCTACCCAGCTTCTGCCCAAAAGAATATTTGGGAGTTGTGGTGGGATTTTGCACAGAAAGTTGTGTATAACTCTTGCTAATCAGAGACTCTAAAGATGCTTTTTCCTTTTCTCTCCTTTAGATACCAATATTTCTTTTCAGGATGTTTAAAGTTTTTCATCACCACAGGCATTCTGAGAAACCCTTGTGGTATTTCATTCATGTGGATCTAGGATGCTAAGATATCCAAATCTACTTTAACAATGAGGTTTTTTTTTGTTTTTTTTTTTTTTTTTAAGGGAATCAATTAGGTGTGCCCTAGAGCGAATCTTGCAAAGGGGAGGTTTCTTCCCCACCTCCCCTTTGCAGGCATCAGGGCGATGTCTGATCACCAAGGTTGTCAGGTAGGTACTCATCCATTTTTCTTAAGTTAAATGTGTTGAGATTATGCTGAGTGAAATAAGTCAAGCAGAGAGAGTCAATTATCATATGGTTTCACTTATTTGTGGAGCATAACAAATAGCATGGAGGACAAGGGGAGATGGAGAGGAGAAGGGAGTTGAGGGAAATTGGAAGGGGAGGTGAACCATGAGAGACTATGGACTCTGAAAAACGATCTGAGAATTTTGAAGGGGTGGGGGGTGGGAGGTTGGGGGCACCAGGTGGTGGGTATTGTAGAGGGCACGGATTGCATGGAGCACTGGGTGTGGTGCAAAAATAATGAATACTGTTATGCTGAAAAAATAAAAAAACTAAAAAAAAAAAAAAGTTAAATGTGTTGTGAAGAATGAGTAGCCTTAGCTGAATGTTGGAAAGGCACTCCGAGGATACAGTTACTCATTGGTCACCTATCCAAAGATGAGCATAGCTAACATTCAGCCCTCACTGGCATTCCACCCCCACCCCCAGATTAATCAGTCTTTTGAGGGCTGTGTTTTACAGTGCAAAGCCATACCCTCTTTGTACCTTGAGCTACAACCCTGCACCATATTCCTACAGAAGAGGACCATATGCATATGCTAAAACATTAGCCTCATGTGATCTCTCTTTTCTCCATTTATCATCTGACACCCTGAAGCACTTAGTTCACATGTAGCTTGGCACTAGGCTCAACATTCAACTGAACTGAGCATTTCATCCAACAGCTAACCTCAACTCACCCTGACATGAGATTAGAATCAGGAATTCTGGCCAGATTTGAATTAGCAATGGATGACTCCATCGGATTTAAAATAATCATGGAAACCTATGTGCATCTATGGGTGCCATATTGGAATGCACAGTACATTTGTGGTCATTATCAAGTAGCTCAGCTTTTGGATATACAACAAAGAAAATATACCCTATATTTGAAAGATAAAAATCCAGGATTGATGAAACCTCTTTCATAAGCCTGGTTGTGGGAATATTACATAATGCAATAATAACTGATAGAAATATATATTTATAAAAGTCTGCTTTTTGGAAGACCTCGTAAAAGCCTTTAAGGTTAATATTCATTAAAACACTTAATAATTTATAAATACAGGTTGAAATACATACTTCATATGGACTAATTTAGTATTTTAAACTTAATTTTAACTTTAACATGAGTAATACCGTATACAGTTTAGAAAGTCAATAATATGAAGCCTACAAGAACCAAAGAATACTCTTCTTTCTCACCACCACTCAGTCCCTAGTCACACACACCACTGGCAGTTACTTTAAACAATTTCAGAGTTTTAATTATTGTATTTATCTCTGTATTTCTAAATAATGTATTTGTAGCACTATAACTTGATTTTTCAATTTTAGGTATCCACAGACAATTAGGAATTCAGGCTCTTCCACATTCTACTTTCATCCCCTCCCACAACCCCCATACTTTCTGTTCTCTAATCATTCCAATTTGGGCTAAATCCTATCCATTATTATAGTTTTAATATTTCACAGCTGAGCTTTATTGAATATTATGTTTATGTTTTTCTATTGTACACCTCCCCTTTTTTAACATTACTTAGTCTTCTGTGTATTTAAAATCATGGTAAGACACATTAAAATTGTGCAGCACAACAGGTATGAGACTTATCTTATTGGTTATGTTTGTAGGTTTCCTTTGTGTAGCATTTGTCACTGTCCTCCTGGTTATTCTCTTTCCTTCTTTCCTGTGTTGGATTCTCTACTTTCCACCCCCATTGCCCTCTATTTTTATTCTCACTTTGGTGGGACACATCCCCTTGAAGGTCTCTGACAAAGGATACATAAGAAGAGAAAAGTTGACATCGTGCATATCTGCATATAGTTTATTCCATCTTCATTCATGGTCAAGGATCAAGAGGGACTTGACTTTTTTTCTAGAGAACTCCTCTTCCCACCAAATGTGAATAGTTTTATGTCTTTTTCCTGGTTGGGCCACCTCCCACAGTGAAAGAATCTGGTGCTGTCTTCTAGGAGATATGTTTTGACTTCATTCCCATGATCTTACAACGGTGCCCTCTTCCTTCCCCAGGTGTTGTCATGTGCTATTGTTCAGAACATTTTGGCCTCATATCCTCAGAGAATAGACCCTAGTCTTCTGCCAGGATGGAAGGGGAGTATTAGCTTGGGTGTGTGGGGTAGGGGAAGAGACCTGAGGGTATAACTGCAACTTACATGGATCTTAAACAAATTCTGTTATTTTTAGTTCTCTCCTTTTTTCCTTGCTGCATGTTTTTACAATTCCCTTGTGCCTTTAGTTCCCGAGTGTTTTAAAGGTTTGAGGCACATGTCACTTATTTTGTCCACATTTCCTCTTCTGCAGGCTCTTAGTTGTACAAAAAGGTAAACACAGCTCAGTCACTACCCACTCATCCACTTTCTGTCCTCCAAGTGTGTCACCTGTTGACTGATGTTTTCTTTTCTATTCTCCCCTTGTGGGTTTAAATTCAGTTTTTAATTGCTGCCCTAGCATAGGTTTTTGGGATAAACAGGCAGGATCAACCTACCACACTTAACTGCTGTATAAAAAATAAAGATGAAACATGTTATCACTGCACAGATGCAGAAATTGAGACACAGATAACAAGATACATAATCAAAATCCTAGATAAATGAGTCATATAGTTAAGGCTAGAGTTTGCTTTCCTACTTCTGACAAACGTGCTTCTTCTTGAGGCATTGTCTGTGAGGGTTTGTTATGCAACCTCTGTAATTCTCCTCAATGGTGAGTACCATTCCCTGGGATCATTCTAATAGGAAGTGCTTCGAGAAGAGGAAAAGGATGAAAGGGAAGGGGGCAATTAGGGAAAGAAAAAGGCCATCAAGCAATAAGCACTATGAATTGCAATATGTAACTGCACTTCACCCAGAATTAGGTCTTTAAATGATGAAGTGGTGCCGTTTGTTGCACATTAGAACACACACAAACCCCCATATGGCTGGGGTAGAGAGATCTTAGTGCTCGTCCTTGTTTTAATGGGCATGAGAGTGAGTAGCATCATGATCGTGACTGTGTCCCAGCTATTGTGTCAACTCTGCAACATCCCATTTACTATGTACCAAGAGAGGAAGTCACCAACTGTTCTCTAAGCAGGACAGTCCAACACGCTTTCCTTTTTGTGAGAATCTGGAGGGGGCGGGGGACTTGTGCCTAACACTTGGAAATCCTGGTATGCCAGTTATAATTTACATGATATTACAGCTGCCAGAGAACGTCCAGATAATTTTCTGATTCCTCTTCCCCTTTAATGAACAATTCCAGTTTAAAAGAGTCTAAAATATGTTTTTGCTATGCATAAGGAAAAGTACTCAGAAAGGAGAAAGAGACAAAGAGAGAAGGTGACTGTGGCTTGAAGACATTTTATTCATTAGCAAGTGTCAACCAAAATCTTTGATTTAGTGAGGTTATTTTAGACCTTTTTCCTCATTAGAGTTAACAACCGAATGATCTTGTGTCATTATTGTGGAATGAGTAATCTCTCTGTTCCCCTCTTTAGCACTTTGAAAATCAAATTCTCAGTGTTTTGAAACTCAACTTCTGTATATTATATATGGCTTTTTTTTTCTAGTTTACTTTTCCTCTTGTCCAACATTTCTGAAGACTTTGTGATTCTAAACGTTGATTTCTGAGTGACATTTAGCTCTTCCTACTACTTTGTTTCCCAATTTTTTTTTTGCATTAGGAACGGGGTGGGAATGAATCCCCACCAAGGAAATAGGTCTATTGGGTGGCATGTGGGAACTAAAATGTTTCATTTGATTCAGATATGAGACTTTTGGTGAAATATCATGTTTTGATTTGCATTTTACTTTCATAACAGGTTTTTATAAAGTATGTTGAAATTCTCAGATACAAATCATCATCATCCATGGCTACTTATACTCTGATACACTTTTATGATATATTTCTAGATTTGTACTAATGGAACCACATTAAAGATGCTGCTATGAACTGAATTGTGCCCCTGCTGCCCAAATTCATATGTTAAAATCCTAGCCCCTAGTATCTCAGAATTTGACTGACTGCATTTGCAGAGAGAGGGTCTTTGAAAAGATAATTAAGTTACAGTGAGAACATTAGGGTGGACTTAATCCGGTATGACTAGTGTCTCTCTAAGGAGAGGAAATTTGGACACAGACAGCCATACAGGGAAAAACATGTGAAGACACAGAGAGAAGATGGCTATTTTTAAGCCACAGGCTTCAGAAGAGGGCAAAGCTACTGATACTTTGATTTTGGACTTTTAACCTCCAGAACTGTAAGAAAATAAATTTCTGTGGTTTAAGCCAGCCTGTCTGTGATACTTTGTTATGGCAGCCCTAGCAAATTGATACAGATGTTTAGAAAGATAGATTTTGCCTTTATTTAACCCAATCACATTCTTTACATAAAAAGGGTGGGGTGTCTTTAATATCTGTTGTCCCGAGACCTATCACAGTAGCTGGCACATAGCTCAGCAATACGTGTTGAGTTATGTACACTCCCCTTAATGTCATTCAGGAGGTCCTTTGTTGGGGCCCTAATTGAGTGATAATATTTTATGGAAGCAAGGCAGCGGTGATCTGGGTTGTGAAATAGGAGGCAGATTCAAGCATGGCCACCTCTGTTGACAGTGCTAACTCAGATACTCCATCAACACACTTTAACCAGGAGAGGAGGCCAAAACAACCCAAGAACCAACCATGTTCTCAGAGCAGACCAGTCATAAGCAACATTACTCCCTGGGCTTCTCTAAAAAGAGAAGGGTGCACTGAGTGACTCTTCGCCCTTCCTAGCAGAATATACAGGTGAGCCAATAAAAACCACATGACTGACTTTCTCAAGAGCTCCTGACAAGCCTGAAAGATCCAAAATGGACACCTGACCCATGTCTGTTGTCAAGACATAATCCACCATAGCAACCAGGACATTTTCCGTCACACGTGCTGGTCTGCAGTTAAACTGACAAGGAGCCAGAAAGTCAGGATTCTAAATATCAACAGCATCACTCTGTCAGCACCTCTCATATGACCTTTCTCAGAAAAGGAAAAGTAATGACAAAATGAAAGTTGGCCTGACCATCCGTGTCCAGAAAAGTCTTCAGTGTTACAGTCTCTGTCTGAAATACTCTGTCCTACAAAGTGGACAGTCTTTTTAAAGGGTAATGTGACACTGAGAAACTTATGCTAAAATAATGAAGACAAAAGATGACTATTAGAAGGCATTTTTTCTTTCTTAAGGTCAATAGAAAAATAAAGAAACAAAATTCAAATATCTGTCTTACCTGCTGACTCTCCCCAGCATTTCCTATCACTGAAATTTGTTCAGTTTTTTGATAACACTAATGATAATTTTATCTGCGTGTTTTTCCCCTACCCTCCTCCCTCACTATTTATTTGCCATTTTCCCCCATTAGATGTAGCCTTCATGAAGGCAGGAACAATATTTGTAGTATTCGCAATTATGTTTAGGACCAATTTTAATGCTTGCCATGTAATAGATACACAATAAATATTTTTTGAATGACTGCATTAATGAAAAATGTCAATGGAAATCCAAGAAATGAGCTGATATCTATTTAGTTTTTATTGTGTGTGCCACTTAAAAGGCACTGTCATAGGCTCATCTCATTTAATCTTCAAAACATTAGAATGATGTATTCTGAACACCATTTTTCTGCTGGGAAGACTGAGGCCCAGAGAAGTATCACATTTTGGTGCTTCTGTACTTATTGTAGAATGAACTCTCTGTTCTCCTCTTTAGCACTTTGAAAATAAAATTCCCAATATTTCGAAATTCAACTTTTATATATTATGTATGGCTTTTTCCCCCCTAGTTTATTTTTTCTCTTGTCTAACTTTTCTGATGCTTTGGTGACTTTAAACTTTGAGCAGTGCTGAGGTGAACGCTGAGGTTGGCTGCAGAGACCACGGTAGCTTAGCTACAAGACAGTCTCTGTAATTTTGTTTTCACTGGTTATTTTCAATATATTTATTAGGTTGTTAAATGGAACCATGTTGCCTGTCTCCGGCCAAGTTTTCTCCAGTGCAAATGGCACATTAACTATGCAGCTATAGTGAAAGTAGTCAGCACTCCTAGGTGAGCTCCTGAAACCGAAATCCTGATGGGCAAGTCAGGAGTAGGTCGAAGGTTCAATGAGATCTTTTCCAAACCTCTCTGGTTTGGAAATATAGTTAGAAACCTCCTGGGGTCAAAACTTCTGATGAGATTCCTGGAGCTTCTTGGTCCAGGCGTGGGTTTGGAATACTTGGGAAACAGCCGACCACAGGGATCTCAAGGCTCCTCATTCTGGCTTGGTTGGGAAGTGCTGAGCTGCATGAAAAGTAGGACATTGAGGGGGTTGTGGACTTTTTCAAACCTCAACAGGAATTTCAATTGTTCATTTGGGCAAGACTTTGGGTTTGATTCCTATGTAAGCCCAAATAACTTGTTTTCTACTGACTTTAGATTTTTGGATTCAAATTGTAAGTGTTCAAGTAATATGATCGTGTAGGAAAATCAATCCATCACAGTATTTTAGTTTGATGATAATAAAAAGTCAATGTTGCAAATTTTTAGAAAGGGCAAAAAAATGACATTCTAAATAGAGAGAGAGGGAGAAGAAGAGAGAATATGTGTGTTAGTATTTTAAAATATATAAAAATTACAGTGTTTTTTTAAAAAAATTAAATGATTTAACGCATATATGAAATGTCTAAAATGTTATCCCATCTGGATCAATTACTGAACTTTTAAAATAAAAGAGTAAGTTAGAGTACACTTAAAATTTTTTCATTGAATAATATTGTCATTTATGACACTTGAGTATGCCAATATTAATGATTTGAGAATCTCATATTAATAAAATCATCGAAAATGTGAAAAATGCAGGTCTGACCACAAATTGAATGGGTGTTCATAGAGCTTAATAAATATTCTACCTGGATATCATTGTGAGATAAATAATTTGCTTTAATTTACTGATTCTAATCCAAATACATTCAAATGTGATGGACTTTTTCTTCTGTCCAATTAGAATTTAAAGACTCATCATCAAAAAATCCCGAAATCTTGCCATTTGCGACGATGTGGATAGAACTAGAGGATATTATGCTGAGCGAAATTAGTCAGTCTGAGAAAGACAATTATCATATGCTGTCTCTGATATGAGGAATTTGAGAGCAGGGCAGGGGGGTCGTATGGGGAAGGGAGGGAAAAATGAAACAAGATTGGACTGTGGAGGGAGACAAACCATAAGAGACTCTTAATCTCAGGAAACAAACTGAGGGTTGCTGGGCGGAGGGCTAGGGTGGCTGGCTTATGGATATTGGGGATGGTATGTGCTATGGTGAGTGCTGTGGATTATCTAAGACGGATGATTCACAGACCTGTACCCCTGAAGCAAATAATGCATTATATGTTAATTAAAAAGAAAAAGAATTTAAAGACTCAATCTATTTCTCATTGAACTCTTCTGTGTGTCACTTCAAAATGACCTGTTATTGACTGTTTTTGAGTTAAGGTAGCTGTTCCTAAAAATTGGTTTTAAATCTTCGTTTTGCTTTTTAGTCTTTGGTCCTTTAAAATACAGTGCAGTGTTTTCAACTGATAGATCCATTGTCTGTAACATAATGTGTATGCTGGGAAAGATTTGGCCACTGGGGGGATTTCTAATTTTTGTTATTTATCTGTTAATATTCTTTAAATTTTGGGGTCTTTTGTGTTCATTTTGTCTTAAAGTTGCTGTCTGAATAACACTTTTTCTTTAATGTCGATTCAAAGTAGAGAGAGACGACCCATCGGCTGATCGGTGGCCAGACAGCCAGGCAGAGAAAAAGATATGCTACCTCTTTAACTGAACCTTCTAGCATTATATTTACCATCCTGAATTTATTTTTTTAACATTTATTTTTGTGATATTTTTACCAAGGCATTTCATCTCTGAGCTATTTCCCGATAAAGATTTCGGATCTTGTAGCACAGTAATAAAAACAAAGAAACAAACACAAATTTAAGATCATTTTTTCATATTTATAATTGTATATTTAAAAACTAAGCTCTCAGAAATGCTGGAAATGATTCATTCAAAAGACCCAGTTTATTTTAATTGGTTAGATATTAATTTAAACCATTTAAGAGTATATAAATAGTTGCTTTCTTGAATGCCTGTAAAATTCTGCACATTTATACAGATTTTTAAGTAACAGTCTTGTATTTCTGAGACAGTTTTAAACTGTACTATTTCAAGGACTGAAGTTGAGGGGAAAACCATGACTTTCTGTCTGAGAACACAGTCACTGCTGATTATTTTCTAATTCTTCCATGAGTGCAATTTAACACGGCCTCACATTTCCATATTTACACACGCGTGTGCAGTCACACACAGTCTTCAAATGGTTTGTAGGTTATTTTCCCACATGCGTGGAGCATGTTCTCGCTCAGGATTTATTCCTGCCTGCTTACGGCTTCCAGCTTCCCTGCCTTTCAAGTTTCATAGAGAGTACATTTTCAAGTCATTTCAAAATTATTTTCCCTTTGCTATGTGGAGTAATGGGATGTGGGCCACTAACCTTTGAACTGTTTTTAGGATTAAAATATAAACCATGAACTTTCTTTTCGGATTGCATTTCCCTTTTTTCTTCTCCTGAAGGGAATCAAGAACCAGAAATTCAGTTCTAAATTAATTAAGAAATCATTGTTTGCTGCTTTTCCTCTTCCTGACCTTCTCTTTTCATTGACTCTGAAAGGGAAGTGTGTGCTGCACTCATTTCAAAGGAATGCTTGCAATTTGGTGGTAGATTATGCAAACTCTAATTAGTGATCCACAAGGTGTTGAAAAAAACACGGCCCAATGTGTGGGAAATACTGGGTAGCTCACTTCCAGCAACTTGAAAAACACCTTCCTTGCTTAGATGTGAAGCCACATCTGTAGCAACATGAAATCCTGCTCAATGCATTATCGACAATAGTTGAAACAAAAAACAAAGAAAACAAACAACCAAAGAAGCAAAACACCTTAATTCTAGCTGTGCTCGGTGCATAGAAATACTTACATATAGCTATTCAAGTCTTAATTAGAATGTCCTATAGAGTTTTGACTTTATAATTTATATATAATACATATAAATTATATATATAAGTTATATATAATATAAATTTTAACATAATTTAATATATAAAATATAAATTATATATAATTTATATAATTTATAATATTCAACTTTATAATTTAAGTACTGTTCACTTTTCATTCACTCACTTCAATCACAAATATTAATGCTCAGCATTAGGTGTGCAGCTCTTCATGTAGTGTGTAACCTAGTTGGGGTGGGGGCTGGTGGAAAACAACAGAGGTATATGGGTAGCATTTAGAAATAGAAATGAACTTCATGTGGTCTCCCTTAGCATTGGGATCATTTATTCTAGAGGAAAAAAGGTAAACTGTTACTATCGAAGAATTTTTTTAAAAAAGATTTTTATTTATTTATTTGACAGAGAGAGAGAGAGACAGCAAGAGAGGGAACACAAGTAGGGGGAGCTGGAGAGAGAGAAGCTGGCTCCCTGCTGAACAGGGAGCCTAAGGCAGGGTTTGATCCCAGGACCCTGGGATCATGATCTGAGCCAAAGCCAAAGGCTTAACGACTGAGCTGCCCATGCGCCCCTTACTAAAGTTGTTTTAAGCTGTAAAATTTTATATGCATACCTCATCTGTATGATCTAGGATGTTTCTGTGCATAAGGGAGATAGGTATATCATTTCCATCACTTAAAGGAATTCCTACAGAGATCAGAAGCGTTTGTCCAGAGGAGTACTCAGGGAATCATTGACAAAGATGCGACCCGAATTCATATTTCTCTGTCTTCAGATTCGTGCTCTATCTTACCATCTCTTCTGCTTTGGTTGCTAAGTGATGCTGTGTCACTTTTTTTTTTTCCTTTTTAAAGAATATTTATCGTGGTACTTTATGTAACAGAATATACTGTGTACCTAATACTTTGAAAAAAAAATTCCCTTTTATGTTAGGTATCTGTTCCTATAATTGATTTGCATCTGCACAATGAGAGAGCTGAATTCTTTGTCTGCAGCCCAGGCCATGATTATTCTACAGATCTGTCCAAAGTGTCACACTAATTGAGGGCTTTGCTTTTCTCACAATTTATGAATGCTCCAACAAGAAAATGGTGGCTTTGCAAATGAGTATCCAGAACCATATTTCTGATATAGATTGAGTTCAAAATCAACTCACATACTCTGACCATACAGGTGTCTTCTAGAAGGACCAATCAAACCTGAACAGCAAGCAAGGAATTCAGGGTGTACCTTTGCTCTTAGAGCTCACTGAGTCATCCTGGGGGAGCCAGGTTAAAATCTGGGGCATGGTATTCAGCCATTGTGCTGTGGGGATAGGAGATGTCTGTGTTGTCTCATAGGCACTTCCTTTTGGATTGTGACTAAGTCAGACTGACTAAAAGTTAGGTAAGAGCTACATGTGGACATGCTTGGATAAGACTTAAAAAAAAAAAAAGGAAAGAGAAATTTTTATGGGGATGTTGGAATGTGAGAAGCTTTGAGGAAGCCCTGTGGCAGTGATGTGTGAAATCGATGACCTGATTATAAACCACTAGTTAGAACTCTGAAAACCACAAGGGAAATACTATTTTCATACTATTACTAAGAACTGATAAAAAAGAGTATAGCTTAGTCTTTGAATTGGAAATATTAACCATTTAATGACAGCTGCTGTCATTAAATCATGATCTTTCTGAAAGTTATGCCTAATCAGACATTTTTAGAAAACTGATCTTTCTGAAAGTTATGCCTAATTAGACATTTTTTAGAAATCTAGAACAAAAGACTTTGATAAAAACATTACATAAACACCATTCAACCAAATCAGGTATCAGCATTTTATAACTTAATACCATTATTTAGCACACATTGTGTACACTGGATCCTCTGTTTGCTCTTTGGGTTTAGTTTGGTCCTTCTGGAAGACAACCAATAATTCCTCAGGGATGTGTGGAAGGGGTGGGAGATTCGGAACAGGATCCTGCAATTTTCTCTAAACTGGAGTTAAAAGAGCAATGTTCCTGAAGCCCTGAGAGTAAACTGGATGCTTGTTGAAGATGGCCACTCCGACCTACAGTAGACTCAGTGGACTCACAAAATAATCAGATCAAGCCCAAGGTCTCTTCTTAAATTAGCCAACACTCGTAACCATTAACATGATTTCTCATATGAGAGAAAAGGGATGACAATTTCAGTTTTTCAAACCATTGTCCTCCTGTGACAGCCTTAAAGGTAGTTTTGTAGAGCAAATGTTTAATTTAATAAGCTTATTTATAAGTAATTGTGTCAGAAAAACTAAATATTTCCTTAATTGTCACATGAGGATATGACATCCTCAAAGTAGACTGAGAACACCTTACAAGCCCAGATTTGGGCAGTATTCCCAGATAGCTCCTCTGTCAAGTTCTCCTGTCCCCAGATGAGTCCAAATAGCTATCTCCTTCACTCACTTCTAAGCATGTATGAAATTGTGCTTTGTGGTATTTGGGTTATGGGTTGTCTGTAAGGATGAGGAATAAATACCTTTACACACACACAAACACATGCCATTCTCATAAATTTACAAGCCATTGGATTCTCTGTTACTTGCATTTGTTTATCCATTTATCTACAACAAATATTTGTTGAGCGTCTACCATATGCCAGGCATATAAGTGACAGCACTATTTCTGCTTGGAAGGAGCTTGTAATGTTCAGGAGAAAGGTAGAAATTAAACATATAATGTCAAATATTGTGAAGGAGAAAGATGGGTGCAATATGAGCATGTACTTAGGACCTAAGGATGAAAGGAAAGGATGAAAAAGGAAAGGAAAGGATGAAAAAAAAAAGTGATAATTCAGCTAAAGACCATGAAAACAATGCTTTATGGGCCATGTGAACTGACTCCTTTTTGAGGGAAAGGAGATGAATGAAGCTGATGGTCTTATCTGCATCGTAAAATTCTTGATGAAGTTTCTAGATATGAAGGTGGAGATAATTATATGAGACAGTTGAGAAATGAGTTAGGACCAGGGAAGCAAACCAGACAGGAATTAGCCTGAGACCCTCATAGCTTCAAGCAGAGAACTGTCTCCATTAAGGACCCACATTTAAGCAAACAGGCAGCCTGCTGTTGAGTCCTCCTTTTTGAGTCCCTTGTCCCCAGCCTCTTATTCGATGAATTCCCCACCAACAGAGAAGCAGGTGGGTAGCTTTTGCATTTATGAGATAGAAAGCTGAAGTGGTTTTTTTTTTTTTTGCCTATTGTTTGGTGATTTTTGGCTTCTAATGCACAGACAGAAAGTAATTATAATTTGGCTTGTTTTTCTTCTTTCAAAACATATGTTTAACCTGTTTGTGCTTTTCTTTACAGCTGCAATGTTAATACAGCTGCACTTTGAGAAGAATTTTAGCTATTAACAGTCTTCTGTTGCACATTAAAAAGAATCCCAGAATAAAAAGATGTACAATTAAGGAGTTGTGAATATTTTCATAGTTTTCTCACATGTTAATAGATTCCTAAACCAGATGATATTTCACATGTTGTATTAAATATTATTAATTAATTAAATGCACTTTAATAAGTACCTGCCTTGCCCTGGGCAAATGCATGTTGGAGGGAAATGTACTATGTAGCCAGGAGATATGAAATATACAATAGTAACTACAGCATTAGCTAGAAGGCAAGAAAGAGATGCTATGGGTTACAGGTGTGGGGGTGTTTATCACTGAGATATCAGGGAAGGCTACATGAGGGTGGTAATTGGGCTGATTCTTGAAGGATAAGGGAATTTGGAAATTAGAGGGTTGGGGATGAGGCATGAATGTCCAGGGGAACAACTCTGAGTAAATGTTCAGAGGTGGGAAATAACAGTGAGTAAGAGAAACACAAGCTATCCTGTTTCATTGGCATGTAGAAAATGAGGGAGAGAAGTGGAAACTAAAGAGTGGGGTCAGCTCATGGTTTGTCTTGGATTCCAGATTAGTGGGGAGCCACTGGAAGGTTTTGAGGAGAATGGTATAAGTGGAGCTAGACTTTGGAAAGAGTAACCTGTGTTTAGGACAGATTCACCTTTAGGAAATGTTGACAACAGGGAACTCAGGAGACTGATGTCATAGCCTAGGTCATGACTTCCCAGGATGGTGGAAGAAAATGGCAGGAGGATATGGATGGGAAATACTGATGGGTGGATATAAGTGTTTTGATTTTGTGAGACTTTTTCTGGTTTATTTTTTAATCTCAAAATATCCAATTGTGGTCTTAAAGAGGCGTCTATGAGCTTTATCAGTTAGGGAGTCAGATTCTCCATGTGCCCCAGGGTGGCTCATATGTTGTTAGCTCAATGCTGTTTACTCTTTAGGCCACTGGTGATGCCCTGTAAGTCCTTGCATTATTATTTCCCTGTATTCACTTGAAATTCATCCTGTCCCTTCTAGAACCTTCTTTTTGTAGTCAGGGTAATTAGTATTAGTGTTATTTTTATAGAAAACCTGCCCAACTAGTATCCAAAATCTATAAAGAACTTATCAAACTCAACACCCAAAGAACAGAATCCAATCAAGAAATGGGCAGAGGGGAGCCTGCTTCACTCTCTCTCTGCCTGATGTTCTGCCTACTTGTGCTCTCTCTCTCTGTCAAATAAATAAATAAAATCTAAAAAAAAAAAAAAATGGGTAGAGGACATGAACAGACATTTCTACAAAGAAGACATCCAGATGGCCAACAGACACATGAAAAAGTGCTCAACATCACTCAGCATCAGGGAAATACAAATCAAAACCACAATGAGATATCACCTTACACCAGTCAGAATGGCTAAAATTAACAAGTCAGGAAATGACAGATGCTGGTGAGGATGCAAAGAAAGGGGAACCCTCCTACACTGTTGGTGGGAATGCAAGCTGGTACAACCACTCTGGAAAACAGAATGGAGGTTCCTCAAAAAGTTGAAAATAGAGCTACCTGGGGACCCACCAATTGCACTACTGGGTATTTACCCTAAATATACAAATGTAGTGATCTGAAGGGGCACATGCACCTGAATGTTTATAGCAGTGATGTACACAATGGTGTACCAAACTATGGAAAGAACCTAGATGTCCATCAACAGATGAATGGATAAAGAAGATATGGTATATATACAATGGAATACAACGCAGCCATCAAAAGAAATGAAATCTTGCCTTTTGCAACGACATGGATGGAACTAGAGGGTATTATGCTGGGCGAAATAAGTCAATCAGAGAAAGACAATTATCACATGATCTCCCTGATATGACGAATTTGAGAGGTAACGTGGGGGGGTTTTGGGGTGTAGGGAAGGAAAAAAATGAAACAAGATGGGATCAGGAGGGAGACAAACCATAAGAGATTCTTAATCTCACAAAACAAACTGAGGGTTGCTGGGAGAAGGGGGGTATGGAGAGGGTGATTGGGTTATGGACATTGGGGAGGGTATATGCTATGGTGAGTGCTGTGAAGTGTGTAAACCTGGTGATTCACAGATCTTTACCCCTGGGGCCAATAATACATTATATGTTAATAAAAAATAAAAAAAATAATTAAAAAAACTTGCCCAAGGCCACAACAAAGACCCTATTAAAGGTTCTTTTCACTTTTCTTTTTTTTTTAAATCTCTCAACCTGCTTCAATTTTAACCCTAAGGTTTTGAGAATCTAGAACAACAGTAGGATATTTAATCCAAACTCAGGTCAGTGTGATCAGTACCTGCTTCCCTGCCATTCCTCCTCCCCACCAAGAATTCGAGATGGCTTAGAATCAACAGTAGATTCTAGGTACATTACTAGGACAACTTAGCCTTTAGGTCTACCTGAGACCCTGGAGACAACTTCAGATCCATTCTAGAGAGGGATTTGGGAGTTAGGTTGGGTCAGAGCCTAAATGGGCATTGGAGGTGGAGAGGAAGGGATGGAAGGAGGGAAAGGAATCTCCCAGGACCCCAGAGCTACTGTTCTTAGGCCTGAAACAGACTTCTTCTATTTTGCTTACTTGGTGATTCTTTGATCTGAAAAACCTCCATGAAAAGAGGCTGTGTGCCATCTTGACTAATAGTGTGTGGTCTGGAGAACCCTCATGTGAGTTCAAATTCTGCCTTTCTAGCTGTGTGGTTTTAGACGATTACCCTAACCTCTTTAGACAACTACCCTAACCTGCCTTAGTTCTTGTATCCACAAAATAGGATACAATAGTCCCCCTTTATTCATTGTTTTACTTTCTATGGTTTCAGTTACCCATGGTCGGGAAGCAGTGATCCTCCTTCTGATGCACTGTCAGAGGTCTATAGGAGCCTACGTCACACAGTACCTAGACCATTCAGCTCACTTCCTCTCGTCCCATAGGCATTTGTATCATCTCACATCATCACAAGAAGAAGGGTGAGTATAATACATAAGATATTTTGAGAGAGATCACATTCACATAACTTTTATTACAGTATATTGTTATAATTTATTTTATTATTGTTGTTAATCTCTAGATATGTAGGTACAGGCAAAAGCATAATGTCCGTACGGTTTAGTACCATTTGTGATTTCAGGCATCTGCTGGGGCTCTTGGAATGCATCCCCCATGGACAAGGAGGGGGACAACTGTAATGGGATTTACCTCATGAGGATATTGTGAGGATTACTGAGAAAGCATTCGAACACTGCTCAGTTCATAACCACAATACACCCTTAGCACTGAGAGGTTAAGTCTCCAGTCCTCTCAGTGCTCTCACAGAGCTCTGCCCTCCTCTATCATAGCAAACACACCATATAGCACTTCATTGTTTCCGTTTTTGTCTTTTGACTGGACTGCGAGCATCTTGAGGGCCAGTACAGTAATGCTAATATCCCATGTTTGAGGTCTGAACAGGTTAGTGGAAATAGTGCTCACTTACAAATGAGAAGACTGAGGTCTGAGAGATTAGTTTGCCAAGAATCACATACTTAGAAAGCAACAGACCAGGATTCAAAGGCGGGTATATTGAGTTGTTCTCTCGATCATGGTCTTGTAATATCTATTTTTTTTAAAGATTTTATTTATTTATTTGACAGACAGAGATCACAAGTAGGCAGAGAGGCAGTCAGAGAGATAGGAAGGGAAGCAGGCTCCGTGCTGAGCAGAGAGCCCAATGCGGGGGTCGATCCCAGGACCCTGGGATCATGACCTGAGCTGAAAGCAGAGGCTTTAACCCACTGAGCCACCCAGGCACCCCACGGTCTTGTAATATCTTAATCGCAGTCATCTTTGTGCCCCCTGGGCCTGGTACAATGACCAGGCTGGATTAGATACTCATTTAGTGCTTGATGAATGCTTTTGGTAGATATTAACCTATGGGTGGTTGAGTTTGAACACATTTCATATGACCTTTGTGGGGTAGTGCTAAGTAACTGAAAACATAGAGAAGTGCTGTCCTCCCAAGTTCATATCTCTTTGACTTTCAGATTTGGCGGTAATGCTATCCTTTTTTCTTATAGGAGGGAGGGAGAGAGGAGGATGAGTCACTAAGGTTAGGTTAATTGCTCAAGAATTCCTGATCCCAGACTAGTCTCAGGGCTTCCTACCCAGAACAACTACCCTTGAATTAGTGCAGAATTATTTGCAATCTCTGCATGCTATTAACACTAAAACTGATGCATTCAAAAATAAAGCTATTTATTATGCTACTAGTTAATAACTGAATTTATCTAAGAGTAAAATGAAACAGAGGGTGGCAGTCAACTTCATTGCATTTGTCTCATTTGTGTATATGCACGCATTCAAGAAATCATTACTGTGCATCTAGTATATGGAAGCTACCAAGCATAGCACACTGTTCTAGGAAATAGCATAAAAGTCCTCCAGCCAGGGAGGCAGAGTTGCAGGTGCTGGCTGAAGGAAGCCTTGGGTCCAGGTGCATGGAGTTGGTGAGTGTCCAGGACCAACCTTAAAGTGCAAACAAAATAACTCAAAGGACTTCTTTTTAAAAAAGTGGTTTGTATCAAGGGATGTGTGTGTATATATACATATATACACACACATATATAAAAAATATATATATACTCTAGGTTGATTGATCCATGTTACAAATGTCAGTCATTCTTTTTTTGTTGTTGTTAAAGGATAATAATTTCCATTTTATATATATGCAGTTTCTATCACATACATATGATTTCCATTGTACATATTTTCTGATTTTTTTCTATCTATCCATCATCTACCTACATTTCATTTTCTTTATCCATTCATCTTCTCAATGACATTTTAGGTTTTTTTTTCATATCCAGGATGTGTTTCTTATCTAATCTTTTTTTAAAGCTCTAATTTGGTACAGGTCTCCTACCCAACCTGAGCCTCAGTTTCCCATTTGTGAAGTGGAGTAATAATTCTGTATCTATCTACCTCACTGAGCTGTTAAGAGGATTAAAGGAAGTCATATGAATGTGAAGGCTCCTTACATACTCTAAATTTTTAAAATAAACTTGCTTTTATTACCACAACTTAGATTTTATTATAATTTATACTTTTTCCTGATTTCTTTCATTTTTTATTCTGCTAATAAGATGATTTTAGGTTCTTGTTTACATGCTTCTTCTATAAAGCCAATATCTGAATATCTATTCTAATTTGGCTATTTACTTGTAAACGTGAATTTTAATATGTTAGGTTTTCTAAAAGCAGACAGTAGAGAGGGCAAGGGAGACAGAGCAGGGGAGAAAACACAGAAAAATGACATAAATCAAATGGAAGCCAAAGAATCAACCCTTTTTTCCATCAAAGTTAGGGACAAAAGGTGAAAGTCTGGGATTATGACCTAGATTTAGAAATAATCCTTCTTCAGGAAAAAGCTCTGCTAATAGTGATTAGCTTTAAAAAAAAAAAGAGGGGTATATCAGATATTTGTTTTTAATCAACTAGATTTAAAATAATTTTCTATTTTTGATTCAGAGGTATTCTAACTTTTCAGCTAATATTCGACATCAGAATACAGGGTTTTGGACTGTTCGCTAATTTTCTTGTTTGATTCTTTGATTCCAAACTGGATTGTAAATTTTGAAGAGGAAGAGGTTATAACTTGTGTTTCTTCATAAACCTCTCTAAGCTTGGGAGATGTCTGTGTTCTGGTGGATGGAATGGTCAACTTATGGCAAGCACCTTCTAGAGAGTGATATCTGATGTTCCTATTATCAGCATCACTATTTTCTTAATTAAAATGTAGGATTATTAGCTTTTTGCATATGGAAGCAGTTTACTTATTTCAAATGTGAGGGGTGAGAGATAAAATCTTGAATGTGAAATAGTCTTGAAAACTGAATGGCATGATTTGGGGAAGATTAATCAAGTGGAGTTGAGGATAGTATTCAAACTGCCACTATGTTTTTGGAGTTTACGTAATTAAAACTTAGCAATTTATGCTCAGTATCTAGGCTTTTCCTGTGCAAATGCAGCAAATCCATCACCTGCTCTTTCCAAAGTTGTCATTCTGAGCTTAAATCAAACATGGGCTCTGTTTCAAGTAACTGCGCCCTCCAAGCCTGTCTCCAACACGGCTCACATCTTTGTGGCTCGCACCTCGACTGGCTCTGGTGCAGACAGAGGAAAGTTTACATCTGTATAGCAAGTAGGAAGGTGCCTTTTGATTCTACGTCCGGGGATTGATTAATTCTAATTGCGCTGAGGAATTACTGAGAGAGCTCAGCCAAGGATGGAGTCTGCATTCATTCTTCTGCCTTCTCTCTGCCTCAGAAATGAGTCACTTTTAACTCATACCCTATAAAGTTGTTATTAGACCACCCTTGGTCCAAAGCACAGGTCAGCTTGACATGTCAGCACCACTCACGCTGAACAACCATGTGGGGTAACTCGCTCGTAATTCATGCATCCGAAAAGTGGATTGTGTGTATTTAGGATGATGGTTTCCAATCCTATTTCTGATATTTTCATAGAACCTAAAAGCCTTATGTTCTATTAGACTACTTCTTGTATAAATCACTTTTCTTCTTTCAAATCAGTGTCCTCAAAGGAATTCCTTTGAGGTCGAGTAAGACATGAAGTTAATGGACATGGTATTGAATATCTTTTCCAGAATTCTGTAAAATGCCACCTACCCCCCCACCCACATCCCCCCCTTCTTCTTTTTCTAAATCCACATGTTGTTTCATGTAAGAGGTGGCCAACCAACACCTGAGTTGATGAGAGGTGAGGTACTTATCAGCCTCCTGAATCTACCATTGCTTATAACACTGGAATATCATATATTAGGACTGCTAATGGGTAGTACATTCCAAAGTGGGATAATTTTGACTAGCTTTATTCCCTTAAAAGCAATTAACCAGATAGCCTTTTTCTTAATTCCCTTTGGGACTGTACTTCTACCTTACTGCTGAGTTCCCAGGACATAGACCTTAGAGGTGAGATGGCCTTTGTTCAATGAACAGGCTGGTAGTTGTGAATAATTTCAGATTTCTTTGGACATTTTGGGATGAACAGATGTTATATGTTTTCAAGCTGTCCTTTGTCTCCAATCAAAGGTCATCCAAACTTCAAAATCTCATGAGAAAATCTAATAGTTTTCTTAAACATAACTAGAAGACATCAGCTCCTGCCAGTTTCATTAGGAAATAAGCTATTATGTTGATCTCCTTACAAAACTCCTGGTTTCTGAGAAGTTTCTTCCCCCGTGGTGCTTTGGAAAGGTCTGCCACTTGTCAAGAGTGATCAATCTTGATTCCTAAAAAGCTGTGGCTAGAATTCTAATAGTAACGTGTTATGAATTGAATTTCTGCATTAAAAAGTCTAAGCATATACCGTCCCAACAAAATGGAAATCTAGAGACTGAATTCAAATCACAAAACTCTTGGTAATTAACTAGGTTTTTGACATTAGGTGGCCATTCGTACCACAAACAATTGGCTTCTCAAAAATGAGAATACAAGCCCCTCATATTTTAACTTATTTTAACAAAGCATTTAGTTGACAAGCAATACTGGCAAATTCAACATCCTTTTAGAAATTACTTTTGCAGGGCACCTGGGTGGCTCAGTGGGTTGAAGCCTCTGCCTTCGGCTCAGGTCATGATCCCAGGGTCCTGGGATCAAGCCCCGCATCGGGCTCTCTGCTCAGTGGGGAACCTGCTTCCTCCTTTTTCTCTCTGCCTGCCTCTCTGCCTACTTGTGATCTGTCAAATAAATAAATAAAAATCTTTAAAAAAAACCTTAAAAAAAAAATTACTTTTGCATGTACTTTGACTCAACCAAATCTTCAACTCTGTAACTCTAGCCCAAACCAATTTGAATATTTTGGCAAATGTATGATTAGAGGTATTAGGCTTTCACTGTAGGTATTGATGTATAACGGGTGAAGGTTGGATTACAAATTAGAAGTAAAGAGTACTTTCAAGATTGTATCACTAGATTTGCAAATATAAATAAGTAAAAATTCTTTTCTATGACTTTACTTCTCACTTTATTTATGAGTCAGAGTAATGAATCTTGGATGAGGGAATGGGAGTTGAATAAGTGCTCCCTGCTATTCAAGGATAAGCTAAAAAGGCAACTTAATATTTTTGAGTAATTATTAGAAATAAGAAAAGTGTGGGATAATAATGATTAGCACTAGCAGCATGCTAGGTGGATTATCTGACTTAAACATAATGCAGTTTTCATCATTGTTTCCATATTACAGATGAGAAAACTGATGTCCACAGAGTTTAGTAAAGATGCAAAGTCTCATTCCATAGACTGTCATTTTTTTTTTAAAGATTTTATTTATTTATTTGACAGAGAGAGATCACAAGTAGATGGAGAGGCAGGCAGAGAGAGAGAGAGAGGGAAGCAGGCACCCTGCTGAGCAGAGAGCCCGATTCGGGACTCGATCCCAGGACCCTGAGATCATGACCTGAGCCGAAGGCAGCAGCTTAATCCACTGAGCCACCCAGGTGCCCCCCATAGACTGTCATTTAACCATGATAATTCTGAATTAAAGAGAATTATCCCCAGGGATAGGGCTAAAAGGGGAGGTGTGTAGGAAAGTAGGAGGTTATTAATTTTTTGTAAGCTCTAAAAAAAGAACATAAATCAGAACTACAAATTTAATATTTCCAAAAGAGCTGAGAATTGAAGGCTTTCTGAGAAGGGCAGTTCTTTATATGCTTTAACTTTTCAGCTTCGCAGGGCAATCACAAACAACAATGGTCCTAGAACGAACTCAGTAACCTCTAGAGTGGCCCCAGAAGCCTTTAAAGCACACGAACCTGATTCAAAGTAATTTTACAGTAGCCAGTATACAGCATGCCTATGTTTTTAATTCATACTTGGTTTCCAACGAAAGGACAAGGTTATTCAACTTGGTTAATGATGATATAAACGTATAGCAACTCTTTTTTTTTTTTAAGATTTTATTTATATATTTGACAGGCAGAGATCACAAGTAGGCAGAGAGGCAGGCAGAGAGAGAGGAGGAAGCAGGCTCCCCACTGAGTGGAGAGCCCGATGCAGGGCTCGATCCCAGGACCCTGGGATCATGAGCTGAGCTGAATGCAGAGACTTTAACCCACTGAACCACCCGACACCGCTAGCAACTCTTGATAGCTAAGAGCAACTCACCTTGACCTTGGTGAGGTGTCAGGAAGAGCAGCTTGGCTCTTAAGAAGCTAGAAGATACAGTATGTGGCTCGTCTTCCTGGGATGTCC
Source organism: Lutra lutra (assembly GCF_902655055.1). Lineage (NCBI taxonomy): Eukaryota > Metazoa > Chordata > Mammalia > Carnivora > Mustelidae > Lutra > Lutra lutra. Next base: position 87,515,889 of record NC_062283.1, on the reverse strand, counting down.
AGACACCTCTTCCTTTGAGTCTCTGGGCCACCTTTGGCATTATCTGGCTCAGGTGTCCTCTTTTCTTTCTACATTCCATTGTTCTTTGTAGAAAGCAGGTGTTACTATGCCCAGTTGTGCCTCCTCTCATCTTTTAGTCTTCCACTCTTTTCCTAACTTATTTTGCAAGATCATTGTCCAGTGTATGATACTCAGACAAAGCAAGGGCCTGTTTTGTTTTGTTTTGTTTTTTTTCTGACATTAATCTGCTTCCTTTAGTGTCTCTCCCGCCCTGGCAGTCCTCCTTGGTAAGTTTATTTGGAAGCAGTCTCCGAAAAGATGTCTGACTGCAGCTCTCAATATACTTAACACCCAGCTTCTCATTGCTTTTGTACTTAAGAGGAAGAAATCTACTTGTTTTCATACTTACTGGGTTTTCTTAAATATAATATTTATCTTTTAATCTAAACAGGTACATTCTTCCCAATTATCTGAATTCTTGGGAAATATTATAGAGGGTTTTCACTGAGCAGAATGTTAGGTGGAGTGAAGGAGATGGGTTCAGATAAAATGAGAATATGTTCAGATATTACTTATTCTGAACATTTAATTAACAGGTATTTTTTTCAGTACCTACATGTGTTCATACACTGAGGAACACAGATGAAGTAAAGGGCTTAGCTGTATTACTTAAGATAGTGTAGCAGGTAAAAAACCAGGAAAAGCCCTATGAGCCAATTGGGACACTTGTGTGTTTAATTAGAACCAAACGTCTGGTACAATCAAGGCAAATATAAAAATATTTTTACCATCTAAGTGGAGGCATTTATTTCTTAATTTTTCTCTTCCCATTTTAAAGATTATAAGAATAGGTATGCCCATTATGAAATTAGTAGAACTGTGTGAGCTCCATGTTCCGGGGTCCTGTGACCTAACTTTCTACATTCACGAGAGCTGAACTCTCCTGAGGCTTGCTCTTCCCTCATGAGGCTAGACTCGTCCACCCTTACATCCTACGACTGTGTACATGTTCTTGACTCATTATGTAAGACCTCTCCAAAACCACAACCTGGGGCCACTTCAACTTTGACTCCCTATTTAATAGTCTCTATGGAACCATCTTTGACTATCTGTAAAACTGTCTGTAGGTGGCACAGCTCTTCATACCTGCTTAAAGTCCTTGGAAGGACACCCTCCATCATTATACTATGTCACCCATATCAAACTGTATCATCTAACCATTATCATCCTCCATTGTAAATATCACTTTATATTACCATATCATCATTATCACAAACATGATAAAAGAGCCCTATATACATACCCAAAGCTGGGGAAAAATGGTTTTCTTCCCAAGGAATTTTCGAGGAGATCATGAGTGCTAGAATTATTTTTCACCCCTTTGCCCTGTTTGCTAGGAAATTTAGATCTCATTTCAGCTCAGTTACTTTATGTAATTATTCTCCTTCCCTCCTACTTTACTATGCAGTTTTTGTCTTTCATCATGACAGAATGGTTTTATGTATTTGTGTTCTTATATTTTATTGTGGCTTTTTAAAATAGGCATACAAATCTTTCTGGAAACAGGTAGATGCCTATAAATAAGTTCTCACCCTTAAAGTTTTTCTTTTTATAAATTTACATGTAATGTAATCTTGATTTGGTCTCTTCCATCATCCTCTGAACAGCCCATCCATGCACCTCTGCTTATTATCTAATGGTCCAATTCTATAGTTCTGATTCTGAAGTTATGAAAGCTTCCCAAAGGAGAGTGGATGCCCCATACCATTTATATCAAACCAACCTATACATATTTAGTTATGATGGGCAATGGTGGCAGCCAAGGAAAGCTGATAATTATGACAGTTGGAGTTACTACTTTGGCATCTTCTGGAGATGGTAATGTAGCTCTTTGCATGTTCTCAGAGACAAATCATAGCTATCGCTTAGTTGTCAAGATTGGCAGAGTTAAACTCTAGGAAGTAAACTCCGTTTGAGACAAGCCAGAGGTAGTTTTCTCGTCTTATCAACGGTCACTTCATCCAGAGTTTATCATCACGGATCCAGCTGAATTCACTCTAAGACCAATTTAGAAGCTCTGTGTAATGTCTCCGAATACCTTAATGTTGACACTAAATTCATAATTCACAATTTCAGGATATGCTTCTTGTGGGGAAGAGAGAGGGGCAGGGGCAAAACAACAATGTGCAAGTTCAAAGGGGCTGAAGATGCACTTCGGGTATTTGGACTGGCACTCCGGAGCTCGCGGATGCTTGTGATTGCTTATCTGACTTATCTAAACTGCTGACGTCAAAAGAATTAGGCTAGAAATCTTATGATTACAGCTTTTCTTGTGATCTTTTCTGGTATTTCCTGTTTCCTGTCAGGCCAAATATACTTTGAGAGAGGGTTATTTTATGGCATTTCACCGTTTCTGCCTCAGCTAGTGCCAGAGGTACACTGGAGGCATGAAGTAAAAATAATTAAGAACAACATCAGAAAGCTCCCTCGGCCCCCAATACCCCCACCCCTTCACAGTCACTGATGTTTCTTTCCAACATCAAAAAACGTTTCTGCAATGGTTCAGGGTAGGGTCTTATTTTTAATGGAATGGGTCTATTGTTCATTAAAAAGAAGAAGCCACTTCAATTGTATTTCTCACTATTACCTTATTTGGGTGGTAATCAGCAGGCAGCCGGTGAACAGCATGATGTTGGCAGTGAAAAAGGTTTTTGAGAAGAGAGGATACAGTTTCAGAGCAAAAAGGAGGAAACTGGCCACCAACGGTTACCCTTTTCTTTTAGGAATACAAACACCTTACAGAAACAGGAAAGAAAAAAAAAAAAAGTGGCCAGGGGGATGAGCTTTATAAAGTCTTGCCTAAACTAACTGTTGCCAAATCTTCATTGTGCTTTCCGAGCTCAGCACTATGTTTGCAAAGAGAGATTGAGAGGTTGAGGGGTTCATCCTCAGTGGTTTATGGGCAATTGTACTACAGACCTAAGCTTTCAACAGCCTCATGCACTGACCCTGTCTGGCTCACCCTCCTGAAACTTGACCTCTGGACAACAACACAGAATGAAACAGAACTATTATACAGGATGACAGTAACATGGCATTTCACTTACGATGGTTCTAGCAGCTGCCATCTCTATCTATCTCACATATAACCCTCTTTAACCTCACAGTCCTATTTAAATTCTTATATCCGGTATTCCTTTCTGGTGAACAGCCCAGAAATGTACCCATTTAGTACATTGCAGGCACTCTAGATGGGCTTGAGACTTGCCCAGAACAATCTATAATCTAAGTTTGGGAACAAGAAAAAATACATGTACACATGCACGTATGCATTTAGGGGTACACATAAACTTCTTGCTTATGTAAGATGGATGTTGCACATAAAATACAATCACAGAGATGTTAGTTCTTGGTAGTGAAAAGAACAGAAAATAAGAGTTAGAGAGCTTAATCATGTAGAGAGGCATTTTTGGAGTTGGACCATGAGAGGCAGCATGACTTAATCAACAGCATGGCGGCATTGATGGACCCAGAACTGGTTCCAAGTATGTTGTGTAACTTCTGTGGGGGTCTCAGTTTTCTCATCTAAAGAAATGCAGTGGTTTAATTGATGATATTAAAGGCATTTTCCATTATAAAATTTAAAAACTTCTCTACTCTTCCACTTAAAAATTTTCAATGGTTCTACAAAAATTAAGGGTTCTTGTCCAAATATAACCAGTCTCATTACTTCTCTGTTTCCCACTATTTTTTTACTCCAACGTCATATCAAGCTAACTTGAATAATCTCTATTTCTCAATAATTTCTTTTGTTTTTCTATCTTTGTACCTATATTCATGTTAATTCCTTCACTAGGAAGATCACTTTGCCACATCCGGTTGAGACCTTAATGATCTTAAAAACACAGTTGTCATGACCAGTCACATTAAACCTTCCTGAGTTCCCCTAGAGAGTTAACATGAGTCCTCATGGAGTATCTACCACACTTGGATTTGTCTGTTTGCTTGTTTTTGAGAGAGAGAGAGAGAGAGTGAGTAGGCATGGTGGGAGTGCTGTGGGGGGAAGAGGCAGAAGGAGAGGAAAGGAGAGAGATAATCTTAAGCAGGCTTCATGCCCAACATAGAGCCCAATGTGGGTTTGTATCTCATGACATGGAGATCAGGACCTGAGCTGAAACCAAAGGTTGGACACTTAACAGACGGAGCTACCCAGGCACCCCATACACTTGGTTTGTATTTGAGTATTTGGTTTTCTGTAACTCACTACATTATAAACTATAAATTTACTATTACAAAAATTGTGTTTTTCTTAGACATTCTCTCTTCCATCTGGTAGCACCTAACCTTGAAATAATTGCTTAAAAAGATGGTAACATGAAGACAGGGAGAACAATGACTTGGCAGAGTAGGAGGGATAGGCTGCTTGGAACTGTAAGGAACAGTTGTGTCAGGACTGAATTTGGAGAAGTGATGAGCATGAATGGAATGGGAGGTCTGGATGGAAGAACATGAGGAATATAAACCCTTCAGGACAGGTTGGTATCAAGTGTTAAAGGACTTGGACTTGATGATTTACATATTATTTCTTATGGTTCTATATAAAATACTACAGCACTTGGAAAAGTTGGTTTGTAAATTAAAGTGAAGTTTTCATCATTTCAAAATTCTTGATATTTACTAAACATGGTTTAGTAAATACCAAATTGACAGTTAGAAATTCATTAGTATCCTCACCCCAAGCCTAACTCTCCACCTTTAGGGCAATCCTTCTAAAATGTAAAGTTTATCATGTCACTTCCCACTAAAATTACTTGAAGGCTTCTCATTACCTGGAGGATATACTCCTTAGAAAGGCAGATGAGGCCCTGGATGATCTGACCTCCAGTCTACGTCTTCAGTCTCATCTCTAGCCCTCCTTCTGATATACTTCCAATCTTAGGACTTGGCATTTCCTAGAATTTCTTGCATTTGGGCCCACTGTTTCTTCTTCCTGCAATGTCCTCTATCTCTTCTTCATTTGGAGAAATGTAACTTACTTTGAATGGTACCTCAAAAATCACCCCCTCTCTGAAAACTCTTTAACACCCATCATACACACAGAATTAATCACTCCCTTGTGTGTTGGCATAGACTTTGTGTATGTGTTTATAGTGCAGTATGTCATTTGCCTTGCTCACTTACTTACTCATTTGTTCTATTATCTATCTATCTATCTATCTATCTATCTATCATCTATCTATCCACCCATCCACTCATCTGTCATCTATCCATCCATCCATCTACCTCAACTTTCCTGGTTCATGAGTTTTAATTTTCTAAGGAATCAAGACAGTATCTGGTCCATGATAATCAATAAATAAACTTGGTTAAATACGCAGTCTTTGTCTTTTCTCAATGTTCTGAGTATTAGTTCTACTGTATCTTGAGACATATGTCCTTCTGCCTTGATATCAGTGAGCTGTTTATATGTCTGTCTCTTCTAATGGGTCATAACCTCTTTTCCTTCTGCTTTTCTCCCAGGCACATAACACAATGCTATGCACCTAATGGACAGAACGTAATTCTTCAATTGAACGGCTTTGCAAGAAATACCTAGAAATCTGAGTTATTTCCTTTTCTGAATATCTTGAATAAATAACCAGTAAATGTAGGCCTCAGTTTCTTTTCTTTCTAAGTTGGGTATAAGTCCTTTTTCAATTGACACTTACTGTATAGTAGAAGATGCTGAATATTCATATGTAACATTAAAACAATTTCCATTCTGTGACCTCCTAGAGTGTTTCTAATTGTTTTTGGAGGGCTGAGACTTTCAAAAAATTTTTTCAAAACAAAAATTTTTTAATTCAACTTTGTCTATTCACGGTTCTACAATGCATTTATCATCAGATCAAACAATATGACATTTAGGACTAAAGAAGGTAGAAATTGCTTCAGAGCTTATGAAATCTGGTGAATTCATAGTTCTTGATTTTATATATCAATTTAATTGACAAGGAAATCTTTTCTTCTATTTTACTGTAGAATTAGGGATTGAGCCAGGAAAAAGCACTCTGTAACTCAGCTAATATTCAAAGGAAAAAATGAGGGCAAAAAGATAGGTGTACCTAAACCTCCAATGAGTTATAGAGAGAAAGACAGGAGGGAGGCAGTGGTTTCTTCACATCAGCTACTGTGGAAGATGTAATAATGATCCCTGTTACAATGTTAGAAGAAAACAGTGATCCCTGTTACAGTGCTGGCAGCCTTACTGTTCATCACTCTTACTTCTCTTGGTGTCTTCCACCCCCTTTTCTAGGAGACAGAGTGCACAGAAAGGAGAATAACTCTCAGAAATTTCTAAGGAGCACATTCAAGCAATGAGAATGCATCAGACTTGACCAGAGTACAATGCATGTTATGTTTATAATGACAATTCCAATATGTAATAGATATAAAACTTCAGCTTTTGATATGGAATCCAACCAGGAAGGTGAGACGTGTACACATCATGTTCCATGCATTACGGTCATTCAGTTGAACTTTTCAGTGTCAAAGTCCTGAGAGGTTGCTGAAATGCATGTGTATATTTTAGCAGAAAGAGACATAGGTAACAGAGAGGACAGAATAATTGGGTTCAACATATGCATGGGAATATACTAAAATAAATAATATTGAGCCCACAATACTCAAGTTTAGGGCCCAGTAGTGTAGCTTAAGCAGTATGTAATATATATAATATTTTTTGAGAATGGTGCCAGTATTCATCATTTGATCTTCAGAGTGGTTCTTATTCATTTGTTTTACTTTGTTGTTGTTGTTTTGAGTTGTTTGTTTGGTTTTGTGTTTGAGTTTTGAGTTTGTAGCAGAACAGTACACTTGAAAACTGGTCTTTGTGGAAAGATAAAGGGACTCTCTACATTCTTTCATTAGATCCCATTAACATTGAGAGTTAGGCCTGCTGGTATGGTTTCTTATCCCTTCCACACTGAGACTTTCTCCTGGGAAGGAGAATATGGCACAGAGTAAGGGCATCTACACCTTACACCCTGGAGAGTTGTGAGGAAGAGAGTCAAAGTCAGAACCCAGTGGCCAGATGAACTTGCCTTGGCTCCCATGTCTAAGGCTGGCATTTTGCATTGTGTGCAGAAGCACATTCAGATAGGTGGGTGAGAACCCAAGGCACATGTTCAACCAGAACCACGTTGGAGAAGAGCCAGGGGTGTGGTGTGTGGGGTAGTATTTGCCCAAAAGAAGTAATTTAATCTGGAAAAGATTGACTTTTGCCATAATAGTAAGAATAAATTTTCTTATCCCATTAGGGTGAGCTAAAGAGGAACTTTTATTAGTTGGAGAAGAAAAAAAGGCTATATTTTATTACGCATTTGAGTGTGGACATTTGAGATCTCTGTTACAATTGTCTTCAGCAGTGACTGTTTCCTCTTCATTGCTATATGTGTTTTTGATTACACTTCTTATACTTGAATGTAGATTGTTTGTAGTGACCTCACCTTACTTCCTTCCCCTTGGTATTCCACAGTTGGCTCCTTACTTGTCCTTTTCTCTTCTCTTTCTAAATCATTTTCTTCAGCAAAATCTATCAACTTTTTTTCAGTGAATTTTTGTCACAGATCATCTAAACAAATATGCCTTTCAGTTTTCAGAAGTTCTCATCAAGGCTGTAGGGATTTGTGTGAGATATTTGGGTGTCATCCAAAAAGAGATGCAGAAGGAAGCAAGAAAAGAATCTTGTGCTTCGGCTTTAATTCTAGAAGTAAGGAACATCTGAGGATACAATGGAAAAAGCTCTAATTATTGCATTATGTGTATCGTAATACCCTCAGTTATTTAATTTTCCTTTTCAATACCTTGCCTAAAGATTTACATTTATTTCATCATGTTTATTACATTTATCTTTACATTTACTTACATTTATCTATATTTATCTCTCACCTTGATTTTATTTTACAGTTTTCTGGCTTTCTCCCTTTTGATTTCTCCTACCAAGTACATGAAATGGCTACTTAATCTCTCTTGAAATTTGTTATTTTCTCTCTAGGGATTTTATTTTTCTGCAGTAAGCCTGGTCCTTTGGACTCATTTTAAGGGCATACACAACTAAATCTTGTTTTGTCTTTGTCAACTATGCCTTCCAATTGCATACAAGGCCAACTTTTAAGTTTTATCTTGTTACTAAGGATAAGGACCATGACCTACAGGCTCTTCTTTAGTACTATCTCAGCACTGTGCACCAACTGAGGAAGTCACACAATGCTCAGAACACGGGCTTGGTTTATAATCTGCAACATACCATGCATGTGGATTTTTTTAGGTGAGAAGAAGTACTCTGAAGGAAGGATCTCCAATAATGTTGTAGTTTAGGGAAATTTAAGACAAGTGTAAAGATACAAAATTCTCCTCCTGGGTAGTCTCTTAGCATTTTAGACATTGAAGTCAATTCTAAAGAGAAATTTATGGAAAGGCAGAGAGAGATAAGTGGAAAAATAAAGACTGTCTACACTGTGTACAGATCTAGGCTAGGGCATTGTATTAAATCGCAAGTACTTTGAGCTTTGCTTTTTCTTTTTGATATGGTGATATGTACCTACTAGGTACCTTGAAGTGTACTGATAATTAAAGAGTGAGAAAAATCAAATAGGAGAAAAGAGCACACACTTCTTTATGCTGCTTCTGTGAGTTGAAAAAATAACTTGAAGCTTTTGGTCTTCTTACAATAAAGCTCCTAATGTTTTTCTTTTAGAAATTAGTCAGATGCAGAAGTCAATGATTTGTTGTCCAGCTAACCAGGCTTGTTAAAAAAAAAAAAAAAAAGAAAACAAAAAGAAAAAAAGGAAACTGTTTCCAGGCAAAGAGCAGAGGACATGGGAATAACATCCTCCATTTAGCTCTATCCTCTCAAAAGCTCATTTATAGGATGGGGTAAACACACACCTTCCGTATTCTATTTTAGAAATTACATTGAGGAATATACAGACTGTTATCTGTTAAAAAAAAAAAGCAACTTCTGAAACTTCGATTGATATAAAATGTTCCAAAATGCATGAACAGCAGAATTATTTTAAAAGTATATAAAAGCATTCATAATTTGTATGCATTTCCTCTAACATTTTATAATTACCAGTACATTTCAACTTCTCTGTATGAAGAGAGAACTGTCTTATATTAGTTTTACACATACTTTATACCTTTCTAATAGTTCTGAAATGTACTCTTGTGCATTCTTTTCTTTTACTTTAAAAGCTATAATGATTAAACCTGAACCTCTACTAGAATATAAATTTAAAAATGGTTCCATTAAAAGGAATAACTAAAATTCCTCTTTCTTGAGCAATCTGTGCCTAGAAAAAAAATGTCCATTCTTGCATTTAATGACAAATTGTAAGCTATTTTGTTCTTTCTGATAATTTCCCTTTTTTCACTTATCAAAGTGTATTCAGTAGCTGAAATGTGGAAGATGCTAGGAAGAACACAATGAAAATAGAATGTCCTCTAGGCTCTCAAAAAGCTGAAAATCCAGGAGGGAAGGAAGAAAATGTACATTAAGTATAACAAAGTGATTTGCTTACAAAATAAATACAGAGAAAGTTCTGTGATACTTCAGAAGAGAAAGACACAGTCTTCCTCAGTAACCTCAAGAAAGCTTTGTGCAGGGAGCAGCCTATGAGTGGCATCTTAAAGAATGAAGAAGTTGAGAATATGTAGGGAAGTCATTTTAGGCACCGGGAACAATGACCACAAAGCAAGGGTGTAGCTGTGGGAAGCTTGTCTTGTCTGTGGCAACAATGACAAATAAGACAGGTAAAAGTGAGCTAGTTCCGGTGTGTGTAGAGCTTTGAAGCAGGATAAAAAAAATTGGATTTTCTCTGCAGACTATGGAGAATCACTGAAGGAGTCTGAAGAAGGGCAAGACATATTCTGATTTTTCCTTTTGATGTTATTGATCTAAATCACAGAATGGAAAGACAAGGAGTAGAAAGAGTACTGGAGTTGGAAGCTATTGTGAGATGATAGACAAAACATGGTTTGGCCAAGGGCCATGGAACTGAAGGGAAAGCAGGTGATGAGTGTGAGGTACTTACTGAGGAAATAGCAACAGTACCAATAGTGTAAATAGTCATCACTTACTGAGAATGTGGTAGGGCTTAGGCTCTTTTCTAGGCACCTTCTTGGGAGGTGTTACCTCATTTAATCTTCACCTTTTGTGAAGATGCTATCATCATCCTCTTTTTATAGAAGAGAAAATGGGGTACAGAAAGGTGAAATCATTTGGCCAGGTTCACACAGTTCAGGAACAGAGAGGTAGGACTTAAGAATGTGAAAATCTTAGCACTGCAACAACTCTCTGGTACTCTTAATCTATGCTATGTATTTAGAACAAATTCGAAGTGGACAGTTAGAGAGAACAGTTTTGAACCTGGGTTTCTGCAAGGGTCAGATCATTTATGAAAACAAGGAAGTCAGGTGGAGGACTAGATTTAGGGAAGGTGAGAAGATGGGTTCCAGTTTTCACTCAATTTTGCATTCACATTTAAAAACAGATTAAAGTATCAATGATTATTATCCAATATAGCTACAGATTGAGTACAGGCTAATGTCTACAAGAAGTAGTTTTAGAAGAATGTTATGAATTAATGTCAAGTTATCTAATGTTAAACTCACTGATTCTTTGATCAAAGCAATTTGTCCTGCTTTGAATGAATCATTAATATTGATGAGTGCTTGAAACTGTGTTTGAGTTTTTAGGGCACCTGGGTGGCTTGGTCGGTTAAGCGGCTGTCTTCAGCTGAGGTTATGATCTCAGGGTCCTGGTATCAACTGTCCACATCGGGCTTCCTGCTCAGGGGGGAGTCTGCTTCTCCCTCCCCTTCTGCCTCCTGATTCCCCTCCTTGTACTCTCTCTGTTTCTGTGTCAAATAAATAAATAAAATCTTAATGTGTTTGAATTTTTACAAATGTTTCTGAATTTGGGCAGTTTTATATCCAATACTTTGAGTGGAGAGAAAGGTTTAAACTAACAAAAGCTTGCTTGTTTTCACACCAAAGTTGGAGATAGAACTCTTATTTGCCAATTCATAATTGGGCTTCTCTTGGTAAGTGTTTGATTCCTCCCAGAGTCCCTGGTGCCTAGCACAGTCCCTAGTATACACTAAGCATCCAATAAATGTTCCTTGAATTATAACAATAGGAATATGCAATTTACAATATATTTAATTTATATTATGCTTTATACTTGAGATACTTTAAAATAGCACTCTGAATGTCAGTTTGAATTGTAGAGTTCTGGAATCAAAGAATCCTTTTGGAGATTTTCTCCTTTGAAGTGGTTTGATTTTTAGTGCTAAGTATAAAGCAAATTTCTGATATTTTATTCTCCTAGAAAGGCTGGACAAGTTATAATGGCAATGGGGAAAATGAATTTATTTTAGGGAGTCAATGTGTTTTTATATTTTCCTGAAGCCAAAGGCTATTGAAATGGGAAGAAGCTTAACAAATAAGTAAACTGTAATGTAAAATTTAGACCAGAGACACCAAAAGAAAGGTAAGTTTAATGGCTATAGAGTTTGTAATTATTTGGTTGAATTCCAAAATAAAATTATTTATTCAGCTACGAATGAGTTCTGTTAGGGGATGTCTAGCCATAGGTTGCTGCCTAGAATTACAATTAGACTAATATTTGCATTCCCAGCATTTGAGAAACTATTTCCTGTCCTCCTTCCCTCTCCCCAGCCAGACCCCACTCCTGGGCATGCTATCACCACCATGCTTTAAAGCTTACTTTCTTTCGATAGTAGATGGAGAATCTTCCCCTGGGTCCTCCTAGCATTTGAAACTTGGACTTAAAACTAAAGCCCACAAAATAAGTAGAAAAATGTAAAGGCACAATCACCTGACTTATTTCACATGTAATATAATTTTTCTGGTTTGACCAAGGTTTATATTATATGATGAGTTCCTTTGTTTGTATCTCTACATATATATCAATAAAGTGATGTCTTGGTTTAAATTTAAATTACCCAGCAGGTGGTCTGACTATGCCAGTTTTGTGGACTACAGTTGGGTGATGGAGATCCTGATCTGGTTCTAACGCAGTATCAGAGTGTGACCCTGGATAGATTGTTTAGTCTCTAGTTAGTCCACTATCACCTCTTTGGATTAACTAGATAATTAGGCCATT